>NW_024070186.1:154308620-154995049 GCF_014754425.2 Oryx dammah | reverse complement strand
TCCAGGCCAACTCTTTAGGACCCCGTAGACTGTAGCCCTCCAGGCTGTTCTGCCCATGGGATTCTCCAGGCAGGAAGACTGGAGTGGGCTGCCATTCCCTTCTCCACAGAGGCATCTTAGAAGTTATTTATTGATGAAAAGAAATAGATGAAATAATGTATTAAATATGCAGTTTTCTCACAAATATTTTAAACTGACTCCCAACCACCTCATCAACTATTTGTGCCTATCTACATCACTTCATTCAAATAAAACTCACTCAAGTAAAACTCAAGAAAAAAAAACTCACTAAATTTATATAAAAATCTACTTTTCAGACGTATTTCTCACTTTTGTCATCTTGATTAGAAGTCCAATAAAGCCAATTCACTAGTAGAATAGGTTACTCGTGCTTGTTATGTAAATACTTGTAACAGGACCTTCTGTTGCCCAACCCCTGCTTACCTTAAAAACGTAGAGCTTGGCTATGAGAGCAGTTTATCAGTGACACCAAAACGAAAGTTGAGTGTTTCTAATACAACTTAAATCAACTCCAGCCAATTCAAAATTACAAGTGGAGCTGGAGATATTATATGTAGTCCTATGCGGCTGCTGCTGCTAAGTCACTTCAGTCGTGTCCGACTCTGTGCAACCCCATAGACGGTAGCCTACCAGGCTCCCCTGTCCCTGGGATTCTCCAGGCAAGAACACTGGAGTGGGTTGCCATTTCCTTCTCCAGTGCATGAAAGTAAAAGGAAGTCGCTCAGTCGGGTCCGACTCTTCATGACCCCATGGACTGCAGCCTACCAGGCTCCTCTGCCCATGGGATTTTCCAGGCAAGAGTACTGGAGTGGGGTGCCATTGCCTTCTCCAATGTAGTCCTATAACAGTCCCTAAAACTTTTAAGGAGTCTGCCCTTAAATTTCTTTGGCAAAGTATTTCAACTATGCCTACGCTGAGCTTTTGGAAGTATATAAGAAATGTTCAAAGCCCTGAATTAAACTCAAATAGCTTATTCTGAGGGTTTATATTCTGAGGGTTTCTAGTCCCCGTGTCCCATCACAGGGGAGGGCGGTGAGGCAGAATGAGCAGGGATTAAAGCCCCACTCCAGCAGCCTCGACCAAGCAGAACAGCTCTACTTTCAGCAAAGTACTGGTGGGAAGGGGATTAGGAGGTATGGCTTCCCAAGTAAGGAAACGAATTCTTCAAATAAAATCTTCTTCACCTAGCCAAGTTCATAAACCACCAAACTTACCACTTGATCCATATACAAAAATCCCCTGAGATGTAGTCATTTTAATTTGCTTCTACCACTGCAGAAGTGTGGCTCACAATGGGTCTTTTTGGTTTTGTTTGTTCTTCTAAAGAATTCTCAGGGAATGAAGGCCTTTTGGGTATGGGGGCAACTTTGAAACTACCACTGGTTTCAACCTTTATTGGATGATACTAGAACATGAGTATGGAGCAAACTCCAATAACCTATTTCTTTATGAGAAATGAAAACGTAAAATAACAGAGCTGTAGTGCCTATGGTACCGTATCATGTAATCCCAATGACTAAACATTGGTGTTAACTTCGAATGGGGAAGAGTTCAAGAGGCTCAGCGCAGTTTGCTTATTAAAAAAAAAAAAAAAGATTGATTATCATGTAAGTTATACATAATGGAGATTAAAAAATAAAAACTTGGCACCAAGTCCTGACACCTTGCAGGTACTGTGCTTAAAGTGCTGTCTGCATTACTTTAATCCTCACAATAATTGTGAGAGAAGTACAATTATTATGATATTACACACAAGAAAACTGAAACCAGTGAGGAAGTGTAACACCCCAAGATACAGTTATTTATGTTTACATCTGGATTTGTACTCCCATCTGTGTCTAAACTGCTTCTTTCACTTAATCACTACACAATACTACCTTTAATGAAAAAGAGAAATTTATTAACAGAAACAATATTAATAAAAGATCATTCAACATCATCATCAAAAAGTTTTAAAATGTTTGAGCTTGCAGAGAAAACACCTGAGATGTAAAAATAACAAATGCCAACAGAAGAGACTGCAAAAAGTGCATAGGATAAAGTCCAACTTAAATATCTATGTATGATCATACATGATGGATATATGTATGAAGAAAATAAAGAGATTAAAACAAAAAGAAGTCCCAGGTACAGGCTTCCTATGTAAGTAAAAACGTGCAGATCAGGAAATCCAGCTAGAAGACCAAGGTTTAACCAGTTTCTCATCCAAGACGAAGGCTTTTGCCTCTATTCTCTTTTTCAGTGTTAGAATTTAAAAATTAAGTCTCAGAGTCTATTCTACACCTGACCTTGTTACCATGGCTATATGAGTCTCAGTCATCCTTCTTTCTTCTGCTAACTTCCTTTCTCTGCTAACTTCCATCTTTAAGACATTAGATTGAAAGAGCCAGCTCTATGATCTATAAACACGAGTTCTCATAGTAAAACCTACGGACCACTTTTCTTACTGAATGAACTGTTTATAACCACCTATCCTTTTCCCAGGGAGTACGTATAATTTGGCTCATCGACTCTGAAACTATTCCACTGAATTCTTCCTCATCTCAGAGAATGTCAATTCCATCCTTACTCTTATTGCTCCAGTCAAGAATTAACAGCGATCCTTGAAGGCTTGGGCTTCCCTTGTGGCTCAGATGGTAAAGAATTCAGCTGCAATCCAGGTGATCCAGGTTCAATCCCTGGGTTGGGGAGATCCCCTGGAGAAGGGAAAGGCTCCCCACTCCAGTATTCTGGCCTGGAGAATCCTATGAACTGCAAAGACCATGGGGTTGCAAAGAGTCGGACATGACTGAGCCACTTTCACCTGAAGGCTTGCTCACTTTCCCTCCACCACTTTCCCTCCACCCACCCACAATCAATCCATCAGCAAAATCTGCTGACTTTATCTCAAAAGTAGACCCACAATCAGAACATACAATCTCAACTGCTAGCACCCTGACCATTTCCCTAACCATCTCCATCTCTCCTTATCCTGATTTATTTCTTCCCCCACAGCACGCAACACCTTCTAACATACTTTAATAAATCTTCCTTATGTTTACTGTCACCTCACTCAGTTCAGTTCATTCGCTCAGTCGTGTCCAACTCTTTGCGACCCCATGAATCGCAGCACGCCAGGCCTCCTTGTCCATCACCAACTCCCGGAGTTCACTCAGACTCACGTCCATCGAGTCCGTGATGCCATCCAGCCATCTCATCCTCTGTCGTCCCCTTCTCCCCCTTCCCCCAATCCCTCCCAGCATCAGAGTCTTTTCCAATGAGTCAACTCTTTGCATGAGGTGGCCAAAGTACTGGAGTTTCAGCTTTAGCATCATTCCTTCCAAAGAAATCCCAGGGCTGATTTCCTTCAGAATGGACTGGTTGGATCACCGTGCAGTCCACTCACTACCAGAATGTAAATTCCATGATGGCAGAGACTAGTCTCTCAGGTTCACAGATGTGGCTGGTCTTGTCTAGAACATCATCTTACACACTATAGGGCTCAAATGTTTGTTAAAATGAATCCAATATTAATGAGTAAGCACCTGATCAAGAGTGTTAAACTTCCAATAGTCTATACAGTCTTCAACAACTGGGTTTTAAAGCAGTAACAGAAGGTACATTAAAAGGCCAAGAAGTAGGTGAGCATTTCCTCCTTGAGCAAAGTGATTTGCAATCTCAAACAGCACTGGTTGAGAGTGTACAGAATGACAAGGTAAATCAGACTAGGCAAGCATGCTGCCCTTTGTTCAGATAAAAACCTCAATGGGCCATGACACAATAGAAACCTGTCTGGAGCTACCGTCTCATCTACCTATCTACATTCCTTCACTGTGCTAACTCCACTTCAGAATGTGTCCCAGATCTCACCTCTGCAACCATCAACGGCCACTTCACTGAGAGCAGTGACACGTGCTTCGTGTGTTACAGCTGTTTCCATGCTGGTGTGGGCAAGCAGCACTTCCCTCAGCTCCCTCGACACAGGCCCCAGGGTCCTGCTGATGTCAACGCAGGAAGAATCTTTCCCATCTCTGCCTCTCCACTAACACCTGAAGGGTTCATTAAAAACTTACTTTAATAACTAGCACTTCCCAACTCGAGTCCCAGGCACCACTTTTATACAATATGCACCAGATCATTTAATCCTCACAAAATCCCCCAAGAGGTAAGCATGATAACTGCTCCCAATTTACAGATGAGAAAATTTGAGGACATAGTAAAAGAATTACTAAGGAAGTCCAGAACCATCCTCTGTGAAGTAAAGATGAAGAATGTATCCTTTTACAACACTCCCCAGGAAGACATACATAAAAAGTAGAAATAAACACAACTCAGAAAAAAAAAAAATCTGCTAATCAATTCAGAGGAAATGATGCAATCTGGGAATCATCTTCTGTAACCCCTAATGAAATAATGTTCTGAGGCAATGGTTATGGTGGATGCTAAAAGGTGAAAACGTCTGACGGGGACTTCAGAATGGATGGATGAAGTTGACAACAGCTGCCTCCTGACATGACGCTATACCCCAGAATTCTTGCAAAAACATCAAGTAAATACAACCTGTCGACTCTGCTGGGATTCAGATTTAAGCAAGTCAATTGTAGTGACACATCTAAGACAATTTAGGACATCCGTATATGGATATCAGATGTTAAGGAATTATAGTTAGGTGGCAAAAAGGCACTGGTTTTTGTTTGTTTTTAAGCCCTTACCTTTCAGATATATACTAAATATTTACAGGATAATTTTTGTACCTGCATTTGCTTTGAAGGACTCCAGCAAAAACTGACTTAGTATTTGCATGCACATACACACGTGTGTGTGCGAGTTGCTCAGTTGTGTCCAACTCTTCGTAACCCCAACTGATTCAGAATGATTAATAAATGCTAAATCCAATGGAAGACTGCTGGAGAAAAGAATATTCAGTCTCAAGTTTGTCACTTCATAAACCACTTAATAATTTCTAAAGGAAGAAAAGTACATTAATAATAGAACAATCTGGTGGATATCACCCATACCAAATGATTGCGTGACATCCTCAGAGTGGGACAAACTGACCTGTCTCCTGGTATAATACTTTGATATCCCTGTGCAATATTCCTGCCAACAATGTTTAACCTATCTCTTATCATGAGAAAGCAACTAGACAAATTCAAATCGAGGGACTCTCCAGACCAGAGGGCCTGGACTCTTCAAAGTGACAACGTCTTTAATGACAAACAATGGTTCACGATCTATTCAAGATCAAGGAGACTACATAACAACCAAATGCATGAACCTTGATTGAATACTAAATTAAACAAGTAAAGGCTAACACTGGAATAAGGTAAACCTGAACACAAACTGAACATTCTGCAATTGCATTGTAGTAATGTCAAACCTGATTGTAATGGTCATGCTATGGTTAGAAAGTCCTTATTCCTAAGAAAGGCATGTCAACAATACCTGCAACAAATGGTACAGATAAAGAGCCAACAGGGCAAATTTTAATCCCCAGTGATCTAGGGGAAAAGTATACAAGTGTTACCTGAAAGATTCCTACAACTCTTCTAAAGGTGTAAAATTTTAAGATAAAAAAATATGAAGTACTCCAGCAAAAAATAAACGAATAAAAGGAAGGGGTAGTGGAGATAAAGCAAGAGTGCTAAACATTGATAACTGTTGAAGCTGGGTGATAGGTACAATACAGAGATTCGTTAAACAAGTTACTTCTGTGTATGCTTGAGCCCAGGTCTTAATTCTCACTTCTACAAAACGGAAAAAAAACATGTGCTTCAAGTCAACATCATCAAGACAGATTACTAATCAAGGTAGATTACTAGGTAGAAGTCCTGGGAGAGAGAAGTAAGCATTCAACAACCATCATATACTGTCAATTCTTTCGGGATAGGCTTGGAGACGACCTACAAAATAGAAGCCTGCTAGACTGAATGCATGTTAATATAATCACTCCAACATGTCTGCACTCACCTCTGCTCTTCTGCCCACAGCTAGTGGCCAAGGCTCGCTCCCCCGCTGAAGTCTCAGCCTTGCCTGAGCACTGCAACAGAAATACCTTAACGCCACACTTTGTCCCTTTATCTTGATGTTTCTCTTCACAGCACCTACTCGTCTGCCTCCCTCATTAGAATGCAAGCCCCAAGAAAGCTGCAACTTTTTCCTATAGTTTACAACACATGGTAGTGGTAGGCACTCAAAATAGATATGAAACACTTCCTTTAGTCTAAAGCAACTTTTTGGCTCTAATACTATTACAGTGGATGCGGTGATCAAAAGTTTAGCTGCTAGCTTTGAGACTGCCTTTAGGATCCTAACTTGGCACCTCACTGAGCTGTGTGGTCATGAGTACCTTTCTGCTTCAGTGTTTTCGTGTGTAAAATGGAGAATACACACGCATACACACACATATAACACACACACACACAATACACACACCTTGCTTAAAACAGCCACTGAGGATTAGGTATTATAAGCCGTAAGTTTGACAGATGTGGGGCATCCAACCATGTCAACTTGTGGTGGTTTACCTTCATGCTTTCCGTTCGTATCTTACTTGGTTCCAATTTTATGTTCCTAGAAAAACTGTTCCTAGAAGAAGAGAGGCCAAGAAGTTTCTCATTTTTCCATGAGACTGAGGCCAGAAAATGTAAACACAAGAGTCTTCCTGGTAAACCAGATTCTAACTCCCAGGAGGCCAAGTCATAAAACAGAAGATCCTGAAATTGGGATGATTCCTCAGGCAGATGCTTTTGGTTAGAAAACTTTTAAATCTTCTAATCTTCTCAAAGGTTTGGGGAATACAGGATTTTCAAGAAATAAACAACAGGACCATGAACAGGCTAACAGTTTTTGGAAGGAATGGTCGAGATCATGCCCTGAACAGAACCTAAGAAGTGAACATAAAACTGAGGTATGGTTTTGTAGATTACAAATCCAGGTGATTTTTCTCTTACATTTCAAAGACAGAACAAGTAAAATACAGAGAAATAAGATCAGAAATGCTTTCCTTAGATGTCAGAAGGCAGGAGATCTTGAAATTGTAAGTAGCTTCCAATTATTTCATCCAAATCAGGTAAAATATTTAATAAAGGAAAGGGTATTAGGAGGAATTTCTTCACTTTAATCTTCTTAAACTGGATTTGCACAAACTCCTGGTCCTCAGAGAATGCCTCATAAGAACGGCATTCCTGAAACCAATCAGGCTACTAGAGTCAACGTTACAAAACTGCACTCTCATGTCACTGCCAACAAAACAGAAAACAGTATACCAGCACAAAAGAATGAGAATCAAAACCACCTACTACTGGGTCATATATTTACCTTGGTTGAAGCCAACTTTTTAAAAACGACACTTTAAGTACACCTTCCGTGTAATATATACCTGACAAAGATCCTACCTCCAAACTTAGTTGACCACCATGCAGCCAAGGTGTTCTCGTACTAAACTGCTGCTGCTGCTGCTAAGTCGCTTCAGTTTCCGACTCTGTGTGACCCCATAGACAGCAGCCCACCAGGCTCATAGCAATCTGGCTGTTATAGCTGCCCTTGGGTTTCTACACCTGACAAAATCAAAGCATTTTAATGGCCAAGGAGACATTTAAACATCGAAGTCTAAACAAAGACAAAACCAGGAATTTTTTATTTCTTTGGCAGCACCATGGGGCTTGTAGGATCTTCATTCCCTGGCCAGGCATAAAACCCGCACACTCGGCAGTGATAGCTCAGAGTCCTAACAACTGGACCACCAGGGAATTCAAAACCAGGAATTCTTGATGCTAGGGCAGAAACAGGCAAATGCCAGTTTATGAGCACTGAGTGCTTCAGATGGAGGTTTTAAGAAGCCTCTGCTTTCACCTGCAATTCCATTTTTAAGCTCTCATCCATGTCAATCTCTACTGAAATGTTCCCAAAGTGGGTAGGGATTCCCTTAACTAGGGCACTATAATCGCAATAAAAATGATGAGGGAGATGAGTGGGAACAAGTCAACTGGACCCTGGACTTGAAAGGGAAGAACCAACTGGACCCAAGTTTATTTGCAAACTGCTGTAGAGTACCTGGAGTGGGAGTGGGGAAGCAACAAAGACACAGAGGGAAAGTCAGTCAGGGTCATGACTTGGCTTCCGTTCTATGGAAACATGAAGACTGGCCAAAAATTGTAACGTCACATCATCCCCTTGATCTACACTCTGACTAGAGGAAACACCTAATTTTTTTTTCATAGTAATACTATATTCCAAGGGTCATGTGTCATATAAGCTAACGTGAATTTCATAGACATACCCTGAGGAAAAATGTCATCTTCTAGATAAAGCAGACTCTTTCAAGAAGCATTATTTCAAACCTGTAGGACTTCAGTACAGCAGTTGTAAACCAAACTGTACTAAAGCATCCTTAAAATAAGCAATCACCCAGATGTCTAAAGACAAAGTGGACTATGAATACCCATTTCTGACAGTTCACACTAAGTCATACCTCAGTCTTTGTGTGACTCTCTGAAGTCTGTACGCTTGGCCGAAATGGGCATACAGAATCCACTAGTCCAAATAAACTGATCCTTTTAAACACCTGGATGTGTTTGCCATTTACTATTAGTCCTATTTTAAATCAATGGTCAATTAACTAGATGGGTTCCGTCAATGTAAGCGGCAATTTCTGTAACCTAAATCTTGAAAGAGGTCCAAAGGCAATTAAGGATGTCTTTAAAGAACATCTAAAACCCATTATCTAAATCAGAAATTACAAGATGTTAGCCAAACCTGACCAACATTTCCTTAGATCCATGGTGCTTCAATACCATGGTGCAAACATCTAAAAATGTAACAAAGACAAAAAGTAACCCCAAAAAATCAACTTCCTGTAATATCTGGAGTTGTGGCTAAGAATAGGATAGAAAAAGACAAGCTGGCAAAACCAGGCCCGCACTCCCCATGGCAATAATACACAGTGGTAGTAGGCACCAGCACCACCAGTATGAGCAAGCATGCACACACGCCCCTGTAGCAGCTCCACCATTTTGCCACAGGCCCACTAACCCCTTTCAGTCTTTGAATTACAACATTACAAACTCCAACAAAATAATCTAAGCCTAATTCATACTTACCAGTTTTAACACACCAAAGTCAAGAGAATTCAACACATAACCTTTCTATTTCTCAGACAACTTTGTTAACAGTTTTCATTGACTCATGGACATATTTACTTCACACTGCCATCTCCAAACACAATGAAAATGATTTTTAAATTACCAGCATTACTATTCAATCTTATTAGTCACATTCTTATCTCTTCATCCACTATTATACACTCACACACATTTCTCAAATCTGCTTCATAAGTGCTCGATATTCTGTATCATCCAGTATCTCATTATGGAGCATCAGAATAAAATAATCCAGTACAAAAAAAGTCACAAATTAAGTCACAAATTTCTGAAACAAAGTTGGGCTTAAGAGGCTGACAGTTAAATATACATCAAAATAAAACGTGCATTCTCTTGTAAATAGTCTTGAAGATTTGGATCATAGGTACCTCTGGCTTACAAGATAATTATTTAAAATTCAATCATGTTAATGACATATATACATTCCAGCAAGTATACTATAATGCAAAATACTGTTTTAATTCCTTTATAGAAATAAAATCTGTACCAATAGGAATGGAAAAAAAAAACCTCTTTAAAAAATCAACTATTAAATGGAAAGATATAGTCTTATGATACATTGCTCCATCAAAAATTAAAAGTTAGAAAAAAATAAATGAAAAGAAAAGTACTAACTTAAGGTATCACATGGCAACAGAAATTGATTAGGCTATGAGCCACCAGCTCCATGTGTCGGTTTTACTGAAACAGGGTCATCCCTGAAGTTTCAGCAGCAATTCAGCAAACAGCAATCAAAATTTACTTGAAGATTAAGATACTAAGCTTTCCCCTCACCTGCCTCGTCATTTTGAGACTTACGAGCCTATCTAAAGTAATTCTTTTCTTTAGATTTTCTTTGCTTTCTCCAACCTTTTCCTCACTTAAAATACACCTAAGTCTAACGAAGTACTAGTTATACAAGGTCAGATGAGAGACAGAGATGAAACAACGTCCAGCTTCAAATAGTTTAGTTCTTGATGAGGAATCCCAGTGCACTCAGCCTGGCAAAGGCTGGCAGCTGCTGAATCAACACTGCACATCTGTCTGACAGAGAGGCTGTTCCATGCAGTGTTCATTCACCGGACGCCTCACATACATTCTACATTTCACAGATGCAAAAGCTCAACCTTACTTAATTAGCATGCAAGCTATTAGGATGCACGGCTCATGTTCACTTCTAAAACTTTCATGTTCAACTCAAAAACTTTTGAGCAAATGCTGTATGTCAGGTTTGACTCAAGTCTTGGATTCTGGTAGCTTAAACAAAATTTATCTTCTGGAGTCTCTTCATTAATAAAGTGGGAATAATGGAAAATTACACAATAAAGTTTAATACCTTGGCTGAGAGCACAAAGGTACTTTAATGACATACTGAACACCTACTGCCTCCAAGGTTATGTTACCAACTCATCTTCAAAGACCCTCCAACTGACGGATCACTCCCATTTCACAGACAGAAATGAGGATCCAAGAGGGTTACAATTCCTTGTAGGCAGGTGCCGGGAACCAAATCCAGGTTCACTGTCTCTAAAGCTCTTTCTGCTGCCCCACTGTCAGTTCTTTGTTTATTCCAACATAACACAACCAGGACCTTCATTTCAGATCTTTTGCTCTTCTATTCATTGAGAAAACAAAAACTGGAGCACTGACTGAAGCGGAAGCGTCTGTATCCAAAACAATCATTCACAAAAGTATTAAGTAGAAAAGGGATTAAAGCTGCAAGAGGAAATTTAAAAAAAATCATACATACCTTAAACATTTTACCTACATTTAATACATAAGTGTATTTCCCAATCTTAGTATGGAGTCAAGCCCTTGAGAGAATGGGACTGATGACGTAGAGCTCCTTGCTGAAGTTCCTTCTGCTTGATCTAAACCGTTATCTATAAATCCATCATCTACCATCTCCATTCCAGTTTCACCAAAGTGCAAAGCTTTAAGGAGTCCTTGTAAAGCAGTCTACATACAGAATCATCCTGGACTATTGTTATCTTCTCTCCACCACTTTATGACAGCTATATCTGATTCTACAGCCATTATTTTAGGGACTCACCTTCAGTATGTTTTTCCAAAGAATCCAACTTGGTTTTCAGGAGAGGAAAAAGAAAAGTTTGCACTCATTTCATCAGTTTACATATTTCAATTATTATATTATAAAACCAAGATTACCTGCCATGAAATAGTCGTGGAAACCAACACAACTTCTGGTAAGCATACAACTCCCTCAGTGCAACGTGCACTGATCCGAAAGCAACTTACTAGCACCAGAGGTCAGCATGCTGTCTCAGAGTCAAGAACTGCTTTAGACTGATGGGAACAGGAAGCCCCAAGGCAGCTAAACAAGCATCAGCCTTGTGGGTAAAGCAGAGCAGACGTGAAACAGACCTGTCCCTCAAGCACAGGTAACCTACCAAAGGGGCTGTGAAACATTCACCAATAAACTGTAACACTAACAAGAAAGCTGTCCACAGGATAAGACACAGAAACACACCATGCAAATTCAAAGGAAAGATTACAATTCATAACAGTGCAGGTCCACAGTATTTGTTTCATACACCAACTGAGTCAAAATGAACTCGAGGTATGTTTTCTTGGAGATGATCATTCCAAGAAAAGCAGTGTCACACAGGCACCAAAGGAAATTAAAGGGAATGAAATTTATAGGGATATACAGCAATTTTCTTTACTCAGTACTGTACAAAAATGGAGAATCAAAGAAATTAAAAGATAAGGTTAAAATAAAAGACTGGAGTCGTATCACAGGTGGCCTTGGATGCCAGACTTCATTCCGAGTATCTCTGAGAAAGAGCACATTTCTGAATGTGCTGTAATTTGGCAATGGTGTTGACACAATCAACTGATATGGGAACGTGATGAAGTAATCAAAAAGGCATCACTACACAATGCTTTGTAACAATGGTTTGTATTATTTCCCTAAAAATGCATCCCAATTTAACTCTTACAAAGTACTTCAAGAACTTGTATCTCGGCACCCCAGAAAGCATATTTATAGGCATGGATTACCCTCCCCTCAGCAGTATCTTAGAGATCATCTAAGAAACTGCAAGAACCCAGGCAAGAAACCTAAGTAGCTCAGCTAGGGCAGAGAAGAGACTATATGGGAATGAGACTGCAGGAACAAAGAGTTGGGTTGGTTTAGCCCCACGTGACAGAAAACAGGAGCCACAAACAGAAACAACTCAGGCAAGTTTGGGGGTAGGCGACTCATTAAGTTTGAACCAAACCAAGTCAGCAGTACCATGGGAATATAACAGCACAGAAAAGCACAAAATGCCAGAGTTCTTGGCTTGTTACCAAAGAAAGGCAAACCACATGAAGGTCAAACCATACAAAGGCAAAGATACAGTATAGAAAGAGGAGGGAAAGGAAGGGATCAAAGCAGAAATCCCAGGATAGAGCACCGTAAGAAGTTAAGACAAATGGTCAACCTAGGAAATTATGTCTGTTTCCTCTAAATCAGGGGTCAGCAAACTTTTTTGTTGTTGTTGTAAAGGACCAGATAATAAATATAAACAAATGAATAGGGTTATGTTCCAACACATCTGTATTTATGGACTCTGATATTTGAATTTCATATAACTTCCATAAAAACTTTTAATTTTTTCCCAACTACTTAAAAATGTAAAATCCTTCGTTAATCCTACAGGCCACACAAATGCAGGCAACAGGTCAGATTTGGCCTGTGAGCCATAGTTTGCCAACTGATATTTGGAGCACAACAAGGATATCAGGACTGGATTAACTGTCTTTTTCCAAACTTCTGATGGTAGTTTTTCCTTCAGATAAATTGGTAACTTACCAGATATTCATTAAATGTTAATGACTTCTTTAAATCTGACTAATTCCTTCAATTTGATTCCCCTGAGAAAGATTAACTACATGTGTTGGCAAACAGTCCCTGTTGGTTTAGAATTGCCTTCCACTAAACAGATGCATTCCTCATGATGAACAGATAAATCCTACCTGTATTACAAATACAGTGAAGGTACTAGATGAAAACATTACTCTAGAATTTCTTCATTGCTTTCAAACTTAAAAGTTTTCCTTGGAGTGATTTTATAATCTAAAGAAAGGCTGAGAGGCTTCAATGGTAGTCTGCATTGTGAAAACATCTAGATTTTGAAAGGCAACAAACATCTGCATTGCATGTGCGAGTCACAAAGAAAAATAAGAAAGTTTAGTGCAGAAAGTCAACTTATGACCAGCAGTCTTCACACATACAAACCATGTCTGGTGAGGAAGGCTTCCTCAGCCCCCAGCCACTCCTTGTACCTTAGCTGTAGCTCAGGGGCAGAGACAGCATTCCTTCTTCAATCGCTTGATGCAGCAATGAACTGGAAACCCAAGAAAACTTTAGTACCAAGTCAAAGTACGACACTGCTTGCCCACAAGGCTGAGTTCTTTCCTTACTGGGTAACTGTTTTAAGTGATCTGATTTCAAGTAGACAAAGCACAAAGGGTGGTTACTGAAGATAAAGATACAAGCTAAACTGTTATGGGCACTCTGGTGAGGAGAAAAAAAAAAAAAAAAAAAAACAAACAGTCATCTGACAACTAGAACAAGGATGTTTCCATTTGAACTTGTCTGCCACCACCTGACAGCAAAAGTACCACTAGTTCCTAGTTATCAAATATTGCCAAGCAAGCCAAGCTACGATGACCTACGGGTGGCCAGTCTCATACTGAGTTCCTGGTTAGACCCTACGCCCCCAGAAAGTATCTAAAATGCTAACAGTTTGCGGAAACTACTTTCACAAGACACTAAACTTGGGATACAACTCTAGAATACACTTTTGCCAGGTCTTCTAATCAAAAAAGCTTGACTGAAGAAAAATATGATAAACTCTTCCCTGCATTATCAGAAAACCTATTGCCTTTGTACAATTATAGAAACTAGAATATAACTATACTTCTATTTCTAAATGTATAAAACCCAAGTCATAAACTCAGCACATCATAAAACTCTTTACTTGCAAAGAACTATTTCAATGGGCTACCTTAAAATTTTAAATATAATCTGACTTTCAATGAAATTAAATATGAAAGATACTGAACATAAACTTGTGAAATCTGTTTTAATGAAAAAGATTTTCAAAGTAGCCATCTGCTTTTACTTCTATTTGAAAAAATACAAGAGGATATATAAATGCTATTTTATTGTACACACCTGTATTTACTTAGAATTAAACTAAGAATTAGAACTAATTATTGTTTAAACCATTAACCTTTAACTCTTCGTGGAAAAATTCCTGAGTAGCAATGAGAAGAGTTCAGGAAAAAATATTTTCCCAGGGATTTTACAACTCTAAATATTCCAACTGGTTATCAGCCTTTGGGCAAACATGACAACACATGTTAAGTGTTCCTAAACTAAGTAACCAAAAAATATAAATGTTCTACATAGATCTCTTTTTAACCTCAAAATTCCTCTTCCCGAGCCTATCCCAAATGTATAAATTTTTCTACAAAGTTCAGGTTTTCAACACAGTACATGGCTTTAAAGTTAAAAACCTGTCGATTCCTTCTTTTACCTAGCTTAAATGAAGTGCCAATCTTTTGTATCAAATTTCAAACTGAACTCAACAGACATAACCCATTTCTCAAACTCTCAAAGAGAAGGGACCTCAGAAATCAGAGTCATATCTCACCCACCAAAGTCATGACCTCTCATCTCCTCTACTTACCTAAACTTCCCACAGTAAGAGGTCAGCGGGAAGGTGGAGAGAAAACTCATCATCTCACAGGTACTTTGTTAATTTTTCAGTTGTTGGAAAATGTCTTCCAGAGACTGGACTGAGACTGCTTGCAGTGTGTGGTCTTTCCTCTGCAGCTATGTCCTTCCACACTACAGCCTTGAATACTTTGTTTGCAAGAAGTGAATGTAACTCTCACAATGCTAATCTATGATAAGCTTCTCAAAACCTTTTTATTCTGGAGACTCTTCTACATAATGGTCTAATACTGGTCTAAGCATCCACCTTCTCAAATGGCTTTAATCATGACCTTTAAAAGTCTAATTTCACCACATCCATGACTTCACTGCATCAATTTTCAGAATTAAAGTTATCTACTTTTCGCATCAGATTATGGAAATAAGACAACTTTATATATACGTGTTTAATAAAACTCAAGCTAAATGGTACCTGCAAATAAATTTCTTCTTGGGAGGTCTGGCATCTACATTCCTAAGTGCACAGACTTGCAAGTGCAAAAAAAGCAGACTCACACTGACTCCCAACTGCAAACAGAGAAAACGTCTGAGTGACTAACACACAACTGAATATAGTTCAGTAAGGATTCATTCTACGTATTACACCCTGAAATCTTCCAGTGGGGACCCGTATAGAGACTGCTACAAAGCAGCGGGGCTCCAACACAAGAAATGCTATGGAAGCCTCAACACAGTATCTGCCTCTTAAATCCAATGCCTCTTCCACGCTCAATTTTAAGGACTCTGAGCTAGGGAGTCAAAGGAAATACAAGAGTTGGAGAAGGAAACGTAATACACCCTAAAGACAGGAGGAATGCTCTTCAGGCCTAGGGTGGTGGTTTAGTGTCTAAGTCAGGTCCAGCTCTTTTACAACCGCACGGACTGTAGCCCAACAGGCTCAAACACTCTTCAGGCCTATAGAATATCCCTACCCCCTAAAAGAAACAGGAAAATCTCTCTAAGAATCTATGAAAAGACTGCAAAAATTAGTTTCAACATCCATATTTAAGAATTACCTAGAGTATTCCCTCCATTCCAAAATACATAAATGACTTGAGGGAGGTGGAAATTAAGTCATCAAAAAGGTACACCGTAAGAGACATACACATTTCAGAATCTAAAAATATAAAAGATATGCTACTTAAAATTGGAGTTACATACAATATGCTACCTACAGCAGAACCACAAAACTGCTGCATGTTAGAAAGCTTTCCCTAAAGTCTGTCAAAGCTCATCATAGCATTTTTCATTTATTTCCCCCAAAGTATTGATCTTATTTTAGAACTCAATTTTCCCAAATTGAAAGCAAGCAGAACTTGGAAGACAGGAAGTTTTGTGTTTGTTACTCAAATTGACAACCTACTCAAAAGCAAGTTTTATGAATACAAAAAAGAAAGGGTTTCTTTTTTAATCGTTTAATCTTACTTTATTTAGGTCAAGATCTCTTCAACATAACTTCATCATCATTGTTACAATGTCCTTATCTGCAGCCATGGAGGCCTACATCTCCAGGCAGGAGTTCACCTTGATTATCTGCAAAGCACCCCCCCACACAAACTTGCCAGGATTTCAAGAAAGGTTAATTGAATTATTATTTTAAACTGCACTATGTAGCTTATCTGGAATAAAAATATGTGTGCTCCACACCACAGATGATTGAATAGTGGTTGTTACAGCATACAAAAAAAAAGTATATAACATAATAAATACATTTAACATACTAGAAGCTCTGTGAGCATATGTACAGTACTCGGCAGCTATGCTAAAGACAAAGAAGAGTTCTGAATTTTCATTTCAAAGGTTTATAGAATAAACAAACACTATACACACTGACTCATGATACTTGCTTTCTCCCTAAAACAAGGTGAAACAAAAGAAATTTCAATACATTTCCCAAGTTCTGATACCTCCTAAAACGGGTAAGTTAAAAGGAAGATTTTTTTTCATTGTTCCTATTCTCTTTAAGCACTACATTTTAGAGGGAAGTGGGCCAAGAAAGCGGTAATACTTAAGAGGCTAAACAATGCAACCTTAACGTCTCCCAAATTCAGGAAGAACAAGCTTGAGGCCACAACAGCAAGCCTGACCAGTCTCTCCAGACCTGATCCAGAGACACTGGTGCCTTCCCAGCTCACAGTGTGCAAAGAACGTAAAAATTTCCTAATGCTCTGGGATTGGTAGTTTTCCAATAGCCCAAATTTAAGTACCACCTAACTTTCTAACAGCTCGTTTTCAAAACTGACCCGAAATATACAATGTGCCCAAGTCTCTGGCGCTGTTAAGAAGCTAGCTATGTTCCCTAAGTCCAAACATCAATATTTTGTTGTTGTTGTCGTTATCTATACCTGCAGGGGAAGGGGGGGGGTAGAGGAAAAAAAAAAGCATACACCACACGCTACGTTACCAAATTCACAGAAGAATGGGGGTTTCGGCGACGGCTTGAGGAGCACCTGACCCAGAACAGAGAACGCAGAGCGGCTCCGGGCTGCGAGGTCCCTGTCCTTGGCCACACCATTCCCTGGAGTGGAACGGGCTTGCAGGATCGCTTAGCATCCCTCCAAATCTGAAATCCCCTACCTCAAGAGCAATCAAAAGCAGGGCGGGGGGAAGGGGGGGAAGCCAAGTTTCTTCCGGAAGGCGCAAAAATAAAAAATAAAAATAAAAAAATAAGGGCACAACTTGGATGAATGAAAACTGGGCTAAGGGCACCCGGAGTAGGACTGCCGCTGAAGTCAGAAAAAGAGAAAGTCAAAGAATTTTTTTTTTTTTTAACGTGAGAGCCGGTTCTACGCGACCGTGGTCCAGGCACAACCGCGCGCGCACGCGCGCGCGCGCACACATACACACACACACACGCTTTGGAGAAGGTTTTATTGAGCACGGACGGTTCCGGGGCGGCCGGCGGGCGCTACAGTGGAGGGCGGGCGGGCGGCGGAGGCAGTCTGAGGCGAGTGGGAGGCGGCGGAGCGGGGCCGGCGACGAGGCAGCTTCGCGACGGCGGGCGCGCGGGGGGCCCCGGGCTCCGGGCCCGCGCTGGCGCGTGTCCTCCCCGCGGACCTTCTCCCTGGGATCCCGAGGGCCGGCCCGTGCCCCCACCTCCCGTCTCCCGCCCGCCCGCCCGCCCGGCGAGGCCGCGTGCGAGGCACACACCCTCCCGCGCCGGCACACCCCCGCCTCCCGCGCGCACGCGGCCTCGCCGGGCCGGCGGGGGCCTCCCCCCCTCCACAAGCGCCCCCTCAAGCAAGAACGCCCGCCGCCCCGGTCCCCCCGCCTCCCCCCTCAACCTCCGGCCGCGCGGGGACTGAGGGAAGGGGCGGCGGCGGCGGCCTAGCGGGGAAGGCGGGCTCTGAGGAGAGATGAGGTGGTGGGGGGGGCGGTGGGAAGGTCACTTACCCGCTGCATGGCTTTCAGGATCAAAGCCAGCTCGTAGCGGGGCATGCCCGAATGGACGGCGCGTGGCTTCCGCACCGAGCCGGCTCCCGGGACACCGGAGTGGGGGGGGGTGGTGGGCTGACCCGCGCGGAGAAGCTGACGGGCTTGACTGACTGGGCCGGAAGGCTCCCGGGCGGCGACAGCACGCTCCGGCCGCGCGAGCCCGGGCTTAAAGGCGCTGGCAGCTGCGCAGACGGGCTGCCACGCCCCCTCGGCGGGCCACACCCCCCACACGGGCGCCAGGCCACGCCCCCTCCTTAAGGCGGCCGCGCCGCGCCCCCATCGAAAAGCCCGGCTCTCAGCGGCGCGCGGGCCCCACCGGGGACCCTCCCCCGCCCCTCCCCCGCCCCACCCCACCCCCAGTCCCCCGGCAGGGCCCGCGCGACTGAGCGGAGACGCGCTGCGGGGTCTCTCCGGCCGGAAGCCGCCAGTAGCCACCGATCGCCACCCCCCCGACCCTGCTGCGGCCGCGCTGGCTACGTATGCTTCTCGAACCAGCTGGAACTTTCCAGGCCTCCCATCTCGTCCTGAGCGGCGGGCGAGCCTGCCCCCCCCGTGTGCGCGTGCGCTGCGGTGCGGTGCGGTGCGGTGCGGTCCGTGCGCGCGCGTGCGCGCCCGCGTGCGTCCCTACTCCGCGACTCCGGGGCGCGAGGGGCCTGGTTCACGGCCACGCTTCTCCGCGCGGGAATGTCTGCGGGACACGGGGTTCTCTTTCCCCGCACCCCCGCCCCACCCCCGGCCGCTCACCCAGATTCTGGAACGTTCTGCAGCTTGGATCTGCGTCCCGCCCCCCCACCACACACCACCACCCCCTACTCCGCAGGGGGAGCTACCTGGGTGGGCTGCCCTAAGCGCCCTTGCCTTCAAGCTCTCCTTTTCCAGCGTGGCTGCCCAGGGGGGGCTTTCCGGGACCCCTTCGCCGGGGAAAGTGGGCGCCCGGAGCCAGCAGTGGCTGCAGGGCTCCCCTATTCGCCCCATCCCTCGCGGGCTGCCTGACCTTGGGGCCGGCTCCTGCATAAAAGGGGATTGTGAAGGGCACCTACTTTCTAGGGGCTGTGATAACCTGCGAGTGACTTGATGCTCATAAACCGCTGAGAACGATGCCTGGCGCACACTGGCATTTGTTGTTGTGTGCGCATAGCCTGACCCACGTGTTGTTGCTAAGGACAGGCTAATACTCCGGCTCAAACCGATATTCTTTCAGTGTTTACTGGGCGTTCACTTACAGAACTCAAGCTGAAAGCTTGGACGGCCGTTTAGTAACCGTCTGGGATCGTGCGTGCCCTGGACGCAGTGCCACCCCACCCCCCCAAACATGCACACAGCTCACTGCCCAACAGCCTTGGCTGTGCTCGCCCTGGCACGTGGTGGTGGTGGTTGAGTCGCTAAGTCGTGTCCAACTCTTGTGACCGCATGGGCTGTAGCCCGCCAGGCTCCTCTGTCCGTGGGATTTTCCAGGCAAGGATACTGGAGTGGGTTGCCATTTTCAGACCCAGGAATAGAACCAGGAAGGGAACCGGGGGTCTCCTGCATCACAGGTGGATTCCTGCATTGCAGGCGGATTCTTTACCAACTGAGGCAGGAGTTGGACTCAGTGCATCTTTCTCAAGTTATGCTCCTGATATCCCTGCAACTGTCGCCCCTGCCCATGCTTGCCCCATTAAAAGGGTCTGTAGGCAAGATGTTTGTCAACATATCAGTGCTTTAATAATAGGGAAAGCTTACTGAGCACTAACTATGTGCCAGGCACCACAATGCGGCTTTTATATGTGTCATATTGGTGCAGGCTACTATCCATGGGGTCGCAAAGAGTCGGGCACGATTGAACGACTTCACTTTCACTTTTCACTTTCACTTTATCAGTCTCCTAACAGCTCTATGAGGTAAGAACTATTATGGTAACCCCTCCTTAGGGATTTAGAAACGGGCACGCAAGACCAGCCCCAGGTCTGATAGGAACAGGGACCGAGTTTGGAGCCAGACTATATGGAGGCTGAGCTCATACAATTTTGCAGTAGATCTACCATGTACTCTGTGTAAACCAAAACTGAGATTCCATTTACCACCTTATCCAGACACCTTATTAGTTCTTGTCCCCAACCTCCCATCCACCACCAAAGGTAAGGATGGTTTGAATACAACCGCTTCTGTGATACCTGGATTTTGACATTTTCTTTGACCTCTCCATCACCTTGTCCTTTCAAAGAGAAACTATGGAGGCAGTAGTACAAATTACCTGGTTAGGGTAATTTCGCCTTTGGTTAAAGAGAGTAGGATAGTGTAAATAAATAAAAAGAAGGAAGTAAGAAATTTCTGAACCTTCAGAAGTGAGTTAGGTACAGGTTTCCCAGAATGGTACCTACCTCAGCTGTCCCTCCTGATATCAACCACGTGTCCCAGTTTAAATGAGAAACTGTGGATCCCCAAAGGAATATGCCAAGCCAAAGACCAGGGCAATACCATGAGCTGACTTCAACTTTTACCATCTCCTCTAGAGTCGCTAGAGGAGATTTCCTCTAGGGAAATTTCCCCTAATGCCCAGGGTTGCTTGAGAATCTGGTTTCCTCCCCTCTTCCTCCCTCTAACCTGAAAAGTAGCATAAGGAAATTAGCCTGATTGAATAATATTTCAACAGTCAGCACCCCCAACTCTCCCAATCTGGTGACTGCCTGAGGGCTCATTGGTTTCTTTTGAAAAGGAGAAAAACTTGAAACGTTGATTAAACCATGCTTACTGCAGTTGAAACATGTAAATAAAATATATTCAGTAGCTGTTTACTGTTCCTTCTTTTTTGGTTGTTAGTAAATTTTCTGCTGTGTGCTCAATCGCTTTGCTGTGTCTGACTCTTTGCAACCTCATAGACTGTAGGCCGCCAGGCTCATTTATCCATGGAATTGTCCAGGCAAGAAAGTTGGGTTGCCATATCCTCCTCCAGGGGATCTTCCCCACACAGGGATCGAACCTGAGACTACCGTGTCTCCTGCGTTGCAGGCATAGTCTTTTACTGCTGAGCCACTGGGAAAGTCCCCATTAATACATTTTCAGTTGAGTTCAGTTCAGTCGCTCAGTCGTGTCCAATTATTTGTGACCCCATGGATTGCAGCACGCCAGGCCTCCCTGTCCATCACCAACTCCTGGAGTTCACTCAGACTCACACGTCCATCGAGTTAGTGATGCCATCAAGCCACCTCATCCTCTGTCGTCCCCTTCTCCTCCTGCCCCCAATCCCTCCCAGCATCAGAGTCTTTTCCAATGAGTCAACTCTTTGCATGAGGTGGCCAAAGTACTGGAGTTTCAGCTTTAGCATCATTCCTTCCAAAGAAATCCCAGGACTGATCTCCTTTAGAATGGACTGGTTGGATCTCCTTGCAGTCCCAGGGACTCTCAAGAGTCTTCTCCAACACCACAGTTCAAAAGCATCAATTCTTCGGCATTCAGCTTTCTTCACAGTCCAACTCTCACATCCATACATGACCACTGGAAAAACCATAGCCTTGACTACAACCCTTCAAAAAAATTTTTAAGCACAGTAGCAGAATACTGGTGGGTTCATTTTTTAAAAATAATAAAATCATAGAGAATGCTGCTGCAAATTGAGTATCTTCCTATGATAACTGTAAGTGTTAATTCACCAAAAAAGATTTTTTTGAATTTTGTACTATGTGTAGACATTTAGTGGGCTTCCCGTGGTAGCTCAGATGGTAAAGAATTTGCCTGCAGTGCAAGGAATCCAGGTTCAATCCTTGAGTTGGAAAGATGCTCTGGAGAAGGGGATACCTACCCACTCCAGTATTCTTGCCTGGGAAATCCCATGGACAGGGGAACCTGGTGGGCTACAGTCCATGGAGTAGCAAAGACTCAGACACAACTAAGCGACTAATACACACACACAGAGTCATTTAGAATTATAAAATGCTTCTGCATATTCATTTATTAATTTTAAAAATTGCTCTGATACTTAGAAATAAGCTTAACCAAAAAGGTAAAATGTCAATGTACTGAAAACGACAGAACACTAATGAGAGAAATTAAAGCAGACACAAATAAATGGAAAGAGATCCATGTTCATGAGTTGGAAGAATTAATATTGTTAAGATACCGGTACTACCCAAAGCAATCTACAGATTCAATGCAATTCTTATCAAAATCTCAATAATAATTTTAGAGAATTTTGAAAAAACAATCTTAAAATTCATATGGAATTTAAAAAACAAAACAAAAAAAACCCTGAAAAGCCAAAGCAATTTTGAGCAAGAACAAACCTGGAGGCATTGTACTTCCTGATTTCAAACTGTATTACTAAGTTATAGTAAGCAAAATAGTACTAGCATAAAAACAGACATATATACCAGTGGAACAGAATAGAGTGACCAGAAATAAACTCACAAGTATAAGGTCAACCAATGACCTTCAGCAAGGGTCCAGGAATACATAATGGGAAAAGGATAATTTCTTCAGTATATTGTGCTGGAAAAACTGCATGTCCACTTGCAAAAGAATAAAATTGGACTTGTCTTATACCTTTCATTATAGGGGACTGGAATGCAAAAGTAGGAAGTCAGGAAACACCTGGAGTAACAGGCAAGTTTGGCCTTGGAATGCGGAATGAAGCAGGGCAAGGACCAATCGAGTTTTGCCAAGAAAATGCACTGGTCATAGCAAACACCCTCTTCCAACAACACAAGAGAAGACTCTACACATGGACATCTCCAGATGGTCAACACCGAAATCAGATTGATTATATTCTCTGCAGCCAAAGATGGAGAAGCTCTATACAGTCAACAAAAACAAGACCACGAGCTGACTGTGGCTCAAATCATTAACTCCTTATTGCCAAATTCAGACTGAAATTGAAGAAAGTAGGGAAAACCACTAGACCATTCAGGTATGACCTAAATCAAATCCCTTATGATTATACAGTGGAAGTGAGAAATAGATTTAAGGGCCTAGATCTGATAGATAGAGTGCCTGATGAACTATGGAATGAAGTTCGTGACATTGTACAGGAGACAGGGATCAAGACCATCCCCGTGGAAAAGAAATGCAAAAAAGCAAAATGGCTGTCTGGGGAGGCCTTACAAATAGCTGTGAAAAGAAGAGAGGCGAAAAGCAAAGGAGAAAAGGAAAGATATGGGCATCTAAATGCAGAGTTCCAAAGAATAGCAAGAAGAGATAAGAAAGCCTTCTTCAGCGATCAATGCAAAGAAATAGAGGAAAACAACAGAATGGGAAAGACTAGAGATCTCTTCAAGAAAATTAGAGATACCAAGGGAACATTTCATGCAAAGATGGGCTTGATAAAGGACAGAAATGGTATGGACCTCACAGAAGCAGAAGATATTAAGAAGAGGTGGCAAGAATACACGGAAGAACTGTACAAAAAAGATCTTCATGACCCAGATAGTCATGATGATGTGATCACTAATCTAGAATCAGACATCTTGGATTGTGAAGTCAAGTGGGCCTTAGAAAGCATCACTATGAACAAAGCTAGTGGAGGTGATGGAATTCCAGTTGAGCTGTTTCCAATCCTGAAAGATGATGCTGTGAAAGTGCTGCACTCAATATGCCAGCAAATCTGGAAAACTCAGCAGTGGCCACAGGACTGAAAAAGGTCAGTTTTCATTCCAATTCCAAAGAAAGGCAATACCAAAGAATGCTCAAACTACCGCACAATTGCACTCATCTCACATGCTAGCAAAGTAATGCTCAAAATTCTCCAAGCCAGGGTTCAGCAATACGTCAATCGTGAACTCCCTGACGTTCAAGCTGGTTTTAGAAAAGGCAGAGGAACCAGAGATCAAATTGCCAACATCCGCTGGATCATGGAAAAAGCAAGAGAGTTCCAGAAAAACATCTATTTCTGCTTTGTTGACTATGCCAAAGGCTTTGACTGTGTGGATCACAATAAACTGTGGAGAATTCTGAAAGAGATGGGAATACCAGACCACCTGACTTGCCTCTTGAGAAATCTGTATGCAGGTCAGGAAGCAATAGTTAGAACTGGACATGGAACAACAGACTGGTTCCAAATAGGAAAAGGAGTACGTCAAGGCTGTATATTGTCACCCTGCTTATTTAACTTCTATGCAGAGTACATCATGAGAAACGCTGGACTGGAAGAAACACAAGCTGAAATCAAGACTGCCGGGAGAAATATCAATAACCTCAGATATGCAGATGACACCACCCTTGTGGCAGAAAGTGAAGAGGACCTAAAAAGCCTCTTGATGAAAGTGAAAAAGGAGAGCGAAAAAGTTGGCTTAAAGCTCAACATTCAGAAAACGAAGATCATGACATTCGGTCCCATCACGTCATGGGAAATAGATGGGGAAACAGTGGAAACAATGTCAGACTTTATTTTTTGGGGCTCCAAAATCACTGCAGATGGTGACTGCAGCCATGAAATTAAAAGACGCTTACTCCTTAGAAGAAAAGTTATGACCAATCTAGATAGCATATTCAAAAGCAGAGACATTACTTTGGCAACTAAGGTCCGTCTAGTCAAGGCTATGGTCTTTCCTGTGGTCATGTATGGATGTGAGAGTTGGACTGTGAAGAAGGCTGAGTGCCGAAGAATTGATGCTTTTGAACTGTGGTGTTGGAGAAGACTCTTGAGAGTCCCTTGGACTGCAAGGAGATCCAACCAGTCCACTCTGAAGGAGATCAACCCTGGGATTTCTTTGGAAGGAATGATGCTAAAGCTGAAACTCCAGTACTTTGGCCACCTCATGTGACGAGTTGACTCACTGGAAAAGACTCTGATGCTGGGAGGGATTGGGGGCAGGAGGAAAAGGGAACAACCGAGGATGAGATGGCTGGATGGCATCACGGACTCAATGGATGTGTGTCTGAGTGAACTCCGGGAGTTGGTGATGGACAGGGAGGCCTGGCGTGCTGCAATTCATGGGGTCGCAAAGAGTCGGACATGACTGAGCGACTGAACTGAACTGAACTGAACTGTCTTATACCACCCACACATGTGCTTCGTGCTAAGTCAATTTAGTTGTGTCCAATTCTTTGCGACCCTATGGACTGCAGCCCGCCAGACTCCTCTGTCTATGGGAGTCTCCAGGCAAGAATAATGGAGTGGATTGCCATTTCCTCCTCTAGGGGATCTTCCTGACCCAGGGATGGAACCAACATCTCCTGTGGCTCGTGCACTGCAGGCAGATCACAAAGAGTCGGACATGACTGAGCAACTGAACTGAACTGAACTGAAGACTTGAAACCATAAAGCTCCTAGAAGAAAACATGGAAGAAGCTTCTTAACATTGGCTTTGGTAATAATTTCTTGAGGACTTCCGTGGTGGCCCCATGGTTAAGAATCCACCTGCCAGTGCAGGGAACATGGGTTTGACCCTGGTCTGGGAAGATCCTTGGGATTATCATCTGGGAAATGCAAATCAAAGCTGCAATGAGATGTTACCTCATACCTGCTGAAAGGACTGTTACCAAAAAGCCAAGAGAACACAGGTATGGCAAGAGCCTGGAGAAAAGAGAACCCTATACACTATTGGTGAGAGTGTAAATTGGTGCAGCCACTATGGAAAACAGTATGGATGCTCTGCAAAAAAAAAAAAAAAAAAATAGAAGTACCATATGACCCAGGAATCCTTCTTCTGATTCTATATCTAAAAGAATTGAAATCAAAGTGTTAAAGAGATATCTCACTCATGTTTGTTGTAGCATGATTACAACAGCGAAGAAAGGAAATAAAATGTCCAAGAATGGGGCTGCCCTGGTGGTTAAGAATCCTGCTCCCAACACAGGAGATATGGGTTCGATCCCCGCTCCAGGAAGATGCTGCAAACCAACTAAGCCTGGGTACCACAGCTGCTGAGCCCACTCTGGAACTACAGAAGCTCAAATGCCTGGAAGCTGTGGTCCCCAGCAAGAGAAGACCCCATGGGGAGAAGCCCAGGCACCACAACAAACAATTGTCCTGGCTCACCGCAACTATAGGAAGCCAATGCACAGCAACAAAGACCCAGCACAGCCAAAAAATAAAAAAAGTAAATAAATCTTTTTAAAAAAATGTCCAAGAGTAGATAGAGAAGATGTGGTAAATGGGATATTATTCAGCCTTGAGAAAGAGAAACTTTGCTGTTTGTTTGCAAAGATGAGCTCAATAAAGGACAGAAATGGTATGGACCTAAAAGAAGCAGAAGATATTAAGAAGAGGTGGCAAGAATACACAGAACTCTACAAAAAAGATCTCCATGGATGAAACTGGAGGATATTATGTAAGTGACATAATCCAGACACAGAAAGACAAATGCTATACGATACCATGTACATGAAATATCTGAGGTAGTTAAACACATAGAAGCATACATGGGAAGTGATTGGCAGGAGCTGCGAGAAGTGAGGAACCAGGAGGCATTAGTCAAAGAATACAAAGTCTCAGTTTGACAAGAAAAAAACCTTTTTTCTGTAATTTAGAGTTTCCTCAAAATTCTCCAAGCCAGGCTTCAGCAATATGTCAACCGTGAACTTCCAGATGTTCAAGCTGGTTTTAGAAAAGGCAGAGGAACCAGAGATCAAATTGCCAATATCTGCTGGATCATGGAAAAAGCAAGAGAGTTCCAGAAAAACATCTATTTCTGCTTTATTGACTATGCCAAAGCCTTTGACTATGTGGATCACAATAAACTGTGGAGAATTCTGAAAGAGATGGGAATATCAGACCACCTGGCCTGCCTCTTGAGAAACCTGTATGCAGGTCAGGAAGCAATAGTTAGAACTGGACATGGAACAACAGACTGGTTCCAAATCAGAAAAGGAGTACGTCAAGGTTGTCACCCTGTTTATTTAACTTATATGCAGAGCACATCATGAGAAATACTGGGCTAGAAGAAGCACAAGCTGGAATCAAGATGGCCGAGAGAAATATCAATAACCTCAGATATGCAGATGACACCACCCTTATGGCAGAAAGTGAAGAGGAACTAAAAAGCCTCTTGATGAAAGTGAAAGAGGAGAGTGGAAAGTTGGCCTAAAGCTCAACATTCAGAAAATGAAGATCATGGCATCTGGTCCCATCACTTCATGGGAAATAGATGGGGAAACAGTGGCAACAGTGTCAGACTTTATTTTGGGGGGCTCCAAAATCACTGCAGATGGTGACTGCAGCCATGAAATTAAAAGACACTTACTCCTTGGAAGGAAAGTTATGACCAACCTAGATAGCATATTCAAAAGCAGAGACATTACTTTGCTGACTAAGGTCCATCTAGTCAAGGCTATGGTTTTCCCTGTGGTCATGTATGGATGTGAGAGTCGGACTGTGAAGAAAGCTGAGCACTGAAGAATTGATGCTTTTGAACTGTGGTGTTAGAGAAGACTCTTGAGAGTCCCTTGGACTGCAAGGAGATCCAACCAGTCCACTCTGAAGGAGATCAGCCCTGGGTGTTCTTTGGAAAGACTGATGCTAAAGCTGAAACTCCAGTACTCTGGCCACCTCATGCAAAGAGTTGACTCACTGAAAAAGACTTTGATGCTGGGAGGGATTGAGGGCAGGAGGAGAAGGGGACGACCGAGGATGAGATGGCTTGATGGCATCACCAACTTGATGGACATGGGTTTGCGTGAACTCCGGGAGTTCGTGATGGACAGGGAGGCCTGCCATGCTGCAATTCATGGGGTCACAAAGAGTCGGACACGACTGAGAGACTGAACTGAACTGAATTGAAACATTTTATATGGTATATGTTTAAGATTTGATTAGCCAGAAATTGTAATTCATTTTCAACTAAGTTTTTGTGATAGGGAATAAGTGGTGCAGTGGTAAAGAATCCACCTACCAATGCAGGAGATGTAAGGGACTCAGATTTGATCCCTGGGTTGGGAAGATCCCCTGGAGAAGGAAATGACAACCCACTCCAGTATTCTTGTCTGGAGAGTCCCATGGACAGAGGAGCCTGGTGGGCTACATAGTCCACAGAGTCACAAAGAGTGAGATACGCCTGAGCACACACACTACATTACATTTTTAGAAAAGCAAAAATAAGAAGGGAAGTCAAGAGAGTTCCCTGGTGGTCAGGGGCTACTCTGTGCTCTCAGTGCAGGGGACGCAGGTTCAATCCCTTGTCACGAAGCTAGATCCCACAGGTCACAACTAAAGATCCACGTGCCACAACTAACACCTGGTGCAGCCAAAAAGAAGCCCAGATGTCAAAATCTGATCCTTTTCCAAAAAAGTAACTTCAGTAAATGCCCTAGGCCAGTATAATCACCTTTGCCTTCTTATTTTATATTCCTGTGTAAGGAGACTTGACCTTGAGTTCACACAAGGTCATTAATTCTCAAAGATACCTCAAAAATAGACCTGAGTTTCTAACTACAGCCCTTAGAAAGTGAAGAAATGTGAATGTTTTCAATCAATGAAGAAAAAAAATCCCATGGTGTCACCAAGTCATATTTAAAGCTGTCAGTCATTGCTCTCATCAGCCTATCAGCTTCTCCATGGTGAAAAAGGGAGCCACCATTTCTGGCAAATTCGAGCTCTGTCTCCCAAATCCCTCCTCACTGAGACCTGGGGCTGTTTTCATCACTAATTGCTCAGAGCCAGACTGTGCCCTGTAAAATTCTGTATCTCTGCCTGGCTACTCAGTACCACCTTTGTTCCTCATACAGTGGCTCACACCCAAGTCTCAACATTTCAAATTTATCTTGTTCCTAAATGTTTTACCAGTGATCCAGTGAAAGAAAAAAAAAGTGTTAGTCACTCAGTCATGTCCGACTCTTTGTGACCTGTGGACCATAGCCCACCAGGCTCCTCTGTCCATGAATACTTGTCTCCCGGCAAGAATACTGGAGTGGGTTGCCATTCCCTTCTCCAGGGGGATCTTCCTGACTTAAGGATCAAACTCAAGTCTCCCGCATTGCAGGCAGATTCTTTACGGTCTAAGCACCAGGGAAGCCCTGTGAACCAGTAATGTTTCCTGTACCCCACTCCCCACACCCTTGCCCCTACGTTTAGATCCTTTTAGCCATGTTGATTTGCCTGCAGTTGTCTCTCTTCTCAGCAAGCCTCCTGGAAATATCTAGACTAATCTTTACCTCTCTCACCCCATCAACTTGCATGTGCTATTGGTTGTGTGCCTTGCAGAATGAAACCCTGTGGGCAACATACATTATTAGGTCAGACATTAGGCAGTTCTCTAAACATCTTCCTCCCTTTTGATCTACCAATTTCAAGTTATTTTTTAATTTTGAAAAAATAAAGGTTGTTTTTTTTTTTTCTTTGGAAGAGGGGCAGCTCAACTCTGGGAAAAATAAAAAGATAGAGCAAAAGTTTGCCTAAATGGAATGTTGCAGAAGGCAATGGCACCCCACTCCAGTACTCTTGCCTGGAAAACCCCAGGGACAGGGGAGCCTGGTAGGCTGCAGTCCATGGGGTCACAGAGTCGGACACGACTGAAGCGACTAAGCAGCAGCAGCAGCAGCAAATGGCATGCTCTCTTATCTTCACCTTTGCCTGCCCTCCCCTGCACATAAATTATGGGATGTTTGTGGGAGACGTTCTCCTTAGCACAGGATCTTTTTTTTAGGAAACAAATACTTAATGTATTTTTTAATTTTATGACTATAAAGAGACAATACTTCCTATATCTCCACTTACTGAAGCAATTAGTTTTTCTTCTAGCTTTATTGTGAAATATCCTCAACTGCCTATTGGAGGCCTATAAGTGTTCTTAATGTTAAACGTCAATAATGTGGGAGGTATTAAACAGCTTTGTGTACTATCTCCATAAGTGCAAAGTCCAAAAGAACACATATAGGAGGATTTTAAATTTATAATAGTAAAATGAACAAAGGCCATGAGCTGGAGAAGGTTGCAGATGGATCAGACAGCATCTGCAGGGATCTTAGAGGGGCCAGGCTTCCGGGGTGAGGTGAGAGCACCCAGAAAAATAAACTAGGGGGGCATTCATTCAAGGGAAGGCCTGCTCAGCACAGAGGAGTTTCTCAGCTGGAGGTAATTGGGGCTAAATGGATTCAAAGGGAGCAGGTGTGCAAGTGTGCACCTATGTAAGTAGGAACACACTCAGAGGTCACCGTGAACCGGGCTTGTGGAGGTTGAAGGAAGGAGTGTGAGGGGTGGAACCCGTCAGATTGGGAGACTGATAGGCTATTTGAAGGGCAGCTAGAAAGGCAAGGGTCAAGAATAGCGAAAACATTCTAGACTGACTTCCCTTGTTCTGGTCATACTCCCGGGTGACGTTTCCTCAGCTCCTAATTCATCATGCTTGTATTACAGCTCAGCGTGTTGTTTTTTCCTCTGGTTGTTTTATCTTCATAAATCTTCATAGCAAGTGTATAATCTTCTGTAGAACCCAGGTGATGTCTTTTACTGCTCAAAATAGTCTCCCTGTTCACAGAACTTTAACCAAAGGAAGGAAGATGATAGTCCTGAAGCCTGCACGAGAAGCACCCCGGAAACGACCTGGCTGCCCGAGGAATGTCGAAAGGTGGATGTTGTGACACCACGGGTCAACACTTCCCGTGGTAAGAAAGTCAACATGCAAGCACCATCTCAAAGTCTAGCCCTCTGGGGGGAGCATCGCCCCCTATGTTGCTTGGGCTCTGTTGATGGACATTGGCGAGAATGTCCCCATTATCATCAGACAGGACTGAAGAGAGATTTAGTAAAAGAAGCAAAGCACATAGGCACTAGATTATAAGTGATAGCTATGCAGCCCCCTGCTGACTCAGGGTCAAGTTTGCCTTGGCAAAACAGATCTATGCCCTTGATCTGAACTTCGTTGACCATCCTTTTACAAAGGAAGAAGAGGACAGCCAGCTAAGAGGGTGTAGGAGGCAGAGGGGATTCCAACAGAGAACATGTTCAGAAGGTAAATGATTATTTTTACTGGAGAAGGTATTTAGTAAGTAGCCAGCTTCCTCAAAAGCTGCTATGAGGAAGATTCTGTACTTTAGAATGTATCAAATCTAGATAGAATGTTTTCCTATTAGATAGTATCTATTTTTTCAGGTTGCCCATATTTTTTGAGAGTCTCCAAAAGAAACTCATTAACTTTATAATGCTCGAAGTTATTTTCTTTGAAAGTGAAAACTGCTCAGTTGTGTCCAACTCTTTGGGACCCCATGGACTGTAGCCTGCCAACTCCTCTGTCCATGGGATTCTCCAGGCCAGAATACTGGAATGGGTAGACATTCCCTTCTCCAGATCTTCCCAACCCACAAATGAACCCAGGTCTCCTGCATGGCAGGCAGATTCTTTACCACCCGAGCCATCAGGGAAGCCCAAGAATACTGGACTGGGTAGCCTATCCCTTCTCCAGGGGATCTTCCTGACCCAGGGATTGAACCAGGGTCTCCTGCATTGCAGGCAGATTCTTTGCCAGCTGAGCTACCAAATACTGGAGTGGGTTGCCGTGCCCTCCTCCAGGGAAACTTCCCAACCCAAGGATCCAACCAGGTCTCCCGCATTGCAGGCAGATTATTTACCGTCTGAGCCTTATAAAATCATAGCATATTATTAGCTTCTACAGGTGAACCTCCTTCCTTGTGCTGCTGTGCTGTGGTAAGTCTTAGTCGTGTCCAACTCTTTGCGACCCTATGGACCATAGCCCATCAGGCTCCACTGTCCATGGGATTCTGCAGGCAAGAATACTGGAGTAGGTTGCCTTGCTCTCTTCCAGGGGATCTTCTCAACTCAGGGATCAAACTCTGCTGTCTCTTAGGTCTCCTGCATTGGCAGGTGGGTTCTTTACCACTAGCGCCACCTGGGAAGCCCAACCTCTTTGCTTACAGAACTGTAAACCAAGGGTTGGTTTGCAAACCCTAAGCAGTGGGCCAAATCTGTTCTGCTGTCTATGTAAATAAGGTTTTATTACAAGAATACAGCTAAGTGAATTTTTCACACATTTTCAAGGGGCTGCTTTCATGCTATAACTGCAGAGTTTAGTTCTCAACAATTTTACAGGCCACAGAGCCTAGAACATTAAGTATCTAACGTTTAACAGAATGTTTGCTGAACGCTGTTACAGATAAAAAGACACGCAAGAAACATGCCAACAAAATACAACCTGTGGAACTTTTCTGAATCCTGATTTGAACAAACCAAAGATAAGAAAACATTTTTAAGACAGGAGAATGGACATGGGCAGATAGATTATAATAAAGAAATATTGTTAATTTCATCAAATTGGCCATATTTTAAAAAATAAATAAAATGGCAACAATAGCAACCATTTATGCTGCCAGAAGGAAAATAATTTTCCTCACATGCAATTAAGATTACAGGATAATTGGGAGTCATTATGTGGTTCCTCCCACATTACATCAGCTTGAACTTTCAGCCTAGGTTTACTGAGGTCTTAGGAGAACATGCAGGAATTTGGGGTTAGCTATAAAGTCCATTCAGGTTTTTCCATAAGATGTTACCAAAAAACCCAAACAGACTTTTGGATTGGCCAATATCTTGGGAATTCAGTTCCTGACTTGAATAAAGAAGTCCACAACTGACCTTAAAATCAAATACATAATCACTAAAAAAAAACTTCCCCATGTTAACCAAACACTCATCTATAATATTATTGCAGATGGAACAAGCCTTTTTAGCGATAAAGAATCGTTACATATAGCGCTATTATTAAATGATTCCTACAAAGGGTGAACTTTTGGGATGATTCAGTTCAGTTCAGGTCAGTTGCTCAGTCATGTCTGACTCTTTGCGACCCCATGAATCGCAGCACGCCAGGCCTCCCTGTCCATCACCAACTCCCGGAGTTCACTCAGACTCAAGTCCATCGAGTCAGTGATGCCATCCAGCCATCTCATCCTCGGTTGTCCCCTTCTCCTCCTGCCCCCAATCCCTCCCAGCATCAGAGTCTTTTCCAGTGAGTCAACTCTTCGCATGAGGTGGCCAAAGTACTGGAGTTTCAGCTTTAGCATCATTCCTTCCAAAGAAATCCCAGGGTTGATCTCCTTCAGAGTGGACTGGTTGGATCTCCTTGCAGTCCAAGGGACTCTCAAGAGTCTTCTCCAACACCACAGTGCAAAAGCATCAATTCTTCAGCGCTCAGCCTTCTTCACAGTCCAACTCTCACATCCATACATGACCATGGGAAAAACCAGAGCCTTGACTAGACGGACCTTAGTCGGCAAAGTAATGTCTCTGCTTTTGAAAATGCTATCTAGTTTGGTCATAACTTTTCTTCCAAGGAGTAAGCGTCTTTTAATTTCATGGCTGCAATCACCATCTGTAGTGATTTTGGAGCCCAAAAAAATAAAGTCTGACACTGTTGCCACTGTTTCCCCATCTATTTCCCATGAAGTGATGGGACCGGATGCCATGATCTTTGTTTTCTGAATGTTGAGCTTTAACCCAACTTTTTCACTCTCCACTTTCACTTACTTACAAATCCTTTCACTTGTTTTTCTTTACCCCTCTCCACCAAAATGTCGAGCATGTAAATCAGAGGGCCCTTGGGACCCAGAATTACAGTTCACCTCCATCAGTAATATTCCTGATTGACGTTGGAGAGCAGCCAGGTAGGGACTCTCCTCCGGTTACAAATGATTCTGTGATTAAGAAATGACAAGTCCCTGGATGCAGCAGAGCAGAGCAGTTGGCCTGATGGTGAAGAAGACCAGCCACTGGCTACAGCGAGGCCCAGGCACCCTCCTCCTTTCCCCAGCTCACCCCCACTCACCTGGATCTCTGAGGCACATCCTCACACCAGGGCCGAAGGATCTTTCTGGAAATAGATCTCATTCCGTTTCTCCACAGCTTAAATACTTCAGTGGCTCCCTATTGCCCTCTGGTTCAAACTCCTCCGTCTGCGGGGGCCTCCATCTACCTCCGTCACCTGCCACTCCTCACCTCGTCACCCCACTGGGTTTGCAAGTCCCTAACCCCTGCATGCACCTCCCCTCCTGTCCTTTGCTCTCTGCTCTGAACACACTCCACTTCCTGCACGTAGCCTACTCCTATCCTCCTTCCTTCAAAAAAAAAAAAAAAAAAACTACGAGTTATACAGAGATTGCATGAAGCACATATGAAGAATTTAAGGAAAAATTATTCAAGACAAGCATCCTGGATTCCCCCATCCCAGAATCCTCTTCTGTGCCTCTCCAGAAACGTAGCCCCAACTTGCCCCCACTTTCTCTGCTTTTCTTTTCTTTCTTTTTTTTTTTTTTTGATATTTATTTTATCACTGCAGATCTTAGTTACAGGGCTCAGGCTTAGTTACTTTGGTTACCGAACCAGCGATCAAACCCTGTACTGCAAGCACTGCAAGACAGATTCTTAATCACTGGACCACTAGGAAAGTCCCTCCTTGTATTTCTTTATGGTCTTACCATCTACGCATACATTCCCTAAGCAGTATCTTATTTCTGCCTCCTTTTAAAATGTTGCGTTTGTGACTTGGTTTCTAGCCCCCAACATTGTGTTCATGATCCAAGGTATTGAGTGTGGCCGTAAATTCACTTCCTTTCCTTGCTGATATCATTTCATTGGACCACAAGTCTTCTGGGCTGCTGATGGATGTGGACTGTTTCCTTTGTGGGTGCCGAGTACCAGTGATACTGCTGGGCACATTTTTGTACACAGAGACCAGAGCGTCCATGTGCATGGGCAAAGATCTCCTCTAATTGCCATCCTCAGGAGTGGAGTGCTGCCTCCCAGGGCATGTAAAGACTTCCGCTTCCTACATACCGCCAGTGGTTTTCATAGGCAGTGGTACCAGTATGCACCTGCATTAGCAGCATGTGTGGATTCGCTAACTGCTCTTCTCGGCTCCTGTGTCAGTTTTGACCACTGCACTGCAGAGAAGGAAAGGAAAGTGAAGTCACTCAGTCATGTCTGACTCTTTGCTACCCCGTGGACTGTAGCCTACAAGGCTCCTCCGTCCATGGGATTTTCCAGGCAAAGATACTGGAGTGGGTTGCCATTTCCTTCTCCAGGGGGTCTTCCGACCCAGGGATCGAACTCGGGCCTCCCCCATTGCAGGCAAATGCTTTACCATCTGAGCCACCAGGGAAGCACTGCAGAAAGCTTTGCCCTCATCCTGAAGGTCTGCATTAGATGCCTTTGTGCTCCTTTAGCACCTGTGCTCACCTCATGGCCACACAAATCTGACCCTGTGGCATATGCATGACAGATGTGAAAAGATGCGGCTCGGATTCCTAGCTGTTGGCCCCCGGGACCCCCTGCTCCACTAGTGCTAAGACCACACATCCCTCAGACTGCTCTCAGCCAAGGACTGAGCACAGTGGGGGTACCATTCCAGGCTCAGTTCTATTACCCCCAGGACTCCTCTGATGGATGACACGGGCTCAAGGACTTCTCAGTGAGCTGGCACGTCCTTTCTTGAAATTGCACTGCAGCACGACGCTCTCTGTCCCCACCTCCTTTCCCCCGCCTTGCACAGATGTCCTGTAATGCAAGCTGAAAGCTCTCCCACCTTCTCTGGTTCCCTCCTTCATAGGGCTGTCCTTGACAGGCATTTCCTCCAAGAAATCTCTTACGTGAACATGTTTCTAGTGTCATCTGAGGGCAGAAGAAAACTGCTCGGCCCAACCTTGATACCTCTTTTATTTCCATGGGTGTAGTCCGAAACTGTACTTCCTTAATTAAAAGGTGTGGCCAACGCGCAGCAGTGAACGAGGAGCTAAGGTTCTTTTTCTTTTCAGGAGGAGAAAGCAAAGTCTCCTCCTCGGTCATTGGCTTGGGAATGCTCTGACCTCTCATTCCACAGTTCAAAAACCTCTGCGCACAACCCCACCTATCAGACTTATGAGAATCCTAGAAAGGGGAAGGGGCCAGTCATCAGTGGCCTCTCAGCTGGTCTCCTGTGATCCTCACCTACTGGTGTTATACTTCAAATAATTCCCTGTCCTTGAGTGTGAGCCAGATGTAAAGACTAGCTTCTAGAGTAGTGAATACAGCAGAAGTGACAGAAGATGACTTCAGAGATTAGGTTATAGAAAGACTGGGGCCTCCATTATAGTTTCAGAGATGGAGTAGAAAAGACGCTAGGTTCTGTATCAGAAGACTTAAGTGTAGTTTTTCTCTGTGTGGCATGGCCAATACTGATAATACCTCTTTTCATCTTAAGTTCTTTATCTGTTAAAAGGAACAATAATACCTAACTAGCTCCCATGATTATTTTATACAGGAGGTTATATAAGAGAAGACTCACTGAATGTTGCTCTATATACCTTTTTTGGACCAACACAATGATCACAGCAATCTGATGAGTGGATATTCTCATCATCCCCATTTTATAGATGAGTAAACTGAGGCACAGAGATATTAAAGAATTTGCCTAAAGTAATATCTGAAGAAGGGAAAGGCTACCCACTCCAGTATTCTGGCCTGGAGAATTCCATGGACTGCATAGTCCATGGGGTTGCAAAGAGTCGGACCCGACTGAGTGATTTTCACTTTTCAAAGTAATATAGCCAGTGGGCTTGCCTGTTGGCTCAGCAGTAAAGAATCTGCCTGCAATCCAGGAGCTGCAGGAGACGCGGGTTTGATCCCTGAAGAAAGATCCCCTGGAGAAGGGCATGGCAACTTACTCCAGCATTCTTGCCTGGAGAATCCCATGGACAAGAGAGACTGGTGAGCTACAGTCCATAGGGTCACAAAGAGTTGGACATGACTGAAGCAACTTAGCAGCAGGCACAATATAGCCAATAGTGCTAGAGCTAGGATTTGCCCAGAAGTAATTTGGCTCCAGAGTCCACATCATGAACACAACCCTGTATCTACAGGTGAAAGTACTTTATCTACAACACTATAGGAATATAAACCCTGCAGTGACACATTGGTGTGAAGACAGACACAACAGCAATTGGGGCAGATAGACCCCATAAACAGGCCCCCACGCACGGTTAGCTGACTTTCAACCCGGTTGCAAAGGCAATCCAGTGCAGAAAGGAGCATCTTTTCAACAGGTGATTCTGGAGCAACTCAATGTCTTTATTTGAAAAAATGAACCTCAATCAGTACCTAACACCATACGCAAAAATTAACTAAAAAAATTTATCATAAACTCATTTAGGTAAAACTTAAAGCTATAAAACTTTCAGAAGAAGAAAATCTTTGTGCTGCTGCTGCTAAGTCGTCTCAGTCGTGTCTGACTGTGCGACCCCACAGACGGCAGCCCACCAGGCGCCCTGTCCCTGGGATTCTCCAGGCAAGAACACTGGAGTGGGTTGCCATTTCCTTCTCCAATGCATGAAAGTGAAGTGGCTTAGTCGTGTCCAACTCTTAGCGACCCCATGGACTGCAGCCCACCAGGCTCCTCCGCCCATGGGATTTTCCAGGCAAGAGTACTGGAGTGGGGTGCCATTGCCTTCTCCGAAAATCTCTGTGACCCTGAGTTCAAGATTTCTCAGTTGCAACACCAAAAGCACAACTCATAAAAGAGAATAGTGATAAACTGGACTTTATCAATATTTAAACCTCCTACAACTTGAAAAGACATAGTTAAAAAGCAAGCCAGGGACCATGAGAAAATATTTCCAAGTCATATGTATGATAAAAAATTGTGTCCAGAATCCACAGAGAAACTTGAAACACAACAGTAAGAAAACAACTCAATTTTTAAAATGGACAAAAGATATGAACAAACACTTTGTCAAAAAAGATGATGAATGAGCTCGTGAAAAGATGTTCTTCATTAGTCATTAGAAAAACGCTAATTGAAATCACAGTGAGCTACCACTCACCACAATGGCCTAAGCTTGTTTTTTGTATTTTAAAGCAACTGTTGGTGAGGAGAAGGAGCAACCGCAATTCTCCTACATTGCTGATGGGAATGAAAATGGTGCAATCATTTTGGCAATTCTTTAAAATATTATACATAGACCTAGCCTAAGGCCCAAGCATTCTACTATTGGGTGTAAATACCCACTGTACCTTAGGTGTAAATACCTAAGATGAATGAAAACATGTGTCCACATAAAAAGACTTGTATAAATGTTCATAGCAGCTTAACTTGTAATAGCCAAAAACTTGAAACAACTAAGCAACTCAAATGACCATCAACAGACAAATAAATTATGGTATGCTCATGCAATGGAATACTACTCAGCAATAAAAAGAATAAGAGTGAGCTATTGATTTATTCAACAACATGGGTGACTCTCAAAATAATTATGTGGAGTGAAAGAAACCAGACAAAAAGAGTACATACTGAATGATTCTATTTATATAAAATTGTAGGAAATTCAAACCATAGTGACAGATAACAAATAGCAGTTGCTTGAAGGCTTGAAGTAGAAGTGAATGAAAGAGTCTATGAAGGGGCATAAGGAAACTTTGGGGAGGAGATAGATATATCTATTATCTTGATTAGGGTAATGGTTTCATGGATGTATACATATGTCAAAACTTAACAAGTGTGTGCAGTTTTGCATATCAATTATAACCCAGAAAAGCTGTAAAGCATAAATCACTCACAACATTATTATAGCCTAAGAAGTAGTTGTAAGTCATTGCCTGACTTACCTCTTCCCTCATCTTCTGCTTCCTCTTCCCCAAATTCCTGGATAAGGAGTCAAGACCATATTCACCTCTGGTATTCATATCAATTAAGGGAGGAAAAAGTCCATGTGGAAAGAATTTTGTTAAGTTCTACAGGAGATACAAAGTTGGATAAGAAATAGTTCATGCCTTCAAGAAGTTATAATCCAGATAGAGAAAACATAAGTATGTTTAAAGTTAAATTAACGAAGTATAAATATCAACTCTAAAAAATAGAAAACATTTAAAAAGCGAATGATTAAATGCCTTGTGAAGCATACAGGCAAACAATTTCCAAAGAGTTACTTTGGGCTGGGATGGTTCAGGAATGTTTCGTGTAGGATGTGGGATCTGAGCTGGAATGTGAAGAATGGATAACATTTAGATAGACAGGAGAAGTAGAGAGAATAAACATAAGATGTTTTGATGGGGTCAGAGGATGGTGACATTGAGTGAATAAGGTGGATGGGAAGAAAGGCTTTTATAGAAGAATCACAGAATTTAACTGTTCAAAAGTAGAACCAGAGTTGGAGGGTCTTGAGTGTCAGGCAGTATAAACTCCCAGCCTTTATTTCATCTTAACATGAAGAAGAACGTGTGAGCTAGTGAATCTTTCAGGGTTGGAATCATTTAACAGAGAGTATACAAGCATATGTGAGGAATACAGAGAGAACTTCCCTGAACAGACAAGTTCTTCCCAATCACATGGGTCACAAATTCACAGGCTTTGCAAGAATCATTAGGGGTGGCCCTGGAAATTTGTCTGATAGTATCTTGGTTTCCTGGAGGTGGTGCCTGACTTCCACGTGAGAGTCAACCTTATTTTTCCCCTAATCCACCCTGCCTTCCTTCAGCCAGGGAATGGATGATCTAGGTGCAACCATAAGACTCTCTCGCATGATTCTGACTCCTGAATGAATGACTCAGGGACATGAGGAGCGGTTAGAAGTCATTCAGCATTCTGGTCAAACCTTAGTCTGCTCCAGGGCTGTGGCTATTCTTCCTGCTAACCAGCAGTCCAGATACTTCTGACCCCTGGCCGACACTCTGCGTGCTTGTTGCTCAGTCATGTCCAACTCTTTACTACCCTTTGGGCTATAGGCCACCAGGCTCCTCTGTCCTTGGGATTTTCCAGGTAAGAACACTGGGGTGGGTTACCATTTCCTCCTGCAGGGGAATCTTCCCAACCCAGGGACTGAACCCTCATCTCCTGTGTCTCCTGCATTGTAGGCAAATTCTTTGCCTGCTGAGCCACTGGAGGCGAGTACTCTGGTATATGGTTAATTCTGTGATTCCCCTCCAAATACCATTCCAGCAAGTTTTGTTTTTGCCTAAGACATTAGAGTCTGTTTCTATTGCTTAAAGCCAAGAACCAGAACTGATGTGGAAACCTTTGGATCTTAGTGCTTCACTTCCCTACATGCTTTACTGGCCTTACTTCAGCCACCTGGGATCATATAGAGCAGATGGAGCTATTCTCTTTTCCACACGAGTTCTTCCTAAGTCTTGTGACAGCTCTCCAACCTATCCTAACCTTTTCCCTCCCTGGGCTAAATGGTCCATGTTCTTTTGGGCGCTTCTCATTTCGTATGAGCTGGATTGCTTCACTAGCCTGCACTCTTTTTCCAAGGGTACTTCACATTCACATTCAGACCTCTGTGATTCAATAAATCTTTGTTGAACGAGTGTTTCACGAATTTAAAGTTTTACTTTTGGCTGCACTTCCTTTTGTAGAAAACTATATAAAGACTGTGTTATAGTTAAGGGACTGGCTCAGCTACTGAAACAGAAGTCAAAATAATAGGGACTTAAAGAAAATGGTTTATTTCTCTCACATGGAAAGGTCTAAATGTAAGTAGGTCTGGGGACCCTAGCTCTTTCTAGATTTTTGATCTCTATTTACAATACATGACTTTCATCTTGAGTTCCAGCATGGCTGGACCTGCTGCCAGAACCACGTTCAAATTCCAGGAGAAGGAAGGGAAAAAGAAGAAAAGGACATTCCTTTAAGGAATGTTCGGAAAGTTACTCCTGTCATGTCCTTTTTTATGGGTCAGAACTTAGTCTTATGCCCTTGCCTTGCCTTCAAGAGGGGCTGGGAAATGTAGTTTTTCCTGGGAGGGAATGGTGAACTAACAGTTTTAACTGCAGACTATGTAATACAATTTGGGGGTCTCCCAGTAGACTAAGTATAATGAGACGCTATACAAGTCACAAGTGGTTAATTGACTGTAACTTTCTTACACCATTTCTGGGCATTTTGTAAGTGAAGAACTGACTCATTGGAAAAGACCTTGATTCTGGGAAAGATTGAAGGCAGGAGGAGAAGGGGACAATAGAAGATGAGATGGTTGGATGGCATCACCAACTCGATGGACATGAGTTTGAACAAGCTCCAGGAGTTGGTGATGGACAGACAGGCCTGGCCTGCTGCAGTCCATGGGGTTGCAAAGAGTTGGACACGACTGAGCCACTGAACTAAACTGAACTGTCAGAAATCACAAATGGTTAATTGACTGTGACTTTCTTATACTCAGCATTGGGTATTCTGCAAGAAATATCAGGCCAGAGTTACTCTAATAGATAAGTTTTAGGCAAATATAATTTTGTGAACTTCTCAGAGGACAGACCTTGGACCAGTACTTATGACCCTAAGGTCAGATCCACATCAGAAAGTTCCTCTCATTGAGACAACCAAGTAGCTATTTCTTTTTAAAATAAAACCCTTGAGTTTGCTTCATATGAAGAGTTTAATATCTTTTCAGGCATATTAGATAGCATTTTTTGGTTACAAATAATAGAAATTGACTCTGTTTTGTTCAGAAGGGAGAGGTGAATTATTATTAGTGTACCAGATGTCTCCCAAGACTCAAGGCTATGTGCAGCTGACTGGGCTTCAGGAACAGACTAGAACCCAAATGCTCCCCATCTATCTTTGTTTCAGTTTCTCTGCCATGAGCTTGATTCTTCTGTCTCTAAAAGGACCCTTTGCCCCTGCTCTCCAGTCTCCAAGAGTAGACGAGAACTAGTCCCAGTGCCTTCTTCTACATATGATCCTTCTAGCCACCTAGAGAGAGTCTGAGGCTCTCTTTCAACTGGCACTCTTATTAACCTTGCTTAGGTTAGTGGTCACTTTGGACCAAGGTGGACCAAATCACATCATTATGACAGCTAAGATACCTCTGAACTCTGTAGATCTGGGGATTTGGAGTGGGGAGAAACAGTAGGCAGCCAAGAGAAGCCTAGACAAGCATCCCAATAGGCATCTTGTCCACCCATGTGTGCGTGGAGGGTTATCATAAGCAGAATGAAATTTAGAAATATAACCATGAGATCTATGACACTGAGACAAACTGGAAACATGATGTAATGAATGGGGTTAGGGAAGAAACTGATTCTCCCTCAAGACATTCTTGGTTGTAAATAACTGAACCTATCGAAAGGTTCATAAACATGGCACTCGAGATTTTTTAAATATCTGATGAAGGCTCTTACGTGTCAAGGATCAAGCTTCCCTGGTGGCTCAGTGGTCAAGAATCTGCCTGTCAGTGCAGGAGACATGGGTTCAAGCCCTGATCTGGGAAGCTCCCACATGCCACAGAACAACTAACTCTGTGCACCACAACTATTGAGGCTGTGTCCTAGGGCCTGTGAGCCGCAATTACTGTGCCCATGTGCCTCAGCTACTGAAGCCTGAGTACCCTAGAGCCTGTGCTCTGCAACAAGAGAAACCACCACAATAAGAAGCCCACACATCACAGCTAGAGAGCAGCCCCCTCTCGGCGCAACTGGGGAAAGCCCACCTATGGCAACGAAGACCCCAGTACAGCCAAAAATAAAATAAATATATGCAGAGAATTACCTATACCTACTTGTTTTAATTAATATTCAAGTTGTTGGATTTTTTAGATTCCTGGCACTTATTTATCTTAGATTCCTTGTACTTTGGAGAAGGAAATGGCAACCCATTCCAATATTCTTGCCTGGGAAATCCATGGGCAGAGGACCGTGGCGGACTGCAGTCCACGGAATCTCAAAGAGTTGGACGTGACTTAGCAAATGAGCATGCCTAGTACTTATTTATCTTATAACTGGAAGTTTCTGCCTTTTGGCTACCTTCATCCAATTCAACTCCCCCCAGTAGCCACCCCTGGTAACCACAAATCTATATTTTTGTCTTTGAGCTTGTTTGTTTGTTTTTGAGGTATAATTGACCTACAAAACTATGTTATTTCCTGTTATACAACATAATGAGTTGATATTTCTATCTATCTCAAAGAGATCACCATAAGCCTAGTTATGATCTGTCAGCATATAAAAATATTACATAATTACAAAGATATTATAATTATTCTCCACACTGTACATTTTATATCTGTGACTCATTTATTTCATAAATGGAAGTTTGTACCTCTTAATTTCTCTCACTTATTTCTTTCCTCCCTCACTCTCTCCCCTCTGGCAACCATCTGTTTATTCTCTATAACACTGTTTCTGTTTTGTTCTGTCTGTTCATTTGGTTTATTTTTTCAGATTCTCCATATAAGTGAAATTGTGTAGTATTTGTCTTTTTCTGCCTGATTTGTCTCACTGAGTATAATACTCTGTAGGTCCCTCCACGTTGTCATAAAGGACAAGATTTCATTCTTTTTTATGGCTGAGTAATATTTCCACACACCACACACACACACACACACACTCTCCATATCTTCTTTATCCATTCATCTATTCATGAGCATCTGGTTGCTTCCACAACTTGGCTATTGTAAATAAAGCTACAATGAACATAGGGGAGCATATACCTTTTCCTGTCAGTGTTCTTGTTTTCTTCAGATGAATACCCAGGAGTGGAATTGCTTGATCACATGTTAGTTCTATTTTTAATTTTGGGGTAGTCTCCATACTGTTTTCCATAATGGATGCACCAATTTACATTCCCACCAACAGTGCATGAGGACCCACCTTACTCCAAATCCTCTCCAGCACTTGCTGTTTCTTGTTTTTTTGATAATTGCCATTCTGACAGGCATGAGGTATTCTACACTAATGGAAGTTCAAAGAAAGCTGGAGTAATAATACTTACATCAAGCAAAATACATTTTAAAACAAAGACTGTGACAAGAGACAAAAAAAGATATTATATAATGATCAAGGGATCAACCCAAGAAGAAGATACAGCAACTGTAAATATATCTGTACTGAACATAGGAGCACCTAAATACATAAAGCAAGTATTAACTGACAGAAAGAGAGAAATTGACAATAACACAGTAATAATAATAGGACTTTAACACCCCGCTTACATCAATGTGACAGATCATCCAGACAGAAAAATTAATAAGGAAACACTGGTTTTAAACAACATATGAGGACTTCCTCAGTGGTCCAGTGGTTAAGAATCCTCCTGCTAGTTCAGGGGACACAGGTTCAAACCCTGATTCAGGAAGATTCCACATACCGTGAAGCAACCAAGCTCATATGCCACAGTTACTGAGCCTGCTCTCCAGAGCCTGCAAGTTGCACAAACTACTGAAGTCTGCATGCTCTGGGGCTCATGCTCCACAGCAAAAGAAGCCACCACAATGAGAAGCCCACGCATTGCAATGAAGACCCAGCACACAGCCTCCTCCCTCACGTTAGACCCAATGGACTATGTATATATATAGAGAGAGCATTTCATTCAGAAGAATACACATTCTTTGCAAGTGCTCCTGGGAATATTCTCCAGGATAGATCACATGCTAAGTCACAAAACAACTCTCAGTAATTTTTAAGAAAATTGAAATCATATCAAGCATCTTTTCCAAACACAATAGAAATCAACTATAGGAAAAAAAAAAAACCTGCAAAAAAACACAAACAATTGGAGGCTAAAAATGTGCTACTAAACAAGCAATGTTTCACTAAAGAAACCAAAGAAGAAATTCAAAAATACCTGGAGAGAAATGAACATGAAAACACACTGATCCAAAATCTAGGGAAGACAGTAAAAGTGATTCTAAGAGGGAAATTTATAGCAATACAAGCTTACCTCAGTTCAGTTCAGTCGCTCAGTCATATCCGAATCTTTCTGACCCCACGGACTGCAGCACACCAGGCCTCCCTGTCCACCACCAACTCCCAGAGTTTACTCAAACTCATGTCCATTGAGTCGGTGATACCATCCAACCATCTCATCCTCTGTTGTCCTCTTATTCTTCCACCTTCAATCTTTCCCAGCATCAAGGTCTTTTCCAATGAGTCAGTTCTTCACATCAGGTGGCCAAAATATTGGAGTTTCAGCTTTAGCATCAGTCCTTCCAATGAACACCCAGGACTGATTTCCTTTAGGATGGACTGGATCTCCTTGCAGTCCAAGGGACTCTCAAGAGTCTTCAACAACACATTTCAAAAGCATCAGTTCTTTGGCTCTCAGCTTTCTTTTTAGTCCAACTCTCACATCCATACATGATTGCTGGAAAAGCCATAGCTTTGACTAGACGGACCTTTGTTGACAAAGTAATGTCTCTGCTTTTAAATATGCTGTCTAGGTTGGTCATAACTTTTCTCCCAAGGAATAAGCATCTTTTAATTTCATGGCTGCAGTCACCACCTGCAGTGATTTTGGAGCCCCCCAAAATAATGTCACTATTTCCACTGTTTTCCATTCTATTTGCCATGAAGTGATAGGACCAGATGCCATGATATTCGTTTTTTGAATGTTGAGTTTTAAGCAACTTTTTCACTCTCCTCTTTCACTTTCATCAAAAGAGGCTCTTTAGTTCTTCTTTGCTTTCTGCCATAAGATATGGCTTTCTGTCATCTGCATATCTGAGGTTATTGATATTTCTCCCAGCAATCTTGATTCCAGCTTGTGCTTCATCCAGTCCAGCACTTCTCATGATGTACTCTGCATATAAGTTAAATAAGCAGGGTGACAATATACAGCCTTGACGTATTCCTTTCCCGATTTGGAACCAGTCTATTGTTCCATGTCCAGTTCTAACCGTTGCCTCTTGACCGGCATACAGATTTCTCAGGAGGCAGGTCAGGTGGTCTGGTATTCCCATCTCTTTAAGCCTACCTCAGAAACAATAAAAATCTCATAATAATTTAACCTTATGCCTAAAACAACTAGAAAAAGAATTACAAACCAAAAACAAAGTTAGAAGGAAATAGATCATAAAGATCAGAGTGGCAATAAATGAAATAGAGGTTAAAAAACAATAGAAAAGATCAAAGAACCAGTTCTTTGAAAAGTTAAACAAAATTGGTAAACCTTTAGCCAGACTCTTCAAGAAGAAAAAGAGTCAAATCAGTAAAATCGGAAATTAAAAAAAAAGTTACAACTGAAACCTCAGAAATCCAGAGAATTATGAGATTACTACAATTATGTGCCAATAAAATGGACATCCTAGAATAAATGGATGAATTCCTAGAAATGTACAATCTCCTGAGACTGAACCAAGAAGAAACAGAAAATACGAAGGGAGACTAATTACCAGTAATGAAACTGAATCAGTAATTTAAAAAATTCCCAACAATGTAAGTTCAGGGCCAGAAGACCTCACAGGTAGTATTTATTATTTCTTTAGAGCTGTTTTCAATTCATAGAAAAATTGAACAGAAGGTACAGAGATTCCTCATAGACTCCCTGACCTCACACATACATAGCCTCCAGCACAGTCAACATCCCGCACCGGAGTAGTACTTCTGTTGTAACTGATAAACCTGCATTAACACATCATCACCCAAAGTCCAGAGTTGTATTAGAGTTCACTCCTGGTATTACACATTCTATGGGATTGGACCAATGTGTAATGCCACGTTTTCACTGTTACAGTATCATACAGAGTATTTTCACTTCTCTAAAAAGCCTCGTGCTCTGCCTATTCATCCTTTCTAACCCATGGCAATCATTGATTTTTTTTTTTTACTGTCTCCATAATTTTACCTTTTCCAGAATGTCACATAATTGAAATCATACAGTGTGTAGCCTCTTTAACAGAGAAGGCAATGGCACCCCACTCCAGTACTCTTGCCTGGAAAATCCCATGGACGGAGGAGCCTGGTAGGCTGCATGCAGTCTATGGGATCGCACAGAGTCTGACACGACTGAAGCAACTTAGCAGCAGCAGCAGCAGCCTCTTTAAACACAATACCAAAGGCACAGTCTATGAAAGAAAGAACAACTCAGTTGTGAAATAGGCCAAAGACCTTAACAGACACCCTATCAAAGAAGATATACACATGGCAAGTAAGCATGAACATACGCTCCACATCATGGGTTACAGGAAAATGTGAATTAAAATGATAGGAAAATATCACAACACACAGATTAGAATGGTCAAAACCCAGAACACTGAGAGCATCAGATGTATGAAGCAATAGGAAATGCAGGAATTCAAAATCATACAGATCACACAGCCAGTACGGAAGACAGTATGGTGACTTCTTATAAACTAAACATATTTTTAACATACAATCCAGCAATCGTACTTCCTGGTGTTTACCCAAAGGAGTTAAAAGCTTATATCCACACAAAAACCTGCACATGAATGTTTATAGCAGCTTTATTCATAACTGCCAAAATTTGGAGCAACCAAGATGTCCCACAGCAAGTGAATGAATGAAGAAACTGTGAAGTAAAATGGAGCCACTTTTATAAAAAGGTTTTTAAATGAAGCTGAGAGAACATTAAGATCATACATACTCATCCTCCTCAGGAGGAGCCATGAACTTTTGAACTGGGTCAAAACACAATTATTCCAAGGACTCTGCAAAAACACCTGCAACTTATCACATTAATGAACTTTTTCTTCCCTCTAGCAATCAATCATGTCTAGCCAAGACTTACTTCTGCCTCCAACTCCAGATAAAATTCTTTGTAATGCAAACTTCTCTTCTTTACCTTTAAAAGCCCCTGACTTTTACTCCCCAGTGGGACTCTGTTTGGATTGCTACCTGAACTTATGTGTCTCGAATTGCAATTCTTCAATCCCAAATAAACACTGTTTGTTTGATTATTGCCTCCTAAGTTTATTTAGGTTGACAAAACTATGGTACATCCAAACAATTGGATATTATTCAGCAATAAAACATACATGGACTGTGAAGCCACGAAAAGACATGGAAGAAATGTAAATGATATTAGTAAGTCTAAGACGTCCATCTGAAAAGATGTAACATCTTTAAAAGGTAGGATTTTTGTAACCATTTACGTTTAAGTAGTCTTGTAACCATTTATGATTGAAGGGAGAAATATCAATAACATCGGATATGCAGATGACCCCACCCTTAGGGCAGGAAGCAAAGAGAAATTAAAGAGCCTCTTGATGAAGGTGAAAGAGGAGACGAAAAAAGCTGGCTTAAAACTCAACATTCAAAAAATGAAGATCATGGAAGTTGGTCCCATCACTTCATGGCAAATAGATGGGGAAACAGTGGAAACAGTGGCAGACTTTATTTTCTTGGGCTCCAAAATCACTTTGGACAGTGACTGCAGCCATGAAATTAAAAGATGCTCCTGGGAAGAAAAGCCATGACAAATCTAGACCAGGTATTAAAAAGCAGAGACATCGCTTTGCTGACAAAGGTCCGTCTAGTCAAAGCTATAGTTTTTCCCGTAGTCATGTATGGATGTGAGAGCTGGACAATAAAAAACACTGAGTGCCGAAAAATTGATGCCTTTGAACTGGTGTTGGAGAAGACTCTTGAGAGTCCTTTGGACTGCAAGGAGGTCAAACTAGTCAATCATAAAGGAAATCAGTCCTGAATATTCATTGAAAGGACTGAGGCTGAAGCTGAAGCTCCAAAACTTTGGCCACCTGATGCAAAGAGCCGACTCATTGGAAAAGACCCTGATGCTGGGAAAGATTGAAGGCAGGAGAAGAAGGGGACGACAGAGGATAAGATGGTTGGATGGCATCACCAACTCGATGTACATGAGTTTGAGCAAACTCCGGGAGTTGGTGATGGACAGGGAGGCCTGGCATGCTGCAGCTCATGGGGTCACAAAGAGTTGGACATGACAGAGTGACTGGACAGCAAATGTTTAACACATAATCTTTTCTTAATTAAAATAACATTAATTGCTTCCACTTTTCTCTGATTAATGTTGAACTGACTCTTAAATTTAATATAGTTCAGTTCAGTTCAGTTCAGTTCAGTTCAGTTGCTCAGTCAAGTCCGACTCTTAGCGACCCCATGAATCACAGCAAGCCAGGCCTCCCTGTCTATCACAAACTCCTTCAAGTCTGTGATGCCATCCAGCCATCTTATCCTCTGTCGTCCCCTTCTCCTCCTGTCCCCAATCCCTCCCAGCATCAGAGTCTTTTCCAATGAGTCAACCCTTGGCATGAGGTGGCCAAAATATTGGAGTTTCAGCTTCAACATCAGTCCTTCCAATGAACACCCAGGACTGATCTCCTTTACGATGGACTGGTTGGATATCCTGGCACTCCAAGGGACTCTCAAGAGTCTTCTCCAACACCACAGTTCAAAAGCATCAATTCTTCAGTGCTCAGCCTTCTTCACAATCCAACTCTCACATCCATACAGGACCACTGGAAAAACCATAGCCTTGACTAGACGGACCTTTGTTGGTAAAGTAATGCCTCTGCTTTTCAATATGCTATCTAGGTTGGTCATAACTTTCCTTCCAAGGAATAAGTGTCTTTTAATTTCATGACTGCAATCACCACCTGCAGTGATTTTGGAGCCCAAAAAAGTAACGTCAGCCACTGTTTCCACTGTTTCCCCGTCTGTTTGCCATGAAGTGATGGGACCAGATGCCATGATCTTCGTTTTCTGAATGTTGAGCTTTAAGCCAACTTTTCACTTTCCTCTTTCACTTTCATCACGAGGCTTTTTAGTTCCTCTTCACTTTCTGCCATAAGAGTGGTGTCATCTGCATATCTGAGGTCATTGACATTTCTCCCAGCAATCTTGATTCCAGCTTGTGTTTCTTCCAGTCCAGCATTTCTCATGATGTACTCTGCATAGAAGTTAAATAAACAGGGTGACAATATACAGCCTTGACGTACTCCTTTTCCTATTTGGAAGCAGTGTGTTGTTCCATGTCCAGTTCTAACTGTTGCTTCCTGACCTGCATACAGATTTCTCAAGAGGCAGGTCAGGTGATCTGGTATTCCCATCTCTTTCAGAATTTTCCACAGTTTATTGTGATCCACACAGTCAAAGGCTTTGGCATAGTCAATAAGGCAGAAATAGATATTTTTCTGGAATTCTCTTGCTTTTTCCATGATCCAGCAGATGTTGGCAATTTGATCTCTGGTTCCTCTGCCTTTTCTAAAACCAGCTTGAACATCAGGGAGTTCACGGTTCACGTATTGTTGAAGCCTGGTGGAGAATTTTGAGCATTACTTTACTAGCATGTGAGATGAGTGCAATTGTGCAGTAGTTTGAACATTCTTTGGCATTGCCTTTCTTTGGAATTGGAATGAAAACTGACCTTTTCCAGTCCTGTGGCCACTGCTGAGTTTTCCAAATTTGCTGGCATATTGAATGCAGCACTTTCACAGCATCATCTTTTAGGATTTGAAATAGCTCAACCGGGATTCCATCACCTCCACTAGCTTTGTTCATAGTGATGCTTCCTAAGGCCCACTTGACTTCACATTCCAGGATGTCTGGCTCTAGATGAGTGATCACACCATCATGATTATCTGGGTCGTGAAGATCTTTTTTGTATAGTTCTTCCGTGTATTCTTGGCACCTCTTTTTAATATCTTCTGCTTCTGTTAGGTTCTCCTAAATAAGCAACCCTATTTATAAACTTATAATTTAATTTCCTGAAACATTTTAAGTGCATTTAAAATTAAAATATATCTGTCTCTCTAAAACACTTCAAACATCTGCCATGACAAACATATAAAACTGACAAGTGAAATCTTTCTACGTCTTTAAGCAATTACTGAAATTTAATAATTTAATCTACTGAGTAAAGTTTCTTAAGACTCATAGTGGATGACTGCCAAATATTTTCTATTGTTAATTCTCTCATTTCTTCCTTTAGCTAAAACCCCTGGGTTTCAGCTGGACACATGTCCACCCAACAGTAGGGTGCGTTTTGCAGCCAGTGTGACCGTGTGACCAATGAGACATGAGCAGATACGATGTGTGCCCCTTTGACATTCTTGCCCTGGACTCACTTCTTTCCCACTTCCCTTGGATGTAGTGGTGTGCCAACATTATCCAGGTTGATAAAGATAACCCTTCAGGCCATGGCAGTGCCAAAGTACAGAAGGACCCAATTTCCTAGAGCCCTCACATAGCAAAGTTGCTTGGTCCACTGCTCTGGACCACACACCATGTGACTGTTACAGGAGCATGAAGTAAACTTCTATCATGTTTTGGCTATTGTACCTTAGGAAGCCCCTTCCCTGATAGCCTAGCTTATTCACAAATGAACGGCTTCCCTGATAGCTCAGTTGGTAAACAATCTGCTTGCAGTGCAGGAGACCCTGGTTTGAATCCTGGATCAGGAAGATCCGCTGAGGAAGGGATAGACTACCTACTCCAGTATTCTGGCCTGGAGAATTCCATGAACTATATAGTCCATGGAGTCGCAAAGAGTTGGACACAACTGAAAGACTTTCACATACACAAAAGAACAAATTGTTCTAAAACATTTATGTCATACAGTATTACAATTACAGTCACAGTCATAATCCAGTATTGGAAACATCATTACATTCTTTAAAAAACACTAACCTGTGAAGATAGGTTGATACTCAATTTCTCCAGTTACAAAGGAGAGGGGTGTTCTGTAAGATAATGTGATTCTTTTGAAAGTAAAGTGGTAAAACAGTAAGAAAACTAATGTATTACTAATTTGATGTTTGCTATCACTCACCCTATGCCCACGTAAGGAGAGGCTATCCAATTCTATATTAGTCTTGTCCGTGATGTTCTACATGATGAATACTTAGGCCATGATGATGGCATGAAAGTGTTCCACACAGTTATTGATGCACAGTTATTAGATTATCATACAAAGACACTCATACACAAAAGATATGTTCATGAACTGTATGGCTTGATGATTGTTTACTGTACATTAAGTGGAAGTGGATCATCATAAAAGTCTTTGTCCTTGTTGTCTTCATTTTCAAGAGGCCAAGAAGAAGAGGAAGAAGAGGCAGCAGAGGCAGAAGAGGTGGAGAAGTGGGGAGGGGGCAAGGAAGTGCAGACACACACGGTTTAACTTTCTGGAAATACATCCTAAGTTCTGTCTGACTTCTTTGCTTTTTCATGTCTCTAAAAGTGTTTCTACCTGGTTCCGATCATTCTCCCACTGTTTGTTTTAGTTTTGTCCATATCATAAGAGGATACACATCACAAAAGAAGTCAAAAGCAGTCTTCAATAATCAGAACTCTTCTGTTCTTCTGCCAGATTGTCTGACATCAACTTGTTTCCTGGCGCTGTCTTTTCTGTCTTCATCATCGGGCACTCATCTCCATCAAGTCACCTTCTGTTCATTCCTCTGGTGTGGTGCCTATTAGCACCTGAATTTCTCCAAGACCCATATATTGGAACACTTCATCCCAACTTTTTTTTTTTTAATTTTTCCATATCCACAATCTCTTTCATGATTTCCTTGACTGGCTCTGTCATAAGTCTTGTGAAGTCATGCACAACATCTGGGCACAGTTTTCTCCAGCAGGAATTCATTGTTTCAGGCTTGACGGCTGTCGCAGCTTTCACTACAAAAACGATGCCATCTTCAATGATGTAATCCTCCCAGACGTTCATGATGGTCTTTCTACTGGGGGTCTCTTCTATAGCATTGACAATCCCTTCCATAGAGTACTGGATATAATGATCCTTCAAGGTTCTTATGATCTAGAGGCTGAATTAGAAATACTGTGTTTGGTGGCAAATAGACTAATTCATCACCTTCATGGTGAATTCATGGTGTTCTGGGTGGCCAGGAGCATTGTCCAATAATAAAAGAATTTTAAAAGGCAGTCCCTTACTGGCAAGGTAACTTCCTAACTTTAGGGATAACACATTGGTGGAACCAGTTCCAGAAAAAAGGGTGGTTGTTCAAGTTTTTTTTGTACAACCAGCAGTCCTAATCAGAAACCCAACTGCATTTGCACAAAACACTAGAGTTGGTTAGTCTATCACTTCCTACCTTAAATCATGGTGCTCACTTCTCTTCTTTACTAATAAATGTTCTTTGTGGCATTTTATCCCAGAATAGGGCACTTTCATCTGCATTTAAGACCTTCTCAGGCACATTTCTTTCTCCTCAATGATATCTGGAAAGTCATCTGCCTCTTGGTCAGCAGAAGTTGCTTCTCCTGTTATCTTGATCTTTTGTACGCAAAGGCTCTTTCTAAAATGATCAAACCATCCTTTGCTGGCATTAAATCCTCCTGTTTTAGATCTTTCACCTTTCTTTTGCTTTAAGGTGTCATATAATGACTATGCCTTTTCTCAAACTATGTTAGAGTCCATAGGAATGCTAATCATGCTTTCCCACAACAGCTGCATTTTCAATACCAGATAAAAAGATACTTCATAAACCTCAAGGTTTTCACAAGTACTGATGTACCTTTTTTTTTTTTTTAACCAGAATCCTTACATTGCATTCATTTATCTTGAAATGGTGGGCCACTGCCATCTCCATGGCACATGTCAAGCAAGTCAGTCTTTTCTTGTAATGTCATGGCTTTCCTCTGCTTCTTGGGAGCACTTCCAACATCACCAGTGGCACTTTGTATGGATCCCAGTGTGTTATTCAAGGTTTACAGTATTGCACTAAGCCCAATGAAAAGTGAGCCAGAACCATGGTGACTTTTTACTTTGAAACACAGTATATTGGAGAGAGGAACTGCTCACTTGGAGATGATAAGCATTACATGGTGTTTTAACCAGATATCACAGCTCTGAGCTCACAAACAACAGCAGGTGGCTATGAAATTGTTACAGTAGCACAGTATGTACCACAGTTCATTTTATGCAGTTATGATTTATTACTGTATCTTTACATTTGTTTATATTTCTCTTAGCAGCAAATGGTACCATGTGTGGTCTGTAAGTGTTGGTGTACATGCTTTGATAAAAGTTAACTCTTTATAATAGATTTTTGCATTTTTTATAGTAATAAATGATCAAATAGACTAGCACCTATGTGTATTTTGTACATTCATGACTTACCTTTTCCTTTCTGTCTTTTTTTTTTTCTTTTGGCTATGCAATTTACAAACAAATTATGTAAAAATTTCAAATTATTGCAAATATCAAGAAAAATCTTCCAGTGTATTTATTGAAAAAAACCTGCATATAAGTGAACTTGTGCAGTTTGAATCCATGTTGTTCAAAGGTCAACAATATTTCACAGGATCACAATAAACTCTGGAAGATTCTGAGAGAGATGGGAATACCAGACCACCTGACCTGCCTCTTGAGAAATCTGTATGCAGGTCAGGAAGCAACAGTTAGAACTGGACATGGAACAACACACTGCTTCCAAATAAGAAAAGGAGCACGTCAAGGCTGTATATTGTCACCCTGTTTATTTAACTTCTATGCAGAGTACATCATGAGAAATGCTGGACTGGAAGAAACACAAGCTGGAATCAAGATTGCCAGGAGAAATATCAATCACCTCAGATATGCAGATGACACCACCCTTATGGCAGAAAGTGAAGAGGAACTAAAAAGCCTCTTGATGAAAGTGAAAGAGGTGAGTGAAAAAGTTGGCTTAAAGCTCAACATTCAGAAAATGAACATCATGGCATCCAGTCCCATCACTTCATGGGAAATAGATGGGGAAACAGTGGCAACAGTGTCAGACTTTATTTTTTTGGGCTCCAAAATCACTGCAGATGCTGACTGCAGCCATGAAATTAAAAGACGCTTACTCCTTGGAAGAAAAATTATGACCAACCTAGATAGCATATTCAAAAGCAGAGACATTACTTTGCAGACTAAGGTCCATCTAGTCAAGGCTCTGGTTTTTCCAGCAGTCATGTATGGATGTGAGAGTTGGATTGTGAAGAAAGTTGAGCGCCGAAGAATTGATGCTTTTTCACTGTGGTGTTGGAGAAGACTCTTGAGAGTCCCTTAGACTGCAAGGGGATCCAACCAGTCCATTCTGAAGGAGATCAGCCCTGGGATTTCTTTGGAAGGAATGATGCTAAAGCTGAAACTCCAGTACTTTGGCCACCTCATGCGAGGAGTTGACTCATTGGAAAAGACTCTGATGCTGGGAGGGATTGGGGGCAGGAGGAGAAGAGGACGACAGAGGATGAGATGGCTGGATGGCATCACTGACTCCATGGACGTGAATCTGAGTGAACTCCAGGAGTTGGTGATGGACAGGGAAGCCTGGCGTGCTGCAATTCATGGGGTTGCAAAGAGTCGGACACGACTGAGTGACTGAACTGAAGATATTTTCAATTATAAGATGCAACATTATTTTAATATCATTCAGTTCAGTTCAGTTGCTCAGTTGTGTCCGACTCTTTGTGACCCCATGGACTACAGCATGCCAGGCTTCCCTGTCTATCACCAACTCCCAGAGTTTAATCCTGGAACTCTTAATATCATTAAGAAGAAATAGCACCATTTATAATTATATGATATCATTGACTGTAGAATACACTCCAATTTCCAAGATGCTAAGATGGAGAAAATACAGCAGTACTCTGGTCTTGATTAGTTCATTTTCTATTCTGATCTCCACATTTTCCAAAGATTACAAAATCACTAACCCAACAACCAAGAAGAGGATATTGGCTATCTCATGCCAACTGAGTCTAGCTGTGAAAAATTGAGGACCTTGAAGAAGTTACAGATTCAAGTTCTTGGTAGAGACGTGAAGACTGGTAGTGGGCGTGGGAGCGTGGTAATTCTAGAATGATTCTTCCTGAGCAGCTGTGAAAACTAAGGTTGAGATATTAGAGTTGGAATCTATCTGCTGCGTCAAAAGGAATTTCCTTGCCTACACCTTTCACCTACAATTTTGTTTTCATTAACACTATATCATGTATTCTCCGGATGGCTTTCAAGTTTCTCCTTTATACTATTTTAATTGAAGCCTCTTTCAACTTTTTGTCCCCTGATATGAGTAGACATACCCTATAAATATATGCAGACTCACACCCACATACAGATAGCAGATTGCAGCTTATCACTTAGCTGTAAGATGAGAGTTAATTGAATGCTGACATTCTTTTTATGTTTTTGCCTGTCTCATTGACCATCATTTCATAATTATTACAACGAAGAAGCAAAACCCAGGAATTTACTAAAGGATTCCAGAGTATATCCTAGAATCCAGAAACAGAATGTGAAGCTGAGGCTACTAGAACTAGATGAGGCTAAGGAACTAGATGTGACAGTCTTGGTGTTTCTGGGACTACATACATCCTCTCTGCTCCAGAAGTATCTGACGCTGTCTCCCCCTCCCCCCCCATCTTGTCTCTCTGCTTTTCCACCCAGCCCCAACTCCCACTGTGGAAGGTGGCTGTCCCATAGCCCGACTTCCCTGAAGACACGTGTGCTGAGTTCAAGTGACTGCTGACATTGACCATCATCTTTGTTCTGAAGAAGGAAACTCACTTGAGATCCACCTTGGGAGATACCTCCACCTTGAATCCAAGGGAGTGTGGCCATGAAGTTCAAATACTTGATCCTCAGGAAAGAGCTGTCCTCGGTGGTTTGGGGATAATAGAACTTGCCGGTAAAGGGTATGGTGCCAAAGCTAGACTTTCTGGATCCAAACTCATGGTCCCACCACTTCATGACTGTGTGGCCTTGGCCAGGTGGGTGGATTTTCTGGGTCTCCGTTTCCCCATCTATAACACAATCAGGCCCAAGGCAAAGGATGGTGGTGAGGATTATACGGTAGCACGTGGAAAGTGTAGGAAAACCTGCCTGCCGTGTAGGAAGTGTTTCATTGCTGTTTGCTGTGTATTCTGATCAAAAAGACAGACAAGAAAACAGATGGATATTGCATGAATTTACTCCCCATCACAGGCACTAGAATTACTGCGTTGACTAATTAACCTATCTACCTACATACATATCAACCTAAATCAGATTCTCTGGTTTGGCTCCCACCTACCAAGCCTGACGAGGGACTCTATTTCAGTCATGATTTGCCCCTGGGATGTTCATTCTCCATCTAGAGCAAAGGGATGCATCCAAAGGGAGCAAAACCCCCAGGCCAAGCACTAGTGTGGAGTTCATTGATGGACTCACCATGTAGTGGTCAGTATACATGCTGGGGGGCTGGACCCAATGATGACCAAAACCACACACCTTTCTGCCTCCTGAAGAAAAACATAAAAGGTAAAATCAGCAAGGCTTATTGATTGAGTGGACGTGGAAGGTGAGGCAGAAGAAGGTGTCAACAGGGACTTCTGGGCTCTGATTCTGTCATCGGATGGATACTGGTGACATTTAGGGAGATGACATGAGAGGGAAATCACAATTTCTATTTAAGACATAAAAACAGGAAGTTCGGTAGTGTATAGAATCAGGCTGCCCGGGTTCCAGTCCAGTTCTGCGCCCACTAACTGCACATCCAGGCAAGCCCCTTGGCCCCTTTCTCAGGTTTCCTCTCTGACAGTGAGGAAGGTAGTGTCGTGAAGATGAAATCTGTGTCTATGTGCGAAGCCTCTGAGACAATGCCTGGCTCCGTCAGCATCAGCCTACAGAACATAACGGGTTTGTGGTGCCTCTGGGACGTCAGAAGGATGAAGGCTCCCTGGAGCAGGGGCTTAAGTCTAACTGCTGCTGGTCCTGGCTCCTGTAGGACGCCCAACACACAGAGGGCGTCCAGTAAGTATCTGTCGGCAGCACAAGGCAACGTTTCTCATTTTGTCCAGGGGAAGGCTGTGGGTGTCAGCTTGTGAGTCCCGGGATGGGAGGTCCCCGAGCCTTTAGCTCAGTGAAGCTCCTGGGAACGGAGACTAGAGGAAGAAGAAGAGCATCAAACTTGAGGCTATGGGTTCCGTTTGGGACACAGATCACGGCCATTTCTGCCTCTAGGCCCTCTCCCCCTAAGGAGTCCCATGACATGCTTAGTCGTGTCTGACCCTTTGTGACCCCGTGGACTATTCAGTCCATGGAATTCTCCAGGCTAGGCCAGAATACTGGAGTGGGTAGCCTTTCCTGTCTCCAGGGGATCTTCCCAACCCAGGGATCGAACCCAGGTCTCCCAGATTGCAGGCGGATTCTTTACCAGCTGACCCACGAGAGAAGCTAAGCTAAGCTTCAGGGGGCCTAAATTAAGAATATTCTAGGAGGAATTCCAAGACAGCTCAGTCTTCAGACAAACGGCAGCCTCCCCATCCTAGTGTCGTGTGGAGGAGGGGGGCATCCTCCTTTCTTGGGTCCACAGCTGTGCAAAACAACAAGGCGACCCCATGGGCGTTTCACGTCCCTGATAATCCAGCCCCCAGAGTGCGTCCGCGCGTGCTCAGTCGCTGAAGTCGTGTCAGACTCTTTGAGACCCCATGGACTGTAGCCCGCCATTCTGCTCTGTCCATGATTATCCAGACAAGAACCCTGGAGTGGGCTGCGATTTCCTTTGGTGTTTTATGTCCCCAGTAATTCGTCCGGCAGAGAGTCAGCTCTAACCCGGCTGGCTGCCCTGTCCCTGCGGTCCAGCCCTGCTTTACCACTCCACCCAGTTCCCCCTCCCCTTCCTGCCTCTGCCGCCATCCGCACACCTCCCGGGTGGAGAAACTGGCCTCGGACCCTGCTGCTGCTGCTGCTGCTGCGCCTTCCTGGGCCAGCTGTCTGCTGGCTTACCGCTCCAGAGTCTCCTGTGATACCATCCCCCTGCCTTTTAAACTGGAGGATAATTGCTTTACAATGTTCCATTCGTTTCTGCTGTACAACGAAGTGGATCAGCTATATGTGTATCTATATCCCCACCCCCACCACCCCACCCCCTGCCACCCCACCCCTCTAGGACACCACAGAGCACCAAGCTGAGCCCCCTGTGTCATGCAGCCCCTTCCCACCAGAGCAGCTTTAGGAGTGGGCTGCCATGGCCTTCTCCGAATCTTAATCTCTCGGTTCCTCCCACCCTTCCGTCCCCACCCCCAACTGTGTCCTCAAGTTCATTCTGTCTGCGGCTCTATTCCTGCCCTGTAAATAGGCATCTCTGTATCATTTTTCTAATTCCACATATATGCGTCCATATGCGACATATGTCTTTCTCTTTCTGACTTTGCTCTGTATGGATGGCCTGGGAGTTCACTATGGGTGAGCCAGGGTTGGGTCCTAAGGGGCTCCAGACTGGCCCCAGGAGACTGAGTGCTCCACCCCCAGGAGTGTCCTGGGGTGTGACTTCATGACAGGTGTCGGGGACAGGGTGTGGGAACGGCCCTCAGGAACTTTCTGGTAGTTTTCCCTGCTCAGTGTGCTCTTCACAGCCTGTGTTTAATAGCTTTTGCATATTCTGAATGCCAACACCCCAGGACAGAGCCCTGCCTGCCCCACCTGGAGGAGGGGGTCTAGTCTCCAGGGGACGCCCTGCCTAGAAGGTTCGAGCCTACTTCCGTGAACTTCCCCAGATCAATAGACAAAGCCCAGGCCACAGAGGACAGAGGGAGTCGAAGGAAGCCCGGGACAGCTCTGTTCTTCAAAAGCCTGAGAAGAGAAGATAGCTTTCTGATTAGACTTCAGGGCTTTTAAAGTTCTTTTTATTATGTGTATTTTCCATTGCTAGATCAAATAACCTCATTACAGATAAATTGGGAAATAGTAAAAAAAAAAAAATGCCCATAATCCCACAATCCAAACCCAGCCACTGTTGACATTTTAGAGTTTCCTTTCTAAACTTTTTGTGCATTTTTATTTACATAATTTTAATCACACTACACCCATCATTTTGTATTTTCTTTCCTTCCTTAATATCTTACCAGCAACATTTTCAGGTTCTTTAATTATTTTTGTGATTATTATAAAAACTGTTGCACTTCCCTGGTGGCCAGTGGCTAAGACTCCACACTTCCAATGCAGGGGGCCTGGGTGTGATCCCTGGATAGGGAGCTCGATTCCACATACTGCAACTAAGACCCTCCAGAGCCAAATAAATATTTTTTTACACAGATGTGTTATATTCCATCCAAGGAAATGCCATTGTCCTCTTAATCATTCCCCTGCTTTTGGCCATTTCGCTTCAACATTTTTCATGCTTCATTCTTTTTTTTTTTTTTTTTAGGCTAATTACTTTACAATATTGTATTGGTTTTTGCCATACATTGACATGAATCCACCACAGGTGTACACGTGTTCCCCATCCTGAACCCCTCTCCCACTTCCCTCCCATCCCATCCCTCAGGGTCATTCCCAGTGCACCAGCCCTGAGCACCCTGTCTCATGCATCAAACTGGGACTAGCCATCTATTTCACATATGGTAATATATATGTTTCAGTGCTATTTTCATGCTTCATTCTTAAAACCAATCCAAAGATGAACATCTTTGGGCATCTGTTTTTTTTCTGCATTTAGGAAGGCCTCCTTCACTCAGCATCCCAAGGAAGAACTTCTTAAGGTCACTCGGTTTTCCCAAAGAGGGCACAGCGGGGTGGAGCATCCCTCAGAGGAGAGCCAGAACTGGGGGGGAAATGAGGCCCAAATAGCAAGCATCCTAAGTTCCCAGTCTCCAAGAAACGACAACCAAACTTCTCCAGAACTAGGGTAAGAGGTCAGAGGACCCAGGAAGAGGAACTGGGAATGGCTGAAAACACCTGATTTATGTGGAAATCTGTGCCAGAGAATGTGAGTAATGAGTCTAGACGTGTAATTGCCCACGTGTGCAGACGGTGCACTTGGACCTTGAATTGCACCACCCTGAATTGCTCAAGTGCTCTGCTGCAGAGGCTGGGCGGGGGAGAAGAGTGGGTGAAGGCCACAATCCCAGGGGCATGACACTTAGAGAAGCTCTACTTTCCTGGGAGATGGCATCCAAAGTTACAAAAAGACAGAAACCGCCCCAACCCAATGGTTGCTGGAAGTCACCCCACCTAGCACCTCACTCAGCCTGAAAAGTATTAGTCTCTCCGTTGTGTCCAACACTTTGCGACCCCATGGACTCTAGCCCTGCCAGGCAACTCTGTCCATGGGATTTCCCAGGCAAGAATACTGGAGCGGGTTGCCATTCTCTTCTCCAGGGGATCGTTCCAACCCAGGGATTAAACCTGGATTTCCTGCATTGCAGGCAGATTCTTGACCATCTGAGCCACTTGGGAAGCCCTGACCTCACCCAGGGCATCATGTAAAGAGAGAGCCCCTGCTTGTGCCAGGCTGCTTGCCTTGATCTGTTCCTTCAGGCCACACTCCATCCTGGATTTTATCCTTTCAACTTTCATTCTTATTGGTCATTCTTGCATGCTTCAACTGTGTTCATAGGCAAAGTCCTTTTGCTTTGGACTTTGGTTCCTTCAAATCATAATTCTCCGTCCACCAACATCTCTGAGCCTGTCATGGGCACCCCTCTGCTTCGTCCTTTCACATGCCTCCAGGACCTCTGCAGTATCCACCCGGGAGGGCCCCCTCCTGCGTTGTCTCCTCACTCACAGGCTCCATGCACTACCTCGACACTGCTGGCGCCTAGAGAGATCTTCCAGCCCAGATCTCTCTCTTGGGCTCCAGGCCCACATTTTGGCTGACGATTGACATCTCTACCAGGATGTTCCAAAAGCAACTCAGATTCAAGACTCTAGCTGAATCCAGTAACCCCTCTTTGGGTCCTGTGTCTTGTGCGTGGCACTAACAAACATCTAGTTCTTAAGCCAGAAATTTGCAACCCTTCTAACCTTGACCCTACTTCTTACTTCCCATCATCTAATCAGTTGCCAAGTAACTCTCAAATCCATCTCATCCTTCTGATCTACCTCACTGCAGGGTCCTTAAATTCACTCCTGATCACCTCTCGATGACGAGTCTTCTGCTTCCAGAGGAGTCTATCTCAAATGGCATTCTGATCAGGTCCCACTCCCTAATGACACTCTCACTGGCTCCTGGGTACTCTGGAGTAACATTCCAAATCCATTCACTCATTCAGAAAATATTTACTGAGGTCCTAGCATCTGACGGGCACTATGCCAGCAGTAGGTATACATTGGTAAATAGAGAAGACATGGTGATATAAAATTCAATGAAATCCAACGGAACCCTTTACAGGCTTCCCCACATATCTGGATGATTATTACGGTCCTCCTAACTCAGCTGCATTCTCAGCTCCTCTTGAAAGCTTTCCCTCACACCCCACTACAATCCTGTTCGTATTCACCTGCCCTTCCTCTATGCCACCAGCATCTTTGCTTAACTCTACAACTGCACTAACTACACAGTGTAGTATTCTCTTTCCCACCCACACCCTATACACACACATACACATACTTATAAGCTCCTTAAGTAATGGTTATTTTTTTCATCCATACCCAACAATGTGTGGTACATAGTCAGCATTTGGTAAACGAACTAGATACAGATAACAGACTTCATTCTTGTTATTGAATTAGTATCATATTTAATGTATGGTGACTCTTGAACAACACAAAGTTGGACTGTGGGAGTCTACTTATACACAGATTTTTTTTCATTAAATATACTGCATATTTGGGGGAGATTTGCAACAATTTGAAAAAACTCACAAACTGTAGCCAGCCAAGAAAGATCTTAAAAATTAAGAAAAAGTTAAGTATGTCATGAATGCATAAAATATATGTAGGTAAACATACAACATATAATATATGTATTAACTGACAATTATTTTATCAGCAATGCCTCTGGTCAGTGAGGCTCTAGTAGTTAAGTTGAGGGGGAGTCAAAGGTTATACACAGATTTTTCGAATGTTGCAGGGCATCAGTGTCCCTAACCCCAGTGTTATTCAAAGGGTAACTCTTTTATTTACATAATTCATTATAAACGCAAGCAACTATATTAATCACTTTGGATGTAACGTAATAAGCTCCAGAGGGACTAGCATTAAGCTCACCTGTTCAGTGCTTAGTGAACAATTTTCTTGACTGCCCACTGCATGTCAGGCATCATTCTGGCACTTCTGCAAAGTTAGCAAGTCCCTCTCCTCTTGAAGGTTGTATTCTACTGGGGAAAGGTGATGTATGAACATGTGCTGTTGTTCTTGTTTAGTCACTAAGTTGTGTCTGACTCTTTTGGGACCCCATAAACTGTAGCCCTCCAGGCTCCTCTGTCCATGGGATTCTCCAGGCAAGAATACTAGAGCGGGTTGCCATGCTCTCCTCCAGGGGATCTTCCCAACCCATATGTCTCCTGCATTGAAGGTGGGTTCTTTACCACTAGCACCACCTGGAAAGCCCCTATAAAAACATTTTGTTTTTCACTTATGCAGTCGTGTCTGACTCTTGTGACCCCATGGACTTCAGCACACCAAGCTTCCCTGTCTGTCACCATCTCCCGGAGCTTGCTCAAACTCACGTCCATTGAGTTGGTGATGCCATCCAACCATCTCATCCTCTGTCATCCCCTTCTCCTCTTGGCTTCTCTCTTTCCCAGCATTAGGGTCTTTTCCAGTGATTCAGTTCTTTGCATCAGGTGGCCAAAGGACTGGAGTTTCAACTTCAGCATCAGTCCTTCCAATGAATACTCAGGACTGATTTCCTTTAGGATGGACTGGTTGGATCTCCTTACAGTCCAAGGGACTCTCAAGAGTCTTCTCCAACACCACAGTTCAAAAGCATCAATTCTTTGGTGCTCAACGGTCTTTATGGTCCAGTTCTCACATCTCTATGGAAATTTGTTGACAAAGTGATGTCTGCTTTTTAATACACTGTCTAGGTTTATCATAGCTTTTCTTCCAAGGAGCAAGCGTCTTTTTAATGCCATGAAGAAAATCTCAGAACATGAGAGAGAGCACTGAAGGAGGCAATGGAGAGGCACTCAGAATTAGCTAAAGGATTCATGAAGACCTGACTGGAAAAAGTCAGTTTTCATTCCAATCCCAAAGAAAGGCAATGCCAAAGAATACTCAAACTACTGCACAATTGCACTCATCTCACATGCTAGCAAAGTAATGCTCAAAATTCTCCAAGCCAGGCTTCAACAGTACGTGAACAATGAACTTCCTGATGTTCCAGCTGGATTTAGAAAAGGCAGAGGGACCAGAGATTGAATTGCCAACATCTGTTGGATCATTGAAAAAGCAAGAGAATTCCAGAAAAACATTTACTTCTGCTTTATCGACTATGCCAAAGACTTTGATTGTGTGGATCAAAACAAACTGTGGAAAATTCTTCAAGAGTGGGAATACCAGACCACCTGACCTATCTCTTGAGAAATCTGTATGCAGGTCAGGAAGTAACAGTTAGAACTGGACATGAAACAACAGACTGGTTCCAAATAGGGAAAGGAGTATATTGTCACCCTGCTTATTTAACTTATATGCAGAGTACATCATGAGAAATGCTGGACTGGATGAAGTACAAGCTGGAATCAGGATTACTGGGAGAAATATCAATAACCTCAGATATGCAGATGACACCATCCTTATGGAAGAAAGTGAAGAAGAACTAAAGAGGCTCATGATGAAAGTGAAAGAGGAGAGTGAAAAAATTGGCTTAAAATTCAAAATTCAGGAAACTAAGATCATGGCACCTGGTCCCATCACTTCATGGCAAATAGATGGGGAAACAGTGGAAACAGTGGCAGACTTTATTTGGAGGGCTCCAAAATCACTGCACATGGTGACTGAAGCCATGAAATTAAAAGACGCTTGCTCTTTGGAAGAAAAGTTATGACCAACCTAGACAGCATATTAAAAAGCTACTTTGGCAGAGCAGCTAAAATGACAGAGATGCTACTTTGCCAACAAAGGTCCATCTAGTCAAGGCTATGGTTTTTCCAGTAGTCATATATGGATGTGAGAGTTGGACTATAAAGAAAGCTGAGCACTGAAGAATTGATGCTTTGAACTGTGGTATTGGAGAAGACTCTTGAGAGTCCCTTGGACTGCAAGGGGATCCAACCAGTCCTGAATATTCATTGGAAGGACTGATGCTGAAGTAGAAACTCCAATACTTTGGCCGCCTGATGAGAGGAACTGACTCATTTGAAAAGACTGTGATGTTGGGAATGATTGAAGGCAGGAGAAGGGGACGACAGAGGGTGAGATGGTTGGATGGCATAACTGACTTGAGTTTGAGTAAACTCCGGGAGTTGGCGATGGACAGGGAGACCTGGTGTGCTGCAGCCCATGAGGTCTCAAAGAGTCAGACACAACTGAGTGAACTGAACTCTTTATCTCAACTTCCTCATCAGTAAGGTGGGAACCTTAAGAACAGCTCAGGGTGCTTGAAGGACTGAATGAGAAAATATGGATGCAGCAGTGACATTCCATAAAAGTTACCTTATTGCAGGGTTTAAAGCCAGGGAGAGAGGTAATCTAATTTTTGCTCTGACAGGAATACCCAATTGCAGATGGGAAATTGTTTGCACGACCGGGCGGGGCATCATGGAGACCACACAGGAGGCTATTGTGATGGCAAGGTGAAGTTTCTGACTTCAGGTCTCTGGAAGCCTTTCTCATTAGGTGTCCCTGCGCTTTACTGACACATCCCACTATAAAGGCAAGTTGAGAAGATTTCCTGCTGGGTACGACAAGCGTATCTGTGCCTGATGGGATGTGTGAGAAGAAGCCTGGGTTTCCAGCAGCTCCCGGGAATCACACACTTGCCCAGTGTCAAGCTCTGTGTGGAGCACACCTAGGCAGACGTTCACATCTGGCTCTCCAGTGTGCTTGTGTCTCTGCTGTTCCTTTCCTGTCTCCTTGGAGTTTCAGAGCCATCACTGTGTCTATTTGGATCCATAACATTTGACCATTTCCCCTCGAGTTTCCCAGAGTTCTAGAAGCTCCTCTGCCATCACTGCACTTTGAAGACTTTTAAAGCTTTGATGAACTGAATGAAGGAGGACATGTGCAATCTTAGATTGGCTAACTCAACACTCAGAAATGCACACATTTCTTATAAACATGATCTGCCTGTCACCTGCTAATGGTGAAGTTTTTGAATGTCATCAGGGCGCCATGCTATGATCAAATACTTGCCCATTCAGTGGTTGGGCTGAAACATGAAAGTTAGAAACATGTTTACTTCAGGAAACACAATTATATATATGCTTGTTGAATGAATGAATGAACTAACTCTTGACTAATGGCACCCCCAAGCGTGGAAGTAAGAAAGAAGCTACTACTGCTTCTGCTTCTCTACTTCTGCTTCATTGACTATGCTGAAGCCTTTGTGTGGATCACAACAAAGTGTGGGAAATTCATCAAGAGAATGAATTACTTGCCTCCTGAGAAATCTGTATGCAGGTCAAGAAGCAACAGTTAGAATTGGACATGGAACAATGGACTGGTTCCAAATAGAAAAAGGAGTACGTCAAGACTGTATATTGTCACCCTGCTTATTTAACTTCTATGCCGAGTACATCATGAGAAATACTGGGCTGGAAGAAGCACAAGCTGGAATCAAGATTGCCAGGAGAATTATCAACAACCTCAGATATACAGATGACACCACCTGTATGGCAGAAAGAGAAGAAGAACTAAAGAGCCTCTTGACGAAAGTGAAAGAGGTGAGTGAAAAAGTTGGCTTAAAACTCAACATTCAGAAAACTAAGATTATGGCATCCCGTCCCATCACTTCAAGGTAAATATATGGGGGAAAAGTGGAAACAGAGGCAGATTTTTTTTTCTTGGACTCCAAAATCACTGCAGCGACTGCAGTCACAAAATTAAAAGACACTTGCTCCTTGGAAGGAAAGCTATGACAAACCTAGACAGTGTATTGAAAAGTAGAGACATTACTCTGGCAACAAAGGTCCATCTAGCCAAGGGTATGGTTTTTCCAATAGTCATGTATGGTTGTGAGAGTCAGACCTTAAAGAAGGCTGACTGCTAAAGAATTGATGATTTTGAACTGTGGTGTTAGAGAAGACTCTTGAGAGTCCCTTGGACTGCAAGGAGATCCAGCCAGTCCATCCTAAAGGAAATCAGTCCTGAGTGGAAGGACTGATGCTGAAGCTGAAGCCCCACTCCTTTGGCCATCTTATGTGAAGAACTGACTCATTGGAAAAGACCCTGATGCTGGGAAAGATTGAAGGCAGGAGGAGAAGGGGACAACAGAGGATGAGATGGTTGGATGGCATCACTGACTCGATGGACATGAGCTTGAGCGAGCTCTGGGACTTGGTGATGGACAGGGAGGCCTGGCATGCTGCGGTTCATGGGGTTACATGGAGTCAGACACGACTGTGTGACTGAACTGAACCAAACTAAAGAAAGAAGCAACTAGTGAAGCTGCTCTATCTCCACTTTAATCTTTTGTGACTTGGTCCAAATTTCTGGGCTTAGTCCTTCCTTCCTCCCTCCCTCCCTTCCACCTTTGTTTACTTCTAGTTGTGCAAGTGATACATATAGCATCCACACACCAACAAGGACTCAGGCCTCTCCCTAGAAGTCACCACTGGTTTTAGATTTATATAAATACTTCTGAAACTATTTCTACGTACTATAGAAGTATATGTAGTTGGATATGTATGTATGTATGTACTACACAAGTGCATGTATGAATGTACATACAAAAATATATAGTAATGTTTTGTTTTGATATAAATGTATCGCATTGTGTGCATCATTATGAAATTTGCTTAGTTTTCTCAAGGGTAACAGTATGTCTTCAAAAGCTCTCCAATGTCACCATGTATAATTCTACTTCATTTTGTTAAACTGATGCTCAGCATCACTAGACACTATAATTACATGTATCGGCAATGGCACCCCACTCCAGTACTCTTGCTTGGAAAATCCCATGGACAGAGGAGCCTGGTAGGCTGCAGTCCATGGGGTCGCTAAGAGTCGGGCACGACTGACTTCACTTTGACTTTTCACTTTCATGCATTGGAGAAGGAAATGGCAACCCACTCCAGTATTCTTGCCTGGAGAATCCCAGGGAGAGAGGGGCCTAGTGGGCTGCCATCTATGGGGTCACACAGAGTCAGACACGACTGAAGCGACTTAGCAGTAAGTAGCAGCAGTAGCAGTAACGTATTTAATCATTCTTTTTTTCTTTTTGTAATTGTGTGTGTGTGTGTGTGTGTGTGTATGAGAGAGAGAACCCAAATACAGAAAAGGGAAATAAATCAAAAACATATGGCTTAATTGTTTAAGTGAACATCTCTTTAGTTCAAAACAGAATATTACCAGCAGCCTAGAAGTCTCCTCAATATCCCAATCATCGTACCTGTTTGATAAGAGTAGCCATTATCCTGGCTTTTACAGAAGTTTCTTCCTGAATTCTAAAAAGTTTTTAACCTCCTAAGCTTACATCTCTAAACATTATAGTTTAGTTTCACTTGATTTTTGAATTTCATATAAATGGACACTTGTAGTATGCCTTCCTTTGCATTTGGTTTCTTTATTTCATTCATGTTTATGACATTAATCCATGTTGTTACATACAGCTGAAGTTCATTCATTTTCATTGCTCACTTTATTTTGTGAACATGTTCTCATTCATCTATGCACGCCACTGTTACAGGACTTTTTGACTGTTTAAAGTTTGAGGTTCCTGGGAACTTTTTCCTGGACATTCTTGTGCATACACATGTCCATGTATTTCTATTGGGCATAGATATAAGATTGGAACTGAGGAATATAATGTGTGCATACTTTCAAATTCAGAAGTGATGCTAAACTGGTTTTTAAAGTAGTTACAGCATTTATTCTCTTATTAGCCATGTATGAGAGTTCCCTTTGCTTTATTAATTCACCAACACTTAGTATTATCAGTCTTTTTAATTGTAGCCATTTTGATGAATCTGTTGATTCTCACTGTGGTTTTAATGTGCACCCTTTTGATTTAGAGGTATATTGGCCATTTGGATTAATATCTTTTGCCCATTCAAATTGTTTGCCTCTCACCTAGTTATCTTTTTCTCCTGTGTACATGTGCTCAGTTGCTAAGACTCTTTGTGACCCCATGGAATGTAGCCTGCCAGGCTCCTCTGTCCATGGAATTCTCCAAGAGAGACTACTGGAGTGGGTAACCATTCCCTTCTCCAGGAGATCTTCCAGATGCAGGGATCGAACCAGGTCTCTTGCATTGCAGGCAGATTTTTTACCATCTGAGCCACCAAGGAAGCCTTTTCTTATTGGTTTGTAAAAGTTGCTTTTAAGAAAAATCTTGAATGGTTGCTTGCCTTTTCTCTATTTTAATGGTATCTTTGGTTGAACAAAAATTCTTAATTTTAATAAAGTACAATTTTTTCATCTTTATTTTGATGCTTAATATATTATGTGCCCTCTTTAGGAAGGTTTTTTTTTCTCTCTCAAAGTAGGAAAAGAGTATACTATATTATCAACTAAAAGCTTGGTTTTATCTTTCACATTTAGATCTAGAATACATCTGAAACTGAATTTTATGTATGATTTGAAATATGGGTTGAGCTTTTTTCTTTCCGTGTAGATATTCTTTGTCCTATATCATTTGTTGGAGAGAGTTGTATTAAATACCCAGGCTCCAAATATGCATGAGTGAGTTTCAAGATCTCTTTATATTGTGCCGTTGAAACATCTGTTTACCCACCCACTAATACACATTATTTTAATTAATGTGGTTTCATAACTTGATATCCAGTAGAACAAATCCTTCTGCCTTATTATTCTTCTTAGGAAAGTTTTGCAATTCTCTGTCCTCTGCATTTCAATACCATTAGGTCTTTTTGACACATGGTATGATATTATTTATGAATAATGAGATTTTTATATTTTCTTTTCTAATTCATATCTATTTCATTTCCCTATCTTGTTTTCTCTACATTGGCTAGGAGCCCCAGCATAATGCTGAATAAGAGTAAGAGTGGATATTTGTGTCATATTAACATCTTCAAAAGGAAACCTTTCAACATTTCATCCAATAAGTATGATGTTGGCTACTGTAGTTTTTTTTCCTTAGATAACTTTTACCACCTTGAGGGAGTTCTCTTCCATTTCCAATTTTCTAAAACAAAATTTTATGGATGATAAATTTTATCAAAAGATTTTTTTTTCCAAATCCCTGAGGTAGTCATAATTGTTTTAATCTCTTGATATAGCAAATTACAGTGATTATTTTCTAATGTTATTCACAGAATAAGTTTAATTTAGTCAAGATATCATTTTTTCATAATGCTGAATTTGGTTGGCCAGTGTTTGGGATTTTTTTTTTTTTTTTAGTTTTGTCAACTTTATTTATTAATATAAATTTATTTCTTTTAATTGGAAGCTAATTACTTTGCAATATTGTATTGGTTTTGCCATACATCAACATGAATCTGCCACAGGTGTACATGAGTTCCTAATCCTGAACCCCCCTCCCGCCTCCCTCCTCGTACCATCCCTCTGGGTCATCCCAGTGCACCAGCCCCAAGCATCCTGTATCATGCATCAAACCTGGACTGGCGATTCGTTTTGCATATGATATTATACATGTTTTAATGCCATTCTCCCAAATCATCCCACCCTTGCCCTCTCCCACAGAGTCCAAAAGACTGTTCTATACATCTGTGTCTCTTTTGCTGTCTCGCATACAGTGTTATCGTTACCATCTTTCTAAATTCCATATATATGTGTTAGTATACTGTATTGGTGTTTTTCTTTCTGGCTTACTTCACTCTGTATAATAGGCTCCAGTTTCATCCACCTCATTAGAACAGATTCAAATGTATTCTTTTTAATGGCTGAGTAATACTCCATTGTGTATATGTACCACAGCTTTCTTATCCATTCATTTGCTGATGGACATCTAGGTTGCTTCCATGTCCTGGCTATTGTAAACAGTGCTACAATGAACATTGAGGTACACGTGTCTCTCAATTCTGGTTTCCTCGGTGTGTATGCCCAGCAGTGGGATTGCTGGGTAGTATGGCAGTTCTATTTCCAGTTTTTTAAGGAATCTCCACACTGTTCTCCATAGTGGCTGAACTAGTTTGCATTCCCACCAACATTGTAAGAGGGTTCTCTTTTCTCCACACCCTCTCCAGCATTTATTGCTTGTAGACTTTTGGATAGCAGCCATTCTGACTGGTGTGAAATGGTATCTCATTGTGGTTTTGATTTGCATTTCTCTGATAATGAGTGATGTTGAGCATCTTTTCATGTGTTTGTTAGCCATCTGTATGTCTTCTTTGGAGAAATGTCTGTTTAGTTCTTTGGCCCATTTTTTGAATGGGTCATTTATTTTTTTGGAAATGAGCTGTAGGAGTTGCTTGTATATTTTTGAGATTAATTCTTTGTCAGTTGCTTCATTTGCTATTATTTTCTCCCATTCTGAAGGTTGTCTTTTCACTTTGCTTATAGTTTCCTTTGCTGTGCAGAAGCTTTTAATTTTGATTAGGTCCCATTTGTTTATTTTTGCTTTTATTTCCAATATTCTAGGAGGTGGGTCATAGAGGATCTTGCTGTGGTTTATGTCGGAGAGTGTTTTGCCTATGTTCTCCTCTAGGAGTTTTATAGTTTCTGGTCTTACATTTAGATCTTTAATCCATTTTGAGTTTATTTTTGTGTATGGTGTTAGAAAGTGTTCTAGTTTCAGTGGTTGACCAGTTTTCCCAGCACCACTTGTTAAAGAGATTGTCTTTTCTCCATTGTATATTCTTGCCTCCTTTGTCAAAGATAAGGTGTCCATAGGTGCATGGGTTTATCTCTGGGCTTTCTATTTTGTTCCATTCATCTATATTTCTGTCCTTGTGCCAGTACCATACTGTCTTGATGACTGTGGCTTTGTAGTAGAGCCTGAAGTCAGGCAGTTGATTCCTCCAGTTCCATTCTTCTTTCTTAAGATTGCTTTGGCTATTCGAGGTTGTTTGTATTTCCATACAAATTGTGAAATTATTTGTTCTAGCTCTGTGAAAAATACCGTTGGTAGCTTGATAGGGATTGCATTGAATCTATAGATTGCTTTGGGTAGTATACTCATTTTCACTATATTGATTTTTCTGATCCATTAACATGGTGTATTTCTCCATCTATTAGTATTCTCTTTGATTTCTTTCACCAGTGTTTTATAGTTTTCTATATATAGGTCTTTTGTTTCCTTAGGTTGATATATTCCTAAGTGTTTTATTCTTTTCGTTGCAGTGGTGAATGGAATTGTTTCCTTAATTTCTCTTTCTATTTTCTCATTATTAGTGTATAGGAATGCAAGGGATTTTTGTGTGTTGATTTTATATCCTGCAACTTTACTATATTCATTGACTAGCTCTAGTAGTTTTTTGGTGGAGTCTTTAGGGTTTTCTATGTAGAGGATCATGTCATCTGCACAGTGAGAGTTTTACTTCTTCTTTTCCAATTTGGATTCCTTTTATTTCTTTTTCTGCCCTGATTGCTGTGGCCAAAACTTCTGAAACTATGTTGAGTAGGAATGATGAAAGTGGGCACCCTTGTCTTGTTCCTGACTTTAGGGGAAATGCTTTCAGTTTTTCACCATTGAGGATAATGTTTGCTGTGGGTTTGTCATATATAGCTTTTATTATGTTGAGGTATGTTCCTTCTATTCCTACCTTCTGGAGAGTTTTTTATCATAAATGGATGTTGAATTTTGTCAAAGGCTTTCATCTATTGAGATAATCATATGGCTTTTATTTTTCAATTTGTATGGATGTGAGAGTTGGACTGTGAAGAAAGCTGAGTGCCGAAGAATTGATGCTTTTGAACTGTGGTGTTGGAGAAGACTCTTGAGAGTCCCTTGGACTGCAAGGAGATCCAACCAGTCCATTTTAAAGGAGATCAGCCCCGGGTGTTCTTTGGAAGGAATGATGCTAAAGCTGAAACTCCAATACTTTGGCCACCTCATGCGAAGAGTTGACTTATTGGAAAAGACTCTGATGCTGGGAGGGATTGGGGGCAGGAGAAGAAGGGAATGACAGAGGATGAGATGGCTGGATGGCATCACCGACTCAATGGACGTGAATCTGAGTGAACTCCGGGAGTTGGTGATGGACAGGGAGGCCTGGCGTGCCGCATGGGGTCGCAAAAAGTCGGACACGATTGAGCGACTGAACTGAACTGAACTGAACTGAAGACCATACATATAAGACTGGTATTATTTCTTCTCCAAATGTTTGAATTCACTGCTGAAGATTTCAGGGAACAGAGTCTGACTTTCAGAACTGTGGAATTACGTAGTGACTGTTTGAGTTTTCCCAATTTAATCCACACTGCATCATATCTGGATAATATTATTCAGAGTTTATATTATGTTAGTGAAAGAGTAATTGCAATTTTGGATTATGAATTTTAAATCATTGTAACTAGACTCAAACACATCTTTACTAGTCAAAATAGGATCCATTACAATGAACACATTTTTGCCAATAAGAAATAATTTTTTTTTATTCCTGCAATGTAAAAAAAAGCATTTTCAGCATCCTGCTAACTGTGGAAATGCTTTTCTTGCAAAAAGTTGTAGAGATGCTTGAAGAAGAGGTAGTTGGTTGGCGAGAGATCAGGTGACTATGACAGATGAAGAAAAACTTCACAGTCTAATTTGTTCAACTTTTGAAACATGGGTTGTGCAACGTGCTATGGTTGGGTGTCATTGTAGAGAAGAACTGGGCCCATTCTGTTGACCAATGCCAGCTGCAGGCATTGCAATTTTCAGTGCATTTCATCAGTTTGCAGAGTGTACTTATCAGATGGTTTGACCAGGATTCAGAAACTTGTAGTGGATCAGACAGGCAGCAGACCCCCAGACAGTGACCATGACCTTTTTTTGGCACAAGTTTGGCTTTGGGAAGTGCTTTGGAGCTTCTTCTCAGTCCAGCCACCAAGCTGGTGGTCACCAGTTGTCACATAAAATCCACATTTTTGTCGCCCATCACAATCTGAGAAATGGTTCATTGTCACACAAAATAAGAAAAGACAACACTTCAAAATGACATTTTCTTTGATTTCCAGTCAGCTCACCAGACACCCACTTATTGAGATTTTTCACTTTTCCTATTTGCTTCAAATGCTGGATGGCCATGGAATGGTCAACACTGATTTCTTCAGGAACATCTCGTGTATTTGTAAGAAAATCAGCTTTGATGATGGCTCTCAGTTGATTGTTGTCAACTTCCAATGGCCAGCCACTTCACTCCTCATCTTCAAGGCTCGTTTCCTTTGCAAAACTTCTTGAAGCATCACTGCCCTGTACATTCGTTAGCAGTTTCTGGGCCAAATGCATTGTTGGTCTTAAGAGTTGTCTCTGCTGCTTTAAGACCCATTTCGAACTCAAAAAAATCACTCATTTGTTTTTTTTCTAACATCATTTCTATAGTCTAAAATAAATACAAAATAAACATCAAGTAACAAGTTATTAGAGAAAACAAAGCTAGAAATGAACATTAAAAATAATGTGTAACATAAGTACATATATTAAAGAATGTATTCCAGTATCAAATAGCAAAGTTCAACAAAAAAGGGGAATTTTCTTCATCCAGTTAAAATTTCTTCTGTTTGCTTATTTCTTCCTCTACAGTTTTTTAAAGTGAACTGTATAGTTAACCTTTTACTACATAAGCTTATTAAATTCATACCTTAATTTTTGTGTCAACAGAGACTACGAAGGAGGCTAGTATGATGTTTGACAGAAACCAACACAATTCTGTAAAGCAATTATCCTTCAATTAAAATATAAATAATTTTTTTTTAAGGGTGATGGGTTTTTGTGATTCAACTAGGCCTAGTGCAATGGAACAGGCAAACCTATTTGGAAACCTGCTGCAGAAGGAAAAACAAAAAGTTACTACAGAAAACATGAAAAAACTTTCAAAAACATTCTTATTTTCATCCTCATCTTAGTCTGTTCAGGCCACTATAACAAAAACACCATAGCCTCATCTTCCCAGGTAGCACTAGTGGTAAAGAACCCAAATGTAGGAGACATAAGAGACGTGGGTTCGATCCCTATTCAGTGCTCTCTAGTGACCTCCATGGGAATGGAGTCTAGAAGAGAATGTGTATACGTATATGTATGGGCTTCCCAAGTGGCCCTAAGTGGTAAAGAACCCACCAGCCACTCCAGGAGACGTAATAGATGTGGGTTCGATCCCTGGGTCAGGAAAATGCCCTGGAGGAGGGCATGGCAACCCACTCCAGTCTTCTTGCCTGGAGAATTTCATGGACAGAGGAACCTGGCAGGCTACAGTCCATGGGAGTGCAAAGAGTCAGACTCAACAGAAGCAACTTAGCATGCACACATGGTTGATTCAGTTTGCTGTATAGCAGAAACTAACACAACAGTGTAAACCAGCTATACTCCAGTTTAAAAATCAGTTTAAAAAAAGAACATTAATCATATTCACGAAGGATAATTAGGGAGTTTGGAATGGTCATGTACATACTGCTGCTGCTGCTGCTAAGTCACTTCAGTCATGTCTGACTCTGTGCGACCCCATAGACGGCAGCCCACCAGGCTCCCCCGTCCCTGGGATTCTCCAGGCAAGAACACTAGAGTGGGTTGCCATTTCCTTCTCCAATGCATGAAAGTGAAAAGTGAAACTGAAGTCGCTCAGTCGTGTCCAACTCTTAGCGACCCCATGGACTGCAGCCTACCAGGCTCGTCTGCCGTGGGATTTTCCAGTCAAAAGTACTGGAGTGGTTTGCCGTTGCCTTCTCCGCATGTACATACTACTGTATTTTAAATGGATAACCCACAAGGGCCTACTGTACAACACAGGAAATTCTGCTCAATGTTATGAGGCAGCCTGGATAGGAGGGGATTTGCGGGGAGAATGGATACATGTAAATATATGGCTGAGTTCCCTTGCTATCCACCTGAAGCTATCATAACATTGCTAATCAGCTATACTCCAATATAAAATAAAAAGCTCCAAAGAAAAAAATCTTAACAACAACAAGAACAAAAAAGCCAAATTATAGAGCGGCGGAGGGGGCGGGTGGGGGTGGGGGTGGGGAATGGCTCATCAGTTGAAGAACTGAAGCCTCCAGCCAACAGCCGTGGGAGTAAACCGGGAAGCCAGTCTTTCAGTCCTGATCAAACCTTCAAATGAATGCAGTCCCTGCTGAAATCCTGAGCCAAAACTACCCAGCAGAGCCGTTCCTAAATTCCTGGCCACAGAAATTGTGAGATAATAAGTATTTGTTGTTTTCAGTTCAGTTTAGTTGCTCAGTCATGTCTGACTCTTTGTGACCACATGGACTGCCCAGGCTTCCCTGCCCATCATCAACTCCCATAGCTTGTTAAAACTCATGTCCATCGAGTTGGTGATGCCATCCAACCATCTCATCTGTCGACCCTTTCTCCTCCTGCCTTCCATCTTTCCCAGCTTCAGGGTCTTTTCCAATGAGTCAGTTCTTTGCATCAGGTGGCCAAATTATTGGAGTTTCAGCTTCAGCATCAGTCTTTCCAATGAATAGTCAGGACTGATTTCCTTTAGGATAGACTAATTGGATCTCCTTGCAGTCCAAGGGACTCTCAAGAGTCTTCTCCAACACTACAGTTCAAAAGCTTCAATTCTTTAGAGCTCAGCCTTCTTTACGGTCCAACTCTCACATCCATAAATGACTACTGGAAAAAACTATAGCTTTGACTAGACGGACCTTTGTTGGCAAAGTAATGTCTCTGCTTTTTTAATATGCTGTCTAGGTTGGTCATAGCTTTTCTTCCAAGAAGCAAGCGCCTCTTAATTTCATGGTTGCAGTCACCATCTGCAGTGATTTTGGAGCCCAAAAAAATAGTCTCTCACTGTTTCCATTGTTTCCCCATCTATTTGCCATGAAATGATGGGACCAGATGCCATGATCTTTGTTTTCTGAATGTTAAGTTTTAAGCCAACTTTTTCACTCTCCTCTTTCACTTTCATCAAGAGGCTCTTTAGTTCTTCGCTTTCTGCCATAAGTGTGGTGTCATCTGTATATCTGAGGTTATTGATATTTCTCCCAGCAATCTTGATTTCACCTTGTGCTTCATCCAACTCAGCATTTCTCATGATGTACTCTGCATATAAGTTAAATAAACAGGGTGACAATATACACAGCCTTGACATACTCCTTTTCTGATTTGGAGCCAGTCCATTGTTCCATGTCCGGTTCTAACTGTTGCATCTTGATCTGCATACAGATTTCTCAGGAGACAGGTAAGGTGGTCTGGTATTCCCATCTCTTGCAGAATTTTCCACAGTTTGGGACTTCTCAGGTGGTGCTAGTGGTAAAGAATCTGCCTGCCAGTGAAGGAGATCTGGGTTGAATCCCTGGGTCAGGAAGATTCCCTGGAGAAGGAAATGGAAATCCACTCCAGTATTCTTGCCTGGAGAATCTTATGGACAGAGGAGCCTGGTGGGTTATAGTCCCTGGGCTCGCAAAAAGTGAGCCTGAAGTGACTTAGCACTTAGCACAACTGAAGTGACTTAGCACAGCACAGCAGTTTGTTGTGATCCACGCAAAGGCTTTGGTGTAGTCAATTAAGCAGAAATAGATATTTTTCTGGAACTCTCTTGCTTTTTCAATGATCCGATGGATGTTGGTAATTTAATCTGTGGTTGCTCTGCCTTTTCTAAATCCAGCTTAAACATCTGGAAGTTCTCGGTTCATGTACTGTTGAAGCCTGGCTTGGAAAATTTTGAGCATTACTTTGCTAGCATGTGAGATGAGTGCAATTGTGCAGTAGTTTGAACATTCTTTGGCATTGCCCTTCTTTGGGATTGGAATGAAAACTGACCTTTTCCAGTCCTGTGGCCACTGCTGAGTTTTCCAAATTTGTTGACATATTGAGTGCAATGCTTTCACAGCATCATCTTTTAGGATTTGAAATAGCTCAGTTGGAATTCCATCACTTCCACTAGCTTTGTTTGTAGTGATGCTTCCTAAGGCCCACTTGACTTCGCATTCCAGGATGTCTAGCTCTAGGTGAGTGATCACACCATCATGATTATCTGGGTCATGAAGCTCTTTTTTGTATAGTTCTTCTGTGTATTCTTGCCACCTCTTCTTAATATCTTCTGCTTCTGTTAGGTACCAGAAAGATATTAATAAACCATGTTTCTGTCCTTTATTGTGCCATCTTTGCATGAAATGTAACCTTGGTATCTCAATTTTCTTGAAGAGATTTCTAGTCTTTCCCACTGTGTTGTTTTCTTCTATTTCTTTGCATTGGTCATTGAGGAAGGCTTTCTTGTCTCTCCTTGCTATTCTTTGGAACTCTGCATTTAAATGGATATATCTTTCCTTTTCTCCTTTGCCTTTAGATTCTCTTCTTTTCTCAGCTATTTCTAAGGCCTCCTCAGACAACCATTTTGCCTGTTTGCATTTATTTTTCTTGGGGATGGTCTTGATCACCATCTCCTGTACAATGTTAAAAACCTCCATCCTTAGTTCTTCAGGCACTCTGTCTATCAGATCTATACCCTTGAATCTGTTTGTCACTTACACTGTATAATCATAAGGGATTTGATTTAGGTCATACCTGAATGGTCTAGTGGTTTTCCATACTTTCCTCAATTTAAGTCTGAATTTTGCAATAAGGGGTTCATGATCTGAGCCACAGTCAGCTCCTGATCTTCTTTTTGCTGCCTATATAGAGCTTTTCCATCTTTGGCTGCAAAGAATATCTGATTTTGATATTGACCATCTGGTGATGTCCATGAGTAGAGTTTTCTCTTGTGTTGTTGGAAGAGGGTGTTTGCTATGACCAGTGTGTTCTCTTGGTGAAACTCTGTTAGCCTTTGCTCTGCTTCATTTTGTACTCCAAGGCCAAATTTTCCTTTTACTCCAGGTATCTCTTGACTTCCTACTTTTGCATTACAGTCCCCTATAATGAAAAGGACATTTAAGTCACTTAAAAAAAAAAAAAGGCAAACAAACAAAAAAACAATAATCATATTCACAAGGATTCTACCACAATGACTTAGTTGTCTCCCAAGGGCCCCATCTCCCAATATACTGCACTGGGGATTATTAGGTTTCAACACATGAATCTTGGGGAGGACACAACCATTCCATCTACAGCAAATTTTTTGTTCACAAAGCAAGCTGCTATAAAAATGGAGAAGATATCTTAGAACCTTTTTTTAAAAGTACATCAAAATAACTTCAATGGGGATGCTGAATAGTATAAAGAACATTTCTGAAATTTAATGCATGAATAACTAAAAAAAAATTTCAAAAAAGCAAAAGTCAAAGAAATAGACATTTTAAGACTAAGATAAGAAATATGAGGAAAGATCTAAGAGAGTCAGATGCTTAAATGGGTTCCAATAGACAATAATTTACTTGGAAGAGAAGCCATAATCCAGTAAGTAATAAAAGAAAATTCCCCTGTACCAAAGAAAGACTTACATTTTCACATCAAAGGAACACAACAAACCCAAGTCAGGAATACTAAATAGAAGACGGTCAACCAAAACTGCCATGGTGAAATGTCTTTTATTTCCCCCAGTTTCTTTGAGGGATAATTAACACATAAAATTATACATATGTAAAGTATATAATATAATGAGTTGATAGATGTGTACACTGTGAAATGATTGGGTTTGGAGACAAGATCATAAGGAGGCAAGAGAGAATGAACCAAGATAAAGTCTATTGCAATGATCCAAGAGATATGTGTTTTGGACAAGTATGGTATCAGCAGAAGAAGTGGAGATTTACACTGAAGACAGAGACAACAGAATTTGCTAGGGTATTGTATGTGCAGAGTATAAGAGACAGAATACAAGTTTGATTCTCAAGCTGTTGACCTGAGTAACTGGATTAATCATTTAATTAATTAACATAAAAACTGGATTAATAGGGTGCCATTCTCTGAGATGGAGAAGAAGAGAGGAAGACCAAGTCTGAATTTGGTTTGGGACATGTTAAGTTTGAAATGCTTACTGAACATCCAAGTGGAGATGTCAAACCGGCAGGTGGAATTTAAGAAAAAGGTCAGGACTGAGGATACAAACTTCAAAATCTGTGAAAGATGTTGTTTAAAGCCATGGGACCGGGGGAGATCACTTAAAGTGTGAGGTACATGAAGACCAGAGGTCTACAGGCTCACTCTTGTGGTATTCCAGTATTAAGGAGTTCAGAAGAAGAGAGAATCAAGCGAAAGAGAATGAGAGGAAATATGCTAGAAGTAAGAGAACAGTGGGATTCTATGGTGTCATAGAAGCCACAGGAGGAAAATGACTTTAAGAAATCAATTCAGGGACTTCCCTGGTGATCCGTGGTTGAGAATCTGCCTTGCAATGCAGGGACAAGGGTTCGATCCCTGGTTGGGGAACTAAGATCCCACCTGCTGCAGAGCAACTCAGTCCATATGAGCCACAACTAGAGGAGTCTTCACACTGGAACAAAGATCTGGCATGCCACAACTAAGACCCAACACAGCCAAATAAATAAATAAATGTTGAGAAAAAAAAAAAGAAGTCCATACAAAAAAATCATTGACAGTGTAGTTACACGACTTAATTTAATATTGTTTGAAGGAGGCTTGAAATAGAAGACGGTGTTTTTTCAAAAAATTTTCTAAACAGTCTGAGGAGAAGCTTGCTGCTGCTAAGTCACTTCAGTCGTATCCGACTCTGTGCAACCCCATAGACAGCAGCCCACCAGGCTCCCCCATCCCTGGGATTCTCCAGGCAAGAGTACTGGATTGGTTTGCCATTGCCTTCTCTGGAGGAGTAGTTTGAGGTGGTAGTTAAAAGCTTGGGGAAAATGAGACAAGGTGTATAAAACAAACAAGGTACCTGGCACATGGCACTCAGTAAGTAATACTTATATTTCCACTATCATTATCAGCTACAAAATCTAGGTTGTAGAGAGGTGAGTAGGGAGACTAAGAACACTAAATTCTCAGACTGTGGAAATAACAGAAAGGAAGGTGATTTATAAATGCTATTTAATTCTTGATGTTGATGGATAAATGAAATGTGGCTTAAAATAAGTTTGTTAAAAACTTAGAATATCTAGGGACTTCTCTGGTGGTCCAGCAGTTAAGAATCCACCTGCCAATGCAGGGGAGAGAGGTTCAATCTCTGGTCCAAGAAGATCCCACACCAGGGGACAGCTAAGCCAGTTCCACACAACTATTGACCCATGTGTCCTAGAGCCTGTGCTCGACAACCAGAGACGCTACCGCTGTGAGAAGCCTGAGCACCGCACCTGGAAGGTAGCCCTCGCTTGCTGCGACTGGAGAAAGCTCACATGCAGCAACAAAGACCAGGTAGGGCCAAATTGTAATTAATTAATTAAAATTTTAAATATCTAATAGTAATTTTTTTCTCCCACCTTTTTAAATTTTTCTTTTATTATTTTAATATAAGTTTTATTGTGGTTGTTCAGTCCCTAAGTCATGTCCAACTCTTTGCAACCCCATGGACTGCAGCATGCCAGGCTCCTCTGTCCTCCACTATCTTTGGAGTTTGCTCAAACTCATGTCCATTGAGTCAGTAATGCTCTAACCATCTCATCCTCTGCTGTCCCATTCTCCTCCTGCCCTCAATCTTTCCCAGCATCAGGGTCTTTTCCAATTAGTCTTTTTGCATTAGGGGCGAAGTATTGGAGCTTCAGCTTTAGCATTAGTCTTTCCAATGAATAGTCAGTGTTGATTCCCTTTAGGATTGACTGGTTTGATCTCCTTGCAGTCGAAGGGACTCTCAAGAGTCTTCTCCAACACCACAGTTCAAAAGCAAAAAGTCTTCAGTGCTCAACCTTCCTCATGGTCCACCTCTCACATGTATACATGACTACTGGAAAAACCATAACTTTGACTATACAGACCTTTGTCAGCAAAGTGATCTCTCTGCTTTTCAATACCATCTAGATTGTCATAGCTTTTTTTCAAGGAGAAAGCATCTTTCAATTTCATGGCTGCAGTCACCATCGACAGTGATTTTGGAGCCCAGGAAAATAAACTCTGTCAGTATCATTGGTTTGCCATTTATTTGCCATGAAGTAACAGAAGCAGAAGATATTAAGAAGAGATGGCAAGAATACACGGAAGAACTGTACAAAAAAGATCTTCACGACCCAGATAATCACGATGATGTGATCACTAATCTAGAGCCAGATTCTTGGAATGTGAAGTCAAGTGGGCCTTAGAAAGCATCACTACGAACAAAGCTAGTGGAGGTGATGGAATCCCAGTTGAGCTGTTTCCAATCCTGAAAGATGATGCTGTGAAAGTGCTGCACTCAATATGCCAGCAAATTTGGAAAACTCAGCAGTGGCCAAGGACTGGAAAAGGTCAGTTTTCATTCCAATCCCAAAGAAAGGCAATGCCAAAGAATGCTCAAACTACCACACAATTGCACTCATCTCACATGCTAGTAAAGTAATGCTCAAAATTCTCCAAGCCAGGCTTCAGCAATACGTGAACCGTGAACTCCCTGATGTTCAAGCTGGCTTTAGAAAAGGCAGAGGAACCAGAGATCAAATTGCCAACATCCGCTGGATCATGGAAAAAGCAAGAGAGTTCCAGAAAAACATCTATTTCTGCTTTGTTGATTATGCCAAAGCCTTTGACTGTGTGGATCACAATAAACTGGAAAATTCTGCAAGAGAAGGGAATACCAGACCACCTGACCTGCCTCTTGAGAAATCTGTATGCAGGTCAGGAAGCAACAGTTAGAACTGGACATGGAACAACAGACTGGTTCCAAATAGGAAAAGGAGTACGTCAAGGCTGTATATTGTCACCCTGCTTATTTAACTTCTATGCAGAGTACATCATGAGAAACGCTGGACTGGAAGAAATACAAGCTGGAATCAAGATTGCCGGGAGAAATATCAATAACGTCAGATATGCAGATGACACCACCCTTATGGCAGAAAGTGAAGAGGAGCTAAAAAGCCTCTTGATGAAAGTGAAAGAGGAGAGCAAAAAAGTTGGCTTAAAGCTCAACATTCAGAAAACGAAGATCATGGCATCCGGTCCCATCACTTCATGGGAAATAGATGGGGAAACAGTGGAAACAGTGTCAGAATTTATTTTGGGGGGCTCCAAAATCACTGCAGATGGTGACTGCAGCCATGAAATTAAAAGACACTTACTCCTTGGAAGAAAAGTCATGACCAACCTAGATAGCATATTCAAAAGCAGAGACATTACTTTGCCGATTAAGGTCCATCTAGTCAAGGCTATGGTTTTTCCTGTGGTCATGTATGGATGTGAGAGTTGGACTGTGAAGAAGGCTGAGCACCAAAGAATTGATGCTTTTGAACGGTGGTGTTGGAGAAGACTTTTGAGAGTCTCTTGGATTGCAAAGAGATCCAACCAGTCCATTCTGAAGGAGATCAACCCTGGGATTTCTTTGGAAGGAATGATGCTAAAGCTGAAGCTCCAGTACTTTGGCCACCTCATGTGAAGAGGTGACTCATTGGAAAAGACTCTGATGCTGGGAGGGATTGGGGGCAGGAGGAGAAGGGGACGACCGAGGATGAGATGGCCGGATGGCATCACGGACTTGATGGACGTGAGTCTGAATGAACTCCAGGAGATGGTGATGGACAGGGAAGCCTGGCATGCTGCGATTCATGGGGTCGCAAAGAGTCAGACATGACTGAGCGACTGAACTGAACTGAACTGAATGGCACTGGATGCCATGATTTTAGGTTTTTTTAATGTTGAGTTTCAAGCCAGCTTTTTCACTCTCCGCTTTCACCTTCATCAAGAGGCTCTTAAGTTCCTCTTCACTTTCTACTATTAGAGTAGTATCATCTATAAACTTGAGTTTATTGATATTTCTCCCGGCAATCTTGATTCTAGCTTGTGCTTCATCCAGTCTGGCATTTCATATGATGTACTCTCAGTTCAATTCAGTTCAGTCACTCAGTCGTATCCAACTCTTCGCGACCCCATGAATCGCAGCACGCTAGGCCTCCCTGTCCATCACCAACTCCCGGAGTTCATTCAGACTCACGTCCATCGAGTCTGTGATGCCATCCAGCCATCTTGTCCTCAGTCATCCCCTTCTCCTCCTGCCCCCAATCCCTCCCAGCATCAGAGTCAACTCTTCACATGAGGTGGCGAAAGTACTGGAGTTTCAGCTTTAGCATCATTCCTTCCAAAGAAATCCCAGGGTTGATCTCCTTCAGAATGGACTGGTTGGATCTCCTTGCAGTCCAAGGGACTCTCAAGAGTCTTCTCCAACACCACCGTTCAAAAGCATCAATTCTTCTGCGCTCAGCCTTCTTCACAGTCCAGCTGTCACATCCATACATGACCACAGGGAAAACCATAGCCTTGACTAGATGGACCTTAGTCGGCAAAGTAATGTCTCTGCTTTTGAATATACTATCTAGGTTGGTCATGACTTTTCTTCCAAGGAGTAAGCGTCTTTTAATTTCACGGCTGCAGTCACCATCTGCAGTGATTTTGGAGCCCCCCAAAATAAATTCTGACACTGTTTCCACTGTTTCCCCATCTATTTCCCATGAAGTGATGGGACCGGATGCCATGATCTTCGTTTTCTGAATGTTGAGCTTTAAGCCAACTTTTTTGCTCTCCTCTTTCACTTTCATCAAGAGGCTTTTTAGCTCCTCTTCACTTTCTGCCATAAGGGTGGTGTCATCTGCATATCTGACGTTATTGATATTTCTCCCGGCAATCTTGATTCCAGCTTGTATTTCTTCCAGTCCAGCGTTTCTCATGATGTACTCTGCATAGAAGTTAAATAAGCAGGGTGACAATATACAGCCTTGACGTACTCCTTTTCCTATTTGGAACCAGTCTGTTGTTCCATGTCCAGTTCTAACTGTTGCTTCCTGACCTGCATACAGATTTCTCAAGAGGCAGGTCAGGTGGTCTGGTATTCCCTTCTCTTGCAGAATTTTCCAGTTTATTGTGATCCACACAGTCAAAGGCTTTGGCATAATCAACAAAGCAGAAATAGATGTTTTTCTGGAACTCTCTTGCTTTTTCCATGATCCAGCGGATGTTGGCAATTTGATCTCTGGTTCCTCTGCCTTTTCTAAAGCCAGCTTGAACATCAGGGAGTTCACGGTTCACATATTGCTGAAGCCTGGCTTGGAGAATTTTGAGCATTACTTTACTAGCATGTGAGATGAGTGCAATTGTGCAGTAGTTTGAGCATTCTTTGGCATTGCCTTTCTTTGGGATTGGAATGAAAACTGACCTTTTCCAGTCCTGTGGCCACTGCATATAAGTTAAATAAGCAGGGTGACAATATACAGCCTTGATGTACTCCTTTCTCAATTTGGAACCAGTCCATTCTTCCATGTCCAGTTATAACTACTGCTTTTGATCTACATACAGATTTCTCAGGAGGCAGGTCAGATGGTCTGATATTCCATCTCTTTAAAAATTTTCCACAGTTTGTTGTGATCCACACAGTCAAAAGCCTTAGCACAGTCAATGAAGCAGAAGTAGATGTTTTTCTGGAATTCTGTTGCTTTTTCTATGATCCAGCATTTGTTGGATATTTGATCTCTGGTTTCTCTGCCTTTTCTAAACCCAACTTGAACTTCTGGAATTTCTTGGTTCACATACTATCAACGCCTAGCTTGGAGAATTTTGAGCATTAGTTTGTTATCATATGAGATGAGTGCAATTGTGAAGTAATTTGAACAGTCTTTGGCATTGCCTTTCTTTGAGATTGGAATAAAAACTGATCTTTTCCAGTCCTGTGGCCACTGCTGAGTTTTCCAAATTTGCTGGCATATTGAGTGCAACACTTTCACAGCATCATCTTTCAGGATTTGAAATAGCCCGACTGGAAATTCCATCACCTCCACTAGCTTTGTTCATAGTGATACTTCCTAAGGCCCACTTGACTTCACATTCCAGGATGTCTGGCTCTAGGTGAGTGATCACACCATCGTGATTATCTTGGTTGTGAAGATCTTTTTTGTACAGTTCTTCTGTGTATTGTTGCCACCTCTTCTATATATCTTCTGCTTCTGTTAGGTCCACAACGTTTCTGTCCTTTATTGTGCCTGTCTTTGCATGAAATATTCCCTTGGTATCTCTAATTTTCTCGAAGAGATCTCTAGTCTTTTCCATTCTATTGTTTTCCTCTATTTCTTTGCACTGATCACTGAGGAAGGCTTTCTCATCTCTCCTTGCTCTTCTTCTGAACTCTGCATTCAGATGGGTATAGCTTCCCTTTCTTATTTCCCTTTTGCTTCTCTTCTTTTCTCAGCTGCTTGTAAGCCCTCCTCAGTTAACCATTTTGCCTTTTTGCATTTCTTTTTCTTGGGAATGGTTTTGATCACCACCTCTTGTACAATATTACAAACCTCCACCCATAGTTCTTCAGGCACTCTGTCTATCAGATCTAATCCCTTGAATCTATTTGTCACTTCCACTGTATAATCATAAGGGATTTGATTTAGGTCATACCTGAATGGTCTTTCCCTACTTTCTTCAGTTTAAGTCTGAATTTGGCAATAAGAAATTCATGATATGAGCCACAGTCAGCTCCTAGTCTTGTTTTTGCTGACTGTATAGAGCTTCTCCATCTTTGGCTGCAAAGAATATGATCAATCTGATTTCAATACTGAGCATCTGATGATGTCTATGTGTAGAGTTGTTCCTTGTGTTGTTGGAAGAGAGTGTTTCCTATGACCAGTGCGTTCTCTTGGCAAAACTCTGTTAGCCTTTGCCTTGCTTCATTTTGTACTCCAAGGCCAAACTTGCCTGTTACTCCAGGTATCTCTTAACTTCCTACTTTTGCATTTCAGTCTCCTGTGTTGAAAAGGACATCTTTTTTTGGCGTTAATTCTAGAAGGTCTTGTAGGTCATCATAGAACTGTTCGACTTCAGCTTCTTTGGCATTAGTGATTGGGGCATAGACTTGGATTACTGTGATAATGAATAGTTTGCCTTGGAAATGAGCCAAGATCACTCTGTCATTTTTGAGAGTGTACCCAAGTACTGCATTTCAGACTCTTTTCTTGACGATGAGGGCTACTCCATTTCTTCTAAGGGATTCTTGCCCAAATTAGTAGACATAATGGTCATCTGAGTTAAATTCACCCATTCTGGTCCATTTTAGTTCACTGATTTCTAAAATGTTGATATTTACTCTTGCCATCCCCTGTTTGACCACTTCCAATTTACCTTGATTCATGGCCCTAATATTCCAGGTTCCTATGGAGTATTTTTCTTTACAGCATCAGACTTTAGTTCCATCACCAGACACATCCACAACTGGATATTGTTTTCACTTTGCTTGCATCTCTTCATTCTTTCTGGAGTTATTCCTCCACTCTTCTCCAGTAGTATATTGGGCACCTACCAACCTAGGGAGTTCATCTTTCAGTGTCCTGTCTTTTTGCCTTTTCGTACTGTTCATGGGGTTCTCAAGGCAAGAATGCTGAAGTGGTTGGCCATCCCCCTGTCCAATGGACCACATTTTGTCAGAACTCTCCACCATGACCCATCTGTCTTGGGTGGCCCTATGCAGCATGGCTCGTAGTTTCATTGAGTTAGACAAGGCTGTGGTCCATGTGATCAGTTTGGTTAGTTTTCTGTGACTGTGGTTTTCTGTCATATTTATTTACATACTATAAAAATCTCCTTTCTAAAGTTTATGGTTCAGTATACTTTAATAATAGTCACAAAGTTGTACAACAGTTACCATTATTTTACTATAATCACCACAAAAAGGAACCTCCATACCCCTTAGCAGTCCAGCCCCATTTTCCCTTCCCCACATCCCCCTATCCCTGACAATCACAAATCTTCTGTTTATCTCTGGATTTTCTTATTCTGGATATTTTATACTAATGGAATCATACAACTTGTGGTCTTTGATATTTGATTTCTTTCATTCAGCACGATGCTTTTAAGATTCGTCATGTGGTATTATGAATCATTACTTCATTCCTTTTATTAGTGGAATAATATTCCATTATATGGATATAACACATTTTGTTTATCTATTCATCAGTTGGTGGGATTTTAGGTTGTTTTCACTTTGTGTGTGATACTCTGAACAATGTATGAACATGAATGAACATTCATGTATAAGGATTTGTGTGAACATATGTTGTCATTTCTCTTGAGTATGTATTCAAGAGAAGAATTTCTGGGTCATATGGAAACTATATTTAACTCTTTGGTGAAATGTTAAACTCTTTTCCAGAGCAATTGCACAATTTTGTGTTCGTGTGAGTAATATATGAGGAGTTTAGTTTCTCCACATCACTGTCAATACCCATTATTGTCTGTCTTTGATTATAACAAACCTAATGAGTGTGAAGCAGTATCTTATTGTGGTTTTTATTTGCATTTCCCTAGTGATTAATGATATCAATCATATTTTCATGACCTTAATAGCCATTTGTAATCTTTATTGGAGAAATATCTATGCAGTTCTATCCCCACTTTTAAATTGGATTATTTGCCTTTTTATTGTTATATTTTAATAGTTTTTTTCACATTCTGAATACTAGACCTTTATCAAGTTTATGATTTACAAGTATTTTCTCCCATACTGTGGCTTGTCTTTTCACTTTCTTGATAGTGTACTTCAAAGCACACATTTTTAAAATTTTTTATAAAATCCAATTTATCTATTTTTCTTTTAATTGCTTATGGTTTGGTGTCATGTCTAATAAAAAGTTGCCTATTCCAAGGTCATGAAGATTTACACCTATATTTTTTTCTAAGGGTCTTTCCTGGTGGCTCTGACGGTTCTAAGAGTTCTTCAGTTTTAGCTCTTTCATTTAAGTCTTTGATTCATTTTGAGTTAAATTTTGAAGATGGTGTGAGGTAATAGGTACAATTTCATTCTTTTGCACTGTGGATACCCAGTTGTCCCAGTATCATTTTGTTGAAAAGATTATTTTTCCCTCATTGAATTGTCTCGCAGTGCTGTTGAAAATTAATCAACCACAAATGTGTGGGTTTATTTCTGGACTCTCAATTCTAGTCCATTGTCTACATGCCAGTACCACACAATCCTGACTATTGCAGCTTAAGTTTCAAAACTGGAAAATGTAAGTTCTCCAGCTTTCTTTCTCAAGATTGTTTTGGCTATTATGGATCCCTTGTATTTTCATATGAATTTTAGGGCAACCTTGACAATTTTTTCAAAAAGCAAAAACTTGAACTGTGATAGAACTGTATTGAACTTGAAAATCTCTTTGGGACGTATTGCCATCTTCCTATCTGTGAACATAGGGTGTCTACTTATATAGGTCTTCTGCAGTTTTTTTCACCTAATATTCTGTAGTTTCTAGTGTACAAGACTTGTACTTCTTTTTTTTTAAATGTATCTTGTGGATGTTATTGTAAGTGAAATTGCTTTATTAATTTCATTTTTGGAATGTCCATTGCTAGTGTATAGAAATACAATTGGTTTTTGTATACTGATTTTGGTTTTCTTTTTTGTAGATTGCTTAGGATTTTCTATATATAGAACCTTTTTCCTTATAGTTTGTTAGCCATGGTTTCCTTCAGTTTTTTAAAATATATTTAACAAGACTGACTTACTTTGCATAGTAAATCCAATATCTGTGCTGCCTGAGAGACTGCTTCAATCGACTGCTTTTCTGCCTATGTGTGGTATTTCCTTGCTTTTTTGCATGTCTCATAATTTTTTGTTGAAGATTAAACAAATAAAATAGCAAATTGGTTGCTAATAAAATTGAACAAATCTGATTTTCAGGTTCCATCCCAGATTTTGTTGTTGTTGTTGTTTGTTGTATGTTTGTTGAATTTTCTGAACTAATTCTGTGAAGTGTATATTCCTTGTTGTATGAGAACACTGAAATCTCTGATTAGTGGTCAGTTAATGATTCAGGAAAGGAGTAAGTCAAGGCTGTATATTGTCACCCTGCTTATTTAACTTCTATGCAGAGTACATCATGTGAAGTGCTGGGCTGGATGAAACACAAGCTAGAATCAAGATTGCTGGGAGAAATATCAATAACCTCAGATATGCAGATGACATCACCCTTATGGCTGAAAGCAAAGAAGAACTAAAAAGCCTCTTGATGAAATTGAAAGAGGAGAATGAAAAAGTTGGCTTAAAACTCAACATTCAGAAAACAAAGATCATGGCATCCAGTCCCATCACTTCATGACAAATAGATAGGGAAACAGTGAGAGACTTTATTTTGGGGGGGTTCCAAAATCACTGCAGATGGTTATTGCAGCCACAAAATTAAAAGATGCTTGCTTCATGGAAGAAAAGCTATGACCAACCTAGACAGTGTATTAAAAAGAAGAGACATTACTTTGCCCACAAAGGTCCATCTAGTCAAAGCTATGGTTTTTCCAGTCATGTATGGATGTGAGAGTTGGACCATAAAGAAAGCTGAGCGCTGAAAACTTGATGCTTTTGAACTGTGGTGCTGGAGACTCTTGAGAGTCCCTTGGACTGCAAGGAGATCCAATCAGTCCATCCTAAAGGAAATCAGTCCTGAATATTCATTGAAAGGACTGATGCTGAATCTGAAACTCCAATAATTTGGCCACCTGATACAAAGAACTGACTCATTGGAAAAGACCCTGATGCTGGGAAAGATTGAAGGCGGGAGGGCAAGGGGATGACAGAGGATGAGATGGTTGGATGGCATCACCGATTCAATGGATATGAGTTTGAGTAAGCTCTGGGAGTTGGTGATGGGTGGGGAAGCCTGGTGTGCTGTAGTCCATGGGGTAGCACAGAGTCCCCTATGGGTATCTATTGCCCAGATTTTCCTTTTAAGTTTTTTGGTTAGCCTCTTGCTTGTTCCAGCTCTTATTCTACCATCTCAGGTGATCATGCTGTTCAATAATTGCCTCTGATTGTTTTCAAGACACACCTCTGTGGAAAAGACTGTTGGCACTAGATGAACTCTGAATGAGATAAAATAAAGACAGTCTCACAAGGTGGGGGTTCTCCCAAAGAACTATCAGACAGGTCAATGATGACATTACTCAAAGGATGGGGCTTCGAAGGAGCTTCAACCGCATTCTGCTCCCTCCAGTAGCTGTTGGGCTGCTGGTTTTCACTGTGATTGAAGGCTGTTGGATTTTGAGGCTGCTGTGGTGTTGGGGGGCTCTAATGGAATACGACAGGAGAAAATGACACAAAGCTCATTGTTCCCACCAGGATTCAGCTATTTTTCTTGAACAAATGCTCCCAGATTGCTGCAAGCTTCTGGTTAATTTCCAGAGTTCTGAAAATGTTGATTCTAACATTTTTGCCAGCATTCTTGCTGCTCTTATGGAGGAGAGAATTTTTAGAGGTCTTTATTTCATCATTTTTTTTGCTGGCATCCTAAAATGCAATTTTGATGGAGACCTTCAAACCTCTCAAAGTATTCTGTCTAGTACCGTAGCCATTAGCCACATGGGGCGATTGAACCCTTAAAACATGGCTAGTGCAAATTGAGATGTGCTGTAAATATAAAATACATACTGAATTTCAATACAGTAAAAGGCAATACAATAAAAAAAAAATTTTAAGTATCTTAATGACTTGTTACTTTGAATATATTTTTTAAATTGGAGAATAACTGCTTGACAATGTCGCATTAGTTTCTGCTGTGCAACAGTGTGAATCAGCTATGGGTATACACATGTCCCCTCCCTCTTGGACCTCCCTTCCAGCCCACCCCGACCTCAGCCGTCTAGGTCATCACAGAGCACTGAGCTGAGCTCCCTGTATTACACAGCAGCTTCCCACTAGCTACCTATTTTGCACAGAGTAGTGTATACATCGATGCTTCTCTCTCATTCATCCCACCCTCTCCTCCATGCACTGGGTCCACAAATCCATTCTCTACATCTGCATCTCTCTTCCTGCCCTACAAACAGGTTCATCAGTACCATTTTTCTAGATTCCATATATATGCATTAACACGCGATACTTGTTTTTCTTTCTGACTTACTTCACTCTGTATAACAAGCTCCAGGGTCTTCTACATCACTGCAAATGACCCAATTCCATTCCATTTTTATGGCTGAGTAATATTCCATTATATATATGTACCACAACCTCCTTTTTTTTTTTTTTAGTAATGATTCCATTTAGCTTGCATAATTGTCAAGCCCAAAGAGACTTACAGGTGTCCTGATCAAACAAAAAAAATCACAAAGAATCAAATAAAACAAGCAATAACTCCCATGCCCCTCTGTGATTCACCTGTATGTTTGGATTCAGCACCTGCTACCCTCGTATTCATAGCATTGCTGCATCTCTTTGCATACATCCACATAGACCCAAGACAAGGCGTATACTACAACTTCTTTATCCATCTATCTGTCAATGGACATTTAGGTTGTTTCCACGTCCTGGCTATTGTAAATAGTGCTGCAATGAACTGCACTGGGGTACTTGTGTCTTTTTGAATTATGGTTTCCACAGGGTACATGCCCAGTAGTGGGACTGGTGGGTCATATGGAGTTTTATTCTTGGTTTCTTAAGGAATCTCAATACCATTCTCCACAGTGGCTACATCAATTTATATTCCCACCAACAGTGCAAGAGGATTCCCTTTTCTCCACATCCTCTCCAGCATTTATTGTTTGTAGATTTTTTTTGATGATGGCCATTATGACCAGTGTGGGATGACACCTCATTTTAGCTTTGATTTGCATTTCTCTAATAATGAGCAATGTTGAGCATCTTTTCATGTGTTTGCCAGACATCTGTATGTCTTCTTTGGAGAAATGTCCATTTAGGTCTTCTGCCCACTTATTGATCAGGTTGTTTGTTTTTCTGATATTGAGCTGCATGAACTGCTTGTATATTTTGGAGGCCTATCCTTTGTCAGTTGCTTTTTTTGTGATTATTTTCTCTCATTCTGAGAGTTTTCTTTTCATCTTATTTATAGTGTCCTTTGCTGTGCAAAAGCTTTTAAGTTTAATTAAGTCCCATTTGTTTATTTTTGGTTTTATTTCCATTACTCTAGAAGGTGGGTCAAAGAGACTTTTGCTGTGATTTATGTTAAACATATGTTGAAATAATATATTGATTATCTTGGATTAAGTAACATATGTTATTAAAATTAATTTCATTTTTTAATAAACCATTTTTAATGTGTGTGGGAGTCAAAATTCTCAGATGATCCCCAATGAGTCGTCTTCATGGCTGCTAGAAAATTTTAAATTACATATGTGGCTCTCATTAGCTTTCTATTGGAGAGTGTTGTCTGGAATGAAAAAAGCACTAAGGAAACTACTGATCTGGTAAAATGAAACAAAAAATCTATTAAAAATTAGAAGGAAATAGCAAGAAAGAATACAAAACAGAAAACATGAAACATGGCTACAGGAATGAGACTAAACATATTTGTTAGATTCTGTATGATGGAAGCAGAAGTGAAAGCTAGTCGCACAGCTGGGTCCAACTCTGCGATCCCATGGACTGTAGCCCGCCAGGTCCTCTGTCCATGGAATTCTCCAGGCAGGAGTACTGGAATAGGTTGCCATTTCCTTCTCCAGGCGATCTTCCTGATCCAGGAATTGAACGTGGGTCTCCTGCGTTGCAGGCAGATTCTTTACCAACTGAGGTACTAGGGAATTCCTAGTATGATGGAGTACTCTGCGGACATTGAGGTGATAGGCATTGTCTTGACTGGTTCGTGGGACACAGACTTGGAGATGGAGGTTTGAAGGCTGGAGCTTCGGTGGGAAATGCCCTCAGAGACAACACCTGTACAGGAGTGAAAGTAGCAGGAGGACATAAAAGGAGAAATTCAACTGAAATACAGGTGGAACAGGAGTCTCAGCTGTACCCACAGGAGACTCTGAAGCTGGGAAAGCCTGTCAGAGTGAAGGGTGAGCCTTTATCACCCTGCATTGACCAGCCCCTGGACGTGATCTGTCCCCTGGGGGAGCGCGTCACTTTGAACAAGGGCAATTCCAGGGTGAGGACTTAGCTCTGATCTGACACCAGTCAGCTTCCAGACAGCTGAGGAAATGAGTGTCTCAGTTTTGAAACAGGACCTGCGGAGCACACAATACCATCCACTGTAGTGTTGTACATTAAGTGAAAATAAGCAGGTTTTACATACCAGTTCATATGTTAAGTATTAAAAAGTATGTTTATATGCAGGCAAATCACTAGCAGAGACTGTTTTGGGAGAGCTAAGGTAGAGCTTCTTGATGTGGGTGAAAGAGGAGAGTGAAAAAGCTGGCTTAAAACTCAACATTCAAAAAACGAAGATCGTGGCATCTAATCCCATCACTTCATGGCAAACAGATGGGGGAAAATGTGGAAACCGTGGCAGACTTTATTAGCTTGGGCTCCAAAATCACTGCAGACAATGACTGCAGTCATAAATTTAAAAGATGCTTGCTCCTTGGAAGGAAAGCTATTACAAACCTAGACAGCATATTAAAAAGCAGAGATATTACTTTGCTGACAAAGGTCCATAGAGTCAAAGCTATGGTTTTTCCAGTGGTCATGTATGGATGTGAGAGTTGGACTGTAAAGAAGGTTGAGGGCAGAAGAACTGCTCCTTTTGAATTGCAGTGTTAGAGAAGACTCTTGAGAGTCTCTTGGACTGCAAAGAGATAAAACCAGTCAATCCTAAATAAAATCAAACCCAAATATTCACTGGAAGGACTGATGCTGAAACTGAAGCTCCATACTTTGGCCACCTGATGTGAAGGCTCATTGGGAAAGACCCTGACGCTGAGAAAGGTTGAGGGCAGGAGGAAAAGAGGGCAACAGAGAATGAGATGGTTGGATGGCATCACCAACTCGATGGACAAGAGTTTGAGTAAACTCTGGGAGATGATGAAGGACAGGGAAGCCTGGCATGCTGTAGTCCATGGGGTCACAAAGAGTCAGACATGACTTAGTGACTGAACAGCAAAGGAAGGGTTGGCGAGGGCTATGATGGGGAAGAAATTTGTACTTTCAGCTATTCTAATTTTTTATAATCTTCATAAATTATGCAGATGCCTGCATGTGTGCTAAGTTGCTTCAGTCATGTCTGACTTTTTGCAACTCTGTGGACTGTAGCCCATCAGGCTCCTCTGTCCATGGAGATTCTCCAGGCAAGAATACTGAAGTGGGTTGTGGGCCCTCTTCCAAGGGGATCTTCCCAATCCAGGGATCGAAGCCACACCTCCTACATCTCCAGCACTGGCAGGTGGATTTTAGACCACTAGAGCCACCTGGAAAGCCAGTGGTGGATGGTGAACATATGGAAATAAACAGGTTTCCAGTATCGGTGTCCCCTATGGTGATCAACTGTGGGTCAGGATTAAAAAGCTTCCAACTAGAATTGCCTTCTGAATTTTGTCTTCAACATGTCCCAAGACTCAAAAAAAAAGACAACAGCCCAGGTAGTTCTGACATTAAATAGAATGATCCCATCTTTACTGGCCCTTCTGAGCCAGATGACAGCTGCCTCATTGTACAAAACTCATCTATTTTAGGCCATATGTCTGCTTATTTTATTATTTCAGTGACTTTCTTGCTGACCCCTGCAAAAAAAAAAAAAAAGAGGCTAACATCACTTCTGGACCTTGTCAGTGGAGGGTCCTTTCTCAACTTGATTTTCTCAGTCATCTATACAAAGACAACACTTAGGGAGTCCTTTCATCCTGAAAAACCATGGAGGCTTTTCCAAGCAAAGGAATGCATGGCGCCTGATGCCACCCCAAATGACAACTATTTAATGACTACTTGCCCCAAACAACAGCAATTTAACGATCGGTGTAATAAAAAGCATTGACCAATTAGAATGAACACAGACCCTTGCAGATATTGGAAAGTGTCCAGTCAACGGTTATTTGGCAACCGACGTGAAAGTAGTTCAATATTTTAATAGACTGAGCTGAACGTGCCAAATATCAGTCCTGACCGCAGGTGCAGATGCAGACACATGACCAGGAGTGGAGGTCAATTAAGCTTACTGGGTGAATAAATGGTCTCAAATCCACAGTGGCCTCATGATCCTCCTAATTAAGCCCGGGAACATGTCAGATGGACAGGAAAGCACACGCACGTCATTCACTATGGCTCGCCCACCTGGTTCCCCCTGATTTAAATTGAGTCACCAGCGTCTGCAGTTCTGTCGTGCACTTCAGTTCGGTGAAGATGGAGGAGCCCAAACACAGGGCGAATAGTCCTCATTCGATGGAAAGTCCACCGGCTCCAACAAACCAGGAGTGGGAGGCAGAAAAAGTAAAAGGGAGCGCAGATGTTGCACTTTAAAATTCCTCGGACCTGGGGTAAATTGAAACATTGTTTTAAGGAATTGTAGGTATTTCCAGGCAGGAGAAACAGGAGATCAGCTCCAGTGAACAAATGTTGACTTTAATTTTAAGTAGTGTTCCTTGGGCAGAAATCTAAAACCATTGTGGACAAGCGGTTGTTCTAAACACCTCACCGTGGGCAGAGCACTGAGCACTGAGGGTTTAGGACGTGCTGTTGCTTTTTATCTAAATTAAAGAACTGCACAAGCTGTCTCTTTCCATCGCCTCTGAACTTAGTCCTTTGACCCCTGAGCCTCGCCAGTCTCACCTCCCCACTCAGCCCAAATTGCCTCCCTGGGTATCCTTCTCCTCTCTGAGTTATAACCTTCTTATTGCATACCACGGAGAAGACGATGGCACCCCACTCCAGTCGTCTTGCCTGGAAAATCCCATGGACGGAGGAGCCTGATAGGCTGCGGTCCGTGGGGTCGTGAAGAGTCAGACACGACTGAGCGACTTCCCTTTCACTTTTCACTTTCATGCACTGGAGAAGGAAATGGCAACCCACTCCAGGGTTCTTGCCTGGAGAATCCCAGGGACGGGGGAGCCTGGCGGGCTGTCATCTATGGGGTTGCACAGAGTCGGACACGACTGAAGTGACTTAGCAGCAGCAGCAGCAGCATTGCATACCATCCTCCCAAGAAGCTACACCCCCTCCCTGAGTCCCAGCCTCCTCCCAGGCTCCCACTCAATCTCTGGGTGCTCATCTCCTCACTGGTGCCATTTCCCCCCAAGGACAAATGCTCTCTCATGCTGCCTGAATGCGTATTGCCTCCCAACCAAGAACAATTATCACCCGCTTCCGTGTGGCCTTGGCAGTTGACCAAGCACATTCATTCACGAGGTCTCTTGGACCTTCATCATCACCCTGGGAGGAAGTGAGGGTGGTAGCACCTTCCATTTGACAGATGAGAACGTGAGGACCTAGCGAGAGTAAACAACTCCACCCTTTTCCCCACCTTCAGACCCTGGTGCCCTGGTCTTTCCACGGTGCTCTGCAGCATCACGGCGCCTGCCAGGGCATAGACTTTGTCCCACCTGAAGAGGACACGTGTGTGCCCATACCCCCAATGAGGCTCGCACATTCCAGAACTACAGGGTCAGGCTCTGAGGATGTCTAGTTTGGGAAACGATGGGGACGTGTGGGCGCCTGAAAGGAGTTGCCCTACTGTTTCCCTGCCTTGCTTGCAGAGAAGCTGAGAAGATCAAGAGATGATGCAGGTCAAGCGTGTATTGTCAAGACTGGTCCAACAAGTGACCGGTGTTTTTGCGAGTTTGGTAGAGACAAGGCTCAGGAGGAAAATCTCCAGGTAAACCCTGTGCAGCCCTTTTCCTGCCAAGGACGGTTACCCAAGCAGTTCCACCGCTCACTTGGCAGTGTCAAGCCTGGGGCCCTGTCCAAATAACTTCCTTTGCAAGGCCATGCACCACACCTCCCAGGAGGCTTCCACTTTTGTGCAAGCTCATGCTCATACCACATGCCGTGCTCACATTCCAGAGCTTTATGACTGCGCAGCAGGGAGAGGACTTGTCCCGCTGTGTGCAAAGAGGGTGCCCAGGCCAACATCCAACCAGGCTTGACATGGAAGCCCGATTCAGTCACTGCCGAGGGACCATCCCTGAGTTCCAGGACTGAGATCCAGGATGGATCCAGCCCCCTGATATTGTACAAGACTCCCCTTGGCCTCAAGGGGTCCCAAACGACAGCCGGGATCTTGAGTTCCCAAGGTTATCAGAACAGCCAGCAGACCACGAAAATATACCAGGGTTTATACAGATGTAAGCTCAGAAGCTCCAAAGGATGTACCGAATTTAAGATGGGCTCATAGGAAAGGTATGGCTTAGAAGGTTACAATCTATGCAGGTACTACTATGTGGGTATTGTAAATGGAAAGGGGTGGGAGTAGTGTTTCAGGAAGCTGACAGGCCATAAAAAAAAAAAAATTCAGTGATCTGAATGGGCTTTAGGATCATGGGGGGATAAACCAGCTGACCCCCAAATTCCAGATCTCTTTCAGGTGTCAAAACTGGGCTCACCAAGATTGCAACTAGAAAACAATTGCCTCCTTGTTCTTGAGTTTAACCTCAGAAAACTACTAGGTCTAGAGAGATCAGGGTTGGAAGTGGTCCTGGCAAATTTTCTATAGGTGAACAAAAAAGCAAGAATAACAGTGACGACAACAAACACCAGCAGATCCGGCAGGATTTTCCCTCCCTTCCCTGGTGCCTTTTCTCTGAGTGTTTATCAACTACTGTTGTGGGAGGCATCTGGGCTACTGGTGTTTTTCTACTTAAAGGAGCAAGAAAATTCCATTCACTGAAGAATAACATGGTTGACTGCCCCAACGGGAAAGGCATTCAGCATGCTGCGTTCTTGCTTTCTGGGTCGCTGTCAGGACCCCGAGGTCCAGACTGGCTGGCTCCTGTTCCCTGGGTCACCCAGGCCTCTGGGGTTGTGACTCCCACCCACAGAGAGAGTACAATGCGTGCTAATGGGGCACACAGGGACAGAGGGAAGAGAGAAGAGGGTGGGAGGCAGGTAAATTATTTCTTTTTCAAGAAATAAAATAAATAAAGACAAAAAAATCCTTGCATAAATCTGTCCTAGAGCTCACACTGTGGGCTCTGGAAATACAATCAGGTCCTGGAATCATCCAGAAAGGATCCAGGAATTGACTCCCACCCATCTCAGCAATCTCAGTCTTCTTATTTTTTGTGTGTGTTTTTAAAAAGAGGATCAACTATCAAGTGTGTTGGTGGACATATAAGGTGGTATAGTCACTATAAAACTGGACATTTTCTATAAAGCTAAACACACACCTGCTCTATGCCACAGCAGTTCCATTCTGAGGTATATTTACCCAAGAGAAATGGAAACACACGACGCACAGGACCTGTATAAGAATACGCCTAGCAGCTTGATTCAGAAGAGCCCCAAATTAAGATGTATCAAGAAGCGAATGGATAAATCAACTGTGATGAGCACCTCTGTCCATGGAATTCTCCAGGCAAGAATACTGACCCCTTCTCCAAGGGCTCTTCCCAACCCAGGAGTTGAACCTGGGTCTCCTTCGTTGCAGGCAGATTCTTTACCATTTGAGCCACCAGGGAAGACCAGTATAACCATACAATGGAATAATAATAATTTCCTGTTTCTGGTATAACAAATTCACACAAACCGGGTGACTTAACATAGACTTATTCTCCGATAGTTCTGGAGACCAGAAGCCTGAAATCACTTTCACAGGGTTAAAAATCAAAATGTTGGCACAGCTGGTTCCTTCTGGAGGCTCCAGGAGAGAATGTTTCCTTGCCTTTTCCAGCGTCCAGTGAACTTTCCTGTATTCCTTGGCTGATGGCCTTTTCACAGTGTATCACTTCAATCTGTGGCTCTGGTCACATTGCCTTCTCCTCCTCTGAGGTCAAACCTCCCTCTTCCTCCCATGTATTTGTGAATACACTTAGGACCTACTTGGAAAATCCAAGCTAATCTTTCCATTTCAAGTTTTTTTGCTTAATCACACCTGCAAAAGTCCTTTTTGAAACATAAAATAAGATCCATAGGCTCCAGGAATTAGAACCTGGATATCTTTGAGGCCAGTATTCAGTTGACCACAAGAAATACTACCCAGGAGAAGAGGAGGAGCTGCTAACACAGGCACCATGAATGAAGTTTGCAAACAGGATGTTGAGCAAAAGAGGGTAGACCAAAAAAAAAAAAGAAAACATATGTATGATTCAATCTATATGAAGTTTCAGAAGAGGCACAAGTAATCTGTGCTGATAGAAATCAGAACAGTAATTGCCTGGAGGTAAGGTAATTTACTGGGAAAGGACACAGAGAACTTTCTTGGGGATGAAAATATTCTGTATCTTGACGGGCAAGTGTACACGAATGTGTACATTTATCAAAACACATGGAGCTGTGCACTCCAAATCTGCACATTTCATAGTGTCTGAATTGTTCCTTGGGCTTCTCCAGTGACAGTGGGTAAAGAAGTCCACCTGGGATTCAGGACATAGTGGAAACTCAGGGAAGGGGGAAATGGCAACCCACCCCAGCATTCTTGCCTGAAAAATCCCATGAACAGAGGAGCTTGGTGGGCTGCAGTCCCAAGGGGTCACAGTGTCGGACACAACTGAGTGACTGGGCACAAACTGTTCCTTAATGGCAAAAAAATAAACGAGTATAAACAACAAGGGAAAAAAGAAGAAAGAGGGCAGGCAGAGTAAAGCAAAGCTGAATGCATATGTTTTAGGGAAGTTTTATTTTTTTATTTTGGCTGCACTGGGTCTTTGTTGGGCTTAGTTGCAGGCTTAGTTCCCCCCGGAGCATGTAAAATCTCAGTTCCCTGACCAGGGATCAAACTCACGTCCCTTGCATTGGAAGGGGGATTATTAACCACTGGACTGCCAGGGAAGTCTCAAGCCCAAAGTCTTTAGGACACATTTTCCTCCTTCACTATCACCAAGACAAGCTCCTGTAGTGGAAGGAACCCGGACACAGAGGAGGGAGGACCTGGGATCTCACGCACTTGAGGTCAGCCAACCTCCTGCAGCTTGTAGCATTTAAAGTACCTGAACTCTATCTTGAATAAATTTGCAAGATAAGACACCCAATGAAAAACCTTAAATATACTGAAAACCTCCCTCCTGTCACAAGTGAGAGGATAACTATATTTTTTACATATCAACTGTTTTCACTTTCTTACTCCCTTCTAGAACTTTTACACAGTCCTGTATATTTTCTAGATTGTTGTTATCATGCCAGAGGGATCGTTTGTTCTCTGCCTTTTTCATTCAACATCACATAAAAAGATGTTCCTGTTTTGCTAGAGAGTCTTCAAAAACATCCTCTTTGATCACTGGATAATATTTCAGTGAGGTGACTGAAATAGTAATTCAGTTAGCCTTTTCCTTTTTATTGGATATTAGGCTTTTTTTTTTTTTTTTGCCCTCTATGGAAAAATAATGGAGCTCTGGTTGACTTTGTTCTTCTTTTGAATTATTTAAGAAATGAATATTGGAATGAGAAATCAAGAAGAGGAGAAGGAAACAGCAAAGAAACCTGTAGCACAGAATTCAGAGCTTAAGGGACCTCCAGAATTATCTAGTCTAAAATCCTAATTTTACAGTGGAAACCAAGGGTGGGGCACATCTGAAGTCCAACACTGCAGTTGAGTCACAGAGTTAAGACCCAAGCTCAGAAGCCCTGAATTTAATTCAAACAAAATAAGCACAAGCTATGATCTCTACTTTGCCTATACAGCAAGCATCAACAGGGACAAATTTCTCCCATCTAACCTTGCCTTAAAGTTGTGTCTCTGAGACAAATTGTGAGAGAAGTTAACTTAAAGAAGAATAGTTGATTAACAGAGACACAGTGTTGTACATAAAATAGATAAACAACAAGGGCCTCCTGTATGGCACGGGGAACAGTATTCAATATCTTATAACAATCTATAACGGAAAAGAATCTAAAGAATAATGGATATATATATATAACTGAATCACTTTGCTGTACACCTGAAACAATGTAAATCAACTACACTTCAATTATAAAATTACTTACATAAAAAAAAAGAACCTATAATGCTGACCTAAGATTAGAATTTAAGTTACCCTTTAGTTCCACTGGTAAGGAAAATACTCCATCTGAAAAATGGAGAGAAGAGACTTGTCTTTGCCTCTGTGTGTCTGGGAGATCCTCTGATGTGAAAGACAGTTGGCTCTCAATTATCTGGACTAATAGCAGGAAACCCTGCGGTAGATCACAAAAAGGAGAGCCAAAGGCAAAAATAATTTGCAAGTGCCTTACATAATTTGCCAGCAACAGACTCACCTTCTTACCTTTGCCACAGAACTTGGGTTCCTAGAATATTCATCAGTTGGAGCATAGAACGTGGCTTGATCTAGATCTTGCTAGGAGGAGGAAGATAACAGCTATTTACAATGTGCCTACTTAGTGCCAGGCAATAAACCAGATACTTTACATACCCTCCCTGGTGGATTTTTATCCCCAGTAAGTAGGAATCTGAGCCTAGGCTACAGTAAGTAACTTTCCCAAGGTCACTCAGTTACAGTATCAAAGCTGCAGCCCTCTCTGAAGCTGAAACCCACATTTTCAACCCAACCAGAAAAATCAGATCATATTTTGTTCAACAAATACTTATGGGCCAACTATGTTTCAAATCCTGCTTGCCAAGTAGCAAGGGTGTAAAAATAAATAAGAGAAATAGCATTCCTAGGTAAAGCACAATCTAGCAGGTGAAAAGAGAAGCAGTGACACGTAGCAGATTCTACATAAATATTGGATCAGTGAGGGAATGAGTCCTTTCAGGTTTGTGAAGCTGTTCATATCTGTCCGGTGGGTCAATGACAGACCGGGAGATTTTTTTTAATTTTATTTTTTTCAAGTATAGTTGATTTATGATGTTGTGTTAATTTGTGTGTACATTAAAGTGATTCCGTGATACATATATACCTTTTCTTACATACGCTTTTCCATTACGGTTTATCACAGGGTGTTGAATATAGTTCCCTGTGCTATACAGTAGGACCTTGTTGTTTATCCGTCCTGCATATAATAATTTTGATCTGCTAATCCCAGACTCCCAATCCATCCCTCCTCCCTTCACTACCCCTCAGCCACCACAAGTCTGTTCTCTACGCGGTGAGTGTTTCTGTTTTGTATGTAGATAAGTTCAGTTGTGAATGACAGGCGTTAAAAAATGCCAATTGACCTAGTCATATTCTTGATTGTTTCTTATAGAATGTGACTTTCATGCAAATATTCAGTCCTACTCTAACTCCAAGACAAAAAGTATTTTGATTCCCACTTCCCAGTATGTTGTAAAACATTATCCAAGTCTGAGTTTCCTAAAACCCAGACCAGTCTTCACCTAAAATAAAATATAATAATCTAAGGGTAATAACTTCTTTAAACAATGTAATTAAATTCATGATTACTAAATGGGAATATTTTGTGTTGTTAAAAAAAAAATTCACTAGTTTAAAACAGTTTAGTAATAGGAAAATTTGTTATTTCTCATTTAAAAAAAAATCTAGAAAAAGCACATGTGATTTTTATTTGATACACTGTTTTTAAATACTTTGACTTCTTTGGGGGTATATTTTATACAGCAAAACACCCAATATTATATATAACAGTAAAGAACAGTGAAGTTAAAAAAAAAAATCTGGAAAAAGCACATCCCCAGCTTGATTAAATTGGCTATTTGGTGATGTCATCAAGGACTTAGTTTGTTTGCATTCCCCACCCACCCCATCCCCGCAACTTTCATCTTTAGCTTGCTAGATAAGTTGCCCTCATGGTTTGCACTGCAGCTGCCATAATTCCCGACATCACGTGAACGGCTTTTCGACTCCAGCTCCCAAATGCCTCTCCCCAGACTGTAACGGTCCGAGTCCACATGTCGCCATCCTGCTCCCAGACAATTGGAGGAGTTTCCCATAGTCCCCAGCTGTGGAAACCCAGATATTATTGTCATTTTCACATTAAACATTTCAATTGTCCTTATTACCCTCGAAAGAAAATCCAAACTCTTTAACTTGGTTTACAAGGCCCTTCAGGATCTGGCCCAACCTACCCGCTACTTTCATCGCTCTGTATCTCAGCTTCCCAGGTGGCTCAGTGGTAAAGAATCCATCTGCCAGTGCAGGAGACACAGGAGATACAGGCTCGATCCCTGGGTCGGGAAGATCCCCTGGAGTAGGAAATGGCAACCCACTCCAGTATTCTTGTCTGGAAAACTCTATGGACACAGGAGCCTGGCAAGTTACAGTCCATGGGGTCACAAAGAGTCAGACATGACTGAGCACAAACACACAGGTTAATACTCCAGCCAAACCAAATGCTATAGGGTAAATGGTTGTATCCCCCCACCTCAAACTCTTGTGTTTAAATCTGATGCCCACTGTGACGGTATTTGGAGATGGGACCTTGCTGCTGCTGCTGCTGCTGCTGCTAACTCACTTCAGTCGTGTCTGACTCTGTGCGACCCCATAGATGGCAGCCCACCAGGCTCCCCCATCCCTGGGATTCTCCAGGTGGGAACACTGGAGTGGGGTGCCATTTCCTTCTCCAACATGAAAGTGAAAAGTGCAAGTGAAGTTGCTCAGTCATGTCTGACCCTCAGCGACCCCATGGACTACAGCTCACCAGGCTCCTCCATCCATGGGATTTTCCAGGCAAGAGTACTGGAGTGGGGTGCCATCACCTTCTCCGATGGGACTTTAGGGAGGTGATTTGTTGTGAAGGTGAAGCCCTCAGGAATGGGATTAGTGCCCTTATAGAAGAGGCCCCAGAGAGCTCCCAGACCCTTCTCGTGAGGACGTAATGAGAAGATGGCCAACTGAGAAGCAAAAAGAGGGGCCTCACCACACAGCAAGTACGCTAGCAACTTGGCCTTGAACACCCAGCAACCAGATCTGTGAGAGATAGTTGTCAGTGGTTTGTAAGCTCCCTAATCTAAGATACTCTGTTATAGTAGCCCCTACAGACCAAGACCAAGGATGAGATGGCTGGATGGCATCACGGACTCAATGGACATGAGTCTGAGTGAACTCCGGGAGTTGGTGATGGACAGAGAGGCCTGGCGTGCTGCGATTCCTGGGGTCGCAAAGAGTCGGACACGACTGAGCGACTGAACTGAACTGAACTGAACAGACCAAGACACCAAACCCATCTGTGCTCTACAGCTCCTGGTCCTTGCTTATGCTTATTCCTCACCTAGAATATTCTTTCCTGTTCATCTAACACTTACATTTCCCAATAATTCATTCAACAAATATCTGCTGAGTGCCTACTCTGCACCATGAACTAGTCTAGGCACTGAGGATAAGGATACTGTAGGGAACAAAAGAAAGTATCTAAATTTATGACCTTATATTTTGGTTGAGGGAGACAGACACAAAGCATAAACAAGTAGCCATGTAGCGTGTGTCAGATGGTAATAAGAGCATTAAAGGAAAATAAAGCTAGAGGGGGGACAGGGTGTACAAGAGGTTGGGCTAACTTTTTAAGTAATGTGGGTATGAGAGTCCTCACCCAGAAGATGACATTCAAGCTCAGCTGGGACATTCCTTCTTCCTAGAAGCCTTCTTGAAATTTTCCAAGTCCAGGTTAAGTGCCATATATATGAACTTCCACGTGATCTCTATTTCCTCATTATAATACTTCACAGGCCATGGAGTATTTTTCTGTTTATTTGTGAGTGTCAATTGTAAACTTGGGGGCACAGGGAATTGTAGATGTTCATGCTGTTTGCTGAACCAACAAATGAAGTGACCACCTACATTATTTATAAGTCCTACAGATAATTTAGATAATGTTTATGGTAGTAGTGCTGTTAGGCACGCCTGCACACTTGGCCTCATGTGAGACAGGCAGGTGGCATTGTCCCCTTTTAACAGACTCTCCAAAAAGTTACATTTCTTGCCCAGGGTGTCACAATGAGAGGAAATTCCAGCTCAATCCCACCCCTCATGTCTCCAGAACCAATGTGCTTTCCAGAAAACTCCCACTGCCTTCCTGAAGCATGTTCTGTAAAAACACCAGCCACTGACCCAAGCACACTTGGCCTGCTCAGCCAGCGTCTATTCACTTTTTATCACGAAAAGACCTTGGCTCTTTCCCGGGGTTCCCATATTCCCACCCGCTAGGAAGCTTTCACCAAATGCTAAAGCCATTGTGTAAACCCAGAGGTAAATCTTCAGGAATTCCTTGATGGAGCCGCTGCACGGTCTGCCTGCCTTTCCACACTATTTTCCCAAATGTTTACTGTAAGCGTACTCCTCCGAGTACGCTTCTAGCAGATCCAATTCAGACAACCACAGAGTGGGGATCCACTGAAACACTCTCGTTGCTGGCACTTTTGAGCTGATGTTGCCTCTGCGATGTGTTCATTAAAACATGTGGGGTTCATAAAAGCTGCAGGCAGACTCGCAGACGGGAGTCATTTAGCAATAATGAACACCCTCCCACCCCAGCCTCCCCACCCCGCTTGCTGACAAAGTGTCACTCTGTTTGGACAAGAGGAACTGAGAAGGGGGCTGACTGGGCAAAAAAGTCAGTGTTTGGCAAAAATCGCTGTCCCTTGTCAAAGAAGCACAGGGGAGGGAAGTGAACCCAAGCTCCCCTCACTTCAGAGAAGTGATTTAAGCGGCAGGCAGAGTTGAACAGTTCTTGGTAGTTTTCCACTTGCTGCTCACAAGTCCTGACCCTCTTTGGTTCTTTGTGACTTGGCCCCATAAAAACACCCACTTCAGGGAACTTGAACACTTGCTCATGCCCCCCACCGCCCCACTGGCATGTGGGGAGGAGGGTTAGAAGTCCGCATCTCTTATGCCTTTGTTTTCTTGTGTGGTTCTCTGCACAAGCACCTCTAAACAAGCCGAGTGGTTGTCATTGTTGCCACACGATTTTGTACCGGTGGCTTCCTCCCATCCTCCCATCCTCCAGGCAGGTGGACAGCAGGAGAGAGTTAACTATTTGATGAACAGTTTATAAAATGAGTGGGCACGGACAACAAAGCAAGCCTGGATGCTCTGGAATGGGCCGCTTGGTAATCGGAGGGCTTCTTTCCACCTGCAGGACTTCTTTGCAGTTGAATAGACACGGCACAGAATAAGCACTCTTATCTTTCTTGGGGAAATAAATGTGTTTTCTCAGGGAGCTGGAAAATTCTCCCATAAGTATAAACATTTAGAGGGAGAAAAAAGAGATAAACTCCCTAATTCTAGTCACTAGGGGTAACCTATTGGATCATATGTTCTCGCCTCCATCACTGTTTATGTCTAAGGTCTGTGCAGCCTGAATTCTGCCCACGTTAGCTTTCAAGAAGGAAGAAGCAATCCTTCCATTCCTTTCCCTGCTTCCGACTCAGAGCATTCAAACAGCTGGACGCCTTTGAAAAAAATGACTGTAATCATGACAAAAACATACTACTTGCAACACAGAACTGGGAGAGAAAAGAAAAACATTTTCTGTGATCTTTTTCCTTTGCATTTCTGAAAAGTGAGGGAAATTTTCATTTTAAAAAAAAGGCCGTAAAACTGTCTCAGCATCCCCTCCACATAGATGAGAGAAGACAGCCAGGAAGGGAAATTACAGAATGAGAAAACAGCACTGTTCTGATCTTCCATGGCTTCTTTTCAGAAGTGGATCTTTCCAGAAACTTCTAAACATCTAATAAAAAGCCAAATGTTTTTAAGTTATGGCACTTTTCAGAAAGGTGTCCCATGGCCTCAATTATATGACCAACAAAAATGAATAAGATAAATCCGAATGGAAGCAAGAACTCGATCAAAATGAATCAGTTTCTTTCTCAGCTAGAGATTCGTCTAAAGGATTGTGTTGAACCATTGTTCTTGATGATTGTGGACTGACGTTTCTGGAAATAAAAGTGTCCTGACCGTATGGGAGACAGACAGTGTGGTCAGAAGAGTTCCTTGGAGTTTGTACTCAGTTCAAAGACAGAGTCATTTCCTAGCTGTGTCCTCTTGAGCAAATCACTTGGCTTCTCCAACCTGAGTTTCCTCATCTACAAAACAGAAGGAAAAATAAATACAGCCCCATCCATCACAGGTTCTCAAACAGATGAAAAGATAAGACAAAGTGCTTCAAGATACTAACTTCTTAAGATGGCACCTGGTATCTCTTACGCAGTTGTTAAAAGAAAACCTCCATTATTATTACCATATGGAAGAGTCACAAAGAAGATTAACTGCTGCTGGTACAGCTGGCTTCGCCTCCTGGGTACAAGAACTTGAAGCTAAAGCAAATCGATGGAGGTTTTCCCGTATAGAAGCACGTTTGATGTAGACTCAAAACCAGACTGAATCATATTCGCAAAATCAGCTAACAAACTTCCACTGCGTCAGGTCCCACGGGGAGGTTTTCAGGGATGAGAAGAGGACTAAATTTTGTCCTCCCAAAACTCATATGTTGGATACTGAGTGAAGCAAGTCAGACAAAGAGAACTATCATATGATATCTCTTATATGTGAAAGCTTCTCAGTTGTGTGTGACTCTTTGTGACCCCATGGACTGAATAGTCCATGGAATTCTCCAGGCCAGAATCCTGAAGTGGGTAGCTATTCCCTTCTCCAGGAGATCTTCCCAGCCCAGGGATCGAACCCAGGTCTCCTGTATTGCAGACCGATTCTTTGCCAGCTGAGCCACAGGGGAAGCCCAGATTCCCTTATAGGCAGAATCTAAAAAGAAATGATACAAATGAACATATTTACAAAGCAGAAACAGACTCACAGACTTAGAGAACAAATTTATGGTTACCAGAGGGGAAGGTTGGTGGGAAGGGATAGTTAGGGAGTTTGGGATCAATATATACACACTGCTGTATTCGTGTCGATGTACGGCAAAACCAATACAGTAATGTAAAGTAAAATAAAGTAAAAATTAAAATTAAAATAAAATAAAATCGATAACCAACAAGGACCTACTATATAGCACAGGGAACTCTGCTCAATGTTATGTGTCAGCCTGGATAGGAGGGTAGTTTGAGAGAGAATGGATACATGTATATGAGTCCCTTTGCTGTCCACTTGAAACTCACAACATTGTTAATTGGCTATACTCCAATACAAAATAAAAATATTTTTAATTTAAATTAAAAAAATTCATATGTTGGATGTCCAGATCCCCAAGTGATTGTTTTAGGAGCTGAGTAAAGGTTACATGAGTTCACAAAGGTGGGGTCCTAGTCAAAGAGGATTAGTGGCCTTCTCAGAAGAAGGTGCCCCAAATGGTGCCCCAAATGCAGGCAGCAAAGAAAAGCCATGCAAGGACAGAGCAAGAGGGTGGCCATGCGCAAGTGATGAAGACAGCTCTTACCAGGATCTGAACCAGCCGGTACGTTAATCTTGGACTTCCCAGCCTCCAGAACTGATAATGAATGTTGTTGTTCAAGCCACCCAGTCTGCAGTACTCTTTGTTTTTTATGGGAACTAGAAATAACTAAGAGAGAAAGATGTCATTTCTTCTTTGCCCACCAGCAATAAATTGAAAGTGTGCCTTAATGAATACAGAATGCCTCCTTTCTCAAATAGTTCTGTCCTAGTCTTGAAGGATGGCCAGTGTGCATAAAATTTATAAGGTTTTATCTAATTTTGGAAGATAAATACATCAAATCCCATACTTTAGGTGAAGTAACTTTCACATGGGGAAGAATATTCACTTCCCACTGGAGAGCTATGGTGTACACAACCGTCAACTGGAGAATATATTTTGTTGCACGATTTGAAACTCTTGGCAGGACTGAGCAAGAAAGCCGCTCCCCACGACTTTTGTAAGAAACCTCCTTCAAGCTTGGAGGCTTAGTTCTCTGCTGACACACATTTCTGCAACCGATTCACATGTCTGAAAACAGATGTTATCATCAGTTATGGAAATTATAGTTTCCCCAAAGGAGCGGGCAGTGTACCAAGAGATGAAAATATAGATAGAGGATGAGTAAATTCTAAAATGTTCTAGTAATTTCTGCATAAACAAGTTAGGTGGCCTCCAGCTCTACTCTGAGCAAAATGTTGCACAGTCCTTTGAATCTTCAATGGGTGGCTAGTGCCAGATAGTGGCAAAGGTTCTGGGCCAGGAGCCAGGAAATTCCAGTTCAAATCCACTAGTTCGATGACTATTCATTGAAGACCTAGTACACATTATGGTAGAGTGGAAGGGAACAGAGACAAAACAAAACTACCAGGTCAAGTGCTGGCCCTGCCCTTGAGCAGGGCCAGGCGACCTTGGGGGAGGTGGTGACTCTTCCTGTGCCTTCGTTTCCCACGGTTGATGGGATAAACTAAGAACAGTACCTGCACGTCTTCAGAGGCCCCGTGTGTGTTTGCTGCCATCATCACGGCCACTTGGGCCGGGGTCCATCCCAGGTTCTGGCCTTGGCACCCCCTTTCCAATACTTTACAGCTCTGTGTGACTTTTCATGAAATGTTTAGTCTGCCAGTGCTTCAGTTTCCTCATTCGTAGATTGGAGAAGGCAGTGCAGATGAAGTGAAATAAACTATGCAAATTGCATGGTATAAAATGATTGTAAGGTTGATATTGGAAGGAAATCCAAAAAGAGGAGATGTACATACACATAGAGCCAATTCACTTTGCTGTACAGCAGAAAGTAACACAACATTGTTATAAGTATACTCCAATAAGGGCTTCCCAGGCGGCACTAGGGGGTAAAGAATCCACCCGCCAGTTCAGGATATGCAAGAGACGCAGCTTTGATCCCTGGGTTGGGAAGATCCCTTGGAGTAGGAAATGGCACCCAACTCTAGTATTCTTGCCTGGAAAGTTCCATGGACAGAGGAACCTGGCAGCCTACAGTCCATGAGGCAGAAAAGAGTCAGACACGACTGGGCACAAATACTGCAATAAAAATTAATTAATAAAAATAGGGTTAATATTCTTTTTCCATTCCCTTCCATCTCCCCGACTCTCCCATCACCACTGAATTATTCACCGCAGAGAGTCCTTCTCAGACCCAGGCTACAGACACACCCTGATGATGTCTGTGGGTGAGAGAGGGCATTGTGATTTCTTTTGTGAGCTTTGTCTCTTTGATCATCTGTAGTCAGGGTCTTACACACACAGCACACAGTGGAAATAGAAATAATTGTCTAAATCAGGGGTCTGCAAACTTTTTCTGTAAAGGGCCAGACAGTAAATATCTTTGGCTTTGTGGGACATGTGGTCTCTATCACAACTGTTCAACTTGTGGAATAGGCTTAGACAATCTGTAAACATGAACACAGTTGTGTTCTAATAAAACTTTATTTACCAAAACAGGCAGTGGGCCACATTTGGCCTGTGAGCTGTACTTTGCTACCCCTGATCTGGACTCATCCATTCAACAGATACTCTGTGCCATGAAAGATACTGTCCCAGGTGCTGGGGATACTGCTGAAAATGAAATAATGTCCTTGCCCTGGTCATATCATAAAGGTGTTTATCCTTATCCATTTCTCACACTGAGGAGACCAAGTGAAGACCCTTTTTCCAAAAAGGAATAATCGTCTGTGTGAGAGGCTACTAGAAGTGTGAATGACCTGAGGACTGAGCAGTGATCACCTGATTCAACAGGAAGAAGCCCTCGGGAGACGAGAGCGTGTCCCTGGAACAGTGGAGACGGAAGCCTGGTGAGTGAAATCCAAAGGGACCGGAGGCGAGGAAGTGCGGACAGGGCAGAAGCGGGCTGTACACGGAAGCACAGGAGCGGGGTGGAGGGCACCGGGGACGCGGGCTCAGGGAGGATGTTCTTTTTCTGGTTTGTGCTGGGTCTTCATTGCAGCATCTAGGCTTCTCATTGTGATGCCTGCTCTAGTCGCAGTACACGGGTTTAGTTGCTCTGGGGCATGCGGGATCTTAGTTCCCAGACCAGGGAACAAACCTACATCCCTTGCATTGGAAGGCAGATTCTCAACTACTGGACCACAAGGAAGTCACATGTTCTTTCAAGATGAGAACCTTTGGGCACATTTGCACAGAGCAAGATGCAAAAGTCATGTCTGACTCTTTGTGACCCCATAGACTGTAGCCCACCAGGCTCCTCTGTCCATGGGGATTCTCTAGACAAGAATGCTGCAAGACGTTGCCATGCCCTCCTCCAGGGGATCTTCCCAACCCAGGGATCACACCCATGTCTCCTGGCATTGGCATGTGGATTCTTTACCATCTGAGCCACCAGGAAAGCCCTGAGGGAGATAAACACATTCAAGACGGCCATCTCAGAGGGTAGGAGAGTGTATGGATCAGTGACAAGGAACCAGGTTGCCAGGCAGCACTGAGGTCTCTCCAGAAGAGTGGCCAGCCAGCAGAACTATTGACCTTTGTGGGAAGAATTGTCCCACTAGGACCCTTGCCAGACCACTGGCCAGCCTACAGAGTGTACCCCTTCAGGTTGGATATCTACTTCTGGCGCCATCAGCGATGGCCTTGGGGCAGGAATTGCAGGCTGCTCCCTCCGCTTGACTGTCCATGACTGTCCTGTGTTGAGTGGGGGTTATTTCCCAGAGGGATCTGTAGGCATCGAGCCCTAGAAGTGGGTAAGAGTGGATAACAGTCTGGGGTTAGGTCTGGGAATATCCACTTTGCGTCATGTGAATTTGATTTAGCCCATGACAATGAAATCCAGAAGTTGTGCAATACTCAGGGTGTCCAAGACAACACTCAAATCCTGCTCTATTCTTTTTTTAATTCTTGCATATCTGAGGTGGGAGGCAACTCCAGTCTTGTACTACCATCTATTCTGCCCTTAGACTTTGTGCTAATAGTCATTAAGATATGTTCTTTCAAGTCATCCTTAAAACAATACTGTGGTCAGAAGTGCTACTGAGTCCATTTCACAGATGAAGTATGCAAAGTTGAATATGCTCAAAGGCACATGGCAGAACACGTAACCAGGTCAGGCAGACCTCAAAGTCTGTGCTCTCAACCACAAGCATCAGCTGAAAATACCTCCATTCAGTTAGATGTGGGATTTGACTGCAAGTAGCAGAAACTCCCAAAATATCAGCTTAAACAAATTAGGGTTATTTTTTCCTCTCATGTAAAAATTAAAATTCAGTGGTAAATAGTGCAGGACTGGTATGGAAGCAGTACAACACCCCCTAAGAGTGACACTTCTCCTGTCTTTCCGTGTGCCTATCCTCGGCTTGTGAACTTTGCACTCGTGGCCACCTCATGGCTACAGGGTGGCAACTCCACTTTCAGCATTGCATCAGCATTCCAAGCAGAAGAAAGAGATGGATGGAGGACAGAAGGTGTATGTCCATTTATTCCCTCCCACTTTTCCTTTTTTTTTTTTTTTTTGTCTTCTTTTATAGAGTTTACCTGGAAGCCCCACCCCACAACATCTACCTACCTCACACTGGCTGCAACTGTCCCCAGCCCTCTCTGCCTAAAAGTGTAGAATCTTAGCTGAGTCCAACCCTAAAGGAAGATGGTGTTCTGCTGCCACTTCCATTGTTTCTCCAGCAAACCCCCTTTGCCAGCATTGGTGAGGCACTATGAATTCTTTAAGATTAAAAAAGCCACGTAGTATCACTGGAACGTTTTCATAAGTGTGCAGGGTGGTTATGTCACAGAGAAGCTCTTACTTATCATCTGAAAGGAAATACTGAACTTCTTCAGAATGACTAATTGGCCCCCATGAGAAACAAGATACCAAGAACAGCCCAACTGTCAAAATTCATCCACTAATTTCCCAAAGCATGCCCCAAGGGTCTGGATCTTCACAAAGGGGACAGGCACAATTCTTCCAGGCTCACTGCACCAACTCCTTAAGAACTAGAAGAATTTCCTTCTCTTTCTTCTTGGAAAGAAGACTCCTCCCGTTTGAAAGAGACTAAGAGGAATTTATGCTTCCAGGGAAACAAGATGCTCTTAAATCAGTTCCATGTGTAATCTGGAGGGTTGACGCTAATGTGTTTAAGGCTTGATGATAGCATCTTGCATTTGTGTGGTCCCTTTATTACAATTGATGAGCCAATGTTGATACATCATTATTAACTGAATTTCATAGTTTACACGAGGGCTCATTCTTTATCTGTACTTTCTATGTGTTTGGACAAATGTATAATGATATGTATTCACCATTGTAGTACCATACAAAGTAGTCTTTTCACTGCTCTAAAAATCCTCTTGTGAGCCACCTTTTTATCCCAAACTTTCCCCAGCCCTTGAATTGACTTATTTACTGTCTCCATAGTCTTCCCTTTTCCTGAATATCACACCGCTGGAATCAAATAGAATGTAGCTTTTCCAGATTGGCTTCTTTTACTTAGTGATATGCATTTAGGGTTCCTCTATGTCTTGTCATGGTTTGATAGCTCCTTTCCTCTAACTGTGGAATAATATTCTATTGTCTGGATATACCACACTATTTATCCATTCCCCTACTGAAGGACTTCTTGGTTGATTCCACGTTGGGGCAATTAATGAATAAAGCTGCAATAAAGCTACCTACCTGTGCAGGTTTTTTGTGTCGACATAAGTTTCTAATTCCTCGGAGTAAGTATGAAAAAGTGGTACTGTTGGGTTGTATGTTAAGAGCATGTTTAGTTTTGTAAGAAACTGTCAAACTGACCCCCCAAGTGGCTGTACCATTTCACATCCCCATCCGCAATCAATGAGTGTTCATTTTGCTCCAAATCCTCCCCACCGCTTGCTGGTGTCAGTGTCTTGAATTTTAACCACTTCAGTATTTTTTAATTCATTCATTCAATAAATACTTAATGTGCACCTACTGAGTGTCATACATTAGAGAGAGTCTTCTCTTCAGGTGCTCAGAGCTCAAAACACCTTTAGCTTTAAGGCTGAAAGTTTGGGAGAGCCCTGCATCTTTTTGATCAATGGTTTCTAAGCTTTATCTGGCATCTGAATAGAGGGCTTGTTAAAACATAGATTGTAATGGGCAGGGGCAGGAGGCAAGGCATACGTCCAGGGTGTCTGATTCAGTAGGTCTTGGATGGGACCCAAGAATTTATGTTTCTAACAAGTTCCTAGAGGCGGCTGATGCTATTGGTCCAGGAGCCACACCTTGAGATCACTAATGTAGATGCTTCTCGAGTTAAAGAAAAACATCACGTGAGACAACCACAACCTCCATAGTAAACTCTATTTTAAGACTTTGGGGACATACCTGGTCCAGTGAAAGTTCATGACATCTATGCTTCACCTCTCCCTAAACGTTCTCAAGACTCTCTGAAGCATCTTAGTTTAAATACTGTTTTCCTTCCAGAACAGGAAACATTTGATAGGCTCATCATCACTGTCAGGGGAAGCAGCTCTGTGCTGGAAAACCCTAGCATGAAGATTCCTTCTGGAACATCAAGCATACATTGACATCGGAGGCTATGTTAATGCATTCTGATAAGCATAAATCACAGAGATGGAGGTGAGAGAAAGTAACAACAGCTGTCTCGTCCCCCTGGTGCTGTTTTGTGCTGAGCCCCCATACGCCAGGTGACCCCAAGACCTCTGTCATTGATGGTTCACATCTCAAAAACAGTGTCATCTGCAGGACAGACCTGACTGGGACCCCAGGAGTCAGCCCATTCTGCAGCCACTTCTTGGGCTCTGCCTTTACAGCCTGTTTTAATCACAGCCTCATCTGCATCTCTGTCCTAAGAATCAGTGTCACACTCAAGGTGATGCTGCCTCAAGAGGGAATCCAGTTTTCATTGTCATTCTGCTTGCCAGCATTTGTTGTTCCTGACTGTGCCAGACACTGTGCCACGTGCTCCACATGCCTTCTGCTGAATCTTCCCAAAGGCCTCCAAAGGTGGGTCCTATTGGCATCCCCATCCCCACTTTACAGACGAAGAAACCAAGGTGCAGTACCATGAAGACACAGGCTGCAGGCCACATAGCTAATAAGTGACAGAACCAGAATTTAAACTCAGCTCAGGCTGATAAAACAGACTATAATGTAGAATGGCAGATATGAGCCAAGCTATTAAGATATAGACCTAGAAGAGAGGAGGTAAAGTCTAGAATCAAGAACAGAGACGTTTGTGAAATGGATCTCCAACAGGAAATCACCTTTCACCTTCCAGTTGCTGCGGAGCTCTATGCATACCTGTGGACAGCACTTCTCTTGGGCCAGGCAGTAACAGAATTATTTACACTTCGTTCGTCTCCTCTGCTCCGGAGTCTTGTCCAAAGACGGCACTGGGAAAGGTATATGCTTAAGAAACGGGTGGATGGATGAAGAGTGGTCAAACTGAGCACATCTAGCACTCGGATCTTGGTTTCTAAAGCTGTTCTCCAATATAAGGCTCCAGGGCTCCTTAGAGAAATGGCGACTGTAGGACTGGAGCAGGAAATGTACAAGAGGAGCCTAACATGGGACGCAGTACCAGAAAGCAAGTATGAGCAAACAAGGTAGGGAGTCCCTGGAAAAAGAGAAACGGGAATAATGGATTTCTCGACAGAAGAGAAGCCATTTTTGCCTTAAGCCATTTTGTGGTCTAAGCTTGACCACAGTGCTTGCCCTTGAACAGGTCTCAGTAGTTACTAACTGTAGAGGAACAAAAGAATATAGAAATAAAACTACTGGTTTCAGGCAAGAGAAGTAACCATAGCAAAGATAAAGTATCAGTTGTAAAGACTCTCCAGCTTCCCAAGCGGCTCAGTGGTAAAGAATCTGCCTGCCAATGCAGGAAACGGGGATTCAATCCCCGTTTCAGAAAGATCCCATGGAGAAGGAAATGGCTGCCCACTGAAGTATTCTTGGAAGTCCCATGAACAAAGGAGCCTAGCAGGCTATAGTCCATGGGGTTGCAAAAATGGTCGGACTTGACTCAGCAACTAAATAACAACAAAAACTCCCAGTTCTGTTTCAGTGCTAAATGTTAGCCTGAAGGCTCAACCACCAGATCAGCTGGAACTTAAGGGATGATGGTGTTGACCTTTTCTGACCCTCACGACTTCAATCCACTAAAGCTTGAACTCTGTCAACAACCCAAGCCTGTTCATGAATATGCATATACCCTTAGCTTAAATGGAGAAGGGAATGGCTACCCACTCCAGTTTTCTTGCCTGGGGAATCCCATGGACAGAGAAGCCTGGCGGGCTACAGTCCATGGGGTTGCAAAGAGTCGGACTCAACTGAGCGACTAACACTTAGCTTAAAACTTTCCCAGTTTTCTGTTCAGGGAGACACTGCTTTGAGAAAGATCTTCAGTGTTTTCCTTACTTAGTGCAAGTAATAATAAATCCTTCTTTCTCCTGATCTTTGGCTTGGTTGTGTTTTTTGGCTGAACAACCACCAAGAGGCGAACTCAGTTTTGGGGTAACATGGGAGAGGAGGGGATCAGTGCTGAAAAAGGAAAGCATTTAAAGTTCACAACATGAATATTTTCCCATAAAGGATTCATGTTATAGATGGATCGTTGCTCTAATAATTGCTATATTTTCCTGACCATATGACTTCAGTATAGCTAAATACTATAAGTCAGTACAACTATCCAAAGGCATACACCTTTCCTTGGAAAGAACCAGTGTGGCTTAATAAAGAGCCTCCATCCCAGATTCACAATCCCTGAGAAGAGGAGGATCTCTGAAAGTTGTAGTCCTTTTCTTAGAGGCCCTAATTACATTTTTAACCTCTATCAGAACCACCACATTGCCCCAGGCAGCCACAACAGGTAGATGATGCCAAGTACCACGGTTATTCTATGCAGTGGGTAAAGGTCTGCACTTGCTCTGTCTGTATTAATGATCATGGCATATGACACTCAAGCAAATAAACAATTCAGAAGGAAAGTTGCCCTACTGTGATTGGTCAGGATGCTGGGCCAGAGTTCCAACAATTCAGTGAATTCCATGTTTGACAGCAAGGAGTCAGTCCTGCCTTATTCCCAGCACAGTGACGTGTCCATCCACTCCTCCTTCCCCTGTATTGAACACATGGAAATGAACCTCTGCCGACTGGGTTTTCCAGATTTCCTGGCTGAAGAACAGCATTGGAAAGAGACTGAGGAGAAGAGGAAGGGAGAACCCAGGGGGCCACCCTCTTTCTCTCTTTGCTTCGCGGGCTGTCTCAGCAGTGGCTGCACCTCCAGCATGGCTCCAGCTCCCACCAGACACGCCCACCATGGGTGCTGGGTGACTCAGCTCCAAACTCTGCTAACACCCCTCCTTCCTCTGAGTCCCCAGCCTAGGGGACTGGGGGCCTCCTGCTCTTGCTGATTTTTGGATTCCTTCACTTCCTTTTGCTTGGCTTCTCGGAACTTTCATCATCTGTGCAACCAATTTCCTGTATTAAATATCCTCTATTTTAAATAGAGTGGGACTTCACTGTTTGTGCAGTGGTTAAGAATCTGCCTGCTAATGCAAGGGGACACGGGTTCGATCCTGGTCCAGGAGGATCCCATATGCCGCAGGGCAGCTAAGCCTGTGTCCCACAACTACTGAGCCCATACCCTAGAGCCTGCTAAGCCTCAACTGCTGAGCCCACGTGCTGCAACCACTGAAGCCCGAGCCCCCCAGAGCCTGTGCTCTGCAACAAGAGCAGCCACTGCAACGGAAAGGCCGTGCACCGTAATTAGAGAGTAGCTATAGCTTGTAGCAACCAGAGAAAGTCCACACGCAGCAACAAAGACCCAGCACGGCCATATATAAGTAAAACTTTTAATAAATAAATTTTAAAAAGACTCAGAGTAGATTCTGATTTCCTGATTAAACTTTGCAATGTCTAAGACCTGATATTTTTCATTTTAATCCAGATCAAGTAAAGGAAACACATACATTTTGAGATCACTTTTCATCAGCCTTGGACACTTCATATCATTTATTTCATAAGTGTTTATTCGAACGAGGTGGATCCCCATCACTGTGATGGAGTAATAAGAGGACCTGAGAGAAGGGTCCAGAGAAGCATGGCTGGACTTTATAGAACCTCCTGGCCCAACAACTTCAGCAAAATCAACATATCTCCTCTAAAACGAACAAATCTGTGGGCTATACACTTTCAAGGGCTTCTCTGGAGGCTCGGACGGTAAAGAATCCGCCTGCAATGCAGGAGACCCAGGTTCAATCCCTGGGTCTGGAAGATCCCCTGGAGGAGGGCATGGCAACCCACTCCAGTATTCTTGCCTGGAGAATCCCCATGGACAGAGGAGCCTGGCGGGCTCCTGAGCAGCTAAGCACCGCACAGCACAGCTCACACTTTCAGGACTCTCCAAAGTCACACAGCGATGGAAGCAACATTCTTCTTTGCTTGCTAGGTTGTCCAGGACACCACCTTGGTATTTCTAGGTTAACTAGACAAACTACAAAGAGTTTCTTTGATGGCTAAAAGATTCCTCCGTTCATAAGAATAAAGATGTAGTTTTGGCCTAATGTTGATGTTTTCATTTTGTCTCATTGACTCCGTGTGGCCGATCCCTAGATGCCGTGGTTTGGGGTCTGTTAGAGAACTAGAGTGGTTTTGCAGTAATTAAGGACTATTTGTTTGAAGAGCCACTTGTTACTTTGTAGAGAAAGGGTTGTCATTTGTTTCCATTGCTGTCTAACGCAATAGGCCTTGCCTAAGGTAACCAGACTTTGCCAAAGCCTTTGACTGTGTGGATCACAATAAACTCTGAAATATTCTGAAAGAGATGGGAATACCAGACCACCTGACCTGCCTCTTGAGAAACCTATATGCAGGTCAGGAGGCAACAGTTAGAACTGGACATGGAACAACAGACTGGTTCCAAATAGGAAAAGGAGTGCGTCAAGGCTGTATATTGTCACCCTGCTTATTTAACTTCTATGCAGAGTACATCATGAGAAACGCTGGGCTGGAAGAAGCACAAGCTGGAATCCAGATTGCAGGGATAAATATTAATAAACTCAAATATGCAGATGACACCACCCTTATGGCAGAAAGTGAAGAGGAACTAAAAGGCCTCTTGATTAAAGTGAAGAGGAAAGTGAAAAAGTTGGCTTATAGCTCAACGTTCAGAAAACAAAGATCATGGCATCTGGTCCCATCACTTCATGGGAAGTAGATGGGGAAACAGTGGAAACAGTGTCAGACTTTATTTTGGGGGCTCCAAAATCACTGCAGATGGTGACTGCGGCCATGAAATTAAAAGACGCTTACTCCTTGGAAGGAAAGCTATGACCAACCTAGATAGCACATTCAAAAGCAGAGACATTACTTTGCCAACAAAGGTCCCTCTAGTCAAGGCTATGGTTTTTCCAGTGGTCATGTATGGATATGAGAGTTGGACTGTGAAGAAAGCTGAGCACTGAAGAATTGATGCTTTTGAACTGTGGTGTTGGAGAAGACTCTTGAGAGTCCCTTGAACTGCAAGGAGATCCAACCAGTCCATTCTAAAGGAGATCAGTCCTGAGTGTTCATTGGAAGGACTGATGCTAAAGCTGAAACTCCTGTACTTTGGCCACCTCATGAGAAGAGTTGACTCACTGGAAAAGACTCTGATGCTGGGAGGGATTGGAGGCAGGAGGAGAAGGGGACAACAGAGGATGAGATGGCTGGATAACATCACCAACTCGATGGACATGAGTTTGAGTAAACTCTGGGAGTTGGTCATGGACAGGGAGGCCTGGCGTGCTGCGATTCATGGGGTCGCAGAGTCGGACACGACTGAGCAACTGAACTGAACTGAACTGAAAGGTAACCACATAGCCTAAAACTAAATTTTTCCTAACATAAGCGGTGCAGATAGGGCTTCCCACGTGGCACAGTGGTAAAGAATCTGCCTGCCAATGTAAGAGGCAGAAGAGATGCGGGTTCGACCCCTGGGTAAGGAAGATCCCCTGGAGGAGGAAATGGCAACCCACTCCAGTATTCTTGCCTAGGAAATCCCATGGACAGAAGAGCCTGGCAGATTACAATCCGTGAAGTCACAGAGAGTTGGACACAACTGAGCAACTAAGCACACACACACACACAAGCAATTCAGATCATCCAAACTTTATCAGAAAATTTCCGACTCCCTGCTGCCTTGATCTAACATGAACATCCTTTCAGCAACCAAACGTCAGTCTAGATTCAGGTATAGTGCAAATTCCAAAAAGCATGCTTTTTGAGGACCAAGCAACTCAGACTCTTGGATGATTATATGTGCAAGGATCTGCATATGAATACACAGGCCCATATCCCTCCTATCATTAAGCTCCTGAACAGTAAGTTTCACTAAATTGCTTTTTTATCACTTGAAAACTGCTTGCTTCAGAAAAACGAGAAACTCAACAAAATAGTTTTATTGTTTTTCTCTTGCTTTTATCAACATGTTGCAATCACATATACTGAAGGACAAATTCTTTCCTGAAGACACACAGAAACAACTTCTTAGAAACACTGTATTTGGGCAGATGGTGACCCATAACTGAGAAAGGACAAGATACACGCGTTAGTCAGCAAACACAAGACTCAGAAGGATCCCTGTCTTTCGTGGTTCAAAATTTCCCGTCAACAGACACACAAGTTCAAAACGAAACCAATCTTGTTCTCTTTACATCCCCGGCTTACAAACTTCAGGGTATATCAGGATTGCCTGCAGGTTGGCACAGTGCAAATTTTTGGCTCCAGTTCTCACGTTTGGTAGTTAGGAGCCCTCAAATCTAACCGAGACAGATCCCCAGGTTCTGATGCAGGAGGATCTCAAGAACATGCTTTGAGAAATGCTGAATGAGGCACCACTCGGAAGACACAGCCCCAATCCCTGAACATAATGCATTTTTACCTTAAAGTCAATTTCAATTTTAATTGACAGGTGCCGCCAGCTGTTCATGCATTCTCAGTAACTAAGTCAGGTCCCACTCTTTGCAATCCCACGGGTGGTAGCCCACCGGGCTCTTCTGTCCATGGGATTTCCCAGGCAAGAATACTGAAGTGGGTTGCCATTTCCTTCTCTGGGGATCTTCCTGACCAGGGATCCAACCCATGTCTCCTACATTGGCAGGCGGATTCTTTACCACTGTGCCACCTGGGAAGCCCCTGCCACCAGCTGTGCTGCCGTTGAATTAGCTGATGAGGACAGGTATGCAAGGAATGGGACAAAACCTTCACTCAGTTCAAACACAGGGTCCTTTCTCTTGTCTGAAACTCTTGTGGGGACACCAGAGGTACGCCGTGTACTTTCACCCCATGTGCTCTCTCCCAGGGGGGAGAGGTCATTTGAAGAGCAAACCACTTACCCTCCTCAACCGGATTTCCTTGGGAGACTCAGCAAGTATTTTTTTAGAGCACGGCTCTCTGCCCAGACCTGGAGGTCCTCTCCTAATCAGTGCCTGGACAAGGTCTGACAGCCTGGGCCAAATTTGGAACGGGTTTCTGAAAGCCAATATTGGAGTGTCTGTGATTGAGACCTGCCAAATTGTGTGTCAAGAATGTCTAGTTCCTTCCCCGTGAAGAGTGACAGTATTTAATGAAGAAACACAGCTCTGAAAATTGAGACATTCCCTGCATTATCCATATTCATTAAAACTGGAACAAAGCCCCAGGAGACACAGACACCTCCTGTCACTGACACCTCACATTTTCCAGTGGTTATTTAATATAAATGCCATGGAAGCTATTCTACAAGGACATACCACATGGCAGCATCTGCCAGGCTGCTGTTCCCTTTCTTCTTGTCCAACCTGATACTGGCAGGTGGCAGGAAGGGGGGGTTGCAAATTAAATGAAAACTTTAAGAACAAGATTCTGGCTGGGACATCTACAGCACGGATTACCCAGGGGATAGGCATTTTATTTTGCTAAATGAAAGGGCTAGTTTATGTCTTCCCTGGATCATTTTCTAACCTAACTGCAGTGAAAACATTCTCAGAAAGAAAGACTTACTTGTCTGCTTGCCCTTTATATCGCCACTGGTCATCCCACTCGTGGAACTTGGGCAGGGATCTGCTGGGTCTGCTCGCGGACCAGGCCAGCAAACTCCTCCAGAAGGTGACTGACACCAGCATTTCACTGTATCACAGTCAACCCAGAAGCCCTCAGCAGCGCCACGTGTAAGGGTAGATGGCGTTCCAAGCCCATCTTTCATGGAGGGACACGGCTTATTTCTGTGGCTGCTCTAGACAAGGAATCACAACTAACCCAAGATGGGCAAATTCTACAGACTGGGTTTTTTGCTTGCTGGTTTGAGGCTTTATTTTTGCTGTTAGGCATCTAGCAGTTTTCCTCTGAAAGAATCCATGAAAAGATGGTTTCTCTATATAGCACAGAGAACTATACTCAGTATCCTATGATAAACCACAATGGAAAAGAACACTTAAAAAAGAATGTATATATATGTATAACTGAATCACTTTACTGTACAGCAGACGTTAACACAACATTGTAAATCAACTATGAAAGTGAAAGTGTGAGTTGCTCAGCCATTTCCGACCCTTGGCGACCCCATGGACTGTAGCCCACCAGGCTCCTCTGTCCATGGAATTCTCCAGACAAGAATACTGGAGTGGGTTGCCATGCCCTTCTCCAGGGGTTCTTCCTGACCCAGGCATTGAACTCGGGTCTCCAGCATTGCAGGCAGATTCTTAACCGTCTGCACCATCAACTATATTTCAATAAGAAATGAACAAAAAAACAAAAGCAAACAACAAAACAAAATGAACAAAAAATAAAGGTGGCGCTCCAAGAACCACAGGGAGTCCCCTGCACCTGGTTCGTGGTGGAACACCCAGGCGTCCTTCTCAGGATAGAAGCAAGGGAGCGGGCATGGCCAGTGTCTGCCTCTCCCTGAGCCCTTCTACTTTCCTGCTTCTTCCTCTGACAGCAGCTGAGTGGCAAAAAGAGACCAACCCTAGAAAGTGCTTGCATCCCAGCCCTTCAACCCACATGACTATTGGCCAGTTTCTGAGCTGTTCGGAGCCATGTGGCCTCAACTGATAAGATCAGTGCAGGTAATCCTTCAAAGGATTGGGAATGAATACAGTGAGCTAGGGAATTAAAAAAAGGGACCGAAAGGCTGGGTCTTCCTGTTTGGTCTTTTTTCCATGAGAGGGGGAAAAGATTCGAGGGTGGGAGGAAACTGCGGTTGTTCATGGGGTCCTTGGAAAATCTCCTCCTTGCTGACACATTGGGGTGTCTCCGTTCCAAGCACACAGCTGTAATGATGCTTCAGTCATGTCTCTGCAGAGTCCTGCCTGTCTAGCTCCAAGGGCATTGCACACAGTGTCCAGGGGGGCTTTCCAAACAGCCTCTTTGATGACGATGATGAAGAAACCCTTTCCTGCCTGGAGGAACATGGTAATGCTTCTCACTAAAGGTGATCTAATGTTCACAGGAACATTCTTCATGTGTATGTGGAGTGTAAATGGAAATCAACCTTTAAAACAGTCATTTTAGAGTTACATAGCTGAGGCTTTAAGGAGTCTTCATGTCTGAAATTATACGAATGTTTATGTGTACTCTGAATAGAATGAAATTTCCAAAGAGAAACCCTACAGCTGTACTTCCAGTGAAAATATCATGTGAACCTTGTGTGTGTGTGTGTGTGTCAGTTGCCCAATCTTTGCGACCCCATGGACTGTAGCCCACCAGGCTTCTCTGTCCATCGGATTCTCCAGGCAAGAAAACTGGAATGGGTAGCCGTGCCTTCCTCTAGGGGAACTTCCCAACCCAGGGATCAAACCCAGATCTCCTGCACTGCAGGCTGACTCCTTACCATCTGAGCCACGAGGGTAACCTAACGTGAGCCAAACAGGTAGTTTAAAATTTTCTAGTAACCATGTTAAATAAGTAATTCAATCAATTATAATATATTTTCTTTAACCCAATAATCCAATGTATTATCATTTGAACATGTCACCAATACAAAAAAAAATTTAGTGAGATGTTACTTATTTTTCTCTCTCTCTCTCTTTTTTCTTTTTACAACAGTTCACATTCCCGTGTGCATCTCAGTTCAGACTAGGTCTATTTCAGGTGCTCTCCAGTCAGATGTGGCTCTCATACTGGACAGGGCATCTCTGTGCCTTTTTTCAGCTTTTCACATCCCATTGCTAACAGGGAGCATCACAACACAGCAGTCAACAGCAAAAGATTATCACTGAAAACTCCAAAACTGAATTCTTGGTGGTCCCAGTAACAATTTACATTTCTCCTTATGAATTCAAAAGGGCTTTCAGATAAATGATCTCATCAGATTCTCATAACATGAACCTCATAACATGAACAAGAAAGATGTCATTTCCTCATATTACAGCTGAGAAAACTAAAGCCTTAAAAATATTAAATAGTTGGCCCAAACTCAAAGAGCTAGAGGTTGGTGAGTTAGGAACTCGGACTGACTCTTGGGATTTTAAATCCCTAGGTCTGCATGAGAAGGAGGCAGCTACCTCCCTCTGTCATCACACTTCTGTGGAAGGGGCGTCTGTTTGCATCCCCGACCTAAACATAAGGTTCAAGAAGGCAGGAACCGGTAGACTGTCCACAGAGCCCGGCATGAAGGAGGCACACAGATAATATACCTGAATTAAATCCAACTGAACCAAAAGACTCATCCTCACCAGACCCCTAATAGACATCGCCCAAATCACCCCATCTCTGGGAATTTTGGTGGAGCCCCAACCACAGAAACCACCTACATGCTAAGGTCCTGAATTGTCTTTGTTCACCCTTCGATGCCCCTTTATTTCCCAACACACAAAACACGGGGATTTTTTTTTCTGGGCTTCATATGGCTCTGTTTTAATTCTCACTTTGTATTTTTAAATGGGAATTTACATCTCTAGTGGAAAACACACCTTGAAAGTAGATTCAAAGTTCCTTAAAAAACTAAAAATAGGAAAAACTACCGTATGACTCAGCAATCCCACCCCTGGGTATATCCCCAGAGAAAACTATACCTCAAAAAGATACATGCACCCAACGTTCACTGCAGCACTATTAACAACAGCCAAGACATGGAAGCAATCTGCATGTCCGTTGACAGAGGAATGGATAAAGAAGGTGCGGCACATATACGCGATGGAATATTACTCAGCCGTAAAAAGAAATGAAATAATGCCACTTGCGGCAACAGGGATGGATCTAACGACTACCACACTAAACGACATAAGTTTGGAAAAGACATATATCATATGATGCCATTTATATGTGGAATCTAAAAAATATATACAAATGAGCTGACTTACAAAACAGAAACAGACTCACAGATTTTGAAAACAAATTTAAGATTACCAAAGAGGAAAGGCTGGAGGGAGGGATAAATTAGAAGGTTGGATTAACATATACACACTACTAAATATAAAATAGATAACCAACAGGAGCTTATTGTATAGCGCAGGGAACTCTATTCAATTCCCTGTAATGACATATATGGGAAAAGAATCTGAAAACGAATTGATATATGTATACGTATAACTGAATCACTTTGCTGTACACCTGAAACTAACACAAAATTGTGAATATACTTCAATAGAATTTTTTTTTTATTTTAAAAGAAAGGAGATTAAGTCTGACTTGTGATTTGGATGCCAATCTCTACCCACCCAAGACCACCTGGAGGAGCCCAGGGACCACCCATGAGCCTGGTAAGGCAGAGCACAAGGGAAACACCTCATTGCCCCTCTACACTGCCAGCTGAGCTGGGCTGAATCACACACCTTCAGGAGAGTGGTAAAACCCCTGACCAGCACTGTCAGAGGATAGCTTGAAACCTTGGTGGAGACACAAGTCTGTTCCCAGCAGCCTCTGGCACAATCTCCGGCTGGCCCCTGGCTCACTTCTCTGCCTCTGTCAGCACCAGCCCCCTCCACTGAAGGTCCCTTGCCTGCCTGTGCAGCAGCCTGGCATTTTGGGTGACTGTGCCAGGGTTTCACGGAGACCCTGGGCCAGGTGCTGAGAGCTGCTATCTTCCCCGAGGTGTTAAGATGTCAGAAGGTGGCAGAGATCCAGGACTGACCCTGTCTGCCCTACGCCTTCATCAGCTGCTTCTTGCCAGCTTGCCACTGGGCATGAGAGAGGAACTTAGAGGAGGAGGGTACAAGCAAAAGCTTATTCTGAACTTTGTGTGCACTCCTTAAGTCAGACAGGCAAGCATTCCATAGCTCAGGACCTCACATGCGCCCCTACAAATGCAAACTGGGATCCAACTGAATCCCATACTATTTCTGTCAAATGAGTCTTATTTTTGTAACGCTTCTCCATGAACTAGTTTCTCTGGAAAACACCCAAAATCATGTTCACATTTTGGTTGAAATAATAATTTTTAAAAGCTTTGTTAAATGAGCAAACCAAGCGAAGTGCACTGAAAGAGCGTGATTAATTCCATCAATATCTGAGTACCTGTTGTTCCTGAATGTCAAAAGTTGCAGACACTAGAGAGACCAAGGTGATTAAACCACAGAGTCTCTTGTGAAGGTTATAACCTAGTTGGAGAGGGCAGACAAAAAATAAGAAAACAAATCAATAAGATCACTGTTGTAATCACTGTTATAATGGTTATATAGCCAATGAAGAGCACAAAACAGGATAATGGGGCATAGGACCATGCTGGGATGGGGAAGACCACTTAGAACGGTGGTCTGAGAAAGGTTTTCAGAGAAGGTGACACTAAGGCTGTGGAATGAACGACTAGGGACAGACAGCCACATGAAGATCTGGGGAGGAGTGTGTTGCACAGAAGGAATAGCCAAAGCAGGAGTGAACTTGGAACCCTGGGAGAGGCCAACGTGGCCAGAGTGGGGTGAGCAATGGAGAAAATGGTGAAGAATGATGTTGGGGGCTCACTGGGGGCCCCATGATGACAAGTACGGATTCTACTATAAGCAGCAAGCAAAGTCATTGGAAGGCACCGCAGGGGAGCAATGCAAGCACAGTCAGGCTTCCTGAGACCCATCCCAGCTGCCACTGGGGATGGATAGTGGAAGGGGCCAGAAGGAGAACAGAGAGTTGGGGGGGCCAAGCCCGAGATGGCAGGGAGAACACAGCATGAGTTGACCCTCCTACTGATGTGAATGTCTGTTTCTGCACGACATTAGTCTGCTATCAAATAATCATTCTCATTCTCTCCATCCCCACAGAGGGCACAATTAGTGTCTTCTAGAGCCTGATGGAAACAGTGACAGACTTTATTTTCTTGGGCTCCAAAATCACTGTGGATGGTGACCACAGCCATGAAATTAAAAGACACTCACTCCTTGGAAGAAAAGCAATGGCAAACCTAGATGGCATATTAAAAAGGAGACACATTACTTTGCTGACAAAGGCCCATATAGTCAAAGCTATGGTTTTTCCAGTAGTCATATATGAATGTGAAAGTTGGACTATAAGGAAAGCTGAGCACCAAAGAATTGATGCCTTTGAATTGTGGTGCTGGAGAAGACTCTTGATAGTCCCTTGGACAGCAAAAAGATCAAGCCAGTCAATCCTAAAGGAAATCAACCCTGAATATTTATCAAAAGGACTGAGGCTGAAGCCAAAACCCCAGTACTTTGCCCACCTGATGGGAAGAGCTGACTTATTGGAAAAGACCCTGGTGTTGGGAAAGATTGAAAGCAAGAGGAGAAGGGAACGACAGAGGATGAGATGGTTGGATGGCATCACCAACTTGATGGACATGAGTTTCAGCAAATTCCAGGAGTTGGTGAAGGACAGGGAGGCCTGGTGTGCTGCAGTCCATGAGGTCTCAAAGAGTCAACACAACTGAGCGACTGAACAACAACGGTTACCCTGGTCTGATACCCTGAGCTGATACCCTCATCATGGGGTAGAGAGTCAGTCTTTCCATGGGAACAGTACAGTCGCTTCCATGTGAGTAAGAGCAACAGAAAGACATCTTTGTCTTTCTTTGATGTGGGGAATTCATAAGATGCTGGAAGCCACAGAGGGCCTTATTTCCTGATTAGATACTAAGACACATCCTGGGTGGAGCTCAATTTGGTGAGACTGTGAAGCCCTCACTCTCTGCAGGAATCAGACTGTGACACTTGCTCTCCACGGTGCCCTGGATTTTCAGCTTACCAGTCAGTCCACTCTGAAGATTCTGCACTTCCCAGCCTTCATAATCACATGAGCCAAGTCTTTATAATGAGCCTTTAAAAAGTCCCTTACAGTAAATATAAATATATACACATACAAATCATAGAAGACTTAGATAAATCTTATACTACATAAGATATCGACATGTATCCTATAAAACAGTGTGTTAGTCGCTCAGTCATGCCTCACTCTTTGTGACCCCCTGGACTGTAGCCTGCCAGGCTCCTCTATTCATTGGGATTTCCCAGGCAATAATTCTGGAGTGGCATGTTTATAATTTATCTTAACTTATATAAATCTTATACTTTCTTAATATGTATATAATATACATATATATGTATATATATGTAAATATATATGAATATAATGATAATGTATATAATTAAATATATAATAGGATAGTGTATATATCCTTTCTCTGGCCTGACAAATAGAGCATGGTTGAAGAGTATCCTCCTGAGGTTCCCATTCCTGCCACAATGAAGAAGTCACACAAACCATTACCTGTCTCGTTCAGAGTCAACTGAATGGAGATAGGAAACCCCAAATCTAGGAAACAAAAGAAAAACCAGAGACAGCAGCCAGTGTCATTCTAGGAGGATAAAGTAGGAAAAACAATTTGAGTTCTGCTCTTTCCTACAATTGCCTTGGAGCAATCAATAGCTGCTTTCCCCCTTCAGAAATTAATAGTAATAGCCCAGATTGCTGGTCTAGGAGCAAAACTGGAGCAAAAAAAAAAAAAAAAAAAAACCGGCTCAAAAGTCCTGTTCCTGTGAAGCGTTTCTGAACACAAGTGAAAGCTGAGTAGACTCTGCATTCCCTGCTCTCCCAACCCAGGACTGGGCTGATCATCTCTGAGTTCTTTTCAGGGCTGCCTCTACCTCAGAATCTGAAGGGGAAGCCTACGGCTCAAGAATTCCTCGGTGGATTATACCAAATATGAGTGTCCTATCTGGGGCTTTCTCTTGGACTTCCCCCTTTTCTTTTCTTGTTCATGAGAACAAAGTGATAAAAAACAAAAATAAGAGGAAATATAATGTATGAAAATTAAATAATGGGAATAAATAACACAGTAAGTCTTCTACATGGTTAAATGGATACAGCTGGAGAATGAATGAGTGAGTTGGAATATCAGATGAGATGTCTACAGAAAGAAAATAGGGGAAGATTCAGAAATAGAAAGTATAAAAGAGTAGTTAAGAAATTTGTAGAAGCACGAGTATCCAGAAAATAGGAGTCATGGAATGGAAGAAAAAAATAAAATAGAAATGGAGAGAAGAAAATATTTGAGGAATCAATGGAGATAAAGTCCTCAGAATTAAGGAAGATAAATGACTTCAAACTGAAAGGGTATATAGAATTCCAAAAGGAGAGAGAAGGAAAATCCAACACTTACACACACTAGAATGAAATTTAAGAAAACCACACTTAAAGAAAAAATTCTGAAAAAGAGCACTCTCCAAAAGAGCACATCAACTGCAAATGAAAAAGAATAAAATGGACATCACATTTTTTAAACACAATGTTAAATGAGAAAAGATAATAGAGTATCAGTTTTAAAGCATTGGAAAAGATGCTTTGAACTAGAATTCCATTCCCGTCAAGGTTGTCATTCAAATATAAGGATGTAATAAAAATATTATCCAACATACAGGCTTGAGGAAATCTGCCATGCTAAGAGTCACATTAAAACTTTTTGAAGATGTTATACTCAGGAAAAACATATCCAGAAGAAACTGCAAGAACTATGTGAAAGAAAAGGGATCACACATCTTGGAATTTTTGTTGTTGTGGATATTAACATGGGGAAAATGTTCAAAGGATATGAAAGCATGTTTAAGCTATATAAAAGATACAGATATGAAAATGTCTAAATAACAGAAGCAGAAATCTTCTATTTTTAATCTTTTTACTGAACTTAAAATGAAGAAGACAGATACATCAAATAAATAAATAGTCTAAATTTTCCGATTAAAAAACATAAATTTTTAGATAAGCTTTTAAAAACAAAATCACATATGTACTATTTGTGAGATATATCTAAAGCATTAAAACATGTAAAAGTTAAAAATTAAAGAATTTTTAAAAGGTAGCAGACGTATACTGGATAAAACATACTTCAAGAGAAAAGGCATAATTAGGACTTGAGGATCACTCAGTAGTGATGAAAGAGTTCTCCAAGAAGACACAGCAATTCAAAATATGATTGCATCTAATTAACTAGCTTCAAAATATAAAGAGAAAGAATAGAAATTCAAGGGAAAATGGGCAAATCCACTTCATCATAGAGGGAGATTTAAACTATTGACAGGTCTCAATTATTTAAAATTTGGACAGACAAAAATCAACAACACAGTTAACAAGCTTGACCTAATAACCAGAAACAGAATTCTGTACCCAATAATTAGAAAATGTACAGCCTTCTCACACATGCATGAAACATTTTTTTTTAATCTCCCAGTAATCAATGAAGGATTCAGTTGAGTTCATAGAAACTCAGAAAAAAACTACATTTCCTAGCTTCACTACATATGATCACGTGACTAACAGCAAGTGGGATATGACGGAAGTGAGCTATGCGACTTCCCCCATGAGGCCCTTAAACGGCATCTTACCGCCTGGCTCAAGAACCGACCAAGAGGTGTCTTAGATCATGCAAAGGGAGCAAAGCAATAAGACAGAAGGATCCTGGGTTCCCAGACACTGAGGGCTGCTAGGCTGCTTATACTCAGGATACTTCGTGAGAAAGAAAGAAAATTCGATCAAGTTGACATCTCTTGCAGTGGGATGAGGTCCTTCCAGTTTAGTCTCCCTCAGGACCTCTAGCACAGAGTATGTGTTGGAACTGGCACATCTAAAGCAAAGCACACCAAACTCACTCCAGAAAGAGAAGACATTGATAAGCTCGGTAGACAGGAAACCACTCTTTGTCTTGCAGCAAAAACTTAGATGCTGGTGGAGATTTTGAAGGGGGATCTCCACATGAGATCAGAATCTTTCACCAGTCAGTTCTGGGACACCATCAGATAAGCAGGGCCCGGTGAGAGGAGTCCTGCCCACCCTCATTCCCACAGAGAGGAAGGGCAGAGAAATAAAGAGGAACCAAGGGAGAAAACACGTGAAGGAAGTGACAGCGACTGGTACGGGAGGGCAGCCTTACAAGGCAGGCTCGTTATGCCAAAACCATATTTGTTTTGAGGTTGGATTGGAGGAAGGAGTGCTCCTTTGTAAAATAATAATAATAATAATAGTTTCTGAATGCAACAGGAAAACTAGGAGGCAGGTGGTAAGTGTAGGCCACGGTGAAAAAATAAACCCCTTCATCACAAATCGCTGAAGATGGGAACTGAAGAGAACTGAAGATGGCGAACGACGCTGAGGAGAAAAACTCTCTGTGGTGACGTCGACAGACTTGGAGTCACGTGATAGGGGGCAGCTCAAGCTTAAAGTCCTGGCAGAGGTCAACTCATGAGGTTGAAAAGTAGCCATCTTTGATGGTTGTGCTGTCTTTTCTTTCCAAGGATTTTCTTAGCCGGCTAACAGGTTGCACCCACCACTGGAAAGGGGCGAGGCTGGAGATAAGCCTCCCCCAGATTCAGGGGCAGGGCGTGTGTAGCAAAATCCCAGCAGCTGGAGGCATCTTAAGTGCCTTCTCCTCTCCTTTCTGGAAGCCCTTCCTACCACCTAGATCTTCTCTACCTTGTCCCCTTCTTCCTCACCCGAATTCACCCAACCCCTTCCAGAACATTCTTTCAGAGCCCTCTTCTGAACCCCCACGCTCCACACCATAAAGCCACTGAAATCCTACTGTGTCTGGGAAGGCAGCCATGGAAAGTCCAGAGCTGCACTACCTCCCCAGGGCTATTTACAAGTTAAAATAGAACCCTATAGAACACCTCTTGAGAGTCCCCTGGACAACAAGGAGATCCAACCTGTCCATCCCAAAGGAAATTCACTGGAAGGACTGATGCTGAAGCTGAAACTCCAATCCTTTGGCCACCTGATGCAAAGAACTGACTCATTGGGAAAGACCCTGATGCTGGGAAAGATTGAAGGCAGGAGGAGAAGGGGACGACAGAGAATGAGATGGTTGGATGGCATCACCAACTTAATGGACGTGAGTTTGGGTAAACTCCGGGAGTTGGTAATGGATAGGGAAGCCTGGCCTGCTGCAGTCCATAGGGTCACAAAGAGTTGGACACTTAGAGTCACTAAGTCAGACTTAGTAACTGAACTGATCTGATGGAACACCCGTGGGTGCATACCAGCCAAGTCACTTCACTCGTGTCAGATTCTGTGTGACCCTATGGACTGTAGCCCGCCAGGCTCCTCTGTCCATGGATGCTCCAGGCCAGAATACTTGGAGCAGGTTGCCATTTCCTCCTCAGGGGGATGTTCCCCAACCAGGGGTCCAACCCAAGTCTCCTGCATTGCAGGCGGGTTCTTTTACCACTAGCGCCACCTGAGAAGTCCCATAGAACACCCATGAGCCTCCAAGTAGGCATCTCAACCCTGGTGAGGTATCTGAACCCAGGTGAGGTATCTGAATCCCTGTGGAGCTTTACAAAATATAGATTTTGGATGGCCAGTCTCATCTGGGTAAACAGAATATCCAGAAAAGGCAGTGGGGTGGGAACGTGCAGTTTTCAGTCATTTACCTAAGGGATTCTGATGTCTGCCAAGGCTGAGAGCCAGGGCTGGAGGCAGCATCAGACAGACTTTGCTACTTTGTAGCTCCAGCTTCACTGACTCACAGGTCTAGAAGGTTAAAGAGATGGAAGATGTACCTACAGAGAGATTTCCAACGGTTGTTCTTGTCTATTAAGGGCCTCAATTGGCTTGCTAATAGACATTCTCTGTTTAAAGACATGATCCTGAACACAGACGTTATCAACTCCAAATGTCATTTTCGTTGAGTTACTTGTTGAACTCGACTGTTATCCCCCATCATGTCTTCAATTAAATTAAAACCAGATTCCCCACGAAGGCTCTCCACATGGCCCTCTCCTGCTTAAAAACCTTCTTCTTGTGTCCCTGTCCCCTAACAGAGTTCTTCCATTCCCTCTTCCCGAATCTTCTCCTCACTGTCCTACCACAAGCTCTCCTTCATCCTTTAGGATGGACACCTACACCTCCATCTTCCCTTTCTAGGAAGCCTTCTACGTCTTTTGCATCTTCTTCCTCCAAGCCTGCCTCTACCAGAGCTCGGATATACTGTCCTGGGATACCTACACCTCCATCCTCCCAAACTTTGAGCTCTACAAGTGCTGGAAATGGGGCTTGATCGTCACTGTGTCCCCAGTGTCTTGCACAAAGCCTGTGTGTAGTAAACGGTCAATAATAAATGCTGGAGGAATTAAATGAGAGTACAAATGAAAAAAGCCCACTTGAAGCTTACATACACAATGCTGGCTCTCTCTTCCAGCTTCCTCAAGATTTCATTCTTTTGGCATGGAATAACCTGAAAACTACCCACCTACCATGAGGGCAATGATGGTGTCTCCTCTATTCTCCTCTGTATCCCCGGTGCCTAGGACCAGGCTTGGCATATTGTAGATGCTCGAGAGCTCTCTGTTAACTAGGAGTCAGTCCTTCAAAGCTATTGCTCTAAATCCACCTCCTCCACCCAACTCACCACACCCCCTCCCAGCACTGTCCCCAACAGAACCCGCCCCTTGTTGCCACATCCTCCTGGTGTGACTGAGTCAGACAAACCCATGCCTGAGTAAACTGAACATTTCAGGAGCTTCCTTTCCCAAAGCAGATATGATCTGATGATCCACTCACCACTCAAGCAAAGACAAAAGTAAGTGTCAGAATGAAAAGCCACCTTTTGTAAATCTCCATCCACTCTACCATTCTGTCTCCATCTAAAATTATGGTACAAATATACTGATTTGGAGCTCAGGTAAAAATTTTTCCAATGTGATGCAATCCAGAAATAATTGATTATGTACTCATTTTCCCCTAGGTACAAAAGAGAAAAAAAGAGTCTGTTGTGCAGACTTTATAGGCAACTATTAGTTATTATTAACAGTCAGGTAACTATTTGAGTAGATAGAAGAACAGAGTATTCTGCTCCGTTAAACATGGTGGTGGATTGAAAATTGCTGTTTACACCATTCATTCCCTAAGTTTCCAAGAATTAGAACATAATGAAATACACTTCCCAGTAAAAACCTATTGAACGTGAGCCAATCTTTCTTCTTTGGCTTCTGGACCTATGTGATCCCAGGATCACTCTGAGTGGCCTTATCTTTTTATAAAAGGTACAGAAGTCCTGTGGTTAAAGGACCAATTTGAAAGGGTGCTGGGTGTGTTGGCTGGGCACACACTGCCCCTTCCACACACACTGGGTCTGTCTGTGCCTTGGCACTCACCCTGTAACAGCTTCACATCAATAAACTCCAGTGACTCCTTGTACTGGCCTGTTTGCTAATGAAATCAGCCACTGACCTCCCGCTCTGGCTCTTGAACTCCCAGTCTTCATCTTCTTGCATATTCTAATGGGAAGGTCAGTTGTTTTACCTTATACTACTTTTCCAGTTTTCTCCTCCGGACATTTATATTTCTTAAGGTTAGTGCTACAAAGGACTTTGGGTACACCCAACAAGCCATAGCTTTTATGAAACAGTGCTAGAAGGCCAAGTACCACAGGATAAAACAGCAAGAAAAACCTTATGTGCGTAATCCTTTTTACTAAAACACCTGCGTTTTGATGGCTGTCACTCTGAGGTGAGAAAGATGAGTTGACAACCTGCATCAGAGACACTGGTGAAAAATCTGGAAGACGGATCTAACGAGACCTTGTCGTTAAGCCTGGAGTCTATAACAGATGAGTCACTGCATGGCTCTCCTGATATTTCTAATAATAACATCAGTAATGGTAATAATAACGGCTACCGTGTTATGAGGTAGGTATTATTATTCCCCACTTACAGGTGAGAAAACTGAGGCTTAAACTGTAAAAAGCCAGGATCAAGAGCTCATAAGTAAGGTTGCTGATACTCTGACCCATCTGCGTGATGCTAAAGCTCATTCTCTTTGCTACTCTGTAACGAGAGGTCAATGCCATCCCCGTCGCACACACATGTCCCATCATTAGAGAGAGTCTGTGATTATTTTGATTACCCAGCATCCCTGTGTTTGGGGGATCCTTCATCCTGTGGATGCATCTGGTAGGAGGCAAGGTCAAGAATGTCCTTGTACAGAAGCTGAACAGGTGAACTACTCCCATTCCTGCTGAAGTTGCCGTTAGGACTCAAGCACATGGCCCAGGCTCAGCCCGTGTGGGATCTGACTCAGGAGTGATGGTGGGGAGAAGCAGGGACCACAGGAAGCCATCCCAGGGAAGCCACAGAGCACTCCATGCCACAGGGCCAAGGGCCAGCGCTCAGGGTGTCTGCATGGGGACCTGGCTACGGTCTTGACTTCCTTCTGTCCTGTCCGCCGTCTTCTGTTTTATGAGCTTGGTTTGCAATCAGTGGGTACACAAACCAAGACCAAGCATCTCAAAGGTATCAGTGCCAACCAAGTATTTCATGAGGATGCCTGGGGGTGGAGAGAGGCTGAACAGTCAGCGAGCCCCTCCAGCCTCTACCTGATGACTCCTTAACTCCACCCATGGCCAAAAGTGGGAATAGAGCTAGACAGCCTTTCCAAACAGGACAGCCCCCTTAATAGTCTGCTCGGGCTGCCATAGACTAGACAGGTTAAACAACAGACCTTTACTGTCTCACAGCTCTGGAGGCTGGAAGTCCAAGATCAAGGTGCTGGGAGGGTTGGTTTGTGGATGTGTTCCACATTTTCTGGCTGTGTTCTCATATGGTCATTCCTCGGTGCCTTTTTGTGTCTTATCTCCTCTTTTCATAGGACACAAGTCTGATTGGATTAGGGCCCCCCCCTTTATGGCCTTATTTTAACTTAATCACCTTTTGAAAGTCCTCCATCTCCAAATATAGTTACATTCTGAGCTACTGGGCCTCCTTAGGGACTCCACATAAAGATTTGGACAGGGAACACAATTCAGTCCATTGCAGTGTCAAATAATTCCGTTTGTCATCATTATACTTTTGTGTTTGTGTGTTAGTCGCTCAGAGGTGTCTGACTCTTTGTGACCCCACAGACAATAGCCCAGGCTTTGCAGGTGGTGCTAGTGGTAGAGAATCCACCTGCCAATGCCGGAGACGTAAGAGACGTAGGTTCAGTACCTGGGTTGGGAAGATCTCCTGGAGGAGGGCACGGCAACCCACTCCAGTATTCTTGCCTGGAGAATCCCATGGACAGAAGAGCCTGGAGGGCTACAGTTCAGAGCGTCACAAAGAATTGGGCATGACTAAAGCGACTTAGCACACAGACTATAACCCACCAGGCTCCCCTGTTCACTTGTGTCTCACTCTTTGCAACACCATGGACTGCAGCCCACCAGGCTCCTCCATCCATGGGATTCTCCAGGCAAAAGTACTGGAGTGGGGTGCCATTTCCTTCTCCAGGGGATCTTCCCCACCCACAGATCAAACCCACGTCTCTTAAGTCTCCTCCATTGGCAGGAAGGTTCTTTACCACTAGCACCACCTGGGAAGCCCATCTATTGAATGGGGGTTATGTTAATAAAACATTGAAATTGGTATTTCATTCATCACAGCATCACCGGGATTTGAAATTTGTATTTGAGAAAGTGGGAGACACATTAGTCTTTAGACAACAATGGGGCACAGTCTGGGTCAGCCCCTTACAATGTCCTCACATCTCAGCGTCTGACACCCAGTGGCTGGGACCTGGTGTCCAGCCAGGGTGATGGTCCAAAATCCTCACTGGCTGCTGCCGCAAGGAGGCTTCCCAGAGAGGAACAGCACCTCCTCCCAGCCTGCCTGTGTGGCCTTCCTGTGTTGTGTCCCAGCTTCTTACTGATCACTTGGGGCCTGTAGGCATGGGCTCTGTGCTCTCAGCCCCACATCCACCTTGAGGTCATCAGCTGCTTGCAGCCAGACTCTGTCTTGCTCCCTGAAGACATCACACAGCAGAAACATTCACCTGTCACCAGGCTGGGTCCTCAGCCACCAAAGTGTTTTACCTGCCACATGAGGCTGCGTTTAAGTGGAAAGAAGTGATTACCAAAAGGGTTTTGCTTTCAACTTAGGCTAAATAGCACCTGTGGGACTTCCCTTGTGGTCCAGTGGTGGAGACTCCACACTGCCAATCCAGGTAGCATGGATTCAATCCTTGGTCAGGGAACTAAGATCCCATATGCTGTGCAACACTGCCAAAAGATTAAAAAAAAAATTTTACCCACTGTTTAAAAAAAAATGTATTCAAAAGAGATTGAGGGGAGAACTGGTGTGTCCTTAGCTGAATTAGTTACCCATTACCACAGCCTTGTCTTTCTTCTTTGTTTTAAATGTAATCCACAAAGCCTCTCCTCCAAGCTTGGACAGTAGACACCATCTTTTCCCCCAGAAAAATGACTCCTGGGAGAACTGCAGACCTTCCAGGGAACTCTGATGCTCTTAGCAACACCCTCCCCACCCGCTCCCCTCTCCTTTTGCAGATCGAGCAACCTCCATGGAGGGTCTTCTCCAAGGATATCTTCCTCTCTGAAGGAGCTGCCTCTAACCCAGAGGCCATGTCATGCTGGGAAAGGAGACTTGGGCTGGATTTCTGAAGAGAAGAGCTTCTCACTCGAGGCTTACTGACTTGGGGACCTTGGGCAAGTCATGGCAGACTCTTTTCCCAAGCTCTAAAAATGGCAACAACAGGATGGCCCAGCCAACCCAGGAAGCTCTTTGAGGAAGCAGACAAGATAACATACCAGTGGGTGTCTGGGAACCACACAGAGCTCTTTAAACACTCGTCCCTTCCCCTTTTCTGCCTGCCAAGGTCCTGCCTATCCTATAAGGCCCATCTTTGCCTGCAGGTGGGAGGCCTAGGGGCTCACTGAGATTTTGCTGTGGGAACAGTCCTAGAGGCTAGAGCCAGCATGACCTGCAGGCACAGCTGCAGGTCACTTGCCTCCAAGGATTAGAGGGATTAGTGGGAATCCTGCCTCAGACGTGCTATGATTTAGAGGGGGTTGAGACACGGAGGGGGCTTCCCTGGTGGCTCAGAAGTTAAAGCGTCTGCCTGGAATGCGGGAGACCCGGGTTCGATTCCTGGGTCGGGAAGATCCCCTGGAGAAGGAAATGGCAACCCACTCCAGTACTCTTGCCTGGAGAATCCCAAGGAGGGAGGAGCCTGGTGGGCTACAGTCCATGGGGTCACAAAGAGTTGGACACGACTGAGCGACAAACTACTACTACTGAGACGTGGGTCAGCAGAGGGTGTCCTCACAGAACCCCGAATCCAGAATGGACTCGGTCTAGCTTGGCGTCATCTTCAGGTCTACTTGCATTAACTGACACTCACCAGGCTGCCAGGAGAATCTTGCCGAGGGAGGAGAGCTTAGAGGAGAACTGGTTCTGTTGGCCTCAATGACTGGGTGTGAGCCCCATTGGAGAGAAAGCTACAAGAGTTTCTATTTTTGAATAAATGGGGTAAACGGGTGACAGTGGGTCTTTTATTCTCTGTGGACTGCTGTAACAAAATACCACAGCGGGGACAGCTTATAAACAAGAGAATTTCTTTTCTAACAGTTATGGAAGTGGAAGTCCAAGCTCAGAGTGCTCGTGTGGTCAAGTGAGGGCTCTCTTCTGGGTTACAGACTTCTCACTGTGCCCTCACACAGTAGAAGGGCCGGCAAGCCCTCCAGGATCTCTATTGTAAGGGCATGAATCCCATTCGTGAGGACTCCACCCTTATAGTCTAATCACCTCTTGACACACATTGAACACTAAGATTTCAACATAAGAATTTGGAGGGTGGCACCAACATTCATTCTCCAACTGAATGCAGAGTTCCAGAGAATAACAAGGAGAGATAAGAAGGCCCTGATGGCTTAATGGTAAAGTATCTGCCTGCCAGTGCAGGAGATGTGGATTCAATCCCTGGGTTGGGAAGATCCCCTGGAGTAGGAAATGGCAACCCACTCCAGTATTCTTGCCTGGAAAATTCCATGGACAGAGGAGCCTGGTGGCTACAGTCCATAGGATCACAGAGAGTTGGACATGACTGAACAAATACACTTGCCCCAAAGTAGCTGGCTGCCACTTTTACATGAATATTTTAAAGAGGTTTAAGAAAAAAACAGCGTGGAAGGGACAAGGGATCTCTTCAGGACAACTAGAGATGTCAAGGGAGCATTTCATGCAAAGATGGGCATGATAAAGGACAGAAACAGTAAGGACCTAACAGAAGCAGAAGATATCAAGAAGAGGGGGCAAGAATACACAGAATACACAGAAGAACTATACAGAAAAAGGTCTTAATAACCTGGATAACCATGATAGTATGGTCACTCACCTAGAGCAGACATCCTGGAGTATGAAGTCAAGTGGGCCTTAGGAAGTATTACTAATAAACTAGTGGAGGTGATAGAATTCCAGCTGAGCTATTTCAAATCCTCAAAGATGATGCTGTGAAAGTGATGCACTCAATATGCCAGCAAACTTGGAAAACTCAGCAATGGCCACAGGACTGGAAAAAGTCAGTTTTCATCCGAATCCCAAAGAAGGACAATGTTGAAGAATGTTCAAACTACTGTACATTTGCACTCATTTCACATGCCAGTAAGGAAATCCTTAAAGCTGGCTTCAGCAGTACATGGACCAAGAACTTTTAGATGTGCAAGCTAGGTTTAGAAAAAGCAGAGGAACCAGAGATCAAATCCCTTGGATCATAGAGAAAGCAAGGGAATTCCAGAAAAATATCCACTTCTGCTTCATTGACTACACTTAAAGCCTTTGACTGTCTGGACCACAACAAGCTGTGAGAAATTTTTGAAGAGATGAGAATACCAAACCATCTCACCTGTCTCCTGAGAAAACTGTAAGTAGGACAAGAAGCAACAGTTAGAACTGGACATGGAACAACTAAGTGGTTCAAAATTGGGAAAGGAGTATAACAAGGCTGTGCATTGCCACCTTGCTTAGTTAACTTAAATGCAGAGTACCTCATGCCAATGCCAGGCTGGATGAATCCCAAGCTGGAATCAAGATTGCCAGGAGAAATATCAACAACTTCAGATGTGCAGATGATACCACTCTAATGGCAGAAAGTGAAGAGGAACTAAAGAGCCTCTTGATGAGGGTAAAAAAGGAGAGTGAAAAAGCTGGCTTGGAACTCAACAGTAAAGATCATAGCATCTGGCCCCATCACTTTATGGTAAATAGAAGGGGAAAAAGTGGAAGCAGTGAAAATCTTTGTTTTCTTGGGCTCAAAATCACTGCAGATGGTGACTGCAGACATGAAATTAAAGACACTCTCTCCTTGGAAGGAAAGTTATTACAAACCTAGACAACTTATTAAGAAGCAGAGACATCACTTAGCCAACAAAGGTCCATATAGTCAAAGCTGTGTTTTTTCCAGTAGTCATGTATAGATGTGAGAGTTGGACCACAAAAAAAGGCTGAGCACTGAAAAATTGATGCTTTTGAACTGTGGTGCTAGAGAAGACTCTTGAGAGTCCCTTGGACAACAAGGGGGTCAAACCAGTCAATCCTCAAGAAAATCAACTCTGAATATGCATTGGAAGGACTGATGCTGAAGCTGAAGCTCCAATCCTTTGGCCACCTGATGTAAAGAGCTGACTCATTTGAAAAGACCCTGATGAAAAGACTGAAGGCAGGGGGAGGAAGGGGCACAGAGGATGAGATGGTTAGATAGCATCCCTGACTCAGTGGACATAAATTTGAGCAAACTCTGGGAGATAGTGAAGGACAGAGGAGCCTGGCGTGTTGCAGTTCATCAGGTCACAAAGAGTTGGAGACGATTTAGCAACTGAACATTAACAAACAAAAATTAAGGAAAAGTAAGAGAGTTAGATGTGGTGTGATGTGAGCTGTGTGTCTGTAGTATGGGGATGTGTATGAGGGGTGTATTGGGTATGTGTGGGGGGTGCTGGGTATGTGATGTATGTGTGTGTGAGGTGTGATGTGGGTGTGTAGGGGTATATGTGGTGTTTTGTGTGTGAGTGTGATGTGTGTGATGTGATGTGTGTGTGGTGTGATTTGTGTGTAGGGGTGTGTGTGGTGTGATGTGTGTGTGGTGTGATGTGATTTGTGTGTAGGGGTGTGTGTGAGTGTGATGTGTGTGGTGTGATGTGTGTAGGCTGTGTTCTGGGGGAGCAGGAGCAGGGAGGCGCCCTGGAAGCAGGACCAGCTTGGCGGAACCACAGGCTCCCCTCCAGCCCCTCCTTCCGCGCACCCCTTCCCCCGGGCCCAAGGCTCCTTTCTTCCCCTTCCCATCAGCCCAGCTCAGGGACGGGAAGAGGGAACAGGAAGACACACCAGTCCGTCCAAAATGCCCCTCCATTTCTTCCTCCTCTCCTCCTGCCCCAGAGACCCTGTGCCCAGCCTCAGCCTGGAGAACAGAGGTGAGTGGACACTTTCTTAGCAAGCAGTTCAGTTCTGGGCCCTGCAGCACAAAACAGACCTCTGTCTTCTTCTTTGGCTGGAAAAAAATGTTGGCAGGACAAAAGCACACACACACACAGTGAAAGCAGAAGATGCCACTGACCCTTCCACTGTTGATGTCCCTTGCCTCCCCAGATGAGTTATCTCCAAATATAAAGTGCAGTGCATGCCAGGCCTTGGGCACAGCCTGGGAGACGGGAACAGACTCACGGGGACAGGAAGCTCACACACCGGGGGGCTGTGAGTGACACTGGCGACGTGTCCGCTGCCTTTGGAAGCCTGAGTCCCTCACAGACACCCCCCACACCCCCAGAGGTGAAGCCAAGGCCAAAAGCCAGGCCCGGAGGCTGAGTCTTGAACACACAGCCGGGCTCTCACCAGAGCCGCGGAGCAGCGGCCCACGGAAATTATGCGGCCTCATGTGCCCAGCGGGGCAGCTCATGCGCCTGCATATTTTGGACCTTCCCCGGGCAGGTAGGGATGGTTTGCGCGGAGTGACTGGGGTGCAGCAGGGCCAGAGGCAACTCTGTTTTTTGCAAACATCATTTCCGTAATAGCTTGGGAAGAACTGAAAACCAAAGTGGAATGCATCCAGGCGCCAGAAACACTCTCCTGCTGCATTCCCTGGGCTGAGACCATTCTCTCCTCCGACGTACTGCCTCCTCAAACTTCCTCCTGCGGCTGCTTCCAGCCAGGCCTCCCTTCACTTCCAGAATGTTCTTCAAAGGCCATCCCTTTGCAGGGACATACAGCAAGCTGTTTTGTCATCCAAGAAAAGAAAAGGCATGGTCAGAGATGGCGCCAAGGACTTCACTGGTGCTCCAGTGGTTCAGACTCCACGCTTCCAGTGCAGGGGGCACAGGTTGGACCCCTGGTCCGGGAACTAAGATCCTACAAGGCCATTTGGTGCAGCCAAAAAGAGAAAAAGACGTGGCTCCAATCCATCCAGGAAATTTAAAGTCTGCCCTGTGAAAGGATTCTTTCCATCGACTCCCTCATGGTGCCCTGGGGGCGTGGTTCCATGGGGGTTTTACCCCCACGTAAGAGGAGAAGTGGAGAGGTGACGGGATCACACTGTCAGGCCAAGGGATCCTTTGACCCCACATTCTTTGCACCCCTCTGGAACACTGAGCATAAATAATACATTTACCTACATAACTCAACCCATTTGGTTGTATATCAATGTTATTGTGAGTTCCATGTGAGTTATTAGGAGTTCATTGTGTGTGTCTGAATCTAGACTGAGATGCCTTGGGAGGGAGGTGGGAGTGGGGTTCAGGATGGGGAACACAGGTACACCCATGGCTGATTCATGTCAATGTATGGCGAAAACCACTACAATGCTGTAAAGTAATTAACCTCTAATTAAAATAAATAAATAAAAAATTTAAAATTTAATAAAGTAAAAAGTAAATAAATAAACTGAAATGCCTTTTCTGCTCCCCTAAGAGACAGTAGAATGTTCTTTGAGGATCAAAGAGCTGTAAGAGCCAGCTCTCGGTGCACTGGAAGAATAAGGGGCTGGAGAATAAGGGCAGGAGAAGAAAGGGTTGAGGACAAGAGGCAGCCTGAAGGGGCCAGCAGACCCGTTAGAGCAGAGCAAGGGGTTGTCGGGAGATTGAACTGGGACTGAACAGATCCCCTAAGCTTGACTCTTCAGCCAGCAGGGCCAGGCAGCCAGGAAAAGGGACCCGATTAAGATCAAGTCCAAGGCCAGGGGACTATCCCATGCTGACAGGCCTGTCCTCTGCCCCCATGAGTACTGCAGAGGCTCCAGTCAGCTGCACCCATATCCTCACTCTCGAGTCAGCTCTCTGGTTCTGGAAGATCTGCGTGAATGATAGCCATGAGTGACCTACCAGGAGAGGTCCCCCAGGGGACCAGAGTGGGGGTACCGCTGGCTACCCCCAGGGCCTCCACTCACAGCAGGCAAGGCAGAGAACAACAAGCAGCTGGCTTGTCCAGGAGGCGTTACTGCATTTAACAAACCAGGTGTTCAGACATTATCCAGGAGAAACTGAAATCCTTATACACGCTGATGGAAGTGCAAAATGGTGCAGCCACTGTGAAGAACAGGCTGGCAGTTCCACCACAAATTAAACATATATATATGCCAGCTGCTCAGTCCTGTCCAACTCTTCATGGCCTCAAGGACTGTAGCTTGCCAGACTCCTCTATCCATGGGATTTTCCAGGCAGGAATATTGGAGTGGTTGCCATTTCCTCTTCTAGGGGGTTTTCCCGACCCAGGGATTGAACCTGTGTCCCTTGTGTCTCCTGCATTGGCAGGCAGGTTCTTTACCACTAGCACTACCTGGGAGGCCCCAAAAGAAGGATGCCTACCAACATTGTTTCTGCCCTTATGAGAAGCCCATGTGATCCACTCCTAGGTGTGGACCCAAAAGAACTTGAAAGCAAGTGTTCCAACAAAAATGTACACAGGAATGTTTGTAGGAGCAGTACTCATAAGAGCCAAAAGGTAGAACAATCCAAAGGTCCATCAGCAAATGAACAGACAAGCAAAATGAGGCATATTTACACAATGGAGTATTATCCAGCCATACAAAATGAAACACGCATGCTACAACATGAGTGAGTCTTGGAACCATTATGCTACGTAAAAAAGCCAGACACAAAAGGCCACATGTTGGGTGCATCCATTTAAAGGAAATCTCCAGAATAGGTAAATCCATAGATACAGAAAGCAGATTTGTGATTGCCAGGGGCAGGGGGTGCGGCTGAGCAGAAATGGAGAGTTACTGCTTGGCAGAAACAGGGCTTCTGTTTGGGATGACGAAATATTCTGGAACTAGAATGTACTTAATGCCACTGCATTGTACACTTTGAAATGGTTAAAAAGGTAAAGTTTCTGTTATGTCTATTTTACTACAACTGGAGAGGAAAAGGGAGGCTGGAGAAAAAACAAGTTATCTGGCAATTTTTCGAGTTCGCAAAATTTGATTTATTGGAAAGAAACTTGATCCACGACAGATGAGATGCTAAGTGTCGGGCTTTTAGTCATGCTATGATGGCAGGTTTGCTTCATCTGGAAACAACACTTTGCTGAGTGCGTGCTGAGTCCCAGGCTCAGATTTCCGCTCATCCTCGTGGTGACACCGAGAGAGAGATGGGCCCGTGGTCATTTCCTTCCCGCAGAAGGAGCTGAGGTCCAAAGGCAGCAGAAACAGTGACTTGCTGAAGGTCACACAGCCTCGGGTGACAGCCCCTAGTCTCTGAGTCCAGGGCTCCTTCCCCGCCAGTCTCCTTGCTGCCTTTTCCTGTGGCATCTCAGGCCTGAGACTTGAAATTCCTGGCAGAGAACCTCTACCTGAAACTCAAGAAACTCCACAGTGGGTTGCCTGAGCTCACTATGACATCAGAGATGTTTGTGTTCTTCTCTTGCCCAAATTCTGCCCATGGGGAGGCAGCCACTCCACCCAAAGGCATGAAGATCATAAAACCAATAAAGGAATTTTTTTTTCTTTTTTCCTCCCCAAGATCATCAGTCTCCTGGCTGTGTCCTTTTTTTTTTTTTTGCTTTTGATTTTGGCTGCGCTGGGTCTTCATTGCTGTGCACGGGCTTTCTTTAATTGCGGCGAAATTTCTCTAATTTCTCTAGTTTCCGGGAGTGGGCTTCTCCTTGTGGAGGCTTGTCTTGTTGCAGAGAATGGGCTGTAGGGCTTGCCGGCTTCGGGAGATGTGGTGCATGGTCTTAGCTGCCCCGCAGCACATGGGATCTTCCTGGACCAGGGATTGAAACCAGGTCCCCTGTAGTGGCAGGTGGATTCTTAACTGCTGGACCACCAGGGAAGTGCTGGCTGTGTCCTTTTAAAAAACATCTCAAGAACTCAGACATGCTTCAATCAACCCACGTGACCTCTGTGTGTACAAGTGTCGTGGGTAGAACAGTGTGTCCCAAAAGGTGTGTTGAAGTTCTCACCCCAGTGCCTGCAAGTGTGGCCTTGTTTGGAAATCAGGTCTTTGAAGATGTGATCAAGTTGGAGGTCACACTGGATAAGAAGGGGCCTAATCCAATGACTTGTGTCCTTCTAAGAACATGGTGACATCGAGACAAAGGGGAGAAGGTGTATGAGAACAGAACCAGAGACTGGAGCGAGGCAATTATAAGCCAAAGGATGCTTAATAGGGGGTGTCAGAAGCCGCAGAGAAGCAAGCTGGATCCTCCTGCAGACCTGCCGACACCTCCATTTCAGACTTACATGTTCTGAAACGATGAGAGAACAGATATTAAATTTATGCTGTTTGTGGTCATTTGATACAGCAGCCTACAGAAGAAAACAAGGCTAGACGTCAGCCATTTCAGGTGACAGTGTTAAGTTGGTCAGTCATGTCTGGCTCTTTGCAACCCCATGGACTGTAGTCCGTCAAGCTCCTCTGTCCATGGGATTCTCCAGGCAAGAATACTACAGTGGATAGCCATGCCCTTCTCCAGGGGTTCTTCCCGACCCAGGGATTGAACCTGGGTCTCCTGCACTGCAGGCGGACTCTTTACCGTCTGAGTGCCTCTCGTGGACACTCTGACCTCAGCCATCCAGGAAATGCTAAGTAGGCCTGAATGTAGGAGGTGAGCACCCCTGGCTTGCTGGTCCCCTGGACTCGCAGGGGCAGTGGCTGACCCTTGACCATGTTCTTAGAAGGACACAAGTCATTGGATTAGGCCCCTTCTTATCCAGTGTGACCTCCAACTTGATCACATCTTCAAAGACCTGATTTCCAAACAAGGCCACACTTGCAGGCACTGGGGTGAGAACTTCAACACACCTTTTGGGACACACCGTTCTACCCATGACACTTGCACACACAGAGGTCACGTGAGTTGATCGAAGCATGCCTGAGTTCTTGAGATGTTTTTTAAAAGGACACAGCCCCTGCCCCTCTTCTCTGTCTTCCCTCTCTCACTCGCTCCCTAGGCCAACAAAGTAGCCTCAGATGATACATCAACCAATGGGCAGAGCCGGGTGCCTAGAAAACTTTATTGGTGAACACTGTCATTTGAATTTTATACAATTTTCCTGTGTCAAAAAGTTGATTCTTTTCAACATTTTTTTTCTAACATTCAAAAATGTAAAAACTGCTCTTAGCTAGCCCTTGGTACAAAAAGAGGCAGCAGGCTGGATTTGGCTCATGGGTGGTAGTTTGCTGACCCCTGACCTAGACAACCTCATTGAGTCCCATGTGGTTTGGGAGATTGCACATGCCTCAGGGCAACTAAGCCCGTGTACCACAACTACTGAGCCGGCAAGCTCCAAAGCCAAACAAGAGTACCCACTGCAAAGGAGAAGCTAAATATGTATCAGTTCAGTTCAGTTCAGTCACTCAGTCGTGTCCGACTCTTTGTGACCCCAGGGACCTCAGCACGCCAGGCCTCCCTGTCCATCACCAACTCCCGGAGTTTACTCAAACTCATGTCCATTGAGTTGGTGATGCCATCCAGCCATCTCATCCTCTGTCGTCCCCTTCTCCTCCTGCCTTCAATCTTTCCCAGCATCAGGGTCTTTTCAAATGAGTCAGTTCTTCACATCAGGTGGCCAAAGTATTGGAGTTTCAGCTTCAATATCGGTGCTTCCAATGAACAACGTACAAATCGAATCTCTATCTTTTACCCAGGCTTCTCTCTGAGCTTTAAAGGCCTCAATCCATGCCCTCTTGGATGTCTAATATGCATCAGACTTCCCAAATGTAACATTCTAGATGCAACTTTTTATTTCCCTCCCCACTTGAAATTTATCTCATCCCTCTGCCCCCATCTCAGTTAATGGGGTTGCCACTGCCTATCAGGACAAAACTCTGTAGTCATCTTTGACTCCTTTCTTTTCCTCAAACTCCATGTTCAATCCATCTGCAAAAACTGTCAACTCTGTACTGCCTTCACAGTATACCCGTATCTGACAACTTCTCCCCACCTCCTCTGTTCTCATCCTCATCCAAGCTATCAGCACCTCCCAATTCACCTCTGGAGCCTCCTACCATCTGTTTGCCACACGGCAGCCAACGAGATCCTTTTGAACTTGAGCATCCTGTTCACCTACCCTCAATCCTGCCTCTCATCCTCCCAATGCTCCCTGCCGCCCTTAGAATAAAATCCAACACCTAAAGTTCAAAGCCACAATGAAATACCACCTCATACCACTTAGGAGAGCGAAAGATCATCTACACTGTTTTTCTAGATTCCAAGTATGTGCATTAATATATGATATTTGTTTTTCTCTCTCTGACTTACATCCCTCTGTGTGACAGTCTCAGGTCCACCCACATCTCTACAAATGACTCGATTTTGTTCCTTTTTATAGCTGAGTAATATTCCATTGTCTATACGTGCCGCATCTTTATCAGTTCCCCTGTTGATGGACATTTAGGTTGCTTCCATGCTCTGGCTACCGTAAATGTTTGCAAAACAGAAATAGAGACACGGACATAGAGAACAAACATATGGACAGCAAAGGAGAAAGGGGAGGTGGGATGAATTGGGAGGCTGGGATTGACATATATACTCTACCGACACTATGCGTAAAATAGGTAAGTAATGAGAACCTACTGTATAGCTCAGGGAACCTTACTCAGTGCTCCTTTTTCATGCTTTCATCAGCTGGCAATGCAGTAACAGTAGGAAAAAAAAAAAACACAATTCTCCCCAAGAGTAAAACCGCAATGACTCACACCTTGTTAAACCTAGATGTCATGGGGGAGGGGAGGAAGTGCAGAGGAAAAGGGAAATTTACTGATTCTTGGAAAAGAAGAAGTTTCAGCTCAAAACTGCATTATTCACAGTAACATCACTCATCATGACAAGCTGCTGTGTTTTTCATGAGGGCGGAAGATGTGATTCTTCAGGCGAATCAGATGGTATGAGGATGGTGGAGTCCCCTCTCCTCAATGAAAATGGAATAAACTCTATTTTCAGGGGGCCAGGAGTGGGTCTCAAGGGAGGGATACAGAGCGTGACGCTGTTCTGGGAGCAGTGCCTGGGACGGGACATAGAGTGTCCCCGCCTAGGAGGGTGGGGGACTCCTGGGCCTCGAGCCCTTGCCACGAGCTCCCAGCCGACTCTGTCCATTGAGGTGAAACAGGAAGTGGGCGGGCAGGCCAGGCACTCGGCTCGCTTTGGAGGAGGGCAGCGGGGACTTCCACAGCAAGGCTGTAGGAAATTTACCAAGTGGAACCTGGGGAGGGAAAGAGTGCGTGTGCTTTCCCCAAGAAAAGCCCGGAGGCACTTAGGCCAAAAATAGGTGAGCATGTGTGTGTGTGTGTGCGCGTGTGTGCACGTGCATGTGTGAGTGTGTGTGTGTGTGAGAGAGGGTATGTGTATATGCATGTGAGTGTGTGCAAGAGTGTGTGTGTGCACACATGTGAGAGTGTGTGCGCGTGTGTGTGTGTGAGTGGGGGGGAGCGTGTATGTCAAGTTCTGTCATTTACGAAGCAGGCTCTGTGGCTCTCGCCTCCTTAATCCTCCCACCCCTAGCCCTACCCCCGGCCCCCCACCTCTGCCTCTTGGGTGTTCCACATGTCTGAGCATGCCTGGCAGCGTGTGAGGTGACATTCCACACCCCCACCTGCCGCACCCCCTCCCAGAAGCTAACCTGCGTGTACCAAGCTGTCGAAGTGTCAACCTGAAAGGAACGGAAAGTTAGGCTGACAAGCTGGGCTGAAGGCTGAAAACAACAACCGTCATCAGCGGGCGGGAGGGGCTGTAGTATTTACAGTCTACTCTGATCCCTGCCGCCGGAATGTATCCCCGTGGGAGGTAGCCAGAGGAAGACAAGTGAACATCTCAGGAGTTGTTTTACCCCAAATATTAAGAAGCCAACTCAAGCAACTGAGGGGCCCCCACCGGCACCCCACCCGCCAGCACTGTTGCACAGAGACCCCAGCCCCGCAGTTTCCTGAGAACCGCCACTGATGCAGAGTCGCTCTGGCCCTCCGAGCAAAATAAGCAAGAGAGGCATTGGTTGTGTGGGGAAGTGGCAATGACCTGTAGGAGGCAACTTCCACTGAAGGCAAAAATGAGGTGATTTCACCCAGCTCTGAGCAGGAGAGGAAGACCACGCGGAACACTGCTGAAAGGTGGACAGGTTAGTTTCATGAATCCTTGCTGTGGTCCTTCTGGGCACACCCAGGAGAAAACTGAAACTGGTTATATTCAAAGGCAACCAGGCATACAAGAAAACGTGACACCGTGAGTGAAAGCCAACAGACAAGAGAAACACAAAGATTTCAGATACTTGAATTACTAGACACACACTCAGTCAATTCTGTCTAAGAAATAATCAACAAGATTGAAAATTTTAGCAAAAAATTGAAAACGATTAAAAAATGATCCTTCTCCAGGGGATCTTCCTAACCCAGGGATCAAACCCAGGTCTCCTGCATGCCAGGGAGATTCTTTGCCATCTAAGCCACCAGGGAAGCCCAGAAAGAATCACAATTGATATTAAAAAGAACTTCTAGTAGTGAAAAATACATTAGTTAGAATTAAAGATTAGAGGATGATTTCTTTATGATTTTTGTAATGATTACTCACCTGAGGATATTAATGGGCAATTTTTTTAACTTTTATTCTTTGGCCACATCAAGCAGCATGCAGAATCTTAGTTCCCTGACCAGGGATTGAACCCAAGTCCCTTGCAGAGGACCAGAGAGTCTTAACAATTGGACCAGCCAGGAAGTCCCCTAGTGGATGGTTTTAATGACACTTTTAGACACAACTGCAGAGAGAATTTGTTTCCCAAGACTAAAGAAGAAAAAGCTATCAAAATTATACTCTGTAAAGACAAAATGATTAAAAAGTTTAGGTCAGTTCAGTTGCTCTGTCATGTACAACTCTTTGCAACCCCATGGACTGCAGCACACCAGGCCTCCCTGTCCATCACCAACTCCGGGAGTTTACTCAAGCTCATGCCCATTGAGTCAGTGATGCCATCCAACCATCTCATCCTCTGTCATCCCCTTCTTCTCAAGCCTTCAATCTTTCCCAGCATCAGAGTCTTTTCCAATGAGTCAGCTCTTCGTCTCAGGTGCCCAAAGTATTGGAGTTTCAGCTTCAGCATCAGTCCTTCCAATGAATATTCAGGACTGATCTCCTTTAGGATGGACTGATTGGATCTCCTTGCAGTCCAAGGGACTCTCAAGAGTCTTCTCCAACACCACAGTTCAAAAGCATCAATTCTTTGCTGCTCAGCTTTCTTTACAGTCCAACTCTCACATCCATACATGACCACTGGAAAAACCATAGCTTTGACTAGGCAGACCTTTGTTGGCAAAGTAATGTCTCTGCTTTTTAATATGCTGTCTAGGTTGGTCATAACTTTTCTTCCAAGGAGTAAGTATCTTTTCATTTCATGGCTGCAATCACCATCTGCAGTGATTTTGGAGCAAAAATAAATAAATAAATAAAGTCAGTCACTGTTTCCACTGTCAGGTATTCCCACCTCTTGAAGAATTTTCCACAGTTTATTGTGATCCACACAGTCAAAGGCTTTGGCATAGTCAATAAAGCAGAAATAGATGTTTCTCTGGAACTCTCTTGCTTTTTTGATGATCCAGTGGATGTTGGCAATTTGATCTCTAGTTCCTCTGCCTTTTCTAAAACCAGCTTGAACATCTGAAAGTTCATACTGTTGAAGCCTGGCTTGCAGAATTTTAAGCATTACTTTACTAGCATGTGAGATGAGTGCAAATGTGCAGTAGTTTGAGCATTCTTTGGCATTGCCTTTCTTTGGGATTGGAATGAAAACTGACCTTTTCCAGTCCTGTGGCCACTGCTGAGTTTTCCAAATTTGTTGGCATATTGAGTGCAACACTTTCACAGCATCATCTTTGAGGATTTGAAATAGCTCAACTGGAATTCCATCACATCCACTAGCTTTGTTCATAGTGATGCTTCCTAAGGCCCACTTGACTTTGCATTCCAGGATGTCTGGCTCTAGGTGAGTGATCATACCATTGTGATTATCTGGGTCATGAAAATCTTTTTTGTATAGTTCTTCTGTGTATTCTGAGGTTACTGCTGAGTTTTCCAAATTTGCTGCCATATTGTCTCAAGGCAAGAATGCTGAAGTGGTTTGCCATTCCTTCTCCAGTGGACCACATTTTGTCAGAACTCTCCACCATGAACCATCTGTCTTGGATGGCCCTACACAGCATGGCTCACCATTTCATTGAGTTAGACAAGGCTAACTGGGAGAAATATCAATAACCTCAGATATGCAGATGACACCACCTTTATGGCAGAAAGTGAAGAAGAACTAAAGAGCCTCTTGATGAAAGTGAAAGAGGAGAGTGAAAAAGTTGGCTTAAAGCTCAACATTCAGAAAACTAAGATCATGGCATCTGGTCCCATCACTTCATGGCAAATAGATGGGGAAATAGTGGAAACAGTGGCAGACTTTATTCTTTTGGCCTCCAAAATCACTGCAGATGGTGACTGCAGCCATGAAATTAAAAGATGCTTACTCCTGGGAAGAAAAGTTATGGCCAACCTAGACACCATATTAAAAAGCAGAGACATTACTTTACCAACAAAGGTCCATCTAGTCAAAGCTATGGTTATCCCTGTAGTCATGTATGGATGTGAGAGTTGGACTATAAAGAAAGCTGAGCACCAAAGAATTGATGCTTCTGAACTGTGGTGTTGGAGAAGACTCTTGAGAGTCCCTTGAACTGCAAGGAGATCCAACCAGTCCATCCTAAAGGAAATCTGTCCAGAATATTCATTGGAAGGACTGATGCTGAACCTGAAACTCCAATACTTTGACCACCTAATGTGAAGAACTGACTCATTGGACAAGACCCTGATGCTGGGAAAGATTGAAGGCAGGAGGAGAAGGGGACAACAGTGGATGAAATGGTTGGATGGCATCACCAGCTCAATGGACATGAGTTTGAGCAAGCTCCGGGAGTTGGTGATGGGCAGGGAGGCCTGGTGTGCACCAGTCCATGGGGACACAGAGTCAGACATGACTGAACAACTAACCCTGTGTATTCTTGCCACTTCTTCTTAATATCTTCTGCTTCTGTTAGGTCCATATCATTTCTGTTTTATTGTGCCCATCTTTGCATGAAATGTTCCCTTGGTAAATCTCATTTTCTTGAAGAGATCTCTAGTCTTTCACTGTGAGTAGATTTAATAATCATCAGTTGGAGTAAAAAGAAAGAAAGGCACAAAAAGAAATATTTAAATATAGGCTGATAGATGATTATCCCAAACTGATGACACTCACCCACAGAATCAAGACCAACGAACTCCCAGCAAGACAATAAAAAAGATACCCTTATATGCAGAAAAGAGAAAAAGAGAGGGGAAAAGAATATCTTAAAGGAGCTTGCCTTTAAAGAAGTCATCTATAATTCCATAATTGCACTACTATAACACAACCACTGCCAGCAATTAAATGTATTCCCCTCCACTAACCTAAGGAAGAGAAAAACCATTAAAAGAAGCAAGTGTAAAAGTGTTCATTGCTCAGTCGTGACCCCACTCTTTATGACCCATGGACTGTTAGCCTACCAGGCTCCTATGTCCATGGGATTCTCCAGGCAAGAATACTGGAGTGGGTTGCCATTCCCTCCTCCAGGGCATCTCCCCAGTCCAGGGACTGAACCTGGGTCTCCTGCATTGCAGGCAGATTCTTTACCATCTGAGCCATCAGGATAAACATTCAACTGACTCAAAACACAATGAAAGCTAGAACATTATGCAACGATGTCTTTGATTTACCAAGAGAAAAACCTAAATCCTCTACCCATGGAAAATATCCCTCAAGAATTAAAGTGAAATTCAGACATTTGAGGATAAGAAAAAAATGCAAAAAAGCATTCACCATCTGAAAGGAAAAGGAAAATAACTCCACATGGAAGGTTTAAAGTGCAAGAAAGAATGAGAATTAAAGAATGATAAATACTTTCATGTGAAAAAGTGACTGGATTGTCATCAAATCAGAAGTGTACTTGCAACAACCTACGCTTGGGTTCCATATCATGTGAGTCATTGACTTCGAGGAGCCTTGTGTGCATGTGTGCGTGTGTTTAGTTGCTTCATTCGTGTTCAACTCTTTGCAACCTCACAGATTGTAGTCCGCCAGGCTCCTCTGTCCATGTGATTCTCCTAGCAAGAACACTAGAGTGGGTTACCATGCCCTCCTCCAGGGCATCTTCCTGACTCAGGGATCGAACCCGCATCTGCCGCATCTCCTGCACTGCAGGTGGATTCTTTTTCAATGAGCCACCAGGGAAGCCCCAAGGAGCCTTGGGCAGGCCTCAAAGATCAGGCCAGCAGCCATCCTCAGCTGAAGCTGAGCCAGCAGGACCCACCTGGCGACTTGATCAGGAGAGGCATGTCATGTCCCGCAAGATTCAGAGAAAGTAAAGTGGGTGTTCTAACACGAGCCAGAAATGGAAAGTCACAAGGATATTTGCCATGGTAGGTGCTGGTTTGCAGCAACACTGATTCTCTCATGACTCTCTTCAGTGCGCCCCAGGGTGAGAAACTTCAAGGGTCTGTTTATTCAGGCCTGGTCAATGATCACCCAGTCTCTCCAGTAATCAATGAAAAAAAACTACACCCAGCATAAGAGGAAAAATCTGTATGGTCATGTACGTTGGAGGGGACTTCCCCACTGGCTCTCTGGTAAAGAATCTGCCTGTGATGCAGAAGACGCCAGTTTGATCCCTGGGTCAGGAGGATCCCCTGGAGGAGGGCACGGCAGCCCCCTCCAGTGTTCTTGCCTGGAGAATCCCGTGGACAGAGGGGCCTGGCAGGCCACAGTCCATGGGGTCACAAAGAGTCGGACACGACCAAGCATGCACACAAGCACACAAGCTGGAGATGACACTGGCTCGGAGTGGAGTCGTGGCCACGCAGGTGGAATATGAAACGCGTTTTGGAGGGATAGGAGATCTGGGGTGGGGACCAAGGACCACTCAAAAAGCTTAAGAGACTGGGCGGTGCCTTTGACTGAGATGAGAAAGACATAGAAAAGTACACTTTGTAAAATTTTGAGACAAGATTCAGGTGAAAGCAGGTTCAAATTTTCCATTTTAGACTTTTACATAACACCTGTGAGACCTCCAAGTGGAAGACATCACTTTTGCAATTGGAGCCCAGAGGAGGGGTTCAGGCTACAGATATAAACCTTGGAATTATTAGCACATTATAGATGGTATTTAAGGCCAGAGGTATGGAGAAAATTCATCTAACAAAAATGTGTACAAATTTAAAATACACATAATTTTTAGAAAGAAAATAAAAATCATCCCTCATCCATGAGCAGATATCATCTATAAATGATCTAACCACCTAATTATAAATTTATAGAATTATGTATTGTCCACATATAAGTATATGTATCACCAGGAAGATAATGTTATTGATATTTAATTGGCCTTGGCCACAGTTTCCTTATACCCGTGGCCGCCTCTTCTGTCCTAAAACCTTTATGGGGAGCAGTCGAGCCATCTGATGCCCATTGCCTCAGCAAAGGGATGTGATAATAGACTGTCTTCTAGTTTTTAAGTTTCCAAGCGCTTCCCTGGTGGCTCAGATGGTAAAGAATCTGCCTGCAATGCAGGAGACCCGGGTTCAGTCCCTGGGTCAGAAAGATCCCCTGGAGAAGGCAATGGCTACCCACTCCAGGATTCTTGCCTGGAGAATTCCATGGACAGAGGAGCCCGGTGGGCTGTAGTCCATGGGGTTGTAAAGAGTTGGATACGACTAAGCAACTCACACGAGGGACATGGAAAGGATCAAGATCACTGTTAGGTGACAGGTTGCAGAGTGCCCAGAGAACACGTGTTCCGGCTTAAGTGAAGTTCCCCTGGAGTGAGAGGAGAGGGAGGACCACTGGGAAGCAATGGGCCTCAAGGGCTGGTGGGTCCCAGTGAGAAGGACCCTCTATCCCCACCCCGGCAAGTGCTGCACTGACCTCCATGTGGATTGGAGAGCAGGGGAGTCCTGTGCCTCTTTGCTCAGGTAGCACCCAGCGGGCAGGGTCTAGACCCCAAAGGGAGAGAAGCTGCCAGGTGAAGGGGCTTGGCCCCACCGTAAGGGAGAAGCAGGGGCAGGTTACCATGCAGCCAAGTGTGGATGGGAACGCAGAGCTTATGGACCTCACAGAGCTTCCGGCAGGGGAGGGGTCCTTGGCAACCTGCGTGGACCAGTGACCAGGGACAACTCCACGGACTTTCAGCAAGGACTGGAGGGACCCCCGGACGTGTCTTGGCATGTCAAAGCCCCTTGGCACATATATAACCCCAGGGAAAACCTGGAACCCTAAGATGATGTGGAATCATGGGGGCTCAAGACAGGAGTTAAATTCTGCTAGGGAAGAATTTCTAAAAGTCATACTTCCTGTGGTATATCAATAAACTACTGGAAGTGGGCTTTGCAGAGAGGTTGGAGATTCTGCAAGAGCAGGTAAAAGTGGAAGAAACCCCACCCATTCCTATTCATGGTATAGCATCATATCCCCGGGGTGATGGGGTTTGGGAAGGGCAGCAGGGAGGAAGGGAAGGACAGAAGGAGGGAGGGAGGCAAGAGAGTGGAGGGAGCAAGAGGAGAGAGCTAAGACAGAGGGCGAGCCCTCTCCAGTACCTGCGACACAGATGGTGAGCCTGGGGAAAATGCCAATCACGCCCGCTTCACCCATCATTGGCACAGCACCTCACTCGGTGTTCAGTTCAGTTCAGTCACTCAGTCGTGTCCGACTCTTTGCAACCCCATGGACTGCAGCACGCCAGGCCTCCCTGTCCCTCACCAACTCCTGGAGTTTACTCAAACTCATGTCCATCGCGTTGATGATACCATCCAGCCATCTCATACTCTGCTGTCCCCTTCTCCTCCCGCCTTCAATCTTTCCCAGCATTAGGGTCTTTTTCAATGAGCCAGTTTCACATCAGATGCCCAAAGTGTTGGAGTTTCAGCTTCAGCATCAGTCCTTCCAATGAATATTCAGGACTGATTTCCTTTAGGATGGACTAAGCCTCTAATAAACATTTGTGGAATGACTGAATGGTAGGAACACAATAAATATTTGTCGAATAAACACACATATTGTACATGTGAGATACAGAGTTTGTTGAAGCAACTTATTCATGAGATTGTTGGGGAATAAAAATAGAAAAAAAAATTGATCTCATCTAAATCCACCATCCCCCAAAATCAAAACATTAAATCTTTCAGTACTCCCTCCTGCTGTGTTCTGGATCAAGGTGAAGTCAGAACATCAAGCTGTGATTGTTTTTCTGAAAAAGTTTTCCTTCTCTTGCAATGAGCATTTGTAGTTGTAGCCATTAGCCTCCTAGAGGCAGGAGTCTCATGCCCAGGTCCCTGCTGTCAGCGTGAAGGGCTGGATCCCATGCACTTTGTCGACACCTGCACGTTGGGCCTGCAGCCTCCCAGCCCAGTGGTCCTTATGGCAGAGGCTGACCCAGCCCCAGCTGCAGGTGGACCCCACTGTGGTCCTCACACTGGCACTGTCATCCCTCCATCAGCAGTCCCTGCTTCTCTTCCTCATCTGAATGGTTGATCTTAGAGATGGCTTTCAGCTTAAATGTTTGGTGATTCTCAGCTTCTTTGGTTAAAGCAGCTGATTGTCATGGGGGATTGATTCCAAACCTGTGTGTCAGCACTGAAGCTGTCATATGAAGAAGCCTAGACCTCCCCAGGATGGGAATCCCAGGCGTGAAGAATGTTCTCCTATCTGGCCAATGAGCCAGGCCTAAGAGAGACCTGGAGTAACAGAGAAGTTTGGCTTTAGAGTAGAAAATGACGTGAGGCAAAGGCTAACAGGGTTTTGCCAAGAGGAAGCACTGGTCACAACAAACACCCTCTTCCAACAACACAAGAGAGGACTCTACGCATGGACATCACCAGATGGCCAACACTGAAATCAGATTGATTATATTCTTTGCAGCCGAAGATCTAGAAGCTGTATATAGTCAGCAAAAAACAAGACGAGGAGCTGACTGTGGCTCAGATCATGAACTCCTTATTGTCAAATTCAGACTTAAACTGAAGAAAGTAGGGGGAAACACTAGACCATTCAGATGTGACCTAGATCAAATCCCTTGTAACTATACAGTGAAAGTGACAAATAGATTCAAGGGATTAGATCTGATAGGCAGAGTGCCTAAAGAGCTATGGATGGAGGTTCACGACACTGTACAGGAGACGGCAATCAGAATCATCCCCAAGAAAAAGAAATGCAAAAAAGCAAAACGGTTGTCTGAAGAGGCCTTACAAATAGCTGAGAAGAGAAGCTAAAGGCAAAGGAGAAAAGGAAAGAGATATCCATCTGAATTCAGAGTTCCAGAGAATAGCAAGGAGAGATAAGATAAGTGAACAATGCAAAGAAATAGAGGAAAACAATAGAATGGGAAAGACTAGAGATCTCTTCAACGAAACTGGAGATACCAGGGGAACATTTCATGCAAAGATGGACTCAACAGAGGACAGAAAGGGTATGGACCTAAGAGCAGCAGAAGAGACCAAGAAGAGGTGGCAAGAATACACAGAAGAACTGTACAAAAGAGTCGTAACGATGGTGTGATCACTCACATAGAGCCAGACACCCTGGAGTATGAAGTCAAATGGGCCTGAGGAAGCATTACTACTAACAAAGCTAGTGGGGGTGATGGAATTCCAGCTGAGTTATTTCAAATCCTAAAAGATGATGCTGTTAAAGTGCTGCACTCATTATACCTTCAACTTCGTAAAACTCAGCAATGACCACAGGACTGGAAAAGGTCCGTTTTCATCCCAGTCCCAAAGAAAGGCAATGCCAAAGAATGCTCAAGCTACCATACAGTTGCACTCATTTCGCATGCTAGCAAAATAATGCTCAAAATCCTTCAAGCTAGACTTCAAAAATATGTGAACTGAGAATTTCCAGATATTCAAGCTGGATTTAGAAAAGGCAGAGATCAAATTGCCAACATCCATTGAATCATAAAAAAAGCAAGAGAATTCCAGAAAAACATCGACTTCTGCTTTATTGACTATGCTAAAGCCTTTAACTGTGTGGATCACAATAAACTGTGGAAAATTCTTCAAGAGATGGGAATACCAGACCACCTTACCTGCCTCCTGAGAAGCCTGTATGCAGGTCAAGAAGCAACAGTTAGAACTAGACATGGAATGACAGACTGGTTCCAAAGTGGGAAAGGAGTATGTCAAGGCTGTATATTTAACTTATATTTAAGTTATTTAATATGTTGTTACATTAAATAATATATTATTTATATAATATATTAAACGGCTTATTTAAACTTGCTTATTTAACTTATATGTGGAGTACATCATGAGAAATGCCTGGCTGGATGAAGCTCAAGCTGGAATCAAGATTGCCAGGAGAAATATCAATAACCTCAGATATGCAGATGATACCACCCTAGTGGCATAAAGTGAAGAGGAGCTAAAGAGCCTCTTTATGAAAGTGAAAGAGAAGAGTGAAAAAGTTGGCTTAAAATTCAACATTCAAAAAAAGAAGAGCATGGTATCCAGTCCCATCATTCCATGGCACATAGATGGGGAAACAATGGAAACAGTGACAGACCTTCTTTTCTTGGGCTCCAAAATCACTGCAGATGGTGACTACAGCCATGAAATTAAAAGACGCTTGCTCCTTCAAAGAAAAGCTATGACAAACCTAGACAGCGTGTTAAAAAGCAGAGACATCACTTTGCTGACAAAGGTCGATATAGTCAAAGCTATGTTTTTTTCCAGCAGTCATGTATGGATGTGAGAAATGGACCATCAAGAAGGCTGAGCATCAAAGAATTGATGCTTTTGAACTCTGGTGCTGGAGAAGACTCTTGAAAGTCCCTTGGACAGCAAAAAGATCAAACCAGTCAATCCTCAAGGAAATCAACTGTGAATATCCATTGGAAGGACTGATACTGAAGCTGAAGCTTCAATACTTTGGCCACCTGATGCAAACAGCCAACTCATTGGAAAAGACCCTGATGCTGGGAAAGATTGAGGGCAGGAGGAGAAGGGAGCAACAGAGGATGAGATGGCTGGAGAGCATCACCGACTCAATGGCCATGAGTTTGAGCAAACTCAAGGAGATAGTGTAGGATAGGGAAGCCTGGTGTGCTACAGTCCATGGGGTCTCAAGAGTTGGACACGACTTAGCAACTGAACGACAATGAAAAACCAATACAAAATAAAAAATGTTACAGAAAGAAAAATGTCACATCTGATTATTATCACGTTGAGCTTAGAACCAGAAAAAAATTGCATTTGTGGGTTAAAAAAAAAAAAAAAGAATTCGCCTAAAGCTGAAATGCAATGAGAAGTTTATAAATGTAGGTTTTAAACAGGTGATGGATAAGATGTGATTTATACTCTAAGACCAGGTACTCCTGAGAAGAGGAAGCATCCGAGGCAAGTTAGAGCAGAGGTGAGTTCTGTGTTTTCCCCTGTGGTGCTGGTAACAAAGAAGGAAAGGATCGGGTCAAGCTGGCAGGCATTTCAGAGCTGTCATGGACCAGACCTGCTGCTGGTTGAGAGGTGGCTCCTGAGCGATCAGGGAGCCGCCTGGGTGCCCTCTCCACTCGGCCTCTCGGGCTCAGCATTTCCGGTTCCGGCCAGCCTGTCTTCTTTCCTCATCCTCATTCCTCCAGGCTTGGAGCTGGCCACTGCCCCGCCTTCTGACACCTGACTTTGAACAATCCTTTTCCTGTGTTTTTCTCTTTTCCGTCGTCTCGCCAACACCCAGTTCTGCTAGAAGCGTCTGTGTGTGTCTCACCTCCAGGTGGGCCGAAGTTCTCAGAGGGTCCCCACCTTGTGTCCTACGTCACCTCTGACGATGCCCACATGGGCATCTCCCGCTTGGACCCCACCCCCTGACTCCAAAATTCATATCTCCAGCTGCCCCCTCAGTGCCTCTGTTGGAGCAGCAAAGGGGCATCTCAGACAAAGCTTGTTCAAGACTGAGCTCCTCACATGTCCCCAGACCGCCCTTCCCCACTCACTTCTCATCTTGGTGGATGGCATCTTTCTTCTCATTATTCAGGCCAAGGGGCTTGAAGTCAGCTTTGTTCCCTTCCGATGCTTCTCCTTTCGGGCTCTGCTCTCCAAAGGCATCCTCAGCCTGATCGCTTCCCACCATCTCCCCGTCCCTCCCTGCTTCAGGCTACCTGCATCTGCCACATGGATAATGGCTGTGGCCTCAGATGGAATCCTTCTGAGTCTTCTCTCTGATGTCACCTGGTGCTGCTCTGCCCCTCCTCTCCTGCCATATGCTCTTCCTTTGCCAGAGGGAGCTTGCTCCCCCAGTCAGAGCCTCTGTTTGCTGTTCCCTTGGCCTGGAAGTCTTTCCCCTATGTATCTGCTTGGAGCATCTCTTGTCTCCTTACACAAATCCCCCTTCTTGGTGAGATCTTTCCTGATCATCCTAATGAAAATAGAAAATAACCCCCTTCCCTGATCCCTGACTTCTCCCTACCCCACTTTCCTGACCTATGTCCCCCATAGCACAGATGACCTTCTACTATATTTAGGGGAAACTTACTAGTTTCATTTTGTTATCTGTTTTATGTATTGTCTCCCTCTTCTTGCTGGAATGTAACTCCACAGGGGCAGGAGTGTTTGTTTATGTTGTCACCCTTGTGTCCCCGGCTCCCGAAACACTTCCAGCAGAGCCAGCTTGCATGCAGCCGTGTTGGCCTTGTGCTCAGAGGGCCCTGCACTTGGCTTAATGCTCTGCTGTTCCTATCTTGAAATCCTTAATACATTCTGAATGAACCCTCCCCCCTATTTTTATTTCACGTGAAAATTGTACTGCCAGGCATACAGTAGGCACTCCATAGACAATTCGTCCCTCGGCCAGGTGGAGTCCCTTTTTAACTCATCTCTGAAGACTGAGAGGCAGTGCTCCACCAAGAAGGACTTTATTTACAAACAATAAGGATGTGTTTGTTTATTCCTGACCTCACCACACGGCACCCGAGATCTTAGTTCCCTGACCAGAGATTGAATCCGTGTTCCCCGCACTGGAAGTGTGGAGTCTTAACCACTGGACCCACAGGGAAGTCCCCACCAAGAAGGACTTTTAAACCTCAGGAAGCAAGTGGTGAGGCCCTGGGATAGGTAGGGACCCCGAAGCCCCGAAGTTACCCCCGAATGTGTCCACACACATGAGGACTGGCCCCAGAGCAAAGAGATGGAAAAATAGTCTTACCTGGGGCCAGAGTCTAGAAAGCTGTGAAAAGCTAGGGAAATCCATTTTGAGTAACACCTTTAAAGAAGAAGAGAAAATGAAAGTGGTTAATCATAGGATGAACTTTGTTAGACAAAAATGGCAATTCAGGTAGAAAGACACATTTACAGACTCTGAAGTACGCACAGCTGACATCTCATGGGGGCAGGGGTCTGGTGATTAAGTCAGAAGCTACCATCTGCATCCTTGGGAACTTACAAGCTAAAAATGGGGACTAGACCTTATTTATGAAATACACAGAAAACCATTCTACAGGAGCCAGATGAAAAGATGGCAGTTCCAAATAGTTCATGCTGGTATTTGTCTTTGTGGTTTCATCTGAAAACGGAGTATGCCTGAAATTCTCAGAATTTATAAAATTTATGAATTACATAATAATATGATATAGACTGTAAATGTGAAAATAATCAATAAATATATAAACATTTCCTCTGCTGCTGCTGCTAAGTCACTACAGTCGTGTCCGACTCTGTGCGACCCCATGGACTGTCGCCCACCAGGCCTCTCTGTCCATGTGATTTCCCGGATAAGAAGACTGGAGTGGGTTGCCGTTTCCTTCTCCAGGGGGTCTTCCTGACCCAGGGACTGAACCCATGTCTCCTGCATTGGCAGGTGGATGTTTTACTGCTCAGCATATCAGGGAAGCCCTTATAACTACAATAAATAGTAATAAGTACCATATATAATATTATGTAAGAATAAAGATCGAGAAATACATATAAAGATATAAGTATTAAAATTGTGAGCTTGCTTTTTGCACTCAGACCCACTTTCCTATGGTATTAGGAGGCTTTAATTGGCAAATAAGAGAAAGTAAACCCCATCCAGCTTAGGACAGAGGGGGATTTTACTTATTAATGTAGTATTTCTGCTCAGGGATGAGCAGGGTTGGGAGTTTGTCTACCACCCCTTGGCCTCCGACGGAGAAGGCAATGGCACCCCACTCTAGTACTCTTGCCTGGAAAATCCCATGGACAGAGGAGCCTGGAAGGCTGCAGCCCATGGGGTCGCTGAGGGGCGGACATGACTGAGCGACTTCACTTTCCCTTTTCACTTTCCTGCATTGGAGAAGGAAATGGCAACCCACTCCAGTGTTCTCTCCTGGAGAATCCCAGGGATGGGGGAGCCTGGTGGGCTTCCGTCTATGGGGTCGCACAGAGGTGGACACAACTGACTCGACTTAGCAGCAGCAGCAGCCTGGGCCCCTGAACCTTGGCCCTCCCAGACATCATTCCTTCCAGCTCTGGCTGCAGATCCTGGGTCCTCGGCCAGAGAAACGTGACGCCTCCCTCCCAGGTCTTCGTGGCCTGAGGCCCAGAGGGGCAAAGGAAGCATCTCTCTCTCCCAGCAGGGACATGTGAACTGCGGACGAGCTGGACGGCTCTGCTTGGCCACACGCCCTTCCCTTGCCCTTCTAGGCTGGCCGGAGCCGGGGAGGCCCCTGACTGGCCCAACTGCATCATCGTCGCCACCTCCTTGGGGGCACTGAGGCTCAGAACCACACCAGCCTGAGGAGCAACAGCTTCTCAAAGAAACAGGGAAGGGGAGCAGCAATCATAATCTCAGCCCTTTGTTCACCACGCTAACAAAAGACATTTTCTCTCCATAAATGATGCAAAGCACCGCTTTTTAAAGAACATTTATGAAACCTTTTCTCCTGGATATTTCCAGAAACCAGGTGTTTTGCATTCCAGTCAAAGACTTGGATGAAAAATTCCCCAACCTAAAGATCAGCTTATTTCTTATTTTGGAAACAGTTAATAAAATGTGGGCTCTGACAGTAAACTGCAAAACTTCTGCACAGCAAAGGAAACCATCAAAATAAGAAGGCAACCTACTGAATAGGAGAAGATATTGGCAAATCTTATATCTGATCAGGGCCTAATATCTGAAATATATAAAGAACTCATACAGATCAATAGCAAGCAATCTGATTTTAGAAATGGGCAGGGGATATGAATAGACTTTTTTTTCACAGACAATATACAGATGACTGAGACAGAGAAGAAAAGATGCTCAATATCAGTAATCATCAGGGAAATGCAAATCAAAACCACAATGAGTTGTCATCTCACACCTGTTAGAATGGTTATTATAGTATTTTAAAAAGACAAGAAATAACAAATGTTGTCCAGGGTATGGAGAAAGGGGACACTCTCGCTCTGTTGGTGGGAGTATAGATTGGTGCAGACACTAGGGAAGACAATACGGAGGTTCCATATTGTCTTAAAATTAAAATTAAAAATTAAAATTAAAAAATAGAACTACCATATGATCCAGCAATTCCACTCCTGGGTATTTACCTGAAGAGAATGAAAACACTAATATGAAAAGCTATATGCACGCCCATGCTCACTGCAGCATTATTTACAATAGCTAAGGTATGCAAAGAAACTAAGTGTCCACCAACAGATGAGTGCATATAGAAAACATTTACATATCTACAATCCCATATTTTCTCTATATGTACATAATTAAATATTACTCAGCCATAAAAAAGAGTGAATATTGCCAATTGAGGGCATTATGGTGAATGAAATAAGTCAGACAGAGAAAGGCAACTATCCCATGATCTCACTTATATGTGGAATCTAAAAAAAACAACAACAGAACTCATATATACAAAGAGAAGATTGGTAGTTGCCAGAGGCAGGGAGGGGAGGTCATTGGGTGAAATGGCTGAAGGGGATCAAAAGGTACAAAGTTCCAGTTTTAAAATAAGTCATGGTGATGGACATAATGTGCAGCATGGTGACTATAGTCAACAACCTTGTATTACATAGTTGAAAGAGGTTAAGACAGTAGATCTTAGAAGTTTTCATCACAAGAAAAAAGTTTCTAACTATAGATGGTGATAGATGTTAACTAGACTTATTATGGTGGTCATTCTGCAATATATAAAAATATTGAATCATTATGTTGTACACCTGAAACAAGTATAATGTTACATGTTAAACAGATCTCAATTAAAAATGGAACAACACAAACAACAACAAAACATGGGCTCTGAAGTCAGACAAACCTAGATTTAAATCTTGTTTCTGCTGTGGAGTGTAGCAACTTAGGAACATTACTTTGGTTGTATTGGCCTCACTTTCCTTGTCTGTAAAATGGGGTAAAATTACACCCCTCTTCTTGCCTGGAGAATCCCAGGGGCAGAGGAGCCTGGTGGGCTGCTGTCTATGGGGTCGCACAGAGTCGGACACGACTGAAGCAACTTAGCAGCAGCAGCAGCAGTTTTATAAAAAAGATTAGATAAGATTACATGTGTTAGGAAATATCACAGGGTCTCAGTAGATGTTCTTTTATTTATCTTCCCCTTTAAGTACTAAATGGGCAGTTCTTTACCCCCTTGGGAAGTCTTAACAAAAGTTGATTTCTTTCCCCTGTAACAGTAGCAGTTCAGGGCTGTTTGGTCAGCTTATTTCCTCGATGGCTACTGGACCATATCTGTGTTCTGAAGAGCCTGCTCCAATGCCTGTCAGCTCCTTCCAGCAAAGGAAAGGTAGAAAGGACTGGGAATGGAGAGGGGAATCATCCTTCCAATTCTTTGAGGGCCAGGTCAAGAAATGACTCCTCTCACTTCTGCCAACATTTCCCTAGTCACATGACCAAGCCCCACTGCAAAGGAGCCTGGGAAACACAGTCTTTAGCCAGACGGCCATGTTGCCAGGTACAATGTTACAGCGTAAAAGGATAGAAGAACCGAAATTGGGGGACCATCAGCTGCCTACCAGAGCCTCTCAGGACCTCATTAAAAAGGCAGGAGTGATCGTTACCTTTTGAGAAGGCTTTTGCTGGATTCCCGCAGCAGCAGGGCATGATACAAAGCCAAACTCCCCACGAACCAGAAGGGAATTTAGGAAATGATTCAAGCTCCCTGGGTGACTCATATATTGAACATCCTGGAGAGAAAAGTAGCCATACACCCATTTGAGGCTTGGGATTTAGTTTATAATAATAATAATGACTTTGGCACAGAAAACTTCCTGAGGGTTAATGAATGACTGGCTTCGATTAATAGCCCAAATCGCTGCCTGAAGTCTATCAACTCCTTCCAGCTTCATTTAATCTACAGGAAATTCTTTGTACACCCAGCTATTACTGCTTAAATCTCACAAAATAAAAATGAATGGATGCTTCATTGGAACTTGGTGGGGGGGGCGGGAACTTGGTCCCCATTGTGTGTGGCCTCCAGGCTATTATTACTTTTTTTCAGTCAGATTTCCTGCATTTTTTTTTTTCATTCTCTTTCTGGCTTCCATTTGCTTCAGTGGCAGCAACAGCAGCAGCAGCTGGCCCTCTAGATTAGCTTTAATCCCCTTGCTATTTATAGAACACTCTGTAAACCTCATCATACTTATGATTCCCTATTTAAATGTGTCTTCCTCACTAGACTGGGAGCTCCATGAGGTCAGAGGTAAAAAGTAGACTCTGGACTCAGCACAGCCTGGCCACAGCCCGGCTCAGTAACCACCTGTTGAATTTAACTAAACAGAGTAGTTACTGAATTTTGAACAACTTGCCACCAGTCCCAGTGCATGCCTCCAAGCCAACCTGGGAATCTCTGCCTTTAGCTGGATTTAAGATAGTACACTTTTAGCCCATCAAAATTTAATCAGAGTTTCCCAAAATAACAACTTGAAACAAGCAAGTTTGTAGAAATCGCTGTAGAAGATGATGTCTAATGCCATCAAGCTGTCAACTGTGAAGAGAAACCAGGGACGTGCTAACGTAACTGGTGGTCCTTCCTGCCTGTAGGGACGCCCACTTCCCTGGCCTCCAATTCTCTTCCATTAGATGTCATTGACAAAATAAGCGTGTTTCCCATGGCAAAGTCCTCTGGTTCGGGGAATTAGAGTTAGGGGTGCCACTAGATTTCCTCTACCATGGTATTTAAACTCCTACCTTCCTTTAAAAAAAAAAAAAAAAGGTTTATTTATTCATGGCTGTGCTGGGTCTTTGTTGCTGTGCATGGGATTTCTCTAGTTGTGGAGAGCAGGAGCTACTGTTTAGTCCCAGCGCTCAGGCTTCTCATTGCAGTGGCTTCTTTTGCGGAGCACAGACTCTAGGTTCATGGGCTTCAGTAGCTGCAGGTCTCGGGCTCTGGAGCTGTGGTGCACAGGCTTAGCTGCCCACGTGGGATCTTCTCATACCAGGGATTGAACCTGTGTCCATTGCATTGACGTGTAGATTCTTAACCACTGGACCACCGGGAAAGCCCCCATACTCCTACAGTATTGTCTGGCACACAGTCGGCATCCATAAGGACCTGCTAAGTGAGAGAAGAAGGCCCCAAGCAAAGCTCTCCCCAGCAGATCTTGCCATTGCCGCTTGGTGAGCCAAGCAAAGGCAGTGGTATTGGCAGGATCTCATCTCAGTGGAGGATGGCACCACAGGTCATCCATAATCTACCTTGATTCCACACTGGTCCCTCAAAGTGAGCTTCAGACAGCTCTCCATCTCAATCTTCTAATTAAAACAAGTCGGGACCTCGCTAGTGGTCCAGTGGTTAAAACCCCTCACTCCCAATGCAGGGGGCCCAAGTTGGATCCCTGTTCAGGGAACTAGAGCCCACATGCTCTAGGACCTGGCACAACCAAACTCAACAACAACAGCAAAGCCAAGCGAGTCCGGGCTACGGAAAAGCCCTGGAAACAGAGGGGGTGTTGGTGGCTGTAAAACCAGTAGAGACTGAGCTAAAGAAACAGGAAGCCTGGCACAGCCAGCAGGGGAGGTTAGGTGGGAATAGGATTAAGGGTTTAGAAAATGCCTGTTTCCTTCTGTTGTCCTCTCAAAAGCTGATAAGGGGATTTCAGAGTTTTTGAGGTGGAGGGAGCCTTGGAAAAGAATGAGGGCGTTTAATCAACTAAAGAGACTTTCCCAACTCACCTTTCTCAGGGTTTGTTACACGGTATGTTTCCCCAAGGTAAAGGTGCCAAAAATAGAAATCAAAGCCCATCACATTATGCTTTGACACACTGTCATCTTCTGGCTAGGGGTCTTTGACTTTTGTTTTTCTCTTCAACCCGGGACACGAAGTGTGCTGTGATCTCTCAGATAATACCATGATATTGTGTCCAAATAATATGCATCCTAGACAGAGAAACCTGGAGTGGAATAGTCCACGGGTTACAAAGAGTTGGACACAACTGAGCGACTGAACAACAACAATATGCATCTAAATAGACATCATTTGTACATAAACATGTAGATTATTAAAGCTAAGTGAGGTCAAAATTTCTGTATCAAAGAGAGTAGCAGGTAGTGACGTTTTCACATGTAAAGATCATTGATAGCTCAGCAAGACTTTCCTGATAAACTGCTTTCTCAGAAGATGAACCAAGGACAGATAGTTGTGATTCTTCCTTGGAGAGCTTTCAGAAAGAAAGAGACGCTTTCCCCATTCCTTCTAGTAAGCAATAGAGACATCCCTTCACCTCTCTGGGTCTCAGAGTCCTTGTTAAGTGAAATGAGATAACTTTCTCAGTCTACCCTTCCTGGGTTTTCAGAAGAGCTAAAAATGAAAGAGAAAATTCAACAAGGTCAGGTGAACAGGCGTCAAGGCTGGGCTCTGGCACAAAGGTGAGCAGCATCTATTCATGGATGTGCTTGCCTTCTCACCTCCTTCAGGAAAGGCAAATGTTGACATTTGGGACCTCCCATATTGCAGCCCTGGTTGCAATTCCATACTACCCACATTCTGTTATTTAGCAGGACTCTCAAGGATCTTTGCTTTCTTGCAAACCTTACTTTAAAGTCCACCGCTGGAGGTGAGCACATGGGATCGAGAAGGCCATCACTTTATATCACAATACGAGGACTGCAATGTGGGCAGAGAAAAACCCAGCCCAATCCTGAGCTTAATGACACTTTTTAAAAGCTACTGGTCCTAGTCACATTTTCATTTGGTGCTTCTCAGTTTCCTATTGGCTATAGTTTGAGGAATGAATGCAACTCGATGATATGCTCTCTTTCAGGTGGTTCCCTCTCCTCCTGCCAGTGGTCTCCTCCTGCCAGTGCACGCACACACACACACACACACACACACACACACACGCTCAGTTGCTCAGTCATGTCCAACTCTTTGCAAGTCCATGGACTGTAGCCCGCCAAGCTCCTCTGTCCATGGGGATTCTCCAGGCAAGAATACTGGAGTGGGTTGCCATTTCCTCCTCCAGGGGATCTTCCCAACCCAGGGATCGAACCTGTGTTTCCTGCATTGCAGGCAGATTCCTTACGGCTGGGCCACCAGGGAAGCCACACACACACACTTGCATGCTTACTTAATTTATCTGGTTTCCAATTATTGCACCTGAACTGCTGCAGTCTCAGAAGCAGCATGAAATAGCAGAAAGAATGTGAGGCTTAGAATCAAAAGGCCAGAGTGTGAATTCCAGCTCCACTTACCTGCTGGGTGGCTCAAAGCGACTCACAGTAAAGCTCCCTGTTTACTCATTTTGTTAGTTTCCTACTGCTGTACATTACCACAAATGTGGGCTTGAAATAAGACTCATTTGTCCTCTTAGAATTCTGGAGATCAGAAGTTCTGACTTCACTGGGCTGAAGTGCTCTGTTGGCAGGCCCATGGTCCTTCCGGGGGCTCCAGCGGGGAGTCAGTTTCTTTGCTTCCTCCGGCTTCGAATGCCATGTTTCCTGCATTTCGTGGTTTTTGGCTCCCTCCTCCATCTTCAAAGCCAGCAGCTTAACATCTTGCTTCAGTGGTCACATTGCCTTCTTTCCTGTCGAATCTCCCCCTTACCTACCTTTTTCTTCTTTCTTTCTGGCCATGCCCTGCAGTATGCGGGATCTTAGATCCCTGACCAGCGATCGAACCCGTGCCCCCTGCAGTGGAAGCCTGGAGTCTTAACAACTGGATCACCAGTGAAGTCCTTCCCTCCACCTTCCTTTTATAAGAAGATTTGTGATGGTATTTAGTGCCCATCTGGATAATCCAGGATGATAGCTTCAAGACCTTTAACTTGATCACATCTGCAACAGCTCTTTTTCCACATAAGGTAATGGTCACAGAGTCCAAGAATGAGGGCATGGACATCTTTAGGGGGCATTTCAGCCTTCCGTACTCATTTATTAAGATAGTAACTCCTATCCTAAAGGACACAGAAGTTTGTTTTTATTTTCAGCTGTGATGGCTCTTAGTTGTGGCACTCAGGCTCTTGCTTGTGGTGTGTAGGCTTTCTCTAGTTGTGGCATGCAGGGTTCAGTTTCTCTGCAGCATGTGGGATCTTAGATCCCCATCCATGAATTGAACCCACATCCCCTGCATTGGAAGGTGGATTCTTAGCCACTGGACTAGGGAAGTGGGAAGTCCCACTAGGGAAGTCCCAGGACACAAAAATTTAAAAAGGCAAACACACCTAGCAGAGTTCAATAAATGCCATTTAGTTTGGAAGAGGGAGAGATTGCCTTCCCATTGGTCAGTCTCTATTTGATGGACACAATTAAGAATGACAGTGCCGCAAGGAGATCGAACCAGTCCATCCTAAAGGAAATCAACCCTGAATATTCACTGGAGGGACTCATGCTGAAACTGAAGCTCCAATACTTTGGTGAGCTGATGTGAAGAGCCGACTCATTAGAAAAGACCCTGATGCTGGGAAAGATTGAGGGTGGAGGAAAAGGGGGAACGGAAGATGAGATGGTTTGATGGCACCACTGACTCAATGGACCTGAGTTTCAGCAAACTCAGGGAGACAGTGAAAGACAGGGAAGCCTCGCATGCTGCAGTCCAGGGGGTCACAAAGAGTTGAATACAACTCAGTGACTGAACAACAACAATGTTAAAGGGAGCAAAAGCATGAGGAAAAAAAATATTTTTCTAGGACACGTATGTAAAGATATTAAAAAAATAAAAGTTATTTTCACAAGCCCAATTTATTTTCTAAACATTCAATGCTATTCTACTTACCCTGGCAGTTACTATGACAATATTTTTAATGCCTCTCATCCCTATTTACTGACGTTTTGGTCTTTGTTATGGGTTTTTTTTTTTTTTTTTGGTTGTTTTGCTTTGTTTCATTTGTTTGTAATTTGATTAACAGAAATATATTTAAATCTACAAAGAAAAAAAGGATGACAGAGCCAGGGCTGATGTGGACCAGGGAGTGATTAAGGGCTGAGTTCGCTGTAGATGCCAGTGATCTTGGCCACAGAATGACTCCAGGAGCAAAGTTCAGAGGAAGGCAGAGGACGCTTCAGGAAAGAGACCCAGGGGGTTCCCTGGTAATCCAGCGGTTAGGACTCGGGGCTCTCACTGCCGGCGGGTTGGCTTCAATCCATGGTCAGGGACCTAAGATCCCATCAGATCCCACAAGCCATCCCCCCCCCCCCCGCAAAAAAAGACACCTGGATGCTCATGATCATAGACCTCAAGGCTTTCTGACCTTGTTTGACCTCGATGTGGATTCATTTCTCCCAAGTGGGAAGATTATTATTTTCACCGACTAGAGATCTAATAGTGTTTTCCTGGTGGCTCAGTGGTAAAGAATCCACCTGCAAAAGCAGGAGACACAGGAGACATGGGAAGATCCCCTGGAGAAGGAAATGGGAACCCACTCCAGTATTCTTGCCTGGAAAATCCCATGGACAGAGGAGGCTGGCGGGCTACAGTCCACAGGGGGCTCACCAAAGAGCTGGCCACGGCTGGGCACACACACTTGTAGCACCTGGTTACCCTATGATGCTGGGAGGTGTCAGGCTGAAAGCCACCAGCAAGAAGAGTCTTCAGGCGTTTGAGGCTCCAGCTCCAGCCACATCAGCAAACATCTTCCTTTTCCTTGAGCTGGATGTTCACCAGGCAGTTACGATGTTATTATACAGGAAGAGAAGACACACAAACATCTTTTGTTCTGCAGAAGGCAGTGTGGTCATGTGCCTAGTGGGCTACTAATCCTTACTTAATCCTTCTTCCCGAGGAAGCTTTATTGTCCGGGGGAATGCAAGCACTGTTCAGCATCCTTAGGGCAGGGGGCTGGGCCAGTGGGTGCGGCCACTTCCCCGGAATTCTGTCACCCTCCTTCTGGCCTCTGGGGCAGAACTACCAGTGCTCAGAGATGGAGGTATGCTGGGAATTCCATGGGAGCAGCCAGGAAGAATGGGATCACAGCCTACGGTCAGGAAAGGGGGCAAGGCGTGGTGAGGAGTTCCTCTAGGGAACACGTGGGTCCCCCAGGTTCAGTCATGAGATGAGGAGTTGCCACTGGGCTCCCGCCCAATGCACCTGTGGATTCTAATCACAAGAGCTTGATGTATTTATCATTTGATGAATTGCCTAAGCCTGACTGATACTGTTTCAGTCTCTGTAAGGGAGAAGGGCTTCCCAGGTGTTAATAGTGGTAAAAAACCCACCTGCCAATGCAGGAGACCTTCAGAGACACAGGTTCAATCCCTGGGTCAGGAAGATCCCCTGGAGAAGGGAATGGTAACCCACACCAGTATTCTTGCCTGGAGAATCCCATGGACAGAGGAGCCTGGCGGGCTGCAGTCCATGGGGTCACAAAGTCGGAGTCAACTGAAGTGACTTAGCAGGCACACACTTGAAGGAGTGAAATGAGGCCCCCATGTGGCTCTTATTCCCTTTCCAGGTGCTTCTCCAGATGTCCCTCTGTGGACCCTTCTAGTAACTCAGCAGGCGACTGAGATGCACCATCAGAGGTCTCATTCTTTGTTCTTCACCCCACAGGAACCAGACCCAGAGAGCTTGAGTAGTTTCTCAGAGTTACACAGACTCAGACTCAGACCCAGAGATGACTGTGGCTTAGATCATGAACCCCTTATTGCCAAATTCAGACTTACATTGAAGAAAATAGGGAAAACCACTAGACCATTCAGGTATGACCTAAATCAAATCCTTGATGATTATACAGTGGAAGTGACAAATAAATCCAAGGGATTAGATTTGATAGACAGAGTGCCTGAAGAACTATGGACCTTCAGGAGGCAAGGATCAAAACCATCCCCAAGAAAAAGAAATGCAAAAAGGCAAAATGGTTATCTGAGGAGGCTTCACAAATAGCTGAGAAAAGAAGAGAAGCAAAAGGCAAAGGAGAAAAGGAAAGCTATACCCATCTGAATGCAGAGTTCCAAAGAACAGCAAGGTGAGATAAGAAAGCCTTCCTCAATGATCAGTGCAAAGAAATAGAGGAAAACAACAGAATGGGAAAGACTAGAGATCTCTTCAAGAAAATGAGAGATACCAAGGGAACATTTCATGCAAGGATGGGCTCGATAAAGGACAGAAATGGTATAGACCTAACAGAAGCAGAAGATATTAAGAAGAGGAGGCAAGAATACACAGAAGAACTGTACAAAAAAGATCTAATGACCCAGATAACCATAATGGTGTGATCACTCATCTAGAGCCAGACATCCTGGAATGCGAAGTCAAGTGGGCCTTAGGAAGCATCACTACGAAAAAAGCTAATGGAGGTGATGGATTCCAGTTGAGCTATTTCAAATCCTGAAAGATGATGCTATGAAAGTGCTGCACTCAATATGCCAGCACATTTGGAAAACTCGGCAGTGGCCACAGGACTGGAAAAGGTCAGTTTTCATTCCAATCCCAAAGAAAGGCAATGCCAAATAATGCTCAAACTACCACACAATTGCACTCACCTCACGTGCTAGCAAAGTAATGCTCAAAATTCTCCAAGCCAGACTTCAACAGTACATGAACTGTGAACTTCCAGATGCTCAAACTGGTTTTAGAAAAGACAGAAGAACCAGAGATCAAATTGCCAACATCCATTGAATCATAGAAAAAGCAAGAGAGTTCCAGAAAAACATCTACTTCTGCTTTATTGATTATGCCAAAGCCTTTGATTGTGTGGATCACAACATACTGTGGAAAATTCTTCAAGATATGGGAATACCAGACCACCTTACTTGCCTTCTGAGAAATCTGTATGCAGGTCAAGAAGCAACAGTTAGAACTGGACATGGAACAACAGACTGTTCCCAAATTGGGAAAGGAGTACATTGAGGCTGTATATTGTCACCTTGCTTATTTAACTTATATGCAGAGTACATCATGCAAAATGCTGGGCTTGATGAAGCACAAGCTGGAATCAAGATTACCAGGAGAAATATCAATAACCTCAGATACACAGATGACACTACCCTTATGGCAGAAAGTGAAGAGGAACTAAAGAAGCTCTGGATGAAAATGAAAGAGAGAGTGAAAAACCTTGCTTGGAACCCAACATTAAAGAAACTAAGATCACAGCATCAGGTCCCACACTTCATGGCAAATAGATGGGGAAACAATGGAAACAGTGACAGATTTTATTTTCTTGGGCTCCAAAATCACTGCAGATGGTGACTGCAGCCATGAAATTAAAGACACTTACTCCTTGGAAGAAAACCTATGACCAACCTAGACGGAAAATTAAAAAACAGAGATATCACTTTGCTGACAAAAGTCTTTCTAGTCAAAGCTATGGTTTTTCTAGTAGTCAAGTATGGATGTGAAAGTTGGACCATAAAGAAGGTTGAGTGCTGAAGAACTGATTCTTTTGAACCGTGGTGTTGGAGAAGACTCTTGAGAGTCCCTGGGACTGCAAGGAGATCAACCTAGTCAATCCTAAAGGAAATCAATCCTGACTATTCATTGGAAGGACTGATGCTGAAGCTGAAACTCCAATACTTTGACAACCTGATGAGCCGACTCATTGGAAAAGACCCTGATGCTGGGAAAGATTGAAGGCGGGAGGAGAAGGGGACGACAAAGGATGAGATGGTTGGATGGCATCACTGACTTGGACGTGAGTTCGAGCAAGCTCCAGGAGTTGGTGATGGACAGGAAGGCCTGGCGTGCTGCAGTCCATGGGGTCTCAGAGTCGAAGAGAACTGAGTGACTGAACTGAACTGAACTGATCATTCCTAAAGGATATTTTCTCTAGATATAGAATTCTGGGCTAACAATTCTTTAACCACTTTACTATTCTACTGTTTTCTGGCCTCTGTGGTTTCTGGTGACAAATCCTCAGTCATAGTTCCCCTATATATATATACATGCAGGAGACATAAGAAATGTGGGTTCAATCCCTGAGTCAGGAAGATTCCCTGGGGGCAGGACATGGCAACCCACTCCAGTATTCTTGCCTGGGCAATCCCATGGACAGAGAAGACCATAGGATCACAAAGAGTCAGAGTCGATTGAAGCAACTTAGCATGCATGTACGCAAGGGAGTGAAATGAGGCAACCATCACACTCACTCCTTGTATGTATACACATACACTTTTGTGAATATATATATATTCACAACTCTTTACCAACAAGCCCCTGGGGAAGCCCCATATATGATATGCTACTTATTTCTGGCTGCTTGCAAGAATTTTCCATCACATTTCATTTTCAACTGTTTGATTACGACGTGTTTAGGCATAATTCCCATTTTGTTTATCCTGTTTGAGGTCTATTGAGCTTCTTGCATCTACAAATACATATTTTCACCAAATTTAGGATATTTCAGTAATTAATTCTTCACATATTTTGTTTCTACTTTAGTTTCCTTCCTTCCTTCTTCTGGTGCTCCAACAAGAATGTTAGAAATATTTATCATTGTTCCACAGGCTGCTGAGATTGTTAAATTTCTTTTTAATCATTTTTGTCTTCATCCTTCAGATTTAATAGTTGTTTAATTCATCTTCAAGTTGACTGACTTTGCCATCTCCACTCTGCTACTGAATCCATTCAATGAATATTTTAATTTCAGATATTACCATTTTTGTCTCTAAAGTTTCTCTTGCACTCTTTTTTAGTGGTTTCTGTTATCTGCTGACCACTTCTACTTTCCATTTGAGGGTGTTCACCTTATGGGCCTGGTTCTAATAACTATTTACAATATATACTTAAAGTATTTGTCTGATGATTGGAACATCTGGGCCATCTCAGGATCAGCATCATTAATTGCCTTTTCCTTGGAGAAATGGTGTCATTTCTTTGTGTGTCAAGTAAGTGTGCACTGTATCCTGTACACTTTGAATATTATGCTGTAAAACTCTCATCCTGTTTAAAACAAGCCAAACACTTCCACAGAACGCTGGCTTTTGTTTTGTTGTTTATTCTGTTTATCCAGGCAGCCAACCCATTTAGGTTCAGACCACAAGTGCTGTCTTGTCTTCTGTTTCCGGGGTCCCTTTGTCAGGTCAGTGGTCAATCTTCGCAGCACTGGACACTCTGCCAGTGTCTGCCCTGGACATTCGCAACTCTGGGCCAAGCTCAAGGTTTGCGTGGGTTCACACAAAGAATTATCCAGCTGGCTCATCCTACTTCATAGCTCTCTGGACTCCCAGAAGATAAGATTTTTATCAGAATTTATGATCACAACTAGACTGCCTTCTGATCAAAGTTGGGACATGAAAGGAAGAAAAATGAGAAATTTACCCCAAACGAGTCATTCTTCAAGTTTTGTCTTCCCTCCCCAACCTGATTGCTGTTACCTGAGAGTCCTCTAGTAGTGACTCATTTTGTCTGGCGTTTTGGCTGTGATCAGTGGGACAGATAGATTTAAGAGGGTACACTCCAGGAGACGAATCTGCACCAGGAGAGGAAGCTGATGTTTCTTGCATTGAAGTTATTTTTAAAAGCACTTCAGATACTTTTGGGTATACCTAATATATCCTTCTCTCTTCCCCTTTTCCTCCTTTCGTGTCCAGAAAAACACCAGCCTGAACTTGGACTTCATTGCTCCCCTGTGGTTCATGCTTTTAATATGTATAAGACAAAGATTGCGTAGTATAGTCTTGAAGTAAGTGAAGTTGCTCGGTCGTGTCTGACTCTTTGCAACCCCATGGACTGCAGCCCACCAGGCTCCTCTGTCCATGGGATTCTCCAGGCAAGAATACTGGAGCGGGTTGCCATTTCCTTCTCCAGGGAATCTTCCCAACCCAGGGATCGAACCCAGGTCTCCCACATTGCAGGCAGATGCTTTAACCTCTGAGCCACCAGGGAAGCCCTGTATAGTCTTACAACGCTTTAAACATTATATAAAATGGCCTCATAACGTAAATGCCTAGTATACAGTCAACTTCTATAAATGTTCCATAGCTGCTTGCTGCTGCTGCTGCTAAGTCGCTTCAGTCGTGTCTGACTCCGTGCGACCCCATAGACGGCAGCCCGCCAGTCTCCCTCGTCCCTGGGATTCTCCAGGAAGGAACACTGGAGTGGGTTGCCATTTCCTTCTCCAATTCAGGAAAGTGAAAAGTGAAAGTGAAGTCGCTCAGTCATGTCCGACTCTTAGCAACCGCATGGACTGCAACCTACCGGGCCCCTCCGTCCATGGGATTTTCCAGGCAAGAGGACTGGAGTGGGTTGCCATTGCCTTCTCCCCATAGTTGCTTAGAAAGAACATATATGCTCTATTGTTGAGTGTAGAATTACATGTATGATTATTGCTCAAGCTTGTTCATTGTATGGGCTTTCCAGGTGGTGCACCGCCTGCCAGTGCAGGAGATTAAGAGACCCAGGTTTGATCCCTAAGTAGGGAAGATCCCCTGGAGAAGGGAATGACTACCTGCTCCAGTATTCTTGCCTGGAGAATTTCATAGACAGCGGAGCCTGGTGGGCTACAGTCCATATGGCAAAGAGTCAGACAAGACTGAAGAGACTTAGCACACACACAGGCTTCATCGCATTGTTCAAATCTCCTAAAACCTGACTACTTTTCTGTCTTCCTGCTTTATCAATTACTACGGAAGATATGTTAAAATCTCCCACCATGACTATGAATTTGCCAATATTTCCTTGTAGTTATGTAAGTTTCTGCAATATACATTTTAAGGTGACCTTGTTAGGTGAAATCCAGGGGGATATATCTTGTGTGTGTGTGTGTTAGTCGCTCAGTCGTGTCCGACTCTTTGAGACCCCCTGAACCCACCAGGCTTCTCTGTCCATGGGATTCTCCAGGCAAGAACACCGGAGAGGGTGGCCATTCTTTTCTTTAAATTTATGTCTTTATTATGTATTTTCAGCCGCACTGGGTCTTTGTTGCTGCGTGCACACCCACTTTCTCTAGTTGCCGTATCCGGGGGTTACTCTCCAGCTGTGGTGCTCAGCTTCTCACTGCCTGTGGTTTCTCGTGTTGCAGAGCACAGGCTCCAGGGCACGTGGGCTCAGCACTTGTGGTGCACGGGCTCAGCCACTCTGCGACATGTGGAATCTTCCCAGATCAGGGATCGAACCCATGTCCCCTGCATTGGCAGGTAGATTCTTTATCTATCTGCATTCACTGAGCCATCAGGGAAGTCCCAGGGGGATTGATCTTAACGAATTGTTTCTTTTATCATGTGTAGTGAGTATTTTTCTCCCCAATAGTGCTTTTATACGCAAAGACTATTTTGTCTCATATTAGTGTAGCTACACTAGCTTCCTCTTGATTTGTTTTCTGTCGGTATGTGTTTTCTCACTATTTTATTTACTCTTGAACAATGTATTCTACATATAATACTTACAATGATTACTTGCATATTTAGGCTTATTACTATTGCTTTGTTTTGTACTTTTCCCCTTACCCTACCTTTTCTTTTTCTTTTCTCTTTTTCTCCTTCTATTGGGTTGTTGTTGCTGGTGCTGCTGCTAAGTCACTTCAGTCGTGTCCGACTCCGTGCAACCCCATAGACGGCAGCCCACCAGGCTCCCTCGTCCCTGGGATTCTCCAGGCAAGAACACTGGAGTGGGTTGCCATTTCCCTCTCCAATGCGTGAAAGTGAAGTTGTTCAGTCGTATCCAGCTCTTTGCGACCCATGGACTGTAGCCTACCAGGCCCCTCCATCCTTGGGATTTTCCAGGCAAGAGTACTGGAGTGGGTTGCCATTTCCTTCTCCATTGGGTTGTTGAGTTTTCTTGATTTTTCTTTCCATTTATGCTACAGACATATATTTTTTAAATTCTGCTCAGAACTTATTGGGCTTCTTGGTCTCTTAGGATTCAAGTCTTTGAGCAGGGCTCCCACGGGCGCCGCTCCGGCCGACTTGTGTCCCCTCCGCCACCTGGGCCGCCCGCAGGCCGGTGACGGAGGCCCAGGAGCCATGGGCGACTGGGGCTTCCTTGAGAAGCTGCTAGTTTAATTTAAAAAAAAAAAAAAAAAGGATTCAAGTCTTTAATAAATTCTAAAAATTTTTTAGCCATTATCACTTTGAGAATTGCTTCTTCTTCATGATCTATATTCTTTTTGAAAATCCCATTATACATGTATTGAAAATCTCTTCCTATCCTACTTGTCTCCTCAGCTCAGCTCAGCTCAGCTCAGCTCAGTCACTCAGTCGTGTCTGACTCTTTGCAACCCCATGGACAGCAGCACGCCAGGCCTCCCTGTCCATCAACAACTCCCAGAGTTTACTCAAATTCATGTCCATTGAGTTGACAATGCCACCCAATCATACCATCCTCTGTCGTCCCCTTCTCCAGCCTTCAATCTTTCCCAGCATCAGGGTCTTTTCCAAATGAGTCAGTTCTTCACATCAGGTGGCCAAAGTATTGGAGTTTCAGCTTCAGCATCAGTCCTTCTAATGAATATTCATGACTGATCTCCTTTAGAATAGACTGGTCTTAACCTTTCATATTTCCCATCTCTTAGTCTCTCTGAGCTGCTTTCTGTGAGATATCCTCTACTCTACCTTCCAGTTTCCAAATTCTTCTTCAGGTTTGTGTGACTTGTCCACTGACTCTTTAATGACTATATACTTTTCATTTTTTGTTACTCCTATTAGATTCCTTTTTCAGAACTGCTTCATTCTTTTTAATAATGTCTAATTCCCTTTATATATGTTTAATACCTTCCGTTAAGTCCTTACTCATTTTCAGTTCAGTTCAGTTCAGTCGCTCAGTCCTGTCCGACTCTTTGCGACCCCATGAACTGCAGCGTGCCAGGCCTCCCTGTCCATCACCAACTCCAGGACTTCACTCAGACTCACGTCCATCAAGTCCGTGATGCCATCCAGCCATCTCATCCTCTGTCGTCCCCTTCTCCTCCTGCCCCCAATCCCTCCCAGCATCAGGGTCTTTTCCAATGAGTCAACTCTTCGCATGAGGTGGCCAGAGTACTGGAGTTTCAGCTTTAGGATCATTCCTTCCAAAGAATTTATTTTATAATTTATTTGATGGTCCTATTAGCTTAAGTTGTTAGGATCTAATCTCATGGTGGTCATCTGCTGGCCCCAGTTCATGCTGGATTGCAGTCTTATTTTGTGAAATCATATTTAGTATGCTTCTATTTTAGCAATCTAGAGCTCCCTCGATTGAGGGCATATTCTCTGAGGAGGTTTTTTATTTGCTTCTCACAGGCATTTCATGGATATTAGTACTGCTTGGGAACAGTTTTATATTAATTTCTCAGCTTGGGAATTCCCAGACCAAACGTACAGTGTACATTTAAACTCTGAACTTACATGAGGAATTTACAGTAATATCAATAAAATATCCAATACCTAGGCATTAATGTAATGAAAGTTGAACAAGAGCTTTTCCATGTTCATACACTGGAAGATACGAAATTATAAAGACATAAACACTCTACAATTTGATATAGTTAGAGTTTTCAAAGTAGTCATAATTTTTTTTAAAATCCCAGAAGGTTCAGTGACTATGCATGGAAATCAAATAGTTGATTCTAAACTGTGCATGTAAATGCAAAGGATCAAGAAGAACCAAGACAAGCTTGAAGAAAAAGACTCTCTCTACCTGATATCAAGACTCATTATAAAGCTAGGTAACAATACACAATGTGATATTGTCACAAGAGTAAATAAACTGACTAGCGGAAGAGAATTCAGAAACTGACCGATATGTATATGATCACTTGATTTATGGCAAAGATGACAATGCAGTCCAAGGGAGGAAAGAATACAATTTTTAATTAAATGTTGGACTCAACTGGGTAACTAGATGGGGAAAAGTAATATCAACCTATGTATACACACAAAAAATCTATACAAAAAATGAATTCCAGATGGATTGTAGATATAAACATGAAAGAAAATAAAGCTTCTAAAAGAAAACATAGGAAATATCTTTATTACTTTGGAGAAAAACAAGCATTTCTTAAATAGGTTATATAAGCAAATGCTATGAAGAAAAGTCGGATAATTGGACTTTATTATTAAAAAGCAGAGACATTACTTTACCAACAAAGGTCCATCTAGTCAAAGTTATGGTTTTCCCAGTAGTCACGTATGGATGTGAGGGTTGGACTATAAAGAAAGCTGAGTGCTAAAGAATTGATGCTTTTGAATTGTGGTGTTGGAGACTCTTAAGAGTCCCTTGGACTGCAAGGAGATGCAACCAGTCCATCCTAAAGGAGATCAGTCCTGGGTGTTCATTGGAAGGACTGATGCTGAAGTTGAAACTCCAATACTTTGGCCACCTGATGTGAAGAGTTGACATTTGAAAAGACCCTGATGCTGGGAAAGATTGAGGGTGGGAGGAGAAGGGGATGACAGAGGATGAGATGGTTGGATGGCATCACCAACTCGATGGACATGGGTTTGGGTGAACTCTGGGAGTTGGTGATGGACAGGGAGGCCTGGCGTGCTGCAGTTCATGGGGTCACAAAGAGTCAGACATAGCTGAGCGACTGAACTGAACTAAAACTCAGGGACATCTGTTCATCAAAAAACATCACTAGGAGAGTGAAAAAACAAGTCATGAGAAATGATACTTGCAATATATATACCTGACAAAGATCTATATTTGAAGTAGATAAAGAACAATAAATCAAGTAAGAAAAAACAGAAAAATTAACAAAATACTTGAACAGGCATTTCATAAAAGCATATACAAAACTGCCAAAATACTTATGAAAAGGTGTTCATTCTCATTAGTCATCATAGCATCACAAATTTAACCAGAATGGCTCAAATGAGGCAGAGAGGAAAAGACAATATCAACTGTTGAGGAAAATATGGAGCAACTGGAATGCTCACGCACTAGAAATTTAAAATGGTCAACCACTTCAAAAAACTATATAGAAGTGTCCTCCAAATGTGACTTTATGAATACCTAAGGTCCAATCATTTTTGTCTTTGTCCAACAGAAATATCTTATGTTCCATCAAAATTAATGTACTAGAATATTCAAAGCAGCAGTATTCACAATATCCCCAAACTGGAAGCTAACACAAATGTCATGGATGAACCTTCAAACCCGAGTGCCAGATTGCCAAAACCAGTGTCCCACCCCCGGGCTATCCCTGCTTCTGTCATGTGCTTGATGCTGGAGTTTGCTATTCCCTCTTCATTTGGCCACTGGGGATTTCCTTTACTTCCTTATGAGCTCAGAACTTCACTTAAAAGGCTGTACCTGACAACTCATCCAGAGCATCGGGTGGATTTGCAACAGAAATGTCACCAGGCCACAAAGATCATAACATGCCCTTTCCATGTCCCTACCAAGATACGAAGGCTTCCTGCCACTGTTTTCACAGTCTACATGTGATGTTTGATTGTAAAGGAAGAGGAGAGGGAGAAAGCAAGTGGGAACATACTTTCACTTAACACATAAGAGACTGGAGAGCTTAGTGGGGGAAGCACCTCTTCCTGCATGTCCTCTGCTAAGAGGCCCAGGTGTAATACATTCTACATCCTTGCTGCCCTACCTCGCCAGACATCAACTGCTTGACAGCTCTCAGGACCCATCTCTGGTCCCATGAGGTTGGCAGCTATTAGTGGAGCCTCCCTCACTCAGATGGGCAACTATTCACCCCATCAGACCCCAGGGTCCTGTGGCCCGGGCTGGAATTGAGGCTGGCAAGCCCTGCAAAGAGAGTGGGCGTGAGAACAGTCATGCCCCGCTTCTGCTCCACCTCCACAGTCCTTGTGAAATCCCCTTCAAGGTCACACCCTTGTGATGGAAGAACAGATTTAATACCTGGGTGCAGCTTGCACTTCTTGTATCCTAAGTTTCAAGAGCCCATGAGGCCCCGGTATTATGTCCCCAGGCCATCCAAAGGAAGAAAACTGTTGGCCATCTGGGGAAAGAGTAGTCCCCCGAGGAACTACTGGGAGGAGGCCATGATTGTGAGCTTTCTGCAAACCACTTCTCTGTGGTTGAGTGGAAGTTGTTCACTTGCTCAGTCATGTCCGACTCTTTGCAACCCATGAACTACAGCACGCCAGGCCTCCCTGTCCATCACCAACTCCTGGAGTCCACCCAAACCCATGTCCATTGAGTTAGTGATGCCATCTAACCATCTCATCCTCTGTTGTCCCCTTCTTCTCCTGCCTTTAATCTTTCCCAGCATCAGGGTCTTTTCTAGTGAGTCAGCCCTTCACATCATGTGGCCAAAGGATTGGAGCTTCAGCATCAAAGGCTTTCACACTTTGAGGTAGAACTGGGGCTTCTTACAACCCACTGTCACTTCTAACACATAGCAAAAGAAATCGTGTGGGTAAACAGCTTCTTTTCCAGAGAGATGCTTAGGCCAAAACAACAACAAATAAGAGTTAAAAGTTCTGGAGTATTTTGTGTGCCAGGCACTGTCCTAAAAACTTTAAATGGATTACCTCATTTGTCTCAAAATAATCCAAAAGGTATGCATTATTAGCTCCCACTTGTCCTAATGAGGAAACTGAGGCTCCAAGAGGTTAAATAAATAACTTGCTGGAAGTGACACAGTCAAGCAACAAAGCCCGGAGGGAAAGCGAGTAAGTCTGGCTCATGTTCCTTGACCAGACTTCTAGATGTGAATGCTTCATCATTGATCCTGGCCTCTGTGTCACCTCTACTGCACAGAGTGTCCTGCCTTTGGAGGAATCTTTTCTACCTCTTCATGGTTTGGGGCTCTAAAACACCCTTGGGTGGGGATGGGAGGAGCAGAGACCCTCCCTGGTAGGACTCCCAAGAGCCCTTCCTCACCCATTTCCTCTGCCTGGCCACCAGGGCAGCCCTCCTCTGCATCCTCATAACCAGAGTCTCCCAGAAGCACTGGCCCACCTGTCTCTTTTGAATTTACTTTGCTCATCAGTCTTCTCCCTCAACTCTGACCTGCTGTAAACCTAGACGGATCCCTTGTTCCTCTTCCCAGGCTCCAAAAAAGGACTGGCTGCCCTGTGAACCATGGGACGTGGCTCCCACAAGCTAGTGCTGGGGGTCGTCTGTTTGGCTCTTCCTTGGCTGGAAACACCAGATCAGGAAGGCCCAGCTTTCCTTCAAGAGGAGTAGTTTCTCTAAGTGAAGGGTTCAGATTCTCGAGGGTGAGAGGTGGAGTCTATAAATGTAAAAAAAATGTAGGATTTTTGGTAATAACTGAGGAGGACTTGCTGACACTAACCATCTTCAGTGGTTGTGGTTTAAAAGCTAAAATTAGAAAGTCACCTTCAGATAAGGCATCCCACATTATTTCCTGTTTAAGAGATCAACCTCAGTGGGGCATTAGACATAGCTTTCATGGCTTCAGAGCAGAGGGAACATAAAATTTGCCAGAGCTTTTGGAGGAAAACCCAGCAAAGTCATCCTCCTAGGTTCCCAGGGAACACCCTTCAGTTTTATTAGACCTCTATCAAATTCTAGGTCTTGACCACCACCAAAATCTCGCAGTCAACAAAAGGTTCCTGCCAACCAACACTGTTCAGTTTTATAAGGAAGAACATTGGTCCAATGTAAGGTCCCCAAAACCAAGAGATAACTTTAAGGAAGGTGATAGACATCAACCTTGGCAATCGAGCTGGATCCTGTCCTGATTATCCACTGGAAAAAGTAAGCAAAATAGAATTCTTTGTTGGGCTAAACCAGATGACACCTTAAATTCCTTTTTGACTGAGAATCATCTGTGATTCACTCAATCCTTGTAATTGTCGTTGTGTTGTTCAGTCGCCAAATCGTGTCCTACTCTTTGCAAGCCCATGGACTGCAACACACTGGGCTCCTCTGTCCTCCACTATCTCCTGGAGTTTGCTCAAATTTATGTCCCTTGAGTCGGTGATGCTATCAAGCCATCTCATCATCTGTCGTCCCCTTCTCCTCCTGCCTTCAATCTTTCCCAGCATCAGGATCTTTTCCAATGAATCAACTCTTCACATCAGGTGGTCAAAGTATTGGTGCTTTAGCTTCAGTATCAGTCCTTCCAATGAATATTCAGGGTTGATTTCCTTTAGGATTGACTAGTTTGATCTCCTTGCAGTTCAAAGGACTCTCAATCCTTGTAATATCTGCCCCTTAATAAACCCTGGGGGGGCAGGAATATTAATGCATTTTGACACACTCAACCCTCCCCAAAACCCAGTGAAGTGATTTTTATTAACATCTTTTTCAGAAACGGGGAAAGAAACTTGCCAGGCTGCCAGAGCTGGTTGGAGAAAAGAAAGGATTTGAATGTAGGTTTGTCTCACCCCAAAGCTGATACTCTTCCTGTCCATCCCTCTGCCTCTGGCATTTAATCAGCTTATTCAGCCTGCTGCCTCTTAAAAGGAAGTAAAGGATACAGATAGCTGGGGCCCAGGTGGAGACTCCACCCAGAAAAATGGGCACTTCCGGAGCAAAGCTGCCACTTGATGGGCTTTGTAATCGGCAGCCCCCAACGGTTAACCACAGGGCTGTCTCCCATGTGGAAAGAGGCTCCCTTTGTCCACACAGCCCTACGGGCAAACAGTAGCTTTATCACCCAGGAGGCCACAGAACAAACGGAGGGAGGTAGATACGGACAGAACAGGGTATAAATAAGATGCTGTATGGGCAGAGAGAGAAAAAAGAATGATTTAAAGACAGAACACACCAGGATATTTGACATGCAGGCTTTTAAATTATGCCTACACTCTTTCTGTGTAGAGCATACACAAATGAGCCTGTATTTTCAACTACGTCACATGCCTTGCTTTGAAACCAAAAACAATATTTGCGCTTCATGTGCTGCACTGTGGTGTTTTATCCACAGAATCACCTGGCACAGGTCCTGTACTCTAGATGCAAATTAATGCTTTGTGGGGGAGGGTGGGAGGGAAGGGGGTGGGGGTTGGGGGCGTGTTCTGGAAGCCACACTGGCTAGCTGACATTGCTGGGCATGATGGATGCTGCCAGCACTGTTGCTTAGCAACCCAGTACCCTTCAAGAAAATCCAGCGGTCTCACTGGCTCGAAGAAGCAAGCAGGGTTGGTTCAGCATAGCATCGGACATGGAAAGATAATAATGGCTCTGTTCCAGTTATTAATAATCATTGTTTCTGATTTCCTGTGTAGGTCAACATACCTGAGGACACCCAGAGTCCTGCACTAGACTGGAGCTGAAAAAAGCCCAGGGGTTTTCAATGACTTCCAAGTCGGCTTCGGAGAGTAGTGGAATTTTACTGGCTGGTCCCATGCTGCTCCCTCAGTCCTGGTCTTTTCCACAACGTAAAGGCAGATCTCCACGCCGTGACTCACCAGCATACCTCCAGATAGTTGTTTGTCAGCCTTGTCATGAGTCATGCTTTCTTCAGCTTTCTTTTTTCTCAAAACTGAAATGCTTGACATTTTAGATGGGGCTGGGGGAAGGTTTCGGTCTTTTTTTCCCTATAAGGCAGTCTGTGGCTTTATGTGCAAGTGTGGGGGGCAAGGTGAGTAATGGCTGCAAGAACAGGTAAACAGGAGTGAGGTTCTCCACAGCACCTGGAGAGCCACCGAGGGAAGGATGCTGTCATCTGGAACACCCTGGGCTGTATTCTAGCAGGAATGGTACCCTGGGCAGCAGCCTGCCCTCCACCCGTTCCTTTCCAGGAGCAGACTGCTCCCTGCCTCCCAGACAAAGAGAACAGCTTCCCTTAGTGCAGTGTAGATGACGGCATCACTCTAAGGCTGTTAGAAAAATCCTCCCCGAGTTCTAAGGAACATGGGAAATTGAAATTTTTTCGATGCAAAGGGTGAAGCTCAACTGCCACCTAGAAATTGTGCTGGACGGAACGGACAGCAGAATTCCAGGGTTCTCTTTCTGACATTCACTGGGGATGGGATGAACTTCCATTTATTTTGCATGGTCCAGCACAAGTCTCTTCTCCTCTGTGACGCCCTCAACCTCGTAGATTTACTCACTTAGCACATCCTCCAAAGTGTGAGCACCTCAAGGTCAGGCAGTATTTTGTATGTAGCGTGTCAGTCCAGCCCCACACCAAGATGTATGCACAGTGTTCAGAGCATGCTTCTTGTTTGGAGGACGGATAACAAAAGAATTAATCAGCCAGTCCAATAACTAAATCCAGTTAACCGCTGGCAACCTTTATTTGTTCCCATGCTTAACAATACACGGTCTACTCACAGAAAAGAAATAACGATCTAAGAGTAGCAAATGGAAGCATTTTGAACATTACATAACACCATGTTATTACAATGTATCATTAGAAAAAAAATGATGATCAAAAGTGTCTCCACAGGTAGGAATCACGTTCAATTCTACACCTGATCGCTAAAGTAGGGAAGGAGAACATTCAAGTTAATACAAATACTTCTCCTATCAGGTTGGGGTAATGCCTGAAATTGCTAAAGTATTTCCTTCTTTGGGTTAAGACATTGCAGATCCTTGTTTAAAATGTAAATCCTGGACTTTCCTAGCAGTCCAGTGGTTAAGAGCCACTGCAGGGGGCACAGGTTTGATCCCTGGTCAGGGAACTAAGATTCCACATGCCATGTGGCCAAAAAAAAGAGTAAATTCTCTCTTACAACAATCACACATTAATCCATTATTAGCCTCAAGCGTTGTAGTGATACGTATTAAATCCACTTGCAGAGAGTAAAGGACATGAGACAGGAAATTAGATTTTACTCTTCATTATGAAAATATACAAACACACAAAACTAGAGGCAACAGTATAATAAGTCCTTTTGTGTTCATCAGCCAACTTTAACAGCTGTCATCCTAAAACTGATCTTGGTTCATTCATCTACTGTCCAAATTGAATTATTTAGAAGAAAATCCAAAACCTCCTAGTAGTTCATTTATACATATTTCAGTATAGAGCTCTAAACACAACCTCCTTTCAAAATAACCACAAAATCAGTATTATACCCAAGGTAATAAAAATAATAATTCCTCGTGTGTGTGTGTGTGTACTCAGCTGTGTCCAACTCTTTTGCAACCCCGTGGACTGTAGCCCACCAGGCTCTTCTGTCCATGGGATTATCCTGGCATGAATACTGGAGTGGGCTGCCATTCCCTCCTCCGCGGGATCGTCCTGATACAAGGACTGAACTCATGTCTCCTGTGTCTCCTTCAGGCAGATTCTTTACCACTGAGCCACCTGGTAAGCCCTAATAATTCCCTAATATCATCAAATATCTGGTCAGTAATAAGTGCTCAGAAGTTTCCCTAATAGAACAGTTAGGTAAAAGTAACACTACCTCAGAACATGGCAGGGACTGAACCTAGGGTTGGTCTTACCCATGGGGAGGAGACATGAATTTCATTAGTTTCACTGTGTTGTTTCGTTTTTTAGTTTCACAATTGCCGAGAGCAATCCACACATGAGGAAAGACATGAATATGTAAACCAAAATATGAATTACTCTCCTTACTGGCCAATGGCATTCACCAGCTGTTATAAAAATAATATTCCCTAACCTGGCAGTAGTAGCACTTGATTACTTAATCCTCTTGTCATCTTCACCTGATCATAGGTAAGTCAGAGGTACTTCTTGAGCCTCAGTTTCCTTGTACAATGGAGGTAATAGTAGGACCTACCCCAGAGGACTCTTAAGAGCATTAAAGAACATAATGTATGTAAAGCACTTAGAAAAGCTCTTGGCACAGTAAACCTGTAATGAACATGAACCATTGTGTTGTTATTTCCCAGTCTCCTTGGAAACCAAAGCTTGGGCAAGCTGATGCTTGATGAGGAATAGCCTAATGGCCTTCTCCTGGCAGCCTTGTCTGCTTGACAAAATACTGCACCTGAAATATTTTAAGCTAGTGTTCCTCAAAGTGTGCTTTTTCAGACCACCTGCATCTAAATCACTCTGAACAAGTATTTAAAATGTGGATCACTATGCCCAGAGGTGGAGAAGGCAATGGCACCCCACTCCAGTACTCTTGCCTGGAAAATCCCATGGACAGAGGAGCCTGGTAGGCTGTAGTCCACGGGGTCGCTAAGAGTCAGACACGACTGAGCGAGTTCACTTTCACTTTTCACTTTCATGCATTGGAGAAGGAAATGGCAACCCACTCCAGTGTTCTTGCCTGGAGAATCCCAGGGACGGGGGAGCCTGGTGGGCTTCTGTCTATGGGGTCGCACAGAGTCGGACACGACTGAAGTGACTTAGCAGCAGCATGCCCAGAGGATGAGATGGTTGGATGGCATCACCAATTCAGTGGACATGAGTTTGAGCAAACTCTGGGAGATAGTAAAGGACAGGGGAGCCTGGCATGCTGCAGTCCTTGGGGTCACAAAGAGTTGGACATGACTTAGTGACTGAACAACAACAAGACCCTAGGCAATTCTTAAGAGCACTAAAGTCTAACAGGGCCTGCATTCAATTTTTGGCTTCCCAGGTGGCGCTAGCTTGAGTCTGTGTAGAATGACTTTCCTAACCAGAGAGGAAATGGGGTGTCTGAAAGAACACGGGGTATCAGAAGGGACCTGAGACCAATAACTTGCCATACCTCCTTAATGGCGCCACAGAGGGAGCCAAATGGGACCTGGAGAATGGAAAATATTTTCCATTCACCAATTGATGTATGATGTTACTCACTTGTATTTTTATCCCAATTCCAAGAATCTAAATATAGAATTCCCATTTGGTGCTTCCAAAAGAAGACCACATGGTCTAACGATGTTTGTGACAAAGGACATCATTCATGAGAGTCTCATCCATTCATTCATTAACAAATATTTGTTAAGTGTCAATTATTTGCCAGGGACTGCGCTGGCATAAATCAGTTAAAAAAAAAAAAAAAAAGCAGTAACATCTCTTGCCTTCTTGAGCACATAGAGGGCTCCAAAGTAACCAAGGACAAGGAGAAACTTGAAGCTTACAGGAGCCTGGAGCTAGGAAAGGACCTTAATGGACTCAGTTCCTTAACTGAACTGGTGAGAAGACAAAGACTCGAAAAGAGGGAAGAGCCCCGTGTCACCAAGTGAGGGGGGAGCTCGAACTCTTTCTACCCTGTCTGTTTCACGCCTTCCTGCATCAAGAAAAGCAAAGGAGCAAAACAAATATTGAGTTGCCTTTTCCCCATGTCATTAGAGTGAGTCATTTGAATTGAAGGCGACAAAATTCTTCCCACTTAATGCAACACTTTTAAATGTTCATTTTTCATTCAATTTTAAAACAGCTTACAACACAGCATGCAGAGTGGGATCTCGTTCTTGTAAACAGTCTATCTGCGGTGCATATGTGTGCAGAGAAAAATGGCTGTACAAATCAATAGATACTCCTCAGGGGGCTAGAATTAGGAGTGCTTTTATATTTTCTCCTTTATATTCCTAGAACTTTCTCAGCATTTTCTAAATCTTCCACAATGAACACAAATTACTTCTGTAATGAATAAAAATGTTATTTCAACAATAATGTTTGGTTCTGTTTTTAAGTCACAAGGTTTGCCTTTTGGGGACTAAACTGATTCTCATGAAAGGTTTCCAGAATCTTTTTGTCCAGAAAACAACTAAAACTTAAACTCAGTGTTGGTATCCCAACAGAAGAGACCAGGCACATATTGGTCACCTATTGACAGAACTCCTCTGGGCTATTCCTTGGATGTGTCTGGGCAAAGATTCAGTGTATGTACTCTTGAATGCAATCAACTCTTCCGCAAGTATTTCCTGAGCCCTCCCACGATCAAAGAACTGCACTATGCCTTGTGCATAAAATGCATAATACGTGATTTCCGTCTTCAAGAAACTCAGGGTTTAGCTGAGGAATGAAGACGTAAATGTATAGAAACTTTAGTAACCAAACATGAACAACAAAGCGATATTGGAAAGTACACTGTGTGTGTGTGTTGTTTTCTAACACACTTTTTTTTAAGTGTTTTTTTTTTTAATTTATTTATTTTTGGCCATGCTGGGTCTCTGTTGCCGCATGGTCTTGTCTACAGTTGTGTTTTTTCTCTAGAGCAGGGGCTGCCCCCTAGTTTCAGAGCAAGGACTCCTCATTGTGGTGGCTTCTCTTGTTCTGGAGCCAGACTCTAGGGCAGACGCTCAACAGTTGAGGCGCATGGGCTTAGTTACTCTACGGCATGTGGAATCTCCCCAGATCAGGGATCGAACCCATGTCTCCCGCATTGGCAGGAGGATCCTTTCCCACTGAGCCACCAGGGAAGCCCTACCCTGTGTGTTGAACCAAGAGGGCAGTTTCTTTCAGAAGCCAGGTGGCAGAGAGGAGGTGAAGGAAAACGGGAGGCTGTGGTGGATTTTTAGCAGGGAGGTGGCATAAGATTTGTGTTTCGGGAATACTAAGGTCTGTGCAAGGCACAACCATTTTTGAACAGGGAGACTCAGGAGAGGGAAGAAAACAAAAGCGAAAGCGGTCAAGTGAAAAGAAGGCTGGGTTTGGGGTTTCAGCCTCTAACAAGGCAACCTTGAACATGTCACGTTACTAGCTTCCTCACCTGCCAAGCGAGACAGCAGGACTAAACTCTCCAAGGTCCTTTGCAGCTGTCAACATTCTTTAGTTCCACCACCCAGGCAAGAATGATAAAGGCCCGAATGAGGGTGTTTCTGTGGTGAGGGCATGAACAGTTTTACTCCAGCAAATGCCTCACAAAGGGAATGGCTAGTTCATCTTCAGCGCAGACACCAGAGGACAAAAGAAAAAAAAAAAAAACAGATCAGATTTTTTTCCCCCCCTTACCCTTGTTTGTAACCCCTTGAGAGGTTTGGCAACAAATTTTCTCTTTTTTTTTTAAAAAAAAACTGAAATATAATTTATATACCATGAAATTCACCATTTATTTTAAAGGATACAATTTAGTGGGCTTTAGTATATTCACAAAGTTGTGTGCAACTATCACCACTATCTAATTTCCAGGACATTTTTATCACCTGCAAAGAAGATATCCAGAGACTTCCCTGGTGGTCCAGTGGTTAAGAATCCGCCTTGACATGCAGGGGATGTGGGTTCGATCCCTGATCAGGGAACTAAGAGCCCACATGTGGCGGGGCAGCTAAGCCCACAGCTACTGAACCAGCATGCTCCGGAGCCTGAGAGTCGCAACAGGAAAGCCAGTTGCCCGCTGCAATGAAGGATCCCGCATGACACAGCAAGACTCCAAGTGCAGCAACCAAGACCCAACACAGCCAAAGAGAGAAAGAAGCCCTTCCCTGGAGGCCCAGTGGTTAAGACTCCGCACTCCCATTGCATGGGGGATGGGTTCGATCCGCACAGCACGCCTAAAAGGAAAGAAAGAAATCCCATGTTCATCAGCAGCCACTCCCCATTTCCTCTTCCCTAGACCCTAACAACCACCAATCTGCCTTCTGTCTCTACAGATTTGCCTCTAGTGGACATTTCACATAAATGGAATCATACCATCTGTGGTCTTACGTGTCTGGCTTCTTTCACTCAGCACGCTGATCTCAAGGCCTACCCGTGTGGTCGTACATGTCAGTACGTCATTACCTTTTTAAGGCTGAATACTATTTTGTTGTCCGGAGATGCTACATTTTATCTATCTGTTCATTCACCAGCAGACATCTGGGTTGTTTCCACTTTTCAGCAGTGCACTGAATCATATATACCCTTGTTTATCAGAGGTAAAGTTGTCACATAGCTTCCACTATTTGAATTTTAAAAGAAGTGGAAAGGGTGAGATGATTCGGGAGAATGGCATTGAAACATGTATAATATCATGTAAGAATCGAAACGCCAGTCTATGTCCGATGCAGGATACGGCATGCTTGGGGCTGGTACACGGGGATGACCCAGAGAGATGTTGTGGGGAGGGGGGTGGGAGGGGGGCTCATGTTTGGGAACGCATGTACACCCGTGGTGGATTCATGTCAAGGTATGGCAAAACCAATACAGAATTGTAAAGTAAAATAAAAAATAAATAAATATTAAAAAAAAAAAAAGAAGCAAAGGGAAAAAAAAATAAAAGAAGTGGAAATTTTGGGTGGAGGGAGCAGAGTCAATTCTGGATGGAGGCAAAACCCACTTCATCTGCGATAACCGTTGCAGACACCTCTCTGACAAGCTTTTCCATAGATACTGCAGGGGTAAACAACATATTTGTATCTCCAAAGAGGGTGTGACTTCAAGCGAAAATTTTTGAGCAGCAAAGCTCATTCCATGGATTTTAAAATGCCACAGGATTAGGGGATAATCTTCAGCTTTCATGCTCTGCCAATGAGAAGGCACTGAGTTTGGACCTTTCCAGGCAAGACAGAAGCCAAGTCTCAGCCTAGGTGTGACCTGCCCTTTGCTCTGTAAATAGCCAATCCAGACCCTTGCCTATCAGAGTTTCAACATAACTTTCCCTTTCCCAGAGTCCAAGCTTCCTCACTGTATCTTTATGAGCCGGAAAAACATGAACTGTCATTGAACCGTCAATGTTCATGTCACATCATTAGACCCAAGATATCTTTGTCTTTTCCTAGATCAAATTGAAATTTTAAAAGTCCAACAAAACATCTCTCAGGTTGGCATGAGACCTCTGAGTTCAGGCCTTCATGAATGGGGTGGGGAGGGGGTGCGGGGTGTGGGGAGCAGCTGCACGTTTTCTTCCTCTGGTCATTTAATATAATTCTTAAATTATCACATGGACCCCCTCCTCCCCCCCGAAAAATGGAGAGTCTTAAGGTTAACCGCTTTATCCTCAAGGGAAAAAAAAAAACATTTACTGAGCACCTACTTTGTGCCAGGAAGAGTGGTAAATTCCACCGTCTCTTGTAATCCAGGTGAAAAGAGAAAAACATTAAAAAATCACCATAATTTGCCAGAGGCTGATGGGGACAGAGAATAGGGAGGTATTGCTGATGGGAATGGAGTTTCTTTTCTGACTGAGTGAAAATGTTCCTAGATCAGATACAGTAGTGATAGACGCACAGAGGCAAAGCAGCCGCCCGCACAGCAAGAGACTCGGGAGATGCAGGTTCCATCTCTGGGTCTGAAAGATCCCCTGGAGAAGGAAATGGCAACCCACCCCAGTATTGTTGCCTAGGAAATCCCACAGACAGAAGAGCCTGGTGGGCTACAGTCCACGGGGTCGCAAAAAGTTGGACACAACTGAACACGTGTCTGATCTGTGAATATACTAAAAATCATTCGGGTGTACTTTTTAAAAGGGTACATGAATTTTATGGTATTTAAACTATATCTCAATAAAATTTAAAACTGAGATAATAATAATGCCGCACCATTGTGTTACAAACAAGACTGAAAAAACCACGCCTAGGGGTAGCATACAACATAGCTTTTCTTCTAAATGTAAGTTTCACTACCAAGCAAAAACTGCAGTAAATTTCCCTGCATCCTTGTCAACTGCCCAAATTTCCCAAAGCCCTCCTCTAGCTGTTCCCAGTCCCCAACTTTCCGTGGTTCAGTGGACACCCCCTGTCCACAGACTTTGGTAGAAGTTCTCTTAACTGCATTGCACCCAAGAATGTCTCGAGAGAACACTGCCTGACTTACAAAGTGATTTGGAAATATGCTGCTGGCTGTGTTTTACGCATTGTATCAAGTGTTTCTAACTTTGTCCGGGCTGGGACCATGAAGGGCACAGTTTTCAAAGGCTGAAGTTAATAATTTCACACCAGAAAATGATCAACTGGGACCGCGGAGCAGCAGGCTGCCTGAGTCGCGATATTCCTGAGCCCCGGAGGCAGCCTTGCCTCTAGAGATGACACAGTGGCCACTGGTCGGCTTTGAGGCTGGTTGATGTAGTAGTTGAGCCCGGGGTTTCTTGGAGACAAGCCGACTGACTGGCCACGTAATCACAGGTATGTTAATTAAGCTCTCTAAAACCTCAGTTTCCTCATCTGTAAAAGGGGATAGATAACCTATGGGTTTTTGAAAAGACTCAGTAAAATGCCCCAGTTGGCGCTAGTGGTAAAGAACTTGCTTGCCAATGCAGGAGACAGATGAGACACTTGTTCGATCCCTGGGTCGGGCAGATCCTCTGGAGGAGGGAATGGCAACCCACTCCAGTATTCTTGTCTGGAGAATCCCATGGACAGAGGAGCCTGGTCACAAAGAGTTGGACACGACTGAAGTGACATAACACACACACACGCACAATAAAATGCTTAGACAAGTGCCCGGTGGGCACTCACCACTGACAAAGTGGAGACTGCTATCAGAGAGCTATTGCTTTTCAACTGTCCTTCAGGAAGGCAGATGTCCACCTCATCTGAGGACCCTCGAGGAGGCTGGCAACCTGGTTGGATATATTCTGACTGTCTTCCCTCTTAAACACGTCACATTCTAAAACAAGGCAGCTAAGGAGCATGGGTCCGTGGACACCCTGGAGGAACTCGGTCAACATTCCACGATGGAGCCAACAAACCAGGTTTCCACATTCGCCATTCGGGCTTCCCTAATAGCTCAGTCAGTAAAGAATCTGCCTGCAACGCAGGAGACCCTGGTTCGATTCCAGGATCAGGAAGATCCACTGGAGAAGGGATAGGCTACCCACTCCGGTATTCTTGGGCTTCCCTTGTGGCTCAGCTGGTAAAGAATCCACCCGGGAGGCCTGGGTTTGATTCCTGGGTTGGGAAGATCCCCTGAAGAAGGGAAAAGCTACCCACTCCAGGATACTCCAGTATTCTGGCCTGGAGAGTCCCATGGACTACATAGGGTTGCAAAGAGTCAGACACGACTGAGCAACTTTCACTCACTTCACTTAGACTTGAAGCTATTTAAGCTCAAGGGCCCACTCCTCCCAGGTTCTCAAAGGGTGGTACCAGAGAGTCTGTCAGAACCACATGGAGCGTTTAACAAAGGCCATTCCCAGGCTCTCCCTTCACCGGTGCCTCCGGGGAGAGAACCGGCCTGACAACAGCTCCTCACAACCTCTTCTGCATGCTGGGTTTGAGAATGCTGAACTTCTGTCGTCCAAGTGCCTACAAGCGTCAATGTTCAGCACGCAGAAGGTGCTTAAGACATTCTTTCTTAATAAATAGAAAGTGAAAGTGTTAGTTGCTCAGTTGTGTCTGAATGTGACTCCCTTGGACTGTAGCCCACAAGGCTCCTCTGTCCACAAATTCTCCAGGCAAGAATACTGGAGCGGGTTGCCATTCCCTTCTCCAGGGGATCTTCCCCACCCAGGGATCAAACCCAGGTCTCTAGCACTGCAGGCAGATTCTTCACCATCTGAGCCACCAGGGACACAATAACATTAAATAATATTAACAGAAAAAAGGTAAAGGCTAAGTAGAAATCATGAATGAGTGAGTGAACGAGCCAGTCATGTGTATCTAGTTTCTTCGCTCCTTCTCACTACATTGCCCCTAAGGGGGAAACCACCAATGTTTATTGAAGGAATTTTCCCCCAGTTCAAAAGCAATATATGGTTGATGCTTAAAACTTAGAAAATAAGAAAAGCACCAAGGAAAAGACAAACAGTGATGACCATCTTGGGTATATTTGTGTGAGGCCTTCTGGCTTTTTCAAAAATAATTTTATGTAGTTAGTTAGCTTTGGCTGTACTGGGTCTTCATCGGCATGTGCAGGCTTTCTCCAGTTGCGATGCTCAGGCTTCTCGTTATGGTGGCTTCTCACCTTGGAGACCACCGGCTCTAGGCAGCTGTGGCCTGAGCATAGTTGCCACACCGCATGTGGGGTCTTCCTGGACCATGGATCACATTGCTGTCCCTTGCACTGCAAGGCAGACTCTTAACCGCTGGACCACCAGGGAAGTCCCTTTCTGGCTTTTTGTATGATGCGTATAAGTGTGTGTTTACCAAAAATATCATCATGTTGTACACTGAATACTCTTTTCAGCCTGCTTTTTTTAACTTCGCAATGCATTATGAATATGTTCTCAGCTCAGGGATTCTTCCTCACCATAATTTTAAATGGCAGCAAGGTATTCTTTCAAACTGTGGTGCTGGAGAAGATACTTGAGCATCCCTTGAACTGCTAGGGGATCAAACCAGTCAGTACTAAAGGAAGTCAACCCTGAATATTCATTAGAAGGACTGATGCTGAAGCTGAAGCTCTAGTACTTTGGCCACCTGATGAGAAGAGCTGACTCATTGGAAAAGACCCTGATGTTGGGGAAGATTGAAGACAAGAGGAGAAGGGAATGAAAGAGGATGAGATGGTTGGATGGCATCACCGACTTGATGGACACGAGTTTGAGCAAACTCCGGAAGATAGTGAAGGACAGGGAAGTCTGGCGTGCTGCAGTCCATGGAGTGCAAAGAGTTGGACACGATTTAGCAACTGAACAATAAAATAATTTTAAATGGCAGCAAGGTATTCTATCTAGACATACTATATTTATGTAATCCCTATGTAGTCATTGAACATTCCAGCTCAATAATTAATTTAAAATAAAATATACATGAATACTCCAATCCACGTCTTCAGTGGACATCTGTACTTTTCTAAATTTCACAGCTGATTTCAATCAGCAGCCACGACTGATGGCTACCGCCATGAAAGGCCATTTCTAAGATGTTCTCTCAGGAAACCTCTGGAGTTGGAACACAAATAAGGAAAATTTCCATGTCTCAAGAATGTCAGCAAACCTGGCTTACAAGAACTCTGTTAATTCCAGGAGGCATAGCTCTGTCACAGATCACGAGAAGAAAGAACCTTTGTCTTCTTGTCACCATCAAAAGTGGACCAGTTTGACCCAGTGCCACCAAGAGGGTATCAGATTTATTTCTGGTAAACAACCACTTTGAGAACTATACAGTGATACTCTGCCAACTGGAATGATTTATTTTTATCATTTCTTTCCCTTTCGTTGCTTCGATTAGTTGCCAAGATATGAAAGGAGGAGTTTGCTGCCTCTTAGGAGCTCAAATATAGAAGGGATTCCTACAGATGTAAAGATCTCAAGATTGAAGGAAGCCCAGAGTTTATACAAATCGTGTTGCAATTTAGTTAATTTGATTTTTAGCCCAATACCCATACCAATGTCTTCTCCAATATGTATAACAAAAGTGAAAGTGAAGTTGCTCAGTCGTGTCCAACTCTTTGTGACCCCCATGGACTGCACCCTACCATGCTCCCCCGTCCATGGGATTTTTCCAGACAAGAGTGCTGGAGTGGTGTGCCATTGCCTTCTCCAGGGGATCTTCCCGACCCTGGGATCAAACCCCAGTCTCCCGCATTGCAGGCAGATAGATGCTTTATCTTCTGAGCCCCCGGGGAAGCCCCATGTATAACAAAGGGAAAGTCGTTATTAAAAAAATTTAAAAAGTTAAAAGTTCCTGGGTGGTCTAGTGGTTAGGATTCAGCATTTTCATTGCTGTGGTCTGGGTTCAGTTCCTGGAAACAGATCCAGCAAGCTGCACAGCACGGCCAAAACTCTTTTAGAAATAAAAAGTGAAAAACTGATTCAAAGGGAATTGGCAAGCTCCTTGAAGGCAGAGTCTGTCTTGGTTGCTTCATTCCCTGCAGCATCTATTCATATCTTGATCTCTAACACGCGGCTAATGTTTGTTAAATGAGTTAATGCCCGAAAGAATGAATGAGGGCATGGTCCTCTTCAAGTCATACAATATAAATGATCGGAACTATTCGGTGTTCCTGCAGATTGGCCTTAATCTCCAAAGACCACTCAGCAATAACTCCCCCATGGCTGAAAACTCAAAAAATGTAGTGTTTTTATTTGCCTCACAATTCAAAGGACAGAATCAAAACCCCACACAAATATGTCACCAGTCTCCCCCCAGGAGGTACTGTCAATTGATATAATAATAATAACGCAAGATGCTGCAAATAAGAGTTTATTTGCAGCCTTATGAACTGCAATTCAGGGGGCTATCCCAGCAGCTTAGTAGTAAAGAATCTACCTGCCAATACAGGAGACATGGGTTTGATCCCTGATCCAGGAAGATCCCACGTGCCTCAGAGCAACTAACCCCATGTACCATAACCACTGGAGCCTGTGCTCTAGAGCCCGAGAGCCACAGCTACTGAGCCCACGTGCTGCAGTTCCTAAAGCCTGCTCACCCCAGAGCCCGCATTGCCCGATAAGAGAAACCACTGCAAGAAGAAGCCCGTGCACCGCAACTAGAGACTGGCCCCCACCCTCTGGAAGTAGAGAAAGCCCAGGCAGCAACAAGGAGGGCCCAGTACAGCCAAAAACAAAGAAAGAAATGCTTTTCTTTAAAAAATAACTGCAATTCAGGAGTCATGGATTCAGGTTACTAAGAAAGTGTTCTGGGGAACAGAAAAATGTTGCCTGGAGAGAATTATGATCGATTCGGATACAAATCAGAAAACATCTGTCCTTAAGGAGTCATAGTCTGTTTTAAGGTTTCCCTGGTGGCTCAGACGGTAAAGAAACTGCCTGCAGTGCAGCAGACCTGGGTTCGATCCCTGGGTGGGGAAGATCCCCTGGAGGAGGGCATGGAAACCAACTCCAGTTCTTGCCTGGAGAATCCCCATGTAGCCTCCATGGGGTCGCAGAGAGTCAGACACGACTGAGCGACTAAGCTCAGCACAGGGGTCTGATAAGCAGACAGGCTGCCATGAGCTTCGGGTAGATGTTCTAGATGACTTGATTAAGTCAAAGGTCAGATTCCATCCAGGGTGAGACGTCCACAGGTCACCCTCTTTGGTGGCCTCACGTTCCATTTCAAAGATCTCTCTTAGCAATACCAACTCCATTTTGATCTTCCTTTCCCAGTACCCAACTAGCCAAATGAAGAGTCTCGGTATTCCGTATCACTTTCCGGGCACAAGGGCCATCCGCAAGGTCACACTAATTCATTTGCCACAGAGACAGTAGCAGGTGGGGGGAAAGCCTCCTTTATTCTCCCGTCACATCGTCCGTGCCCTTCCCAGGCACTCAGCTCCACGAGGTTGGCTGCAAGCTCTGGGCTGACCGCTGTTCTCCATCTTCCTTCACTAAATTAGTGCATCGTCCCAAACAGAGCTCCAGCCCGACTTATCAAGAACCTCGAGGCAAGTGTTCCTCCCTGTGTGCTTCTTTATCGATAAAAACAACAGAGTGGTTAGTCTGCCACTAGGGTGCATCACCACTTTCTTGGGAGGTGCATCCCACTGTGGGATCTGGGATAATCCCACTCTCCTACTGGGCATTCTGAAATCTGACTACATCACATACTGACCCATGTTCTGGGAGAGCTTCTCCGCCTGTCTGTATACATTTCATTCCCTGATTTTATTTTTCCTTTTACTATGTTTATTTTTCCTTTTATGATCGCTGTGTTAATTGCTCAGTCGTGTCCAACTCTTTGCGACCCCATGGACTGCAGCCCGCCAAGTTCCCCTGTCCGTGGAATTCTCCAGGCAAGAATACTGGAGTGGGTTGCCATTTCCTTCTCCAGGGGATCTTCCTGACCCAGGAATCAAACCTGGGTCTCCTGCATTGCAGGCAGATTCTTTACCATCTGAGCTACAATTAATTGTGGGAAAATATATATATATATATACATATGTATAATCTTTTTCTTTATCATATAATTTCTTTTTCACACCAAACTCCTACAAAGCCTTCACTGCTCTCACATTTTTACTCGCACCAAATATACATACTGCTTTTTTCCTAAAAGGAAGCAGTACTCATTTCTTTCTTGTTTACCAGTGTATCCTGAGAGCTGACTGTTTTAAAACCACAAATCTGGCTTCTCTGTGACCTTCCAGATGAGGAGACAGGTTGAGACACACCAGCTGTGGCCCCTCCCTCTGCAGGCCAGCTCCTTTGAAAAGAGCCTGGTTTTGACAAGAACCATTTCCCAGCTTTCAGAAGCCATGATGAAGCTCTACTCTGCTATTCTGGGCCACCACTCAAGAAGGAGATGAAAATAAGAATTAAAATTCCATAATGAAGAATGACCCAGCTTGGGACTTCCTGGAGGTCGTGTGTTGAGAATCTACCTTCCATTGCAGGGGCTGCTGCAGGTTCAATCCCTGGTCAGGGAACTGAGATTTCCACATCCTTTGGGGACAACCAAGCATGAATACCACACTGGAGAAGCCACAGCGAAGACGCAGTACAGCAAAAAACCAACAAACAGACAAAAAAGAATGACTCGGGTTTGTGCTCCTCCTGCCTCTGTAGAAAGACTATATAGAGAAACGAGAAAGAGAGGAACCGCTCAAGTTCATGGTGCACTGCCTTGATGCTAACTTGGTCAAACCCTCCTCAGGCATTCAGTCACATGACCTGTATGATTCCTGCCCCCATTCTCCAGGTGAGGAAACTGAGGCACAGAGCTAGTGAGTGGCAGGGCTGGGATGCCAGCCCCAGGCAGTGGGGCTGCAGAGCACGGCTCTACCATCACAGCCCCAGCAGATAACAATCACTTGGTCCCAAGGGACCCCTTCCCCCTCACCTCTATCCCCCATCCCCAGCCCCCATCCTCACCCACTACCACCCTAGTCCCCAGAGCCCCCCACAGGATCACCAAACAGAAGCAAGCAGGGAGCTGCAGATCACTTCCTTACATCCAAAAGGCCCCCAGCATACATTGTTTACTGAGGTCCCTGGTCTCAATTTACAGGCGGCATTTTTACCTAATCAACAAACAGAAGAATGCTTTGCATTGATCATTTGCTCATTCCTGTCGTCCTTACCATCTCCCAGAACAGGGCACCCACTGAATGGTATAACCTGTCTCTGAACCGACCCAGACCCAGAAAGAAAAAGGGACTTTGATAAGAAGAGACTTGGGTGGGGCCGTCTTGGTGGTCCCGTGGTTAGCACTCCACACTTCCCAGTGCAGGGGAAATGAGTTTGAGCCCTGGTCGGGAACTAAGATCTCACATACCACCCAGCATGGTTTTAAAAAAAAAAAAAAAAAAAGACAAAGATCGCTCTAGCGATCTAGACAAGGCGAAGTTCTCCTGGATCTGTGGTGGCAAATGCCAAACCTGCCTGGGGAACCATCAGGGCTGAGAAGGAACCAAGGGCAGCTGCAAAGAGCATTGAGGGGTGAGGGTCCCCAGAGGATCCTGAGACTGGCTCCCCCGCCAGGCTCTGTGACAAGAACAAGAAACTGAACCTGTCTAAGCCCCGAAACACAAGGAGCCCGGATTAGAGCATCACTCAGAAGTCAGTTCATGAGTCAGTCTCATAATACTCTGATTCATGCTTGTGTGAGCGGTGACACGAAGTTTTGAATGGCGAAAGCTCTAGAAAAAAAGTGATGCCAAGGCCAGAGGCGGAATTGACAACATGAGGAGATGGCGCCCCCCAGTGTCAAGATGATGTCTCGGAAACCTAGATCAGGCCGAGCATCACCCGTGACCTTGAGCGCCGAGTAGGTGGTGCTTCAAGACAGGCGCAACCACCCGCGGGGCCCGGAGAGGCCCCGGGAAGATGCCTGTGGCCAGGGAGGGGGACCGCTTCCCGCAGTACCTGGTTCTCCTCCGTCACTGTCCGGATCCCCGTTGTGTGCTGCGGACCTAAAGCAACCTTCTCCAAAGACTCGAAAATACCACCAAGCCATATTTATGATTGTTGGTTTGTTTTTATGGCTTTGCCATACATCCACACGAGTCAGCCATGGGTGTACACGTGTTCCCCATCCTGACCCTCCCTCCCACCTCATTTCCCCTGTAGTAGACGCATCCGATCCCAAGGATAAAAAGTATAAAATCATATGGCCGCAGCACCTGGGGTCTCATTGTCCACTTTCTGCAACACTTTTTCCTGCCCAAAGCCAAGTAATCCCAGCCCAGGGGCCTCTGCCAATTGACAGGATTCCTCTCAGGCCCCCTTTAACGCCACAGACATGCGTAGAGAGCTGCCAGAGGCACGTTCCCATTCTCAAGGTTTCAGTGGAAAAACAAGCTACATATGGAGTTCTAAATTGGGGCTGCCAACCTGGGCCCTCGAGACAGCAAGTGGCTCTGGTCTGCTGTAAAGGATCCATGTACAGTTCTCAAAATAAACTCGGAGGGGAAGAAAACTAAAAGAAAGAGAAAACTGATGCGAAGTTCAGTACAAGATAAACATCCGAACAATGCAGACATTTCCTAGGTTCTTTCAGTGTAACAAATGCATAGGCACAATCCTAACACCCTTTGCTCCGAAGATACCATCCTTAGATACATTGTGCAAAACTGAAGAACATGTTCCCTGGGCTGGGGGAGTCTAGTTGAAGTTAACCTGGGGAAGAAAAGGTAGAAATCCTTTGGTCTAACTTTGGAGCCCGGTCCTTCCTGGAACTCATCAACTTGAACTTCACCCTACAGGTCAGAAGCTGAGCATTGTCAGAAGCTAGAATAGATAGATCTCTCCTTCATGGGGCAAATCATTAAGGGACAGGATCGTGGCATCCCTCCTCTTTTTTCCTTCTGATTATGATAGCAACACATGCTCATTATAGAAAAACCAGAGAATGTAGTCTGGAATTTTTCCCTAGGTGTCATAAATGTTTCTATGCCACTAAACACTTTTTTAAAATCTCGTGGTAATGGTTTTACAGTGTTCCATTTTAAAAACCATTCTCTTATGCTCAGACATTTGTTTCCAATTTTTTGTCATTTTAAACTGAGAGCAGTGAACATGTTGCCTGTTAACCTTCATCCAGATTTCTGAGTTCTAGAAGGTTCTTTCTTGGGTCAAGGGGAAAAATCACTTCATTTTTTTTTACACATGTGCAGTTGAGGGTCTCGGGACACTATGCTGTTGTCTTTCATGCCAGCATACGGTGCCTTTGCAGAGAAAATAAAATGGTGAGAAATGTTTGTTTTGAATTGAAAGTCAGCATGAAACAAAAAAGCTGAGATTTGATGTCTGGGTTTCACTACTGCTAGAGCCCCGGACTGTGACCTTGGGCAAGTCCCTTTAACTCCATCAGCCTCAGGTGTTAAAATAACGATCTTAAATTTAAGTTTGTACAAGAGGAAAGAGCCTAAAAGTAAAGTGCTAAGTTGTTTCCCGTCTTCTACGGGACAAAATTCTTGTGTTCTTTCAAATTCTCTACTCTTGCACAGAAGAAGGTTTGACAGTGCCACAGTTGGGAAATTGCTGTCAGATGGTACCTGGTGGGGGCTTCCCAGGCGGAGATAGTGGTAAAGAACCTGCCTGCCATTGCAGGAGATGGAAGAGACTAGAGTTTGATCCCGGGTTGGGAAGAGCCCTTACAGATGGGCATGGCAACCCACTCCAGTATTCTTGCCTGGAGAATCCCATGGAGAGAGGAGCCTGGAGGGCTACAGTCCATGGGGTCACAAAGCATCGGACACGACTGAAGTGACTTAGCACCCGTGGTACCTGGTGAGAGTTTGCTTCTGAGGCCCTGGTCGGTCATTGCTGGGCTTTGCATGCTGTGAGAATTCAGCAGATACCCAGGAATCTAAGAGCAGTGTAGGGCGGTTTGACTGCAGAGGCGTCAGGTTTAGAGTTCTTTCTGTGTTTCTCCACTTGTCCATATCACCAAGATGGAAGCAGCATACACTGGCATCAAAATCCCATGCTGAGACTGGGACTTCTCTGGCGGACCAGTGGTTGGGACATCGAGCTTCCAATGCAGGGAGCATGGGTTCGATCCCTGGCTGGGGAACTAAAATCCCGCATGCTTCACATGGCCAAAAAAAAAAAAAAAAAATCCGATGCCCAGAAGTACATCCTGAGAGCCAGAGCTGCCATTTCCTAGACGAGCTGCCTAAACAGGATCCAGAGAGTTTCAGCACATATAAAGTAGGGGAGGGGTACCAGACTCCCTTCATCTTAGAGTTATCCTGAACCTCAAAATAAAAATGAAACCATACACGTGCAGCTACTTGATAAACCCTTACATTCAAATGACCACAAACTACTATTTTAGCAACATGCAAAGGGCTGAAGTGAGATAGGGTAAATGCAAAGGAGACAGAGGGGATGTTCCTGTTGCTATGCAACCTTATAGCTTGCTTATAATTAATTACCAATGCCATAATTTAGAGTTTTCCAAATATAGTTAGTCCCAGAACTTTTTACTTGAAGTACATCTAAGAGTGTAGATGACCCACACGTTAGAAAACATGGGCTTGGGGTTTGGTTCCAGATAGAACATAAGACCTGCGAAGGCAAGCACTTTGTCCTGTACCCTGCTGTGCCTCCAGGCATAGAAGAGCTGCCTGCACTTAATGCTGTTGCTGTTGTTGAGTCCCTTAGTCATATCCGACTCTTTGTGACCACATGGACCGTAGCCCACCGGGCTCCTCTGTCCATGGGATCCTTCAGCAAGAATCCTGGAGTGGATTGCCATTTCTTTCTGAAGGGGATTTTCCTCACCTGGGAATTGAACTCGTGTCTCCTGAATGGGCAGGCAGATTCTTTACCACTGAGTCATAGATGCTCAATAAAACATTCTGCATAATGAATTCACCTTCCCTTAGACTTATTAGAAAACAGCCTCCCAGAATAATTTGCAGAGGGAAGTAAAACAAGGGTTTTTATGCACTGCTAGTGAAAGTGTAAAGTGGTTAAAAGTTTTGAAAAGAGCATGCCCTCATTCATCAAAGACTGTTAAAATTACTTACTTACTTATTTGAATGCATCAGGTCTTAGTTGCAGCATGCAGGATCTTTGGCCTGGGGACTAGTTGAGGCATTCAAACTCTTAGCTGCTGCACATGGGATCTAGTACCTTGATCAAATCCAGGACCTTTGCATCAAGAGTGCAGAGTCCTAGCCATTGGACCACGAGGAAATTCCCTCATCAAAGACTTTTAAAGTGTTCATGCCCTCTCACCAAGTTGTGCCATCTCTGGAAATCTACTTGGAAGTTATCCTAAGTATGAAGAAAAAAAAAGTTTGTGTCTAAAGATGCTCAGGAGATGAAGTACTGTTTTAAAAGAGGGGGAAAAGGCAACCATCTGAATTATGTTCAAAAGTTACTGAATCACAGCATATCCACTTGATGGGTGACTCTGCACACTGAAATTATGTTTATGAAAATCTTATAATTGAGAAATACGATTATATCATGCTGGAAGCATGTATTTATGAATCATATATAACTTAGTACACTTTTTTCTTGTATTAAGGAAAAAGGCAAGATACTAAATTATACAGATTGTGAGTCCGTATATGTGATAAAAACAAAAGCGAAAGAAAGAGCATTATTGAGTGCTAGTCGGTCAGAAAATTGTTCTACATCTTGTTCATTTTTCCTAACAGCCTGTAAGGTAGATTAGTAATACAGATAACAACACTGAAACACAGAGAAATTATATAATTGAGTCAAGATCAGTGAAAGGACTGGGATTCTAGCCTGGGCAGTTCAGGCTACTCTCTGAAAAAATAATGGGAGACAACAAAACTAAAATATTGACAATGGTTGTCCTCAGGTGGTCCAAAAGAGGGCAATTACATTCCTTCTACTTTTCTGCATTTTAACAAGTTTTTTGTAATGATGAGAAAACTGCACTCATCATTAAAATTAATGACTTTTAATGTAAATTAATGACTTAATAATTATATAATTATAATAACTATACTAGATATATAATTCACATATAATAATATATATAATATATAACACAATATATTATATTATATATAATAGATATATAATTATAATAATTATAATAAAACTGAGCAGAAAAACACCTTAATTGACCATAGGGCCCCATTACTGCAACCCGGAAACTCCAACCATGCTCCGACTGCAAACTCTTTTCCTTACAGCAAAGAAAAATGACCAGTCCAAGTTGGAATGCGAGAGACCTGGGGTTGATCCCTGGGTCGGGAAAATCCCCTGGAGAAGGAAATGGCAACCCACTCCAGTACTCTTGCCTGGAGAATCCCTTGGAGGGAGGAGCCTGGTAAGCTACAGTCCATGGGGTCGCAGAGTCAGACACAACTGAGCGACTTCACTTCACTTCACTTCAAGTTCGATGCATGAAACAGGGCACTCAAAGCCAGTGCACTGGGACAATCCAGAGGGATGGGATAGGGAGGGAGGTGGGAGGGGGGGTTCGGGATGGGGGACACATGTACACCTATGGCTGATTCATGTCAATGTAGGGCAAAACCACCACAATATTGTAAAGTAATTAGCCTCCAAATAAAATTAATTATTAATTTTAAAAATAGTGTTCTGTTTATGGGGGAAATAGGTTGAAAATAGGTTGTTTCCATGAATGCAGAGAAACTAGCCAAAGCTAGTGCTGGGTTCTCAGTTTCAATGTCACACGACTCAAACACCAGTTCTATTTTAGGTCTGCTGCTGCTGCTGCTGCTAAGTCGCTTCAGTCGTGTCCGACTCCTAGTGACCCCAGAGATGGCAGCCCACCAGGCTCCCTCGTCCCCGGGATTCTCCAGGCAAGAACACTGGAGTGGGTTGCCGTTCCTTCTCCAGTGCGTAAAAGTGAAAAGTGAAAGTGAAGTCGCTCAGTCGTGTCCGACTCCTAGCGACCCCACGGACTGCAGCCTCAGCTAAGGAGATCCAACCAGTCCATTCTGAAGGAGATCAGCTCTGGGATTTCTTTGGAAGGAATGATGCTAAAGCTGAAACTCCAGTACTTTGGCCACCTCATGCGAAGAGTTGACTCATTGGAAAAGACTCTGATGCTGGGAGGGATTGGGGGCAGGAGGAGAAGGGGCGACAGAGGATGAGATGGCTGGATGGCATCACTGACTCAATGGACGTAAGTCTGAGTGAACTCCAGGAGTTGGTGATGGACAGGGAGGCCTGGCGTGCTGCGATTCATGGGGTCGCAAAGAGTTGGACACGACTGAGCGACTGAACTGAACTGAACTGAACCCAGAAGGAAGTATTTAATCACCAGAACCTCACGCGTCCGCACAAACCAAGGGGGTCAATGTTGTACTCAGGAAGATGGGGTGGACTGGGGATCACGGTCAGCAGGAGCAGTCACGGCCCAAGTGTTAGGCGTGTAGGGTCCGCTGCTTGAGCTGCAAAACTGCATATACAGCATATACACAGAGCGCAAGGACCTGCACTTGATACACACTTTGGCCTGGTAGGAAGAAAGAGTAAACATGCTAATTATGCTAGTGATGAATGTGCAACAGAACAAATGCCACCCTACTTATCCATAATGGAAAGTTAAAACTAGGGGCAATAACTCTATTTTACACTAAGGGCCACGAAGTAACTCAACAATCTCCTTTCCAGGTGCTATCTGAGCCCTCCAGCCCCCACCCCCACCAGCTCTGAGGACCACTCGCTTCTGAGGACTACAACTCCCAGCCTGAGGGAGATCCCCGCGCATGCGGCCTGACGACCTACGCCTACATTTCCCAGCAGGCCGAGCGGCTACGCTGACGCACGCGTGCGCTCTCGGTCTCTCTCGCCGACTTGGGTTTGACCTACAGCCGCCAGGAGAAGATGGCCGCGCTAGCAGTGTCCGGGCTGTCCCAACAGGTGAGAGGACAGAGGTCCTGAAAGCCAGCGGGAAGAGCCCTTCTGGAGTAACCAGCACTGGACCCCCAAGTCCCACAGTTCCAGGCCACACCTGGGGAGCGTAGCGGCCATTCAAGGTCGTGCGGCCGGGAGAGTGGGGGCGACGCTGGGCGGCCCTGTTTCCCCCCCACCCCTCCTTTCCACGGGATGCGCTCGGGACACAGTGGACGCTGGACGCTCGTTTCTAACCTTGGCGTCCTCCGAGCACAGCCCCGGGAAGGAGCTGGTTGAGAGACCCAGGAGAAGGGGGATCTATCTTTGTCGTTGTGATTAAACGACTACTAGTATTACTGGGTCAACAGTAATACTAAAGAATATTTGTGAAACGTTTCACATTTTTTATGAAGAAAATGAGGTTGGACAGTTTAAATGACTCTTTTTTGACTGAGTAAGGGGTAGAACTGAGATTCGAACCCACAGAGTCACAAACTTGTGATCTTCATGTTATACGATGCTTTATATATATTATAACACCTTGCACCTTCCGTAAGTTTTCCCTAAGTGTTATATAAAGTCTTTTAACCCTATCAGCCGTATAGTACACTCTGGAATTATTTGAAGGTGACCTATATCCTTGCGGGTGCTTTTCAAACTCTGGATTCCAACTCTTGATAGACAAGATACCATTTCAACAATGTCAAGGTTAGTATTTTAGTAGGCAAGATACTGGGGCCCGTTCTCACATAAAACTGCTGGAGTAGCCCGAGAATTCATCTTTATCTTCAGATAACCTTTTGGAGTCTTAAGAAGGTACCTCTCTCGCAGATAATGCCTGGAATCGTCCCACTTGTTATTGGAATCATGCCCCGTGGTGGTAACATAAATGCTGAAAATCTCGTCAATTTTTTTTTTTAAGACTTACTTCCTGAAATGGGCTTCCCTGGTGGCTCAGTGGTAAAGAATCCGCCTGCCAGTGCAGGAGACGTGGGTTCCATCCCTGGGTGGGGAAGATCCCCTGGTAAAGGGAATGGCTACCCACTCCAGTATTCTCGCAGGGGGGAAATCCCAGGGACAGAGGAGCCTGGTGGGCTACAGTCCATGGGGTCACAGAAGAGTCACACACAACTGAGCAACTAAACATTTTCTCAAATTTAGTGTTTCCTCTCCCATACTCGTGTGCCACCCTCATAGTGGGAAGGCAGTTTTCCCACGCGGCCTGGAATGACTCTTCAGTGGGGAAATTTACTCCTGGGTGATGAAGAGCAGCTCAGCCTCATATAATCTGTGTGATGATATAAGGAAACATAAGAAGTGAACCATTTACTATTTTTTACTATCAGTAATCTCATTCAGTCTTTCTCTTTTTGTGTAAAAGGTGCGATGCTTCAGTACATCTGTGGTCAGGCCGTTTGCCAAGCTTGTGAGGGTATGTCAGCTTATTTTTCTGTAATCATAAAGCAAATAAATGGACATGGTTGCAGACAACAGTACATTTAGGTGTGGATTTTGTACAGTTGACACTTAAATCTTTCTGCATGATTTGTGGTTCCCCAGATATGCTGGGGAGTAGGGGAGCTAGGGAACAGAAGAGTGTTGAATGCCTGCCATGGGACAGACCCACGAGAAAACCTTTTAAGTTGGAGAATTTCTTAAAACACAGTAACAGTGATGGGAGGTCGCCAGTCTTCCCATTTTACAAAAGAGGAGGGGTTATTCAGCTTAGTCTTTGAGACAGAAACTAAATCTTGCTCATTAAAAACCTAAGCTTTTCCAGTACAATCACACAGTACCACTAAGCATATGTAGTCATACATTGATGATAATGTGGTTTACAAAGCCTGTGGTTCAGTGTAAAAAATAATTCAAGCATCAGGCACTTAGTAAATTGCTAAAGGGCTCCATTAAACTGAACATTTATGGAGATACTCTGTAAGGGAAATTTGCAGTATTGCTATGAAATGTATAAAATTGTGCTTGTATGTGTCTCATAAACGCCTGTTTTCCAGCTCTAACGTGTTCAAAACTGCCTTCTATCAGTGTTTAACACCCCCTAAACTTGGAACTAAGTAGTTACTGAACTCAAAGGAATCCTAAGTTTATCTCAAAATTAGCACGGTTGAATTTTCCGTAGAATGGAAAGGGACTTTAGACACAGTGTTTTCTAAGACCCTCATTTTAAGAAGAGGAATTGAAAGCTCATAGATGGAGTGACAAGGCCAAGGAAACATCCCTTATTTGTTTGAGAATTGTCATTCAGGGTAGCATTTTATAATTTATAATTTTAAAATTATAAATATTTCTGCTCTTGATACCATGATATTGTCTTAACTGATTTTCCTTTTCTCTTCTTCCCTTACTCCACCATTGTTTTTTTTTAAAGCCACCTGTTCAGATATATGGCATCGAAGGTCGCTATGCCACAGCTCTTTATTCTGCTGCATCTAAACAGAATAAACTGGAGCAAGTAGAAAAGGAATTGTTGCGAGTAGGAGTAAGTAGCTTTCCTGTTCATTACTTATTAAGTTCTCATTGTATATTTTTTCCTTAGATCTTTGACTGTGCATCCTTAATGAAGTATATCCTAAGAGAAAAAGAATTGCAAAAAGAGGAAAAGAAGAAAACATTTCCCGTAATCATGTGGATAGTTATAATACTGGGTAAAATTGTTCTGAACTTATTTATAATAGGTATATGTAAGAATGTTAATGTTAGGAACCGAGATTTGGGGCTCAAGAGAAGAAATAGAAAATCTAAATTTAAGAAACAACTGCCATTTCAAAGGAGGGTTAAAAATTACCTTGAGAATTTATGCTTGTATTACTCGGTATTTCCAAAATAGGCTTCAGGATATATTATGATCTTGTTTTACTGGGAATTTATTTTCCTTTTGAAGTCTTTTCCTCAGTATCAGTTGTTATTTTATTCCCAAGATGTGAGGGAAAGTGAGCAGAGAGAGCCCCCTGGACAGCACATTAGTGAAGGTGCCCGAGCTGCAGGACGATAGCAGAACTGACGGAAGAAGCCCGGGAGACTGCAAGGGAAGCTGATTTTTATTTATTTTGTAAACGTCGAAGAGTACATGAACTGAATTAACAGAAGCGTGCAGTGTGGCTTAAATAGGAGACTCGCCACTGCAGGTTCCCTGAGTCGTCTAATAGTTAACAGGGTGCTTCGGGTTTTGTTGCTTCCCCTTCTTTTACTTTCTAGTCGCCACCTCGAGTTTGTTTTTGTTTGTGCGTTTTTAGTCTTAGAAGGGGGAAAGCCCTCACAGACTAGCTGTATAGAACAATATATTTAGGCGTTTTGTGCATTTTTTCATTTTGAGCTTTTGTGGGAGCTTTTGTCCTAATGCTCAGTTACTCTACCTCTGTATCCCTCCCTCTGTCCAGTTATCCAGTGGGCTTGATCTTCGCTGGTGCCTGTTAGGATCCTCACAGACCCAGCAGCCTGACTTGGAGATACTTCTGGGCTGGGGTAGCTGGAGTCTTCAGGGTCGCACAGGCTTTTGGGGAGGTGATGGTTCCTGCCCTCTGCTGTCACACACACCCCTCGTAAACCTATGGTGTTCGCAAGCGAGACAGTGCCTGGCTTGTGGGCCTTAGAATGGGGTTTAATTGAAACTGAAGTCTGTTAAGCTGTGGAGACATACAAAGGAGCCAACCTTAAGACTCTTTATGAAACAAAATCAGCCATTTTTCGGCACCAAGAGGAAAAGGTGATGCTGCCAAGGTGTCGCTAACGGTCCGTGGATGACGCAGCAGAAGTGGTTCAGTTCAGTTCAGTTCAGTTCAGTCGCTCAGTCGTGTCCAACTCTTTGCGACCCCATGAATTGCAGCACACCAGGCCTCCCTGTTCATCACCATCTCCCGGAGTCCACTAAGACCCACGTCCATCGAGTCCGTGATGCCATCCAGCCATCTCATCCTCAGTCGTCCCCTTCTCCTGCCCCCAGTCCCTCCCAGCATCAGAGTTTTTTTCCAATGAGTCAACTCTTCTCATGAGGTGGCCAAAGTACTGGAGTTTCAGCTTTAGCATCATTCCTTCCAAAGAAATCCCAGGGTTGATCTCCTTCAGAATGCACTGGTTGGATCTTCTTGCAGTCCAACACCACAGTTCAAAAGCATCAATTCTTCGGCGCTCAGCCTTCTTCACAGCCCAACTCTCACATCCATACATGACCACAGGAAAAACCATAGCCTTGACTAGATGGACCTTAGTCGGCAAAGTAATGTCTCTGCTTTTGAATATGCTATCTAGGTTGATCATCACTTTTCTTCCAAGGAGTAAGCATCTTTTAATTTCATGGCTGCAGTCACCATCTGCAGTGATTCTGGAGCTCAAAAAATAAAGCCTGACACTGTTTCCACTGTTTCCCCATCTATTTCCCATGAAGTGATGGGACCGGATGCCATGATCTTCGTTTTCTGAATGTTGAGCTTTAGGCCAACTTTTTCGCTCTCCTCTTTCACTTTCTGCCATAAGGGTGGTGTCATTTGCATGTCTGAGGTTATTGATATTTCTCCCGGCAATCTGGATTCCAGCTTGTGTTTCTTCCAGCCCAGCATTTCTCATGATGTACTCTGCATAGAAGTTAAATAAGCAGGGTGACAATATACAGCCTTGACATATTCCTTTTCCTATTTGGAACCAGTCTGTTGTTCCATGTCCAGTTCTAACTGTTGCTTCCTGACCTGTATACAGATTTCTTAAGAGTCAGGTCAGGTGGTCTGGTATTCCCATCTCTTACAGAATTTTCCACAGTTTATTGTGATCCACACAGTCAGAGGCTTTGGCATAGTCAATAAAGCAGAAATAGATGTTTTTCTGGAACTCTCTTGCTTTTTCCATGATCCAGCGGATGTTGGCAATTTGATCTCTGGTTCCTCTGCCTTTTCTAAAACCAGCTTGAACATCAGGGAGTTCACGGTTCACGTATTGCTGAAGCCTGGCTTGGAGAATTCTGAGCATTACTTTACTAGCATGTGAGATGAGTGCAATTGTGCGGTAGTTTGAACATTCTTTGGCATCGCCTTTCTTTGGGATTGGAATGAAAACTGACCTTTTCCAGTCACGTGGTCACTGCTGAGTTTTCCAAATTTGCTGGCATATTGAGTGCAGCACTTTCACAGCATCATCTTTCAGGATTTGAAACAGCTCCACTGGAATTCCATCACCTCCACTAGCTTTGTTCGTAGTGATGCTTTCTAAGGCCCACTTGACTTCACATTCCAGGATGTCTGGTTCTAGATTAGTGATCACATCATCATGACTATCTGGGTCGTGAAGATCTTTTTTGTACAGTTCTTCCGTGTATTCTTGCCACCTCTTCTTAATATCTTCTGCTTCTGTGAGGTCCATACCATTTCTGTCCTTTATCAAGCCCATCTTTGCATGAAATGTTCCCTTGGTATCTCTAATTTTCTTGAAGAGATCTCTAGTCTTTCCCAATCTGTTGTTTTCCTCTATTTCTTTGCATTGATCGCTGAGGAAGGCTTTCTTTTCTCTTCTTGCTGTTCTTTGGAACTCTGCATTTAGATGCCTATATCTTTCCTTTTCTCCTGGCTTTTTGCTTCTCTTCTCTTCACAGCTATTTGTAAGGCCTCCCCAGACAGCCATTTTGCTTTTTTGCATTTCTTTTCCATGGGGATGGTCTTGATCCCTGTCTCCTGTACAGTGTCAGGAACCTCCTTCCATAGTTCATCAGGCACTCTATCTATCAGATCTAGGCCCTTAAATCTATTTCTCACTTCCACTGTATAATCATAAGGGATTTGATTTAGGTCATACCTGAATGGTCTAGCGGTTTTCCCTACTTTCTTCAATTTCAGTCTGAATTTGGTAATAAGGAGTTCATGATCTGAGCCACAGTCAGCTCCTGGTCTTGTTTTTGTTGATTGTATAGAGCTTCTCCATCTTTGGCTGCAGAGAATATAATCAGTCTGATTTCGGTGTTGACCATCTGGTGATGTCCACGTGTAGAGTCTTCTCTTGTGTTGTTGGAAGAGGGTGTTTGCTATGACCAGTGCATTTTCTTGGCAAAACTCTATTAGTCTTTGCCCTGCTTCATTCCACATTCCAAGGCCAAACTTGCCTGTTACTCCAGGTGTTTCTTGACTCCTACTTTTGCATTCCAGTCCCCTATAATGAAAAGGACATCTTTTGGGGGTGTTCTAAAAGGTCTTGTAGGTCTTCATAAAACCGTTCAACTTCAGCTTCTTCAGCATTGCTGGTTGGGGCATAGACTTGGATAACTGTGATATTGAATGGTTTGCCTTGGAGACAAACAGAGATCATTCTGTCGTTTTTGAGATTGCATTCAAGTACTGCATTTCGGACTCTCTTGTTGACCATGATGGCTACTCCATTTCTTCTGAGGGATTCCTGCCCACAGTAGTAGATATAATGGTCATCTGAGTCAAATTCACCCATTCCAGTCCATTTTAGTTTGCTGATTCCTAGAATGTCGATGTTCACCCTTGCCATCTCGTTTGACCACTTCCAATTTGCCTTGATAGGACCTGACATTCCAGGTTCCTATGCAGTATTGCTCTTTACAGCATCGGATCTTGCTTCTATCACCAGTCACATCCACAGCTGGGTATTGTTTTTGCTTTGGCTCCATCCCTTCGTTCTTTCTGTAGTTATTTTTCCTCTGATCTCCAGTAGCATATTGGGCACCTACTGACCTGGGGAGTTCCTCTTTTGGTATCCTATCATATTGCCTTTTCATACTGTTCATGGGGTTCTCAAGGCAAGAATACTGAAGTGGCTTGCCATTCCCTTCTCCAGTGGACCACATTCTATCAGACCTCTCCACCATGACCCGCCTGTCTTGGGTTGCCCCGCAGGCATGGCTTAGTTTCATTGAGTTAGACAAGGCTGTGGTCCTAGTGTGATTACATTGCCTAGTTTTCTGTGAGTATGGTTTCAGTGTGTCTGCCCTCTTGCAACACCTACCATCTTATTTGGGTTTCTCTTAACCTTGGACGTGGGGGTATCTCTTCACGGCTGCTCCAGCAAAGCACAGCCGCTGCTCCTTACCTTGGATGAGGGGTATCTCCTTACCGCCACCGTTCCTGACCTTCAACGTGGGATAGCTCCTCTAGGCCCTCCTGCGCCTGCGCAGCCACGGCTCCTCGGGTTAGAGACCTGAAACCAGGATAGCTCCGACTCCAGAATGCTTGTCGTTTGTATAAGCCAGCAGTTTGTACGGAAAAACCTTGTTTTGGGAGGGGTCCCTCGAGTTGAGATTATAACATTAGATGGCAATGTAGGCATGTAGCTAGGATCAGAGGCAGATATTGTCCAGGAGCCCAGGAGAGGGGTTGATTGAAAGGTTAGTGGAGGTGTGTGACCAAGAGATACCCACATGGAAAACAGCGGTTGGTTTGCTGGAGCTCTGGCTTGACGCTGAGGGGAGCAGAGTGCTGGAAGCTGCCCGTGGTCCCAGACCTGACGTTTGTGATGTAGTCTGACAGCAACAGAGTCGTCTCTCTCGTGGTCGTGGCACTTTGATTTTTTTGGCGTTGTTCCTCCCTGGAAGCACCACAGTTCCCACCCAGCGCTGGGTTGATTTTCAGGAGCTCTGGGCAGCTGGCCGGAATCCGGATCAGCCTTAGAGGGAGAGGCCCCCGAGGGAAAGGCCGAGGGGCCGCCTGCACTCAGTGCATCTCGTTAGGTCTGCGTTGTGTGTGGGCATTACTGGCATCCTCTTAGCAGGGGAAAAACCAGAGTAATACCCACAGTAGCAATTACAATATGCCCCAGATCCAGTCTCATGGCTGCTTAGTTTTTAAAAAATAATCTCTCCTGAAAAGCAAAAATGGACTTCATTAGAATGGTCTTAAATATTTTCACAAAATACTGTATCCTGTGTAAAATTATCTGTGGTGCATTCTTAAAGGCAAAAATTTATTTGACTAAACTTTTCTAATTTTATTCGTGACATACATGATTCCTCAGAAAGTGTGTGTACAGCAGCTAGGATCATTTATGTTCTAAAGAGTCTAAGAAATTATTTTTGGTCCTTTTAGCAAATCTTGAAGGAACCCAAAATGGCTGCTTCTCTTATGAATCCCTATGTAAAGCGTTCAGTTAAAGTGAAAAGCCTAAATGACATGACGGCAAAGGAGAAGTTCTCTCCTCTCACGTCCAACCTGATCAGTAAGTATTGGCTCTTTCATTGAAGTCTCTGAAAATTCTGCTCCTGAAACTGTGATCCCTGGACGAGGAACACCACCAGCCTTTGGCAGTGTAGAATCTCATCACCCCAACCTGCTAAATCAGAACCTGCATCTTCACTGGCACCCTCCCCCCCCACCAGTGAGTTGCTTGCACGAACAGTTGGAGGAGCACTGTCTGAAGGGTATTAAGATGCAGGAATGTCTCAGCATGTAGTTTTACCCCTTGGAGGAGGCCAGTGGGATTCCTACCGAGAAAGTGGTTTATAGCCAGTGGCTGTGTCTCTGTCCTTAAAGACTTTTGCATTCTTTGGTACATTTTCATTGTTTTTCAAATCCCTTGATCACTCAGAAGCCGAAGAAAATGTACAGTGAATATAAGTATGTTAATTTGGGGATTCGTGGCATAAACCTGAAACAAGCTGTGATGAAGAAATCGATTGCAGATTCGTTTAAGACACACACCCCTTTACAAATTTAAGTCCTTGTTGGTGCGGTCTTTTAAAAAAAAAAAAATGTTGAATATTCTTTTTACATAACAGGTTGCAGCTTCTCCATCCACATCCCTAACTGACATTGACTATAGTATTTTAAGGCCACATCAGTTTGCGTGTGAGGTGCATATACTGCTTCTTGAATATGAGTTAAGTGAAAAATGTTCACTTTCCCAGATTTGCTTGCTGAAAATGGTCGCTTGAATAATACCCCTGCGGTGATTTCCGCATTTTCCACCATGATGAGTGTCCACCGTGGAGAAGTACCATGCACAGTTACCACTGCATCTGTAAGTAATGAGTTGTTGGCCACTGCATTTGTCTTGACTTTCCATTTTGTAGAACAAAAAGGCTAAAATCAAGAAATCGGGGAGCCTGGCATGCTGCAGCCCGTGGGGTCGCAGAGAGTCAGACACAGCTGAGCAACTGAACTGAACTGAACTGACTTGTCAGCTGGGAGGTCTCTTCATTTGTACCAGCTTCTGTGAACATGGCACCTCACTCCAGTACTCTTGCCTGGAAAATCCCATGGACAGAGGCGCCTGGTAGGCTACGGTCCATGGGGTCACAAAGAGTCGGACACGACTGAGCAACTTCACTTCACTTCTGTGAACCTCTGCTTTGCAAGGCCCAGCAGGTGTCTCCCTGGTGCTTCCCTAATCAGCAGTTATTCGTAAAGACTGTAGGTTGGGTTAAAATGTGTCAGGAAATACTGGTTTATATTCCAGTACAGGTTTGAATTATTTTTTAAACATCATGCTAAGTAGTTTACTGAAATGTAATCTGTTAATCTTTTGTGGTGATGAAGCAGAGGGTATAAGGCGAATGGGCCCCATTGGTCTTATGGACTTGCTGAAGTAGAGTATAATAAGAGTCACCATTTATTGAAACACAATGTGCTGGGCACTTTATAATTTTTTTACTTAATGTCAAAGGTCTGCGTGAAGCAGAAGTGTTGTTACCCTTATTTTACGAATGAGGAAACCGAGGCCCAGGGAAAGTAAGTTGCTTGCTGGAGGTCACCAAAGGTGGAGCTGGGATTTGAACCACAGTCCTGTCTCCCAGTAGACCATGTTCCTTAAGTGGCACCACCTCCCTGGAATTAGTTTCATTGTTGTCGAGTGTACAGTAGAATACATTGTATTTCCATTGTATTCTCTTTGCATTGTAGTTCACTGTAGGAGAACAGTCTGTTGGGCTTAGTTCTACCAAGCATGGTTGAGTTACTTGAGGTATGCAACACCTGATCTTACCTAGATGAGTGTTTCTAGTACTTAAGAGATTCTAACTCTCCAAAAGAGCATAACCGATGGTGCTCTTGTGAGGCAGGCTTTCACATGTCCGAGACCAGCACTGAGTGACTCTTGGGGTGCGACTCCAGAATGGGTCCCCAGATACCGAACACAGGAATTCACACAGCCTGTCTTGGTGAAATGTTCCCAGAGGGATATTTTTCTCCTTCTACTGTAGTAACTTTTGTTTTACTTTATCTGAATTTAAGGATGTTTTGTCCTTTTCTAGCCTTTAGATGAAGCCACTTTGACTGAACTGAAAACAGTCCTGAAGAGCTTCCTGAGTAAAGGCCAGGTTTTGAAATTGGAAGTTAAGGTAGGTTTTTAATTGTGTACAGTACATTTCCTCGGGTTGTTTGGCACTTAAAATGGAGTGGAAAGGGAGAGCAGATTATGTAAAACTTTGCCTATAGCAGAACCTTTCTGTTTATTTTCAACATAGATGATTACTGAGTCCATTCACAATTTTTCTTTTTCCAGATGTAATATTACATGTTACAATTCCATAGCACATAGACTTTTCAGAGCACTTTTTTTATCTTGCTTTTTCATTAATGAAATGTCAGAGTATTTTCACATTTCCAATCTATTTTCTTTCCTAGATTGATCCATCAATCATGGGTGGAATGATTGTCCGTATTGGAGAGAAATACGTTGATATGTCTGCAAAAACCAAGATTCAGAAGCTGAGCAGAGCAATGCGGGAGATTCTGTAAAAGTGTTGATTTTCTAAAAGTGAGAATTCTTCAACTTGGAGCGACAATAAAATGCTTCCTGAACATATACTATGTTTCTTGTCTTTTAAAGGGGAAATACAAGGAGCCTTATTTTTTATTTCTTTCTCTCAGGATCCCCTTAAAGGTTAAAATGCCCTTTGAAATTTAGTTTGTGTCGATTATTCTTAGAAATTGGAAGCTTATATATCCCTTAGGAAAAAACAGCCTTCATAGCAGGCACTGTTAAGTGCTTCACGTATCTTACCTCACCCCTTTGTCTCTGAGTCCAGAGTCTGGGCAGGGGCTGAGCCTGCAGGTGAAGTTAAGGTTGTCATCTCTTGAGTTTTTCGGCTTTTGGTTTCATCTCAAGTCAGTGGCCTCAGCCCGTGCTGGTCAAACGCCGGCCGCTGCTCCTGCTCTGCCACTTGGTGCTGCTCACAGCCTTTGCAGCATGTGGGCTGTGCCCCCAAGGCCACGTGCCCAGGCTGCTTAGCCCTCCAAACAGGGCTGGTTTGTGCTCACCCGAGTATTCTAACAGGTCCGTATGTCCAGCCTGTGCGTTCTGACTTGAGCCGAAAGTGATCCGTCCTGCTCTCCACTCTCCATGTAATTCTAAGTTTAGAGGCAGTAATGTCTATAAAAGCTTCCAGAGAGATTCTGGCCAAAAACACATCTGGAATCGAGAGAATCATTAAAAGCAGTGACTGCTGTCATTGGGGCAGAGGTCCAGATGAGCACCATGCACTCAGCAGGCAGCAGGTTTCTCAGCTCACTGGGCGCCACAGCCCCTGGAGTGTCCTCTGAACCAAGGATGGCTGGGAATGTCAGCCCAGGATAGAGGCAGGGTTTTTCCCCTCTTGGAAGCACCGGTTCCAGTACATTGATGGTTAGAAGTCACTGCTCTTGGGTCGAGCTTCTGCCGTTGTGCGTGAGTCACTCAGTCATGTCCGACTGTGACCCCATGGGCTGTAGCCCACCAGGCTCCTCAGTCCACGCAGTTCTCTAGGCAAGAATCCCGGAGTGGGTTGCCATTTCCTCCTCCAGGGCATCTTCCCCACCCAGGGATTGAACCCAGGTCTCCGGCATTGCAGGCGGATTCTTGACCATCCGATTGGTTCTGCCAGTTAAGGCCTTCCCAGCCAGGTTGGGGGAACCGAGCACACAGCAAACTTTCCTGCTTTCTGAGGGTGAACAGTCACCCTGAAATTGCCAGGAGATAACATCTCAAGAGACCAGCTGATGCACGCTCAGCCACCGCATGTCAGGTCATAGGACATCCTGATGGGACTAGAAGGCTTGTGGCCACAAAAACGTGTTTCTCCCAGACTGAAAGTGGCCTTGCAAGGAGTAACAAGCACCCTGTAGAACCGTTCAGCAGGAGGTTCCATAAGGGGACATGACGCGCACCCTCAGTGCGCCCCCTGACTAGACTGTTCTGCTCTCTGCAGCAGTAGGCATGAGGGTTAAGGACGCGTCTTAGAGCCATCTGGGGGTGCACCTGCGGGCCTCTGCTGTTCAACCCCTGAAGCCACCTGCTTTTGCGGGTCGGCTTCCACCCCCGTACGTGGAAAAAGCTGTAACGCCCCCTTGGTGAGTAGCTGCTGCGAGAGTGAGGCGAGGTCATGACGAGCTCAGTACTGGGTCTCCCAGATGCAAAGATGTTGGTGAAGGGCGCTGGTCACTGGCCTGACAGCCTCTGACCCCAGGGGTTGGCTGACTGGCTTCACACAGCACCTGACAGGAGGCAGGCACTTGACCAAGTTCGTGTAGAATCACCTGCCAAAATCTCCCATCTTCAAGGACCTGTTCAGAAATCCTGGTTTCTAATAGGGTGACTGACTCTATCAGTCCCCTAGGAAAAGCTCCCCAGTAAAATACCCTTAATTTGGACCTAATACCCCAAACTGAAGGCTGCTCTGCAGTTTCCAAGACTGCTTCATGTTATATCTTATTTAAGCTTCAGATGGCTCAGACAGGAAAGAATCTGTGTGCAAGGTAGGAGATGCGAGTTTGATTCCTGGGTCAGGAAGATCCCCTGGAGAAGGAAATGGCAATCCGCTCCAGTATTCTTGCCTGGAGAATCCCACGGACAAGAGCCTGGTGGGCTACAGTCCGTGGAGATCACCAAGAGTCAGACACGACTGAGCGACTTAACAGGCTTGCGGTCCAAACGAGACAGACCTCACTCTGCAAGTGAGGGAAGAGATGGAGGCTTGCTCAGGGTCCCCGCCCCCAGCCTCCCCTGTTTTGTGTTTGTTCCTGCTTGCCCCTGGCCACTCCCTGGCACGTGGTGCCCCCGCACTGGAGCCAACAGGCAACGCCAACCTCAGGTGAATCTCTGGGCCCCTCGCACTTTGTCCCTTAGATACTCTCAATTCACCCTTTAAGCCAGGCCAGCTCTTCCCTGCGCTTGCCCTCCTACTGGCCTCAGAGGGAAGAGCGCTGTCCGGACAGCAGCCACCTCAGGTGCCCATTCCTTGGTCACCTCCAAGTGTTTGGACAGCGAACAGATTCCCTTCCCAGAGCCACCCGTCGTGGGCAGAGGCAAGGCTGTGCCATCTAGGAAGTCCTCCAGGGTACTGAGGGGCCTGGGGCGGGGACCAGTGTGCCCTCTACCTGCCCTCCTGGGACATCGCCCTCCTGGCTGTCACGGTGCTGAAACGAGCTTCCTCCTGGCAAAGCAGCTCCACCGTCAGCACGTGCAATGGACAGAGACACCACTTTGGGCCTCTCGGGCCTCTCCCAGGAGCCAGGAGGGCTAGGCTGGCCTGCGGCCCCAGGATCCAGTCACCTAGCTGTGGACATTTGCCACCTTCCCTGGCAATTCCTGACGCTGGAGCTACTAAGTTCCGGCAGATGAAAGGAGAGGAAAGTGTCCCTTCCCAACTGGCCTCACGAGGACCAGGCTCGCAGTTCCCTTTCTCTCTCGCTAGATGCAGACACAGTGGAAAGAGCAGCTTTTACCTCCCTACTTCAAGGTCAAAGTCAAATGATTGCAAGGCCCTGCCAGGCCAGACCGCGGACCTCTGGGCTGTTAACAAGAGGGAGAAGAAACCTCCCATGGATGCCACGGGAGGGTGGTCTCCAAAGGCTCAGCAGCTGCGCCTGTAACTCAGCCAACACTCCTAGTTCCCCAAGACCATCTGCGTTTCTTCCGGCTTGCCTCCTGACGGGCATCGCACACCGCACACCTGAGGCAAACCACAAGCTTTGGAGGCGTGTAACAGCTGATGAAATATCTCTGCCGGTAATACTGCCCGATCCAGAATCCAACTCAACAAACTCCCCGTTGATTAAGCACATAGAAACGGGGGGAGGGAAGTGATGAAATGCTTCAGACACTGCCTTGTGTGGTCGTCAGAGATGAACCCAGAGATCTGTGTGCAGTGATAGTCTTCATGGCACTTTTTTAAAAATCTAGATAAAAATTTTAAAGCAGCCTCAACACGCAACCATTCAGGATTCTTTTTAAAAATTAGGGTAAACTGGAATATATTCAAGCAATGGGATACTTAATGCAGTTCTTAAAAATCAAGATGTTCAAAAACAGATAGATGGATGACTGATACAGCTGTATAGTGGAGAAGGAAATGGCAACCCACTCCATTCTTGCCTGGAGAATCCCATGGACAAAGGAGCCTGGCGGGCCACAGTCCATGGGGTCACAAAGAGTTGGACATGACTTAACAACCAAACAACAAAACAGACTGCTCGGAAAGGAAGTGGGGCAGAAAGAACCCAAAGCAATCCATTGTAACAAAGTTGGGTTTTCTCCTTTTATTCATGAACTATGTGAATTTAAACCGCACAGGTCAAAATGACCAAAGAATTGTTTGGAAGAGATTGTTCTTTTTAGATTCCAGATACACAGAAATATCCATCTGTATTGATGTTGCTACCGGTTTAAAGAAAACAACACTCAGTTACCATAATCTTGATCAGTCAAATTTAACATTTCTTACATAATAAGGTGCCAAAGGAATGCTCAGAGAGCAAACCTAACCTCAGCTTCTTTTAAACAGAAAAGAAACCTAATGTCTTGGCCCTGCTTCATCAAACAAATACAGAATTCTACAATTTATAATAGTGTCTAGTAATTTTTGGAACTCCATTGACATTACACACCAAACAATATAGTCTCCCTTTGATGGGAAATTAAACAATACCATTATTTGGCAACAGAAGTATATTACAGTCAACAGGGTGTCCGTCAGGGAGGTGGAGTGGCTCATCCCACCCTCCGAGCAGGGCTGTGAGGGGAGCAACATGCCCCCGCACTGTGACCCATCTGCCGCTGGAAACACAAGGGACTCGTGTCAGGACCGATACTTTCTTTCCTAAATAGGTGAAGGCTAACTGGAATGGTCACTGCTGAGCAGGACCCCACGTTCTCTGGCTTTTCTTGACCCTAGACTTTTTTGGAACAAGCAGGACCCGAGGGGTGGTTGACTCATCTCCACGTACAGCCCTCTTGCCACACCAGCCATGAAGACTTGGTGCCAAGGAAGGAGGTCAGGACTTACTCTGTGGGAACTTATCCACTTCTGCTGGCTAGCTTTAGATGGCCTTCCCAGGCCACCTTGGACAAAGGTCCCTAAACAGTTCCATGTTTGGAAATGAAGTCACTCACAGACACCCAGACAGTTCCTCAAGGTGATTTTCAGATCACTCCTATGATAACAGATTCCACGAAGCTCCCAGAAATCACAGCTCCCTGCGCCCCCTGAACCCTGAATTCCAGGAGGTCACTTACATGCCAGCATTTGCCAATTTCAGGTGTATCAAAAAAGGACTTGGACTGTTGGTTGACAGCATTGGGAAGCATACAGTTCATTGAAAGAAATGTTGAAAACCTAAGGCACACATTCCCTATACGTCCTTTTGAGCCAGGGCCCTCAACATCCCACACACAGCCATCTGTATGCAACGCCAGGAACTCGGCCGTTTTCACCGCTCCATCATTCCCAGCCTGACGAGGGAGGCTGACCTCACAGGATTGCCTCCTCCTGAAAGGACCTCTAAATGCACCTCTCGGGGGTTTGCATCTTGAGTTTCATAGGATTTTGCGTTGTATCCATCCTTAGGTGGCCTGTGGGGACATTTCTGGTGGCAAAGGATAAGAAGTCTGTGCCCAAGAAGTAGCCTGGCCCTCTGACCCTTTTCTGGGACAGGGAAAAGAAGAAGGCCTCTTGCCTTGAGGTCTCCATCATGGATACAAGCAGCTAGAAGGCTGCTCTGTGCTGCCTGTCCTGTGTGCCGGGAACAGCTTAACCCAGAAAGCCCCAAACTTCATCCTTCACCCCACACAGGAGAGCCACAGTGGGGATAGTGAGGATGCCTCCAGGAAAGGAATGCAAACACCAAAGGGATGCTTTGAATCTATTCAGAAAGAGAACTGCAAAGGGTGACCCGGAAGTCAGGACATTCGGAACTTTCTAGAAGGACGGCTGGCTCCACCCAAGATTCCTGGCCCATCCTCCATAACTCATGGAAGCTTCCAGAGCACATCACTCATATCTGATGGGAACCAGACTCTCAAGCCTCCTATCCTTCCTGACACAAGCACCTTCCCAAACAAGTTACCTGTTTAATGAAATACAGGGGTCTCACCCAAGGTCCTGGCTAGAGGACACTCGCCATCTTATCGTAACGCCACCCGTTGCATTCCACTTCACATTTTCTTTGCCCCTCCAACATGACTTCTCTGAATGTCTAACATATGCAACTCTGGTTTTCTTTTTAATATATGAAATTTAGTTGGGTTAAACCCAAGTAATCTGATTAAGCACTCTCTACTCTTGGAATAGGTTTTTAAACTTTTTTCTATAGTTTTATGCACTTAAATTAGATTCCTAAAATACTCTCATATACATACAGAAAAATAATCTCTCAATGACAAATCACATTTTACAATAACAAGTTAATTATTTATAACTACAGAACCTGTGTTAGTTTATGCAACACTTAACAGCATAACCTCTTACACACCATATGTACACTGAGTCATAGACATTCCCATAAACTTACAGCAGAGATTTCTGGACAAACCATTGAAAGAGCATAACTTCTTCACTTTACGCAGTGGAATTCTGCATTTTTCTTAGCTGCAAACTATATAAAATGCAGAAAACCAGGAGCTGAGGACTGCTTATCATACACAGGACATTCTGTTGCAGACTCTCATCTGTATACATGTATTTACATATATGCTGACCACCTATAGATGTGAAGGTATACGCTGATGTAGCTAAGGCAACAGGACACGAATTACGAGATCGCCAATTCTCTATCTAGGTAGGACTATGAAAGGGTAGAAGAAAGGGCCCAAAGGTACAGATCTCAGCCTGCTTGGGCTTCAGCAAAGAAGATCTGAAGTTGGTTTTACAGTTTAAAGACACTTGGGCTATTGGCAATGTACGTTTTAAATGCATGTGTTAAAATAAATATCTTGCTAGAATATCTACTGTCCGATAGTGAATATTTACCAGAAACCATTTTAAGGATGTTGGTTTGTAAAATGTACAACAAAATGTTCACTCGTAAAAACTAACACTGACACAATATTAATTAAATGCCTCTAGAAAACACATTCTGAACTTTCAGTAGTCCGGACGATTGCAATACAAGTAGAAACAAAGCTATAATTTGTTGTTTCATTCAAAATGACACAACCAAACCCATGCAAGATGAATTTGATATCTCTATTCAACTTTCTGTCAGTATTTTTACTTAGCAAACTTTATAATCCCAGACAGAATCGGGAAACATAGACAGGATTATTGCTCTGTGTAGGTAGACGTGAAACTGATTAGCAAAGGTCAAGCAAAGGTTTTGGAGTGTCCTGCTGAGCGCTAGGAAGTGCTAGTGAAAGAAAGTAAGACCCAGCACACAGCGGGAGGGGCGACTCCTGTGTCAGCTGCCTCCCTGGCAGCTGGTCTTCTAGAACCCGAGGCTACCCACACAGTGGGGTCTCTCCTCCCGTCAGCCCACTCATAGGCGGGATCCTATGGCGGACAGCCCAACTGGGAAGTCGCTGCGTCTCAGTAGCAGGTGCCTCCAGACGTGTGTGTACCCAGCACCCAGCCTGGGCAGGCTTCATTCTCTCCAGGAAGAGGAGATGAAGGAGCAGCGTCCAGCCCCTGGGAAGGGGCACCGGGCACCACCCACCCCAGCCAGCTCCCTGCTTCTTGTTGCCATCACTCAGATGGTCACTTGGAAGGCAGAGGCCAGAGGAGCCTGTCTGACTCACCAGCAAAGAGGAGAAAAGCCCCCGGTGGATGACTTAACGACTAAAAGGAAGGGTTTTATTTCCAATCAGTGGGTTAAATGGTAAAGACTTGGAGGCCTCTCAGCACCCGTGGCCCGCCCAGGACTGGGAGCCCAAAGACCAGGTTCATCTGTCAACTTGGGGCTTGAGTCCTACACCCTCTGACTGATCCAGATCATTTGTGCTTTTATAAGCAGACATTTTGAACAGTGTTACCAGCCCAGTTCTCCACAACCTGCCAGGGAGACTTTGCAAAGTAAGAAGCAGAAGGTGAAGCCCCACCTGCTTCAGAAACCAGTTAACTGAAAAGAAGAGTGTGACCAGGGCCGGCTTCGTGGGCGGCTGATCTGTGCAGTCACGGGGGACCCTGTGCTTAGGAGGGCCCGCTCCTGGCTTCATTCTCTGCTGTCACTACCTTGAAACTCTTCACAATTCTGAACAAGGGGCCTCACCATTTCATTTTGCACTCAGCCCACGAATTATGCAGCAGGTCCTGACCTTGACTGCAGGAAAAGTCAGACCCACCTGTTCACATATCCACTCGTTCCCCCTGGTGCACACGCAAGCACACACACGCGCACACGCACACACCATGCAATGATCTGCATTGCCCCCCTCAGCTCCTTGACATCTGAAATCCCAAAAGTCATCGTTTCCACCTAGAAACTCTGCGATCCAGTCTAAGCAGAGGGGACCTGACTTCTCCAACCCCTTCTTGGGGACGGGGTGCCTCCTCCCCATGGACCCGCCCCGGGTCGGCCCAGCAGTAGGGGGAACACCTCCAACTTAACACCTGAGGCCCTTGCAGGGCTGAATCTCAAAGGGGCCTTCACCAAAGCAGATGAAGAAAAAGCATAAGGGCTGAGGACCCCTTATGACCCCAGCCCCAACAACAGAGAAAGGCAAGGTGTCACTAAGCACCGCAGGAGTGCTGACTCCGAATCCCAGGCTCGCCGCTAAGCTCCCTCCCCCACCACCCTGCTCAGACGCAAGTTCCTTCCGATTTGCACAAGAGCAATGCCCGGGGGCTGCAGTAGGTGGGGCCAACGCCCTGAGATCCGCCAGTGGGACCGGCTAGTTTCCAACGCGGGGGAGCGCGCTCCCTAGCGGTGACAGTGGGTAGAACGGCAGGGCTGGCTCCTCAACCAGACACGGCAAAGCCGCCATCCCCCTGCCTCTGGTTCCTGCATCACCCTCTCTGCCCCAGGTCCCCATTCTGTTTAGACCGAGAAACAGGAGGAAATCAGGGCTTTGAGTATGAGAGGGAAAATGCAAAGGAACATAGCTTTAGAAATAGCCGCACAGGAATGTTATTCTTTTTCAGTGAAAAAAGTACAAAACCAGAGTTCCTAGAAGAAAAATATGCATTCTTTCCACTGCATAAAAAGAAACCCTGGTTACTGGGTAAGTTCTCAGTAAATATCAGAGAAAGAAGTGCTCGATTATTTTCAAGGCTGACCACATACGCCCACTTCTGAACAGGTTTATTTGGTGGGCTTTGAATCCTAAAATATTCACACATTTCTAATGATTTTAACAATATAGGCTGGTATAGAAAGTAGAACAAAATCCTTTTAAAAAATGACTCACAAAACACCCTGGCATATACTAGGGGCAAATTTACCCTGAAATCTGACAACCACACATAGTGTTGGAAAAAAATTATTATGTGGGTGTTATCTGGTTCCCCGAGGCCAGATTAAAGAGGGTTCCTTTCAGTGCAGGAACTAATTGAAATTGCATGTCACTGAAATAAATTTTGGAGGTGGAGGTGAGTTTTCACAAGCACTGGGTGTTATTCAAATGACTTAAAATTAGATCAACCATGAGGCTGTGAAAGCCACAAAGGCAGACCCCCTCCTCACCACCTCCCAGCCCCTTGGATGGTGGTCGGACCCAGGAAAGGGGACTCCCTGAATGAACAATGTATTATTAACATTATTGACTGTGTTACCAAGAGGTCACAACCCAGGGATAAGACTTACCAGCTGTTGGCATCTGGGTTTTATTACTCCCAAGATAGAGTGCTGTTAGAGGTTTTCTATCTTTCATGCAGAATGAATTTTCCAGGCTTATTAGGAATAGATTTTGGCTCCCAAAGGTAGCAGATTATGTACCTTAATTGAGCCTGGAGACCTACGAAGATATTCCTGGATCTGACACAATGCAGGGCGAGGAAGTGAAAGTTCTAGAATGTTACTTTCCTCTAGCTCAAAGAAATGGCTGCTTTCCAAGTGCAATAAACATCCCAACCATACTGACACAATACTAAGCGGCCCCCATAAAACATGGCTCTGGGCACCGCCAGCTGAGTCTTGGCAGCTGACCTGAGCCATTCCCTGCAGCCAGGAGAAGCCCCTGGGTGCAAAAAGAGGACAGTTTTAGTTTAACCAAATACCCTTCAGGGTGACTCAGACCACAGTGTCTGAGGGCTTCACCATGTCCCCAGTTCCCCAATCAGGCTTCTGCTGGGTAAGAATTAAGGTCCTAATCCTAAAAGCCGATCGAGGATATCCAGCCTCCTCTGTTGTCGTTGCCTCGCCTTCCCGTGTGCAGGAGGCTCTGAGCGTGTAAAGTGAGCCACCTGGAGCAGCCAGGGCCCTCGCTAAGCTCACACTAGCCTCAAGTCTGAAGTGACCCTGCCACCTGAGAGCACGCAGGTGTCCATTTCCACATGCTAGTGTCCGCTGTACAGCTCGTCTCCAGCCCCAAAGAGAAGGGAAAATACAATGGATTGACAGAGAACGAAAATCTGCTTGCTGTTTCCAACGGAAATTCTTAAAACTGTTACATGCACAAAACAAACATTCTTTCTGTGAACCAAGAAAGCCCAACCAGCTAGGGGAAAAACCATCTGGAGTAGAGATAGAAGTGTTTTTCTGCTCATCAAAGTACAGGCAGGTAGTGCTAGCGGTAAAGAATCTGCTGCAGTGCAGGAGACCCAGGTTCAATCCCTGGGTCGGGAAGATCCCCTGGAGAAGGGAATGGCTACCCACTCCAGTATTCTTGCCTGGGAAATCCCCTGGACAGAGGAGCCTGGCGGGCTACAGTCCATGGGGTCACAAAGAGTCGGACACGACTGAGCAACTTTCACTTTCACAGTATTGGAAAACTCTAAAATAGACTCCCAGGTCTCCTTCCAGATAAAACCAGAAGCATCTCACTCACTCGCTTTGCTTTGCTGTCCAGCCCCACTGGATTCTAGAACACCCCCGCTCTGCTGGAGTCAGTGGCTTTATGCTGGCACCAGTCTACTCCTGGAGAGACAGGAGTTTGGGGTACCAGGTCACCAAGACAATGCAAGTGGTAGTTTACTCATTTTCGGATGGATTTTTTTCCCGTTAAATTCAATAGTACTAACCAGCTGAAATGAATTACTTTCCTAGACTTAGGTCACGCTTAAATTGTTCCAAACACAAAAAGCAGAAATAATTCCCCTTTTAACATGAACATTCCTTGGAAGCATAGCTCTCTCCTCTGCCATCAGAGATCAAGGACATGTAGGATGCCTGGCCCCAGTCTCTCAAGCACATCTGGAGACCCCAGCCTAGAAAGATCTGTGTGTGTGCATGTGTGAGTGTGTGTGCCTGAGGCCAGCCCTGGATCTGAATGAACCACATCCTCAGGCTCTGGGGGGGTCACAGCTGCTCTGGTTCCAGGAGACATGTTGCCCACCTCCCTGACAGAAAGACCCTGCCCCAGAGGGACTGGGAGAGCTGGTTGACAAAAGAGGCCCAGCCCAAGGGCTCCTGTCCTCAGGGCATGGCTCCGTTAGCAGTTCCCTTGCTGGGCTTAGACAGGTCAGGGTGGCTCAGAGAAGGAGGAAACTCGGCATGTCTGGAGGGCTGGAGTCAATGCCAGAAGGCAGTGGTCAGGGGAAACCCTGTATGTGGAAAGCAAAGAGCTAGGACACAGAAGGTTATTGGCAAGGGACGTTCATCTCTATGAAACACAGCCCCGGCTGCCCAAAAAGGTAGATGCGAAGGACCAGTCTCGAAGGACCAGTCTCAAAAACCGGAGACTCCATGCGTCACCCACATTCCTGAGTCACAGCTGGATGTGACAGCCAGCCTATCCCATCCGTAAGGAGGGTCAGTCACCTTGCAAATCACCCTGGTGAGCACAAGGGCACTCATTCAGAACTGCTGCCCTGGAGAGGCATCGCAAGGGCGCTCAGTACAGTCACCTGGGAGGAAAGACTCACATATTGCTTCTTCATGCGACATTAATTCCGATAATGGGACTCTGCATGGGTGGGTGAGCTGGTGGACCTAAAAAGGCGAGAAGATGTTTGTCACTGAGTGCATCACACCCACCCTACATGAACGGTGATGCCCAACATTCACACGTGAAGAAAGCCAATGAAGAAAAGGGAGGAAGAAAGGAATGGCACTGGTGACCCAATATGACTCCGTGTACACAGGTAACCCTTCTTTTTCTACCATAGTCACGTATCCTCTATAAAGACACTGAACAAACTGTGTTGGGTATAGACATAGGAAAGTGTGACTGGTAGGTCTATTCATAGGTGTCATTTCAAACAGCTTCCTAACAGCATCGAAACATACATACACACTTAAAGTATCCGAACCATGCTTGCTGCTGGAAAATGGTAAATGAATGCACGCTTGAAGTTGAACTTGGCCTCTAAGGTGTTCGGCTGAGAGTTACTAACTAAAGGGTAGATCGGCCTGTTTCAAAAAATACTTATGTCTGTTGTTCTTGATACAAAAGTCTACACTATCTTTAATAAATAAATAATAAGGTGCATCTTAAAAGTATGAAATGTAAACATTGTCGCCCTTTCTGACACATACATTTAAAAAATTGCTTGAATAATGACAGAGCTCTTATGGGAAAGGGTGACATGATATATTCAGTTCCCAGCAAAGTGGGTAGTTCACTATCTTTTTTTTTTTTTTCTCCTCATTTTTGGCCACACCACGTGGCATGCAGGGTCTTAGTTTCCCAACCAGGGCTGGAACCTGGACCCCAGCAGTGGAAGCGCAGTCTTAACCACTGGAACCACCAGGGAAGTGCCAATGCTATCTTCAGAATGCATTTCTACAATCCTAATTAAATTCTAAGGACCTGCAATCAAGGAGAACACCGTCTCACCCAGGAAAGCTAGATTCCAGGACTGAGAGAACATGCAATGAACATTTCATGAAAAAACGACAAACTGGGATTGTGGGAGCATTAACACGCAAACAAAGTACGATCCACGCTTGTCATGAGCAAATCAAGTTCTTACCTAGTCATCCAGCCTATCGCCTGGCATTTAAGGAGAAAAACCGAAAGAACTCAAACTGGTACTACTCAGCCACAAAAAGGAATGAAACTATGGCTGTTTGCAGAGATGTGGATGGACCTAGAGACTGTCAGAGTCAAGTCAGAAAGAGAAAAACAAGTATCACATATTAGCATATGTATGTGGCATCTAGAAAAGTGGTCTTATGTGATAAGGACATAGAGAACAGATGGGTGAATACCGAGGGAGAAGGAGGCGGCGGGTGGGGGGGTGGATTGGGAGACTGGGGTTGCCATATATTTATACACTACCATGGATAAAATGGGTAACTAGTGACAGCCAACTGGACACGAGGGTCTCCACTCAAAGCTCTGCAGCGACCTGAGTGGGAAGGAAACCCAGAGAAGAGGGGACATTTGAACATGCGTGGACGATTGACTTTGCTGTACAGCAGAAACCAGCATCGCAGTGGAAACCAACGACACTCCACTAACAATTTAGAAAACAAAAAAGAACTCAAACCAAACTTGGCACGTGGCCATACGCTCCTGATTGTGGCAACACGTCGTGTGTCCTTCCGTTACTGAGAGGTTGGCTGTGTACGGCGGGCTTTGGGAAGGAGTCTCAGGTCTCCTTCCCTGGAACCGAGGGGCTTGCCTGCTCCTAACGTCTCTCCCCCACCACAGTAATAGTTTTCCTCCGTGGATTGTCAGTTTTCCTTTCCACACCTTAGGGACACCTTTGGGAGGAATGTATCAAAGCCACGTGTGGAAATTGCTCATGACAAGCAGGCAGGAAGAGGCTCAGAGCTGGTCACCAGCAACCGCTCTTGTCCTGAAACACAGGACCTCCAAGCAGAAAGAGAATGTCCAGCAGGGCTGGAGATGGGGACCCAATAACATCGTCAACAGCCTTTCAGGTGAGCTACAGCGACCTAGTCCTGCAGAGTATAACTAGGTAGACAACCTCCCTTAACCCCCTTCCAGGGGTGCAGGAAACCAGGATCAGGCCACCTGGCAGTAGCCAGTGATAGTTTCCATTGACAGCTACCGGTAAAAAGACCTGGAGGAGGCTGGAAAAACCCTAACAACACACCTGCCAGAATCTTCCACGGATTAGACCAGCATCTGATCGGAAGACCATCTCCCCAAGTGATCAGACCCAGGACAGCATTTCCAATGAGGTCCCAGTGGGGAAATGAGATTCTGAAGCAATGACATGATCAGCGGGATCGTTTCTAAACACACCAAGGACTAGGCATCCTGGAGGGCCTGCTTGGAGGCTGGTGGAGGTAAGAAGCAGGAGGGTCCCATGAGTTCTCCAAAAATACAGGCATTGCATTTACAAACCTATTTTACAGTAACCAGACTCAAGCCTCAGGCCCAGGGACGGGCCGGACACCCCACCAAACGCAGTCGGAGGGCGATGGGACTTCAAAGACCCTAGAAGCCACGATGAGCCTCTCAGTGAGGACAAAGGAAAACACAGTCCTGTTTCCTAACATGGGAAATGATTTAGTGGGGAGGATTGTCGAGTAGTCCCAGAAACTTGGAGGGGCCTGTCTTCTCTGCCCTGTTGCCCTGTGGCTGAACACCAAACGCCGGTCCTCGAAAAGCCATGCTGTTTCCAGACAGGCAGCATCTGCTGCCTCGGGCTGGAGTTCTGCCAAGCACGCCCTGGATGGGCTCCCTACGGCTCATCGAACAACTGCAGGTCCAAGCGGACCACGATCTCTCCCGTGGGAACTTCATGCAGCAGGAGACACTTCGTAACTGGACCCTTGGAGCCCTGGTCCTTCTTGATGTCAGCCACGCGGATCTCCGTCCGGCCCAAAAAATCTGAAAGGACAGACACACAGACCCTCCTCAGAGAGGATTCTTTCTCATCAAGGCAGGTACCTGGCATATTGGGAGTGTCCCAAAGAGGTGTTACCCTCTCTCTTCTTCAAAAGGGAGTTAGTTTCTTGGAATCCAGGGACTACAGTGACAGCATCATTTTTAAATGAGTGAAAACAAAAAGGTACTGGGCTGGAGATGAAGAAGAGTCTAGAAGAAACTCAAAATACAGATTTTTTCCTTGCACCCAGTGGGCCCCTAAAGGGCCGGGAGCTTCCTGGGAGGCAATGCAAAACCGGATATCATATCCGCTGCGCAATTTGCAATGTATATGAAATGTAAAGAAATCTCTCAGGAGAAAGTCAGCTGTTTCTTTTTTTATCTCTTCACTTATTTATCTGGTGGGGAGGAGATGATAGCACAGGAGCTGAAGGCTCCCAGCTGTGCTCCCAGGACAATCTCAACACCACCATTTTTTTGGGGGGGGCTACACCATGCAGCATGTGGGATCTTTGTTCTCCAACCAAGGATCAAATCTGAAGACCAGAGTCTTAACCATTGGACCTCCAGGGAAGTCCTTCATCAAATATTGAGTGTCAGGGACTTCCCAGGTGGTTCCGTGGTTAGGGTGCAGAGCTTCCATTGTAGAAGGCACAGGTTGATCTTTTGTCTGGGAACTAAGATCCTGCATGCCACATGGCAGGATCAAAAAAAATTATATATATATATATATAGAGAGAGAGAGAGAGAGACAGAGAGTCAGTAATGGACATGCAAATGTTTGAAACTTTTTAATGCTATGCATTAAAATGATGGTACCAAATGGGCTTCCAGACAATTCCTTCCTTTTTTTCATTCAGCAGTTCAACAATTGACAATATACTATGATCCAGGCACTCTTGTACAGGAAATAGCTTTTCTCTCAAGGTTTAAAACCTGGGAACTTTTTCTGGTAGACGATACCAGTGCATGTCGCCCCTTGTGCATTTCCGGAATAACCTCTGAAACAAGAGGTACATTGGGGTTTGCAACTGAAACTCTAGTGGCGCTACCATTGTGTCATGATATTTCAGTATTTAATAAAAAAATTCAACCTCGTCTTTATTTATCAGAATAAAAATTGCCAGTGAGGCACCATGGTTAAGAGTCCAGACTTGAGTCACACTGTTCTTAGTCAGCCCAGTTCAGTCGCTCAGTCATGTCTGACTCTTTGCAACACCATGGACCACGGCACGCCAGGCCTCCCTGTCCATCACCAACTCCCAGAGTTTAGTCAAATTCATGTCCATAGAGTCGGTGATGCCATCCAACCATCTCATCCTCCGTCTTTCCCTTCTCCTCCTGCCTTCGATCTTTCCCAGCATCAGGGTCTTTTCCAATGAGTCAGTTCTTCCCATCAGGTGGCCAGAGTATTGGAGCTTCAGCTTCAGCATCATTCCTTCCAATGAACACCCAGGACTGATCTCCTTTAGGATGGACTGGTTGGATCTCCTTGCAGTCCAAGGGACTCTCAAGAGTCTTCTCCAACACCACAGTTCAAAAGCATCAATTCTTCAACACTCAGTGTTCTTTATAGTCCAACTCTCACATCCATACATGACTACTGGAAAAACTATAGCTTTGACTAGACAGATATTTGTGGGCAATTAATGTCTCCACTTTTTAATATGCTATTTAGGTTGGTCATAACTTTTCTTCCAAGGAGCAAGGGTCTTTTAATTTCATCCCTGCAGTGACCATCTGCAGGGATTTTGGAGCCCAAGAAAATAAAGTCTGCCAATGTTTCCATTGTTTCCCCATGTATTTGCCATGAAGTAATGGGACCAATAGCCATGATCTTAATTTTATGAATGTTGAGTTTTAAGCCAAATTTTCACTCTCCTCTTTCACTTTCATCAAGAAGCTCTTTAGTTCTTCTTCACTTTCTGCCCTAAGGGTCATGTCATCTGCATATCTGAGATTATTGACATTCTCCCAGTAATCTTGATTCCAGCTTGTGCTTCATCCAGACTGGAATTTTTTTCATAATGTACTTTGCATATAAGTTAAATAAGCAGGGTGACAATATACAGCCTTGATGTACTCCTTTCCCTATTTGGAACCAGTCTGTTGTTCCATGTCCAGTTCTAACTGTTGCTTCCTGACCTGTATACAGATTTCTCAGGAGGCAGGTCACATGGTCTAGTATTCCTGTCTCTTGAAGAATTTCCCACAGTTTGTGGTGATCTACACAGTCAAAGGCTTTGGCACAATCAATAAAGCAAAAATAGATGTTTTTCTGGAACTCTCTTGCTTTTTTGACAATCCAGTGGATGTTGGCAGTTTGATCCAACTGCCTTTTGTTCCTCTGCCTTTTCTAAATCCAGTTTGAACATCTGGAAATTCATGGTTCACATACTGTTGAAGCCTGGCTTTGAGAATTTTAGCATTACTTTGCTAGCATGTGAGATGAGTGCAATTATGCAGTAGTTTGAGCATTCATTGGCATTGCCTTTCTTTGGGATTGGAATGAAAACTGACCTTTTCCAGTCCTGTGGCCACTGCTGAGTTTCCCACATTTGCTGGCATATTGAGTGCAGCACTTTCACAGCATCATCTTTTAGGATTTGAAATAGCTCAACTGGAATTCCATCACCTCCACTAGCTTTGTTCGTAGTGATGTTTCCCAAGGCCCACTTGACTTCGTATTCCAGGATGTCTGGCTCTAGGTGAGTGATCACACCATTGTGATTATCTGGGTCATGAAGATCATTTTTGTATAGCTCTTCTGTGTGTTCTTGCCACCTCTTCTTAATATCTTCTGCTTCTGTTAGGTCCATACCATTTCTGTCCTTTATTGAGCCCATCTTTGCATGAAATCTTCCCTTGGTAGAGTGTTCTGGTCATGCTCTAACATTTATCCAGCTATGTGACCATCTCTGGGACATAATTATTAGTAACTAACTCACAATGAGCTAATTCATATGAAAATACTATAAAAGACAAAAGCCACATGGAGCAATTTAAGCCTTGCACAGATCATGTCTGCACTGGACCCTCACTTCTAGCCTTCAGTTATCCTCCCTTGAATATAATGAAGTTGAGGCCATAATCTTTAAATTTACTCTCTTATTTTTATTGGATTGAGGAAGATAGAGACAAGTGTCTTGGAATCGTTGGCCAGGCCCTTTTATTTTTTTCCAGCTTCAAGCAGAAACAGGAAGTTGATTGAAGAAATGATGCACCCAACATAATTTCATTCCTTTGATTAAGCTGAAATGTCACCCGAAGGGCATTGATTAATTCTGCCACATTGTGCACTAATACTCTTCTTGCTCAACTGGATAGTTTTATCCATTTTCACCAAAGCTTTTAGCCAAGGACTAAAGAATTAGGCTGAGGCTTTGGGGGTACAGCCCTCTCTGCAGTTACCTGCTTTAGAGAAGCACAGGACCGTGTTCTTTGTCCTAGGGAAGCTGGACCGCTCTAGACCAAGCACACTTTGCCCACCTCCTCTGCGACGCTCTGGCATCAGTGAAGGGCTTTTCCCCGGGGAGGCCAACCTCATCTCTCCAGCAGGAAGCCCAGGAAATTCTGCATAGCAAGTTCCCAGGTAGGAAACGCCTATCCGTGAAAGCCAGGGGGCAGGGAAAGGGCAGAGTGCGCAGGGCCGCTGTCTACTCACCGTCTGGCGAGAACTGGTCCCTCTCAAACACGGTGATGCACAGCACCTCTTGCTCCAGGTCTCTGATGAAGAACTGGCAGTTGGAATTCCACTTGGGGTTCAGAGTGTCCTGGATCGTCTTGGTGATGTGACACTGGGATCCCATGGTCACCTCACAGTACGGGTTACTCTTCCCTGGAGGGGACAGAGCCCGGCTCTTCTGGGTGCCTGTGGCAGGGTCACAGCCCCGTGGCACCTCTTCCCTCTACACCCCGCATTCCAACGCCCCCTCCCAGTGCCATGGTTAAGATACAGCCTAAGACAGAGAATCCAGAGGAAAACCCACATAATCCAGCATCTTAAACTATATCAACACTTAAATATTTATCATACTTTATCACATAAGTGGGCTTCAAAACTAAATCTTCCCTGTCTCCTCACTTTAGCCTCAGTTCAGTTCAGTTCAGTCTCTCAGTCGTGTCCGACTCTTTGCGACCCCATGAATCAATTGCAGCACGGCAGGCCTCCCTGTCCATCACCGTACCTTAGATTGTGTCAAATCTGCAATCACCCCTCAGTATCTACAGGGATTGGGTCCTCAACCCCACAGATACAAAAATCCTTGGAGGCTCAAGTCCCTTATATAAAATGGTCTAGCATAAACCTGCCCATATCCTCCATCTACCTGAAATCATCCCCAGGTTATATATAATACCTAATACAGTGTAGGGCTGTGCTGTCGCTCAGTCGTGTCCGACTCTGTGTGACGCCATGGACTGTAGCCCACCAGGTCCCTCTGTCCAGGAAGAAGACTGGAGTGGCCTGCCAGGCTTAGTCTCCAGGAGATCTCCCTGAGCCAGGGGGCGAACCCATGTCTCTCTGTCTCCTGCACTGGCAGGCAGGTTCTCTACCACCAGCACCACCTGGGAAGCCCATGGACAGCGGAGCCTGGAGGGCTACAGTCCCTGGGGTTGCAAAGAGTTGGACATGATTGAGCAACTGAGCACACACACAGATAATTGCTTTACAATGTTATGTTAGTTTCTACTGTACAGCAAAGTGAATCAGTTATTTGTATACATTTATCCCCTCTTTGAATTTCCTTCCCACTTTTGGGCTTCCCTGATGGCTCAGAGGTTAAAGCGTCTGCCTGCAATGCAGGAGACCTGGGTTCGATCCCTGGGTCGGGAAGATTCCCCTGGAGAAGGAAATGGCAACCCACTCCAGTATTCTTGCCTGGAGAATCCCATGGACAGAGGAGCCTGGCAGGCTACAGTCCACGGGGTCGCAAAGAGTCGGACACGACTAAGCAACTTCACTTCACTTCACTAGCTTACCACAGAGCGTTGAGTCCTCCTGGCTTTAAAACAAATTGGCCCCTAATCCTAAATTTCCTTCCACACTGGGTTATTCCCATCCACTGTTTTGCCTTCCAGAGAGATCTGAGTGGCTGCCCTCTGACAACATAGTCAACCCCTCTATCTGTAGATTCCATACCTGCAGATTCAACCAATTGCAGAGCGAAAACGTTCGAATGGAAATACAGTGAAATTACTATGTAAATAGTTGCTGGTGTGTGGCAAATTCAAGTTTTGCTGTTTTGAAATTTCAAAAATGTTTCCAAATATTTTTGTTCTGCAGTTAGTTGAATCTGCAGTGTGGAATCTACAGATACAAGGGGGCTGACAGTGTTGTGAAAAGGCAGCCACTCAGATCTCTCTGGAAGGCAAAACAGTGGATGGGAATAACCAAGTCTGGAAGGAAATTTAGGATTAGGGACCAATTTGTTTTAAAGCCAGGTGGACTCAACCCTCTGTGGTAACCTAAATGGGAAGGAAAGCCAAAGGAGAGGGGATAAATATATTCATATAATTGATTCATTTTGCTGTACAGTAGAAACTAACATAACATTGTAAAGCAATTATCTGTGTGTGTGCTCAGTCACGTCCAAGTCTTTGCAACCCTGTGGACTGTAGCCCTCCAGGCTCCTCTGTCCATGGGATTTCCCAGGCAAGAATATTGGGTTACCATTTCCTTCTCCAGGGGATCTTCCTGACTCAGGGACTGAGCCCAGATTTCCTGTGTCTCCTGAATTAGCTGGTGGATTCTTTACCACTGAGCCACCTGGAAAGCCCCTAAAGCAACTATCCTCCAGTAAAAATTAATTTTAGAAAATAAAGTAAAGCCAAGTGGAGGAGATGCGGCAAAGGCTTCCGCCAGTCACGCATGCTAGAGGGGGTTTCTAGGCTCTTACCATGTGAGCGACAGGGTTTCAGCTCAATGCCTTCAACCACGTTCACCATCAACCTTCCGATGCCTGTGGCTCTTTGGGAGCGGACTGTGATGGGCGGAAAAACAACACAAAATGCTCCTGTTTAGCGTTCGCAGTATTTCCGGTTTGCCTCGTGACTTACTTTATGCCCCTCTTCAAGAACAAGTCTCCCCTTCCTCCCTTAAACTCTTGCTTCCTCAATCCTGGAATCCGCCCTCCACCCCTCGCCCTATGCCCTGCCCTCCCTCTTCCACCTGCCCCCACCCTCAGGCTCTCCTCAACCCCCAGGTCCGCCTTCCAGCTCTAAGGGTTCTGGGCCTGACCGGATGGCTCTCTGCCCCCCAGCTCTGTGGGATTCCCAGGGCCCCGCTGCCCAGCTATGTGTTACCCAGGTACGCCTTCTCCCGCTTCTTCTTCTCTGTCTCTATGTAGAGTTCAGAAGCTGCTTTGATTTTCTGCACCCAGGCAGTCCTTGGAAAGAAAGAGACAGCACTCAGGCGTCAGGTTGGTACCCATTCAGTTTCCAGGACTCTGCTTTGTTCGTCTGATTTTTACAACAAAGGCTCAGCATAGAGAGTCTGGTTTTATGTCACATGGCCCTAAGGATGATTCCTACCATTCATAACAAAGGCACGAGTGCTGTTTTTATTGATTTGCTCCAAACCCGGGTCTGTGTCCCCATGGAAGGGAATCTACAACGATAAACGCTGTTGCTGTCTTGCTCACAACAGCTCCTCTTCTTTCCTTACTGAAAAACATCACAAATTTGCCTAATCCGAGAAGGCTAGAAGGATCTCTCTCACTAAACCATCCAAAGAAAGAAACCACTTCCCAGATAAGCAGCCGCTTTCTGTGAAGGAGCAAAGGTACACTGGGAAAGCGTTCTGGCGTGATTGTTTTCTTTCCCATTTCTCTGAGAACCGTGTGCATGACAACTGTAGCCAGTTCCTTGCTTGGCACAAATGCTCTTGGAATGTGGTTGGTCTTGTGCCAAGTTCACCCTTCAGAAAAATCATCTGTTTCATTAGGCTCCAGGGCGGAGCCCTGACTGAGGCAAACATATCCTCAGCTTCTAGAATCCAGGATGTCTGTCCAAGGGAGCCAGACATCAAGGGGGTCAAGACTGGGAGGTCCTCTAACCCCCAAATCATTTTCCTATTAGTTTCTGCCACCTAGGAAACTTTGGGAAACGGGAGAGCCTCCATTATCTCAAAGAATACTGAAAATTGCTGTTCAAAAAATTCTCAAGCCAGATGCATTTCAATGTATTTCCTTTTGAAAAGTTAACTTTTGAAAGACGCTGGAAAAATGAACTAAGACCACTTCACTGCATGCCCCACCCCCACCTCCAGCCAGAGGGGATGGCGCTGCAAGTGAGGGGATGTTGGCACCCGCTGATTAATTAACTGTCCCACATCCATCCTACACCTGGTGGAACCCACCCAGGTGCCCAGGGCCAGGGAGGAGGCAGGTCTTACCTTTCGTTTATGCTCTCTGCTCGGAGGGTGTAGACTCGGTCGATGTGGGAAATGTGGAAGATGGGTTCATCCCCAGAAGGGTCAGTGGGCAACTTCACTAGAACCTCATTTAGGAAAATAGGCTGAAAAATAATGCATGGGCATTACAAGACCAGATTGCGGGGTCTGTGAGGACGTGTGTGTGCTTAGGTGCACATGAAGGCGAGGGGTGTGTCTGTTTGTGTCTGGGGGGTGGTGGTGGTTTCAGTAAACCATACTGAAATAACGATTTTATTAGGAATGATAAGGGACTCATTGGAAAAGACCCTGATGCTGGGAAAGATTGAGGGTGGGAAGAGAAGGGGATGACAGAGGATGAGATGGCTGGATGGCATCACCGACTCAATGGACATGAGTTTGGGTAAACTCCGGGAGTTGGTGATGGACAGGGAAGCCTGGCGTGCAGCAGTCCATGGGGTCGCAAAGAGTCAGACACAACTGAGTGACTGAACTGAACTGAATAAGTGTTAATATCAATTTTCAGATAAATGGAAATTGTAAATATGGATTCCGCCCCCCCCCTCCATTTTGCGGGTACTTTTTATCCCTCATCTGGCTAAGGTATTATTTCCCAGGTTTCTACTTGTGAATTTTCATTTTTACTTCCCCACTTTTCATACTGAAGTCTTTAGAAGGAAGTCGCTATGGGCAGCAGCCCACACTTAAGGAGTGCTCTGCTACAAACATCGACATAACAGGGTTTTATGCAAAGATAAGTTTTCAGATGAGTTGGAGAAGTACTAGAGTGATAAGTAGGCTGGATGGTATTGCAGGTATTTCTAAAGTCCTCCAGAATAAGAACTGATACGTTTGTTTTTTCCATGGTATATACTAGTCAGCAAACTATCTCCATCAACTTTAGATGTATTATGTATTTAGAAAGTGTTAGTCACTCAGTTGTATCTGACTGTTTGCAACCCGATGGACTGTAGCACGCCAGGCTTCTCTGTCCATCACCAACTCCTGGAGCCTACTCAAACTCTTGTCCATTGAGTCGGTGATGCCATCCAACATCTCATCCTCTGTCATCCCTATAGCCTGCCAGGCTCCTCTGTCCATCTAATTCTCCAGGCAAGAATATGGAAGTGGGTAGTCACTCCCTTTTCCAGAGGATCTTTCTGAACCAGGAACCGAATCCAGGTCTCCTGAGCCACCAGGGAAACCCCCATCATCTCTACCTCCAAGTTGTTCATACAAAGCTGCTGGTGACAATCTACATAAGTACATTGTTCTTTTTCCCAAAAGAAAGCTAACTGCTGCTTCAGAGAAAATTCTTCTGTGAAAACACCCCCACAGAGATAAATTTAGAAAAACAATACCCTATGACACGAAAACACACAAACACAGCCATACACAGAGAAGCGGACCAAATAAACAGCTCACGGAAGCTGTCTACACATGGATTATTTATATTGGCTTTTGTTGGGAAAGATGAGGGGCACAGATGTTCCACGCCATCTTGAGAAGTTTGGAGGGCGTCTGGGAATGTTTGGGAAGTGGACGCTGAAGTTCTAGTGCAGAGTTTTCCCACGCCTGCCTCGTCAGTACAGTGGACTGTGAGCCCCATCAGGACAGGGCATGCCTTAGTCACACCCAAGGGGACCTACAGCAGCCGCTTGGCAGCTAGTAAATGTTTGTCAATTGAACTGAGTATTGTTCTTTTTCTTATGGGTTCCCACGGTGGCTCAGTGGTTAAGAATCCACCTGCCGAGCAGGAGACACGGGTTCCATCCCTGGGCCTGGAGAAGGAAATGGCAACCCACTCCAGTATTCTTTTCTGGGACATCCCATGGACAGAGGAGCCTGGCGGGCTATAGTTCATTAGATCTCAAAGAGTTGGACACAACTGACCAACTCATCATGCACGCACCTTTTTTGATAACTGTTGGACCTGTGCTTGTGGTCCCCCTAAATCCTGCCTCACCTCCTCTGTGCCACAGACTCCAAAGCCTGCTCAAACACTGACTCCCTTTAGACATGTTCTCCCCTCAACATCAAACCTGATGTTGCAGTCTAGAGTTGGACTTACTGTTTTGTACATTTTATACTGCAGGTTTGATTTGGGGCTAAAGACTTTGTCGGTGCCCGAGGAGCCCAGGGGCTTGATGATTTGGGTCAGCAGCAGGAAGTCGTTGAAGAGGAAGCCATACAGCTCCTTGTTGCTCTTGGCCTTGTAGAGCTTCCCACTGTGCAGGAACTTGCGCGGCCCCAAGCAGTTGGTCACCGAATTGAACACAAGTTGCTGAGGAAGGGAAACAAAACCCAAAGAAGACACAATGGAGTGAGGTCGTTTTTTTGTTGTGGTTGTTCTTTTGTTCATTTGTTTTTTCGCATCTGAAAGCTGTGGGCTCCATCAGAATCTGAGGCCCATGTCTTAGGCTCAGATCGAAGACGGCTTTGAAGACTTCAGGCAGGGGCTTTGGGAGCCAAGAAGTTAAAGGTGTGGTTCAGGAGACTGCGTGAGTCAGGATGAACCCTGGGTGTGATTCCTAGTGCCCTTCCTTGAGGTCTAGTGTCTCAGTGTGACTTTTCTCCCTTTTATTTATTGGGGAAACAGGGCAGCAGGAAGAAAGCCCTCTGTCCTTGATGAGCGCGCTCTGCATGCAGGCTGGTCCACCAGAGGCGGCATGAACCATCCCAACCACGGCCCACACAGGCTCAAAGGGTCGTGCCTGCTGCTGGAGACAGCACCCTCTCTCTGCACAGTTCCACAGGACAAACGCCACTGTCCAGGGCACAGCGTGAGTGCAGGCCCCTACAGCGCGGGTGCACTGCCAAACACCATGGTGTGGCCGGAGGCCTCAGAGCTAAGCAGAGCGGAAACTGCGCTGGTGCGCGATAGATCTCGCCCAGCTCACTGCTCCTGAGGACGGGAGGGACGGCCCTCTTCCTGCCACCTCCCAAACCTGGGAGACAGCTCTAAGTGCTGAAATGCAGCCCTACCGTCCACCCCTGGGCTCCATCATCTCACACTCTGTCACCCCCCTGGGCCCTATCATTTTGTGCTCTACCATCCCTCTGGACTCTGTCATCTCATGTTCTTTCACACACACACACACACACACATACACCTGGTTCTTTTATCTCATGTTCTGCCATCCCCCACCCTGGCTCTATCATTTCACGCTCTATCATCCCCTCTGGGTTCTATCATTTCCTGTGAGCAGGTTCTAAAGGGGCAGAAGGAAACGGTAGAAGATATGACCTCACTAAGGACCCCCTTTTGGCTACTAGAGGAGAGACTGAGGGAGGGGAAGGCCATAGCTGTGCCTCAGAAGCAATATGATCGAGGCAGGAGTCAGACTTCAGGGTTTCCACCTGCTCACACTTGGGCCCCAAGAGTACACTCCATCCAGCAACCTTCAAGGCTGAGGCTCTCCACAGCTATGAACCCTACACATCTCCTGAAGAGTATTAATGAAGAGTTCACAACACACGTCCCCCAAGAGATGTTGCTGTTTGCCTCTAGTGTAGCAGGTTGGCTGCCTCTAGTGGGGAAGGCTGGCTGGCTCTAGTGGGGAAGGCTGTCTGCCTCTAGTGGGAAAGAAAGAATCAACAGCATCTCTATGACCAGAGGCCTATAGGCCTCAAAGGAGAGTGGCCACTCCAGTCCACTCTCAGGTGCAAGGAGGAAGGAGTGCCAGCAACCTCCCACCAAGCTTCTGAGGGAGCCCAAACAACTGAAGATGGCACCCCAAAGGGAGCCTTCCAAGCGTGGTCCTCTGAACAAGAGCCTGGAGGTCAGTCCAGTCCTCTTTATTTGCCACTTGGGGCAATGAATCCAGTGAGTCACTTGGATGACGTAGAGGTGGTGTGGTTTATTCTTACTCAAAGGTCAGAGCCTCCAATTATTCAGGCTGACACCGAACGTAAGTGAATTGGAAACCGTCTTTATAGTTCTTGATCTTAAGACAAGAATGCCAAAGACACCATTTATGTGAAACTTAATCACTGGTGTATGCTTAGATCTGGGCCAGGAAATGAAAGCCAACATGCCTCGTTCCCAGACCATGAGCCCTGACCATACAGACAAAACAGACTATACAGAAAAAGCTGGTGACAACAGTCAGGAAGGGCTGGTCACTTAAGAAGGACAACAGTCTATATCAAAGAGGGTATATACACCACAGAAAGCAAATGACAAGAGTTTATTTTATTCTGAAGGTTTTGTGGGGGGCGTTGGCTGTGCCTCAAGGCAGGTGGGATCTTAGTCCCCCTAAATTGGTGCCCCCTGCAGTAGAATTACGGAGTCCTAACCACTGGCCTTCCAGGGAAGTTCCTATTCTTAATGTTTTATAATGAAGACTCAGGCCTCACTGAATCCTGTGACTGCAGCCATGAGACTCAGGGAAGGGCCCCTTTAAAAGTACACAGTGCGGGGAATTCCCTAGCAGTCCAGTGGTTAGGACTTTGCACTTTCACTGCTGGGTTGGAGTTGACTCCCTGGTTGGGGAACTAAGAGCCTACATTCTGCATGGTGCAGCCAAAAAAAAAAAAAAAAAAAAAACAAAAACCAGAGAGAGGAAGAAAAAGATAAAAGAACATTTTTTAAAAAGAAAAAGTGCACAGCGGCCCTTCAGCTCAGCAGATCCAGGAGCAGTTCAAGTCCACCGTCTTCAGGATCACCTTAGTGCTCCTTGGAATGACACACAGTCCTTCTTCCTTGCCTTGCCTTCCCTTCAACTTGTCTTAAAGCCTATCGTCTGTGACCTTACATTCCTCACCCACGCCTGGCTCAGGCTGAGGCCTCCACTGAAATGCCCTCCCCTGGATTCTTTACTGGGGAGATATCTTCATCCTTGAACACGCAGCCAAGTCTCACCCTCTCCCACCTGTCCCTGAATCCTCCATGACTGTTCCTTCCTCCTTGTCGAGAGTCCAACAGCACTTGGCACCTGGATCTGCCTCATCATTTCTCACATTGCATTGTAAATGTTGGACCTCTAAGTGATCCAGGACTGCAGGTTTCTTGAGATGGGGTAGGTCACATCTCACTGATTTTCATGTCCTCAGTGGTTAGTACTGAGCAGTGTTTAGTACCAAGCAAGGCTCATGGGCCAGGTGCTCAGTAAATGCTCACTGAATAAATGAATGAATAACAGCCAACCAACCAGTGACTACCCCTGGACTGCATATCAACACAGTTTAATGGGAACCCACATCCATCACCTTGGTTTCCACATGGCTGCTTCCATAACTTTGCTTATCCCACACCTGCGCTAAGGGGGGACAGGAGGTAGGGCAGGGAGGCAACAGTGGGGTAACTTCCTCAGGTAGGGAATGTCTTTGATGCTTGTATGAAGAAAAGAGTCACAGGGAGTGTGGGTAAGGGAGACGGTCTGCCTAGGCAAATCCTAGTGAATTGTGTAAGTACATGAACGTGTGGGGGGGGGGGTGGGGGCGGGGGATCGGTGGGGGGGTGGGTGTGTGTGTACAAAGAGAGAACAGCGGAGTGGGTGAGACTAAGGGAAAGATTAGGGTCAAGAAGAGAATCAAATACTATAAGAGAGTATTTCTGGCAGTATCATGGACTAAAGACTCTGACTCATCCTAAATGTTAAATGAAAAATGAAAAATGTTAAAATAAAATAAAAAAATATAGAACTGTACTTTTTAAACGCAAGCAAGCTAGAGAAGGCAATGGCAACCCACTCCAGTACTCTTGCCTGGAAAATCCCATGGACAGAGGAGCATGGTAGGCTGCAGTCCATGGGGTCGCTAAGAGTCAGACATGACTGAGCGACTTCACTTTCACTTTTCACTTTCATGCACTGGAGAAGGAAATGGCAACCCACTCCAGTGTTCTTGCCTGGAGAATCCCAGGGACGGGGGAGCCTGGTGGGCTGCTGTCTCTGGGGTCGCACAGAGTCGGACACGACTGAAGCGACTTAGCAGCAGCAGCAGCAGCAAGCTGGTAAAAATAAAAATAAAATAAAAAACAATTTGCAGAAGCAGAAAATGGCATGGAAATGTGAACCCTGGAAGATAAACAAGCACCAAAGCTGGCTTTAGCTTTGAGAGTCTTTCTTAAATCTGGTGACCCTGAGCTTCCATTTTAAAGGATACTGAGGGGAGAAGGAGAAAAGAGATATATCTAGTGTCTGCATGAGGTGAGGGACATAACAGTAGATCCCAGAAAGCTGTATCACAAAGGAAGAATAACAAGTAAACTCAGTACAGATGGGAATAGCAAGAAAATTTGCTTGTTTTTTTAACTTGGCATAACCAACCAACCACAAGGTTGGTTGTGATTACTGAGAATTTGTAACCACAATGCAGCTCTCACACAAGTTTAAGAATGGCCATTTGTGAAAGGAACAAGACAAGAAAAACCAGTAGGTTAGAGAAATAACTAGAACTGCTGGAAAGGTAAAAGAAAATAATTGAGAACAAAAAATAAAGAAAAGAACTGAAATTAAAAACTTGGTAGATGGCTTAAACAACAGATTAGATGCAGCTGAAGAGAGATTAGCAAACTGGAGGTCGCAGAAGAGGACGATTCATGATTTCTCTCGTCCTCCTTCCGGCTGGCTGCTGAGACTCAGAGGGGCGGCCCAGGTCCCACCTAAGGTGTTACCTCCGACAGGCCTTCACACTGCACGTGGGCCTGGATCCACTCCAGTCGGTCTGAGTTCTCCTTCTCCCGCACCCCTTCGTTCACCTGGGAGCACAGCTCCTCTGCCTTCTCCAGGGCGTGCTTCAGGTGGCTGTGGTCTGGGTGGTTTTCAGGAGTGTTTTCCAGGATCTACATCAGAGAACAGAAGACAGTAGCCTTAGGCAGTGAGTGGGGCGGGGGTTCACTGTTCTGGAAGGCTTGCCCCAGCAGAGACAGGGCTCCACACAGACCTTTCTTAGACAGTGCCCACGTGTTTACAGCTGCAGCTCTGAGCACCTGCCTTGGCAACAACCTGGAGAGAGATGGCCACTCTTTGTTGGCATGGGACCCCTATGGGGGCAGGGGCTGCCAGATTATCTATACTTGGGGTATGAGGAGGGCAGCAGCTGCAGCAAGGGCAGTATCACACCCCATATGGATTCCTCCAGGGAGAATCGTTCTTCTCTGAGTCCGTGCACAGCTGCAGGCATCTGTGTACCTGTGGAACTTCATGCTAATGGGTGCATCGGAGCAAAGGTGCATTTTTCTGAATGAATCATTCCAGACCAGCAATTAAGAGTTCAGTTCTAGAGCAAGAGCTTCTGGATTAAAATCCCTGCTCCACCACTGACCAGCCATGATATGAGTCAGTCACATACATGTTCTGAGCCTCATTTTCTTCATATGAAAAATAGGGCTACTAATAGCACCTCCTTTGGGCTTCCCTGTAGCTCAGCTGGTAAAGAATCTGCTTGCAATGCAGGAGATGCTGGTTCGGTTCCTGAGTCAGGAAGATCCACTGGAGAAGGGATAATCTACCCACTCCAGTATTCTTGGGCTTCCCTGGTGGCTCAGATGGTCAAGAATCTGCCTACAATGTGGGAGACCTGAGTTCGATCCTTGGGTTAGGAAGATCCCCTAGAGGAGGGCATGGCAACCCACTCCAGTATTCTTGTCTGGAGAATCCCATGGACAGAGGAGCCTGGCGGGCTACAGTCCATGGGGTCACAAAGAGTCAGACACAACTGAGCAACTAAACACAGCACACAGAACCTCCTTTATACGGTTGTTGGGAGGACTGCATGGCTTCATACAAGTAAAGCACTTTGCAGAGTGCCTGGCCCTTTGATGGTGCTCCCATCAGATTCTCAAAAGAGTCTGAGGACGCTGAAAACAGTCCTTGTGGGGAAAGACGCTAAGGCTGAAGAAGCATCCTAAGCCACTTTGCAATGTACTAGGGGTATGTTGAGTGTGCACTTGCTCATGCCTTATCCACATACAGGCTTCCCTGATAGTTCAGATGATAAAGAATCTGCCTGCAAGGCAGGAGACATAAAAGATGCAGGTTCGATCCCTGGGTTGGGAAGATCACCTGAGGAGGAAACGGCAACCCACTCCAGTATTCTTGCCTGGAGAATCCCCATAGACAGAGGAGCCTGGTGGGCTACAGTCCGTGGGGTCACAGAGTCAGACATGACTGAGTGGTTAACACTGTCTACATATAAATAATTCAAGTGGGTTTTACCCTGAATAATATCTCATCCCCAAGGTACACTTTGGTTTAAGGTCCTAAGTAGGCACTCAATTTGGGAAAAACGCCCCATCTAGGTATTGTGAGTTCCCCAGCTTCCCTTGTGGCTCAGCTGGTAAAGAATCCATCTATAATGCGGGAGACCTGGGTTCCAACCCTGGGTTGGGAAGATCCCCTGGAGAAGGGAATGGCTACCCACTCTAGTATTCTGGCCTAGAGAATTCCATGGACTGTATAGACCATGGAGTTGCAAAGAGTCAGACACGACTGAGCGACTTTCACAATCATTTCCAAACCACAGCTCCAGCTCTGGGTGGATCCTGGCTATACATTCAAATCCCTTTGAAAAGTCCTGACCTCAACTCTGACCATATCAGAATCGCCAGGGGTAGGGTAGGCATTGGAATTTCCTAGAGCTTCCCAGGTAGTTCTAACGTACAACCGAGTCTGAGGACCACTGCTCTAGACGGGAATCCCACGTAGCAGATTGTGTGAATTCATTTATTTTCAAAAAAGAAAATAGATATATTGCTTTTTCTCATTGTAAAAGTGCTATTGTATAATGTATGAAATTTAGAAAATTTAGAAAGTTATAAAGAACCTAAAAAAACACCTTTACTTGTGCCATTGGATAATCTGTCTGTCCTAGTCACTGGCTTTCCAGGTGGCACTAGTGCTAATGAATCCTCCTGCCAGTGCAGGCGACACAGAAACACGTGTTCAGCCCCTGGGTTGGGAAGACGCACTGAAGATGGGAATGGTGGCCTGCTCCAGTATTCTTGCCTGGAGAGTCCCACGGTCAGAGGAGCCTGGCAGCCTCTAGTCCACGAGGACACAGAAATCTGGACGTGGCTGAGTGGCTAAGCACACACACACATTCTGCTTGTTAATACATCCTGCCTAGATATAAATACATATAATTTTTTAAGAATAAAAATTGGATCACACTGCCATACTACACTACCATTTTGTACTTGCTTTTTCCCCACTTCATGGCAGTTATAGATTGTTATTTAATATATATGAATTATACATCATCATATGATGATTACTTCACATGAATCTAAGTCATAATTTAAAATTTTTAATTGAAGTATATTTATCATTTTTAAGGATTCTATAATATGTCATTGTAAGGATGAGCCACAATGCATAAAACTTCATATTTTTCAGTATTTCTCTGGTTAATTCTTTAGAATAAATTCCTAGAGATGGAAATGCTGAGCCAAAGAGAACATGTAGTTTGATGTATACATCACCCTCCGAAGGCTGAACCAGTCTACCTTCCATGAGCAAACCCACCAACACTGTGGACTCACAATCCTTTCAATAAATGCCTACCTGGCAAGCCAGAAGCAGCATATTTTCTTGTTTAGTTATGCATTTCTTTCATTATCAGAGAATTTGAATTTTGTGTACATTTAGTGCATAAATACATTAAACGAGAAAGCTAACATTTATGTACTGCTTAGGATGAGACAGACAGACATATATTCATTCACTCACTTAAATTCTCAGAACACCATGCAGTAGGTACTATTAATGTCTCTATTTTACAGGTAAAGGAACTGAGGACCAGAGAGGTAAACTAAGTCTCCCAAGGACACACAGCAGCGGTAAGGGAGACTCGAAACCAAGCAGCCTGGTTCCTAACAACACATGCTTTACTACTATTCCACACTTCTCTCAGAAATGTCTAGTTAAAGATTTTACCTAATTTTCTTTTTTATCTTTTTTTAAAACATATTTTTCTATTAGGGTATTTGTCTTTTTCTTTTTGAGCTGTAAGAGTGCTTTAGATACGAACATATACACACTATCTCTATATATTTCAGTATCTACGTGTATACAGTTAAAGTGTTTTTTCAGTTTATATCTGTCATTTGTCTTTTAATGTTTGTTATATTTTGTTACATGGAATTTTTTAAGAAAAATGTTTATGCAAATAATAATGTTCTTGATACGCAAGATTCAAATAATACAGACTATTGAGAACAACTGTTCTGTCTCCCTTTTGCTTTCCTGCCTCAGAGGGATGCCCAGAGCAAAGGGCATCCCTTTAGTTCCCTTTAGACGCTCCACATACATTTAACACCCACCTGGAGCTTTTCCAAAATAGACCCTACTGTAGGATGGCTTCTGAGGGGTTTTGTCTGTCTGTTTGTTTTACTTAATAGCATTTTCTAGATATCATTCCAACTAATACATAAAAGTCTCTTTCATAGCACAGATTCACCACTTTAAGTATGCTCCTTAATGAACATCTAGTTGTTCCCAGAAGAAAGTTTTTTTTTTTTCAAGTTGCTGCAACTCTAAATCCTTTAAAGCTCTGTCTTTGGCGCCATGCTGAGAATTTCTCCCTCTTACTGTTATAAAGAATGTTTCGTCTTGGTGCTTTTGCAGCGTTCCATCTGTATCTTAAAACTGCCACCTTTTAAAATTCTGTTCTTAGTTTTGCTAGTTTTCCGTTCATTCTTTTGGGTTCTCAAGGGGGTAGAAATCATGTTTCTGCAAAGAATGATAATTTGTTTTTTTCCTTTTTAATATGTGTGTGTCTCAGTTCTTCTCTTGTTTTTGTTTTTCTTCCCATTGACTAGATCTAGAACGCCTATTTTAAAAACTAAATATTGTGGAAAGTAAACAAAGTTTTGAGTTAGTTTAATAGTAACCATATGTTGGAGAAAAGGAAACGGTAGATTGAAAGCATCTTTTAGAACTAATTATTTAACTCAGCCAATGTGACCACAGTGTATTCTGTGGGGTGGAACCGGGGTTGGGCTGAGGAGATGCTTACATGAGAGAGGAACTTGTGACATATAAGGGGATTCAGCAAATAAGTAAATATACTGAGGATAATGAGAGCAAGGCTTCTCATGGAGAAGGGAGTTATATACATAGAAAGGGAGGAGGCTAGAATAAATTCTATGATCAGATTAGAACAGGAACTATTGGTGCAAACTCATGGCTTCTAACATATACATACATGATCTTAAATACATGTTTGTACACTTATCTGTATGTAACTGTGTGTTTGGATGTATACACATACATATGTTTCCCAGCTCTGCCACTGAGAGACTCAAGAGGCAACAACACCTCGGAAGCAGTGAGCACACCAGTGTACAGATGTGGGTTTCTAAATTCTTCATTGAAAGGAACCAGATCTACAACCTCTCTCCACAAGCCATCCTCCCTGTGCTTATAGAATCACAGGCTCAGAGGATGTCTAAGTCTGTTCACTCACTTTAAGGATGGGCGCACTGGAACCCTGATTTTTCCTTTTCTTTCGGCACTGGCTTTCTTGAAATGACAGGAGAACAATCATCTAACATCAACATAGAGTATCTCACAATGGCTTTCTGAGGACAGGTGGTGGAAACTGTATTCCTTTCTCTCTTTCTTAGAGCTTCCCTGGTGGCTCAGACGGTAAAGCATCTGCCTACAGTGCGGGAGACCTGGGTTTGATCCCCAGGTGGGGAAGATCCTCGGGAGAAGGGAATGGCCACCCACTCCAGTATTTTTGCCTGATTCTCTGGATGGAGGAGCCTGATAGGCTACAGTCCATGGGGTCCCAAAGAGTAGGACACGACTGAGCGACTTCACTTTCTTTTCACTTTTCTCTCTTTCTTATTAGGAAAAACCACAGCATCAAGACCCTGCCTGTATTAGGAAAAGAACTGACTTACAAGGTGGAAGCCACATGTCTGTTTGCACAGCTGATGTGTGTGTTATTAGCTCTGTTCACAATAAATCTTTCTGGGGCTTCCCTGCTGGCTCAGACTGTAAAGACTCTGCCTGCAATGCAGGAGACCCAGGTTGGGAAGATCCCCTGGAGAAGGGACTGGCTATGCGCTCCAGTATTCTTGCCTGGAGAATCCCACAGACAGAGGATCCCGGTGGGCCACAGTCCATGGGGGTCGCAAAGAGTCAGACACAACTGAGCGACTAACACTTTCACAGTAATTCAGCTTTTCTTTCGGAGTTACCACGCAGATACCTCCTACAGCCTGTTGGTATACGGTTTCTACACAACAGATACCAGGTGTGTTGGCTGGGGAACCTGCCCATGACCCCAGATCCCAGACCTGCTGAGATTGCATTCCTCTGCTTGAAAAGGCAAGGCAGTTACTTACATTCTTAATGATCAGTGGGTATCTCGTTACTCGTTGCATAGGCTTCAGTATAAAACTAGACAGGGGCATTCCCTTACAGCGTGGGTCCATGGCCAGTCTCTGAAAAAAAGGAGAGTTTTTTTTAATGTACTTAAGAAATCTGCAAAATCCGGTTAGTGGCATCACACCGATGTTATTCATGAGTCCCCACCCATTGCATTGTCTCATTCATCTGGACGACAACTGGGGAGCCTGGAGATGCAAGGACGGGGCTGGCTGCCCTGGGCCAGGGGGAGGCGTGTTCCAGATGGAGGGTGGGAGCTGATGGCGGGTGTGACTCAGCAGCAGGGTTAACCCCTGCTCCCCGGTCCCGCAGAGCTTCCAGGCTCCTAACTTCCAGGGATGAGACTCTAGCTTTACAGAGAATATCCCCTCTGGATGCCTGCCAGGACTCTACAGCATTCCACTCCTAGGAGCAAGGAGAGTCACAAAACTCCAGGGTCAGAAAAAGAATGCCCTTGAGTGCCAGAGATACTGCCAATCCCAAGTCTCACTGCGCCCACCAGTGGGAGCCCCAGGGGATGGCGAAGCTGAGACGCGATGCTCAGGCCCTTGGGACTCCGGTTGTCTCCACTCTGGACTCCCTCGCCTCTTTCTTTCCACTTTTGTCAACTGGACTGGAGGACAAGAGTCCTTCTGCACCAAAAAGTTGACTCTCTGTTCTACAAGTCACAGGGGTTATATGGTGACAGCTCTCCGGTCAGGCTTAATGCCTTAGGAACGGGTTTAACGCCCTGACCTGGGCCTCAAGCCCTAGGGCCTGTCAGCGCCTGGACCCACTCCAGCCTTGGACACCCTTATTCCAGGAACTCTTTGCAGCTGCCAACAGCAGGACAAAGTCCCGCAGGGATAGGCTGGGAGAGGTGATGAGGCGAGGCACGAGCAGGGGAGGGGGAATAAGGCCCCTCCCTAGGCTGAGGTCAGCATTTCCCTGAAGGTGAAGTGCGTGCAGTGATGGACTCATTCTGCCTGCACCCAGGGGAGACCCTTGGCCCTTGGGGGGACCCTCAGGTGGCCCGTGGTACCCACCAGCCCAGCACTACCTCCAGTCTCCAGCCCACTCTAGGCCTACTTCTTGGCCATGATTCTCCTTTAGAATGACTTTAGATGTTCCATTCATTGGATAGCAAATCCAAGCATTTAATGTTAGAAACAAGGAGAGAAAGAAAGAACGAGAACATGTGATGCTGTAGCCCAGAAGAGACGGCACATTCACCTCTCGGCAATGATGCCACAAACACGGTTACAGGGAAGGTGGGAAAGGCCTCCCCCCACCCCAGATCCAGGAGGCACAAAGATAAGCTTGTCATTAAGCTTGTACGATGACTCTGCTGCCCACTCATCAAAATGTGCCCACTTAGCACAAGTTGTTTTAGTCTCCTCTCTCCCCTCTGGGAGTGGTGGGGGCTGATGGGGTGGGCTGGCCCAGCCAGCAGGGACCATCCCTGCCAAGGCAGGGTCCCAGGGCAGCAGGCCCAAAGCCCAAGGCCTCCAGCAGCTCAGGTCCCCTCCCCACAATGTCCCCTGGTCACACACGACTCTCCAGACCCTGGTTATCCTACAAAGCAGAGGTCCTGTCATCTCACACTCACCCCCGCTGACTTCCTAGGGCTTGAGCTCATCGAAAAGAACCAACTAGGCTGGGGAAATTAAAGGGTCCATTGGGATTCCCTTTGTCAGCAAAGGGCAGAGAGCAGCAGAGAGATGAGGATGCTCAGATTAAACAGAATAGCGGACCTGAGACCTGCCAGTCCTCCGAGGCCTGAAAACGAGACGGAGGATTTTAAATCGGTATTGCAAGAACACCACTTGCGCCTGGACTGCAGATTGGAGTTCCCAGGTCAGCGCTGGTCCTCGCCAAGCCCACCCCCACTGCCCACTGGCCACACCCACTGGTGAGGGCCAGCTGCCCCTCCTGTGCAGATGAGACCTCGCCCTTGTTGGCCTTCTGTGCACGTGCGATCGCACACTAGTTGCCTGCAGATGGCCCCTTGTGGGGCAGGGGCTCGGCTGAGCCGGGGCTCCTCACTTTGACAAACTCCTTGAAGTCTGGGGCCTCGTCAGTCTTCTGCTGGATCAAGGCGGCCCCGTTGAGCTGGCAGCTGCAGAAGCGGATGTAGGGCTGCATGTGCGGCAGCTGGGCAGTCAGGATGTCTCCGATCATCTTCACAGGCATCTTCTCCCCAGACATCTTCTTGCGGACCCTCAGCGCTCTGCACAGAAACACAGCAAGTGAGCACCCCACCTTTGCGCTCTCTGATGGGAACATGGCACACTTCTAGGTGGCACAGAAATGGGATGTGTGTGAGGGGCAGAAACCCAGGGCCACTAAACATCTATGTGGGAGACAAGGGACAGAAAGAGAAATGAGTCTAGTGCTACAGAGAGGTGTCCCTGGGGCATTTTTCTTCTTTTTTTTTTTTTTCTGGCATGATGGTTATTGGCTGGCTCTTAGAAAGAAAGACTAAAAACAAAAAAATTTTTTTTTCCAAACAAGTCAGTATAAAAGACTATTTTCGTGTGGAAATATATAGAAACTTTCTTAAAAAAAAAAAAAAAAAATCGGACATGATCCCTGGGTGGATGTCTCGCCTGATGCATGGTCCATCCGGGCTGGTCTGACCCCAGCCCTGAATCCATTTCCAAGACCAGTGCTGCCACCCAAGGGAAGCTGTTGTGGTCAAGGCCCACGGAGGCTCAATTTCACATCAAACGAAACACAGTGAAGATGGCAAATCAACTGCCACAGGAAAATAATCCCATCATGTTCATGAAGTGAAGTGAAAGTCGCTCAGTTGTGTCTGACTCTTTGTGACCCCATGGGCCATACAGTCCATGGAATTCTCCAGGCCAGAATACTGGAGTGGGTAGCCTTTCCCTTCTCCAGGGGATCTCCCCAACCCAGGGATTGAGCCCAGGTTTCCCGCATTGCAGACGGATTCTTTAGCAGCTGAGCCACCAGGGAAGCCCAATGTTCATGAAAGCCAGGTTTAAATGATGGTCTGAACTCTCTGTGCTTCACTGCTTCACTCCTGTGGCTAACCTGAAGTTGATGGATTAAGAGAGCTCTGAGGAGAGAAGGCTATTTATATGATAATGGAGCAATGGACCTGGAAGTCGAGAGGGGACCAGACGGACTGGAATCTTTTTTTTCAGGAGTTCACTGTAGTCTGAGTGCTCAGGACCATGGGAGCCAGGACGGTGCATCTCACCCTCCTAATTGGTATGGCAACTCCTAACCAACAATAGTAAGAAGGGCACGGTACTGAGCTTCTACACAAGGACAGCAATATACCCAGAGGCGAGGCCACAACACGGGAGGCCATGGGCAAGTTCTGCTTACCCTAGTCACTATGGATGATCAATGGACGGATGGATAGAACAGAATGGTGTAATACATGATTTCAACATAAGCGTGGGAGGATGTTACTATGCATTCCTCTGGTTGCCTTCATGGTTGTGAGTAGGGCTATGTGATTCCCAAAAGGTGCTGCAGTCTTAGTATCAAAAACTTCAGATCACTTTCTTTCTCCCACCTCTTTGGTTAAAGAAAAAAATGTAAACATCTTTGGACTGGGCAAGCAAGCTAAGGAAAGAAACTTTAGGGACAGTGCCTTATATGGTCTAAACAATGAGCGATTCCCCTCTGAAGCAGATGCCATTGTGGGAAGAGGTGCTGGCCATTGCTGGTTGGCTGGGGCATGAAGAGTGGCACCTTGGTATCCCCAGGATGGCCAGGTGGCGACTGCCCATTGGGTGGCTGGTATGGAATATCTCCCAACATGTAGAAATTGGCTCAAGGGCGACATCGTCACCAATTCTGGGGGACGAGTGCGGTGAGTAACCAGGTTAATACAAACTTGGAAAGATGGAAACAGGAAGAAATTCCATCATTCCATGATTTTCCAATGAGGAGTAACACAGTCTTTCTGCAAGGGAATAGAAGTGTTTTTACCTGCCTCCCTCTTTTTTCTTTTTTTCTAAATGATGAGGAGACAAGAAAAAGGAAAAAGATGACACGCAGATCATCCCTGTGTTGAGGACGTTAAGCTGGGTCCCAGGTTCTGGAGGCCCACACTTGTAGACCTGAGTTGATCTTGCGGAGGGGGGCAGACCTGAAATCAGGCCCCTGCAATGGACCAGGCACCTGTTAGGTTTAGCTGCGGGTCTCCTTCTGGGATGTTCTACTGCACAGGACTGGGCTTGAGTGGGTTGGAACAGGGGCTGTCACCAGGCTCAGGGACCGCATGAGTGCTGCAGCCACAGCGCCGCCCCCTGGAGAGCTGATCTGTAATCTCACAGAAAGCTCAGTACATGCAAGGTCTTGAACTGTGACAGAAATCAAATCAGTCAGTGAACTCATTGGAATGCTCGCTGTTTGCTGAGCAAATGAGTAACCCTCTGAAGTTTGCAGATCAGGGGAACGGGCAAGAGAGTTGGCTTTATGAATGTGTCCTAGGCATCAAACACATTTTTTTTTTAAACATATATGACTTATTGGGTTGACCAAAAATTTCATTCAGGTTTCTCTATAAGATGGTATGAAAAATCCACTATGAACCTTTCGGCCAACCCAACAGTATCCCTTTTGACTGTTGGGGAAACTGAGGCACATGGAAATCAAGTGACTTGACCAGAGTCACACAGCTCACGGGTGACAGGAGATCCTGGAACTCGGGGTGGGGGCGGGATCTGACTCCAGAGCCCATAGAGTGTAAGCACCAAGAGCAGCCCCACCTCCACTCAAATGCCCTGGGCTCCCGGCCCCCCTCACTCCAGATGCAGCTCCTGCCATCCCGCCAAGAGGGCCCTCCCCAGCCGGCCTTCCTCTCCCCTCCTCCAAGGCACTCCCACCTCCCCTCTCACCCTGTCCACGCCCAGCCAAAGTCCTTCCTTCCTTCCTTCTCCCTATCCTGTCTTTACCCACCAAGGTATCTTTTTTTTTTTCGGCGTATACCTTGGAGAAGGAAATGGCAACCCACTCCAGTATTCTTGCCTGGAGAATCCCATGGACGGAGGAGCTTGGTGGGCTACAGTCCACAGGTCGCAAAGAGTCGGACACGACTGAGCGACTTCACTTTCACTTTCACTTGGAGTATAGTATACCTTGGGCTTCCCTGGTGGCTCAGACGGTAAAGCGTCTGCCTGCTATGCGGGAGACCTGGGTTCAATCCCTGGGTTGGGAAGATCCCCCAGAGAAGGAAATGGCAACCCACTCCACTATTGTTGCCTGGAGAATCCCATGGACTGATGAGCCTGGTAGTCTACAGTCCATGGGGTTGCAAAGCATCGGACACAGCTGAGTGACTTCTCTCTCTTTGGAGTATAGTTGCTTTACAATGTTGTGTTAATTTCTGCTGTACAGAGACGTGACTCAGCTATAAGTATACATCCCTTCCCTCTTGAGCCTCCATCCCTACCACCATCCTTCTAGGTCATCATGAAGCACGGAGCTGAACTCCCTGAGCTATACAGCAGGTTCCCACTAGCTATGTATTCAAGGTATGTTTTCTACTTCTAATTCATTTTTCTTTGTTTTTCTGCCTGAAAGAAAACTGTGTCTTCTTCTTCTTAAATTATTCTTGTTATCTTCTTCTTATCACACTTAAGTTGAAAACTGAATACTTAATATTTAAGAAAAACTTTTTTTGGAGAAGCTCCTTCATTTATTTTTATTTCTTCAAGCCAGGAAGCAGGAAAAGATCTCGATAAAAACAGTTGCCAGCACTTGGTTCCACACACGCTGTCTCACCTCTGCACCCCTTTTCTTGTCTCTTCTAATAGTCACTGTTAAGGGTTTGCATCTAGCGCCTAATTGTCAAATGTTCTAGACTCTTCTGTCCTACTCTGCTTTTGAAGGCAAATTTCTCAGCTCTCTGCTCACACGTAAGAGAGCCCAGAAGCAGCATTAGTAAGAAGTCTGAGCGCCCCAGGTAGCTCCCTTTCATGTTCATTATGTTTTGTTTCTTATTTATCTGTTTAATAAGCCCCATGTCCCCTTTTAAGTACAGGTTGTCGCTGGCCCTTGGATCAGGAGTGGCACGTAAGTGACTGTCCACTGTAGCCCTCCAGGGAGTGAAAGTGAAAGTGTTGGTTGCTCAGTCGTGTCCAACTCTTTGCGACCCCATGGACTGTAGCCCACCAGCCTCCTCTGTCCATGGAATTCTCCAGGCAAGAATACTGTAGCGGGTATCCATCCCCTCCTGGTGGCTCAGATGGTAAAGAATTTGCCTGCAATGCAGGAAACCCGGGTTCAGTCCCTGGATTGGGAAGATCCTCTGAAGAAGGAAATGGCAACACACTCCAGTCTTCTTGCCTGGAGAATCCCCACGGACAGAGGAGCCTGGTGGGCTACAGCCCATGGGGGTCACAAAGCGTCGGGACATGACTGAGCAACTTCACTTTCTCCAGGGTATCTTCCCAACTCAGGGATCGAAACTGGGTCTACCGCATAGAAGGTAGGCTCCTTACTATCTGAGCCACTGCCTTAAATTCTCTTCATCCTCAAATGCCTCCCTCTTCCATCTTGCCAGAAACCCTAAACCTTCCCATTGCTGGGATTAGTCCTTTGCACAGAGAAATTAAGTCTAAGCAGCGAAATTGTATAATCTACAATATGGGCACTCATCATACAATTCTTTCCATTTTTCCTGGTATGTTTGAAAATTTTTCATAATAAGATGCTGAAAAGGGAAAAAAGAAGAAGAGAAGGAAAGAAATCAGGTCCCCAGAAAGCTCTTGCTAAATACAAGTATTAATATTTTATCTGGAAGATGAAAAGCTTAGCCAAACTAACCAATCAGGTCATCAGAGATGATAGAAGGTGGTGCCCAGTGGGGGCGTGATTGGCAGGGTACCAGCTGTACACCTGATCTACTTGTCCTGGAATAACCCTGCATGCTAGACTGGGCAGGGGCTCTGACTGCAATCCTACAGCTTCTGAAACAAAGGGTTGGGGAGTTATCTGCCTGAGATAGCTGCCCAAAATGAGCTAGAAGGCGCTGGAGCCCAGATGAAAAATTGACATGTCCCCCTCATGGTTTCACCTGCTTTCCATCGAGGGCAGAACCGGGTGGAACCCCTAGTAAGGCCGAGTGTCATTCACAGAGCAGCCCGGGGCCCTGATCACCTTCTGTGTGACCTTGGACAAGTCACTCAACCTCTCTGAGCCTTGTTTCCACAGCAGCAAGAGCGCTCTTGATTCCTACCTCTGGGGCCGTGGAGCACATTGGCGCTGATAGGAGGAGGGAGCACATGGGCCTGGCCTTGACAGAGGCCAAGAAAGGGGCTTCCAGTTCCCAGTCTGGAGCAGGAGGGAGGGTTAAAGTGCGAAGACAACAGAAAAGAGGGGGGCGCTGAGGTGGGGGTGAGGGGCTCTCCAGAACATCAGACATGTCTCCCCACCCCCTCACACACCCACCCAGGGAATGTGGTGTTAATGTGTAGGTGTGTTTTCAACAGAAGGTCTTTGTGTGTCTTTCAAAAGAACTCGTCTCCAGCCCTTTAGGTTTAGTACTTGTAGATTCAAGGATTAATGAGCCCACCTGCCCCCAAGTGACAAGGCAGCCTAATTCCGAAGGCAAGAGTGGGTACTCAGCTCATCCCAAGGCCCAAGCCCAGCACTTACTATGGACCAGGCACTTGGTGTCTCAATGCTCCTTAATGAGAACCCTACGTGGTGGTTACTACCCCACTTTACAGAAGAGGACACTGCGGCTCAGGGAGCACAGGTGACAATCAGAGCAGGTAGGCAACGGCAGGGGTGAGAGCCCCAGAATCCAACTCAGATCTATGCTAGAAGACTCTGCAGCATCTTTCTCAAGGGAGATTAATGGAAATACCTCCTCTAGACCATCCTCATTCTGTCATCTTTGATTATTTGTCTTCTAGAACGTACAGAGAGAGGATATTATGCTTTTGCTTCATGTCCACCTCGCTGCACCGCTCTGTCCATCCCTTCATCCACCCCCAAACACACTCACGGTGGAGGCCTGAAATCACTTTAGCAAATCCCAGGGATCACACCCAGGAAAGAGCTGCTTCCCGTTTAGACGAACCTAGAGAACCAGTTCCCAGGGCCTGTGTGCTGCCTGTGGGATCCCAGGAACACCGTGGACCTAATCTGTGTTCTAGCAAGTGTTATACAGAGGCCTGGCAGACACAGATTTGGAGGTTTTGTGTTTTTTTAGGGATTGGATGATACAATCCAATCCCTTCCTTTTACAGGTGGAGAAACTGAGGAAGGGCGGTGAGTTGGGCTCTAAGCCCAGGTCTCTAGACTCCTGGCCCAGTGTTTCTCCCTGGCCCCACAGCTGCAACTGGGAACTGAAATATGAATAAAACACCCACTGCTTCAGGCCAGCATCTCAGAGGGACATCCTGGGAACAGCTGTGGACCGTGGCCATGGACGGTCCCACTGATTCCCGTCTTCAGGAGGCAAGAAAGTCCCAAGAGACCAACGTGTCCCCCTGTGGATCCTGGGTCTGAGGGGAGGCATGAGGGCTGCCCTCCACCCCGGATGGGGCCGGTCAGGGATCAAGACCCAGGATCAGCCCTTCTCTGTTCATTCTAGAACCACGGTAAAAGCAGGAACTGGGAGACCCGAGCAATCCACCCTCCCCAGGGAGAAACTGGGACACTTGATTCTAGAAGCCATCAAGGCGAGAAAGAGTGATGGTGCCTGTGAGCGGAAATGAGGAAGAGAGGTAGGAAGACACGCAGGGGAGCATGCACGGAGAGGACACATGCGTGAAGCCACGCAGGGGTGCTAGTGTGTGAGCGCGAAGCCAGGCCGGGGGTTAGAGAGGAGAGGCTTACTTCAGTAGTTTGATATTACACATAATCAGCTCCTTCCAGTTAACAAAAATCATAGCACCCTCTTTTTCTGTCAGCAGCTCAGACTCCATCAGGGGTTTCTGAAAGATCTACAGATGCAGAAAACGAAGCAGTTCAGAAAGCAAACAGTTAGCTTGAAATTCAAACACACGCAACGCACCGATCTGTTCGGAGCAACGGGAAGGCCCGAGGCGTCTGCAGCCCTGCTCGGAGGCTCAGAAGCCGACGAGTTTCTGAAGCAGGTGGTCCTCCCTCTGCTTGGGGGGAGGGGTGCGTGGGAGCAGGGTTCCCCATCGGGTCCATGCGTGGGCTTACAAGGAGGCCCGCTACACTCTGGAGGACGGGCCTGAACTCAGCCAGCACGCACCGGGGGTCTGGATACAGGCACGCCTGCTCTCACCAGCTGGCCACGGCCAGACGGAGGGGCTGAGAGACGCCCTGGGGTTGGCGGGGGGGCGGTTCCCGCATTCCTGGCCCAGCATTGGAGGCCCAGACAAGCCTCCGGGGAGCAGGGCCTCCACCCAGCGGCCTCGGGGATGGGATGGATCCCATGGCCCTGCCCACAGCGGGGCTGGACCTCGGGCAGAGCCAAGGGGTGCAGGCCTAGCCCCGAGGGGGTACAGCTCCTCTCCTGGGCTCCAGGAAATACAGATGCCTGCCTGAGCCCTCAAGGGGTGGGACACTCGCAGTACATCACCGATCTCAGCTGAGCCCCCCATGGTGAGCCCACTGCCTAGAGAGAGGTGGTTGCTACCCCTGGAGGCAGGCCACTCACTGGAAGGTTCCTTAGGGACCTAGTTTATTATAGACCTTAGTTTATTTAAGTCTGTCTGTGAAATAAACTTGGTTGGGCTGAGGCTGATTCCCGGGAGCCCCTACCCTTCACAGATCCTCAAGCTGATGTTGAACCGGGCCTCCACCAGGCCACGCACAACGTACCACATTTAAGGGCATGACACTCACATCCTCGACATGCGAGATTCTTAGTGACAGTCCTGTGTCTTGAGAAAGGGGTGCTTTTTCATCCCAGTGCTTCCTAAGCACTCCTGATGGCCTTGGGGGCCATCAACCCAGCCTGCTTCCGGGACTGCTCAACACTGGGCTAGCGAGCCTTGTCTTCCCAGGTCAGTTAGGAGGAGATGATCAGAGGAGACGGTTTCATGACTCGTGGGGGTGGGGTTCTCACAGTACTTCGCAGACTATAGGGGGACCCAGACACCCAGCTTAGCAAGCACCTGACCCCCAATACACCAATGTCCCATATGTCTGGACCAAAAGCTTCCCGACAAGCAGGGGGTTCCCAACTGTGCATCTTCTCATCCGCCTGGACCAGGCGGCCAAGGCCCGTCAAGAGCTTCCTGGGAGGAAAGCCAAAATGAGGCATCGTCCCGGACGGGGGTCAGGGGTGTGTGCACGGGGCCGCGGGGAGGAAACATCTTCATTCCCTTTAACAGACGTTTCTCGGGAGTGATGGGCGCCGTGAGGAATAACGCAAGCCATCAGCCCCGCTGGCCGCCGTTCTGAAACGCTACCGCCAAGGGCCGGGAGGTGGCGCTCCGTGGCGTCGGGGAGCGGGTGGCGAGTTCTCTGAGTGGAGCCCCGACGCCCACCTCGCCGCCGTGCGTCCCGCCCCAGGCCTCCTCGCGGGCTTGTCCGTCCCTGGCTCGAGGGACCTCCGCCCTCTCTACGGGACAGGACTCCCAGGTGGCCATGGATGAAGAACCCTCTTCTCTCGGGAGAGCGTCTCCTGCGTGACATCCCGTCCAGAGGCTCCCACACACCTGAGCTTCTCATCCTGGGAAGCAGGACCCCGCCTCCTCGACAGGGACCCCAGCCCCCGCCCGGCACCCCCCGCCGCCCTCACCTCTGTGACCAGCTGCAGGTCATTCACGTAGTTCTCCTCCGTGACGATGAGCTCGTGGATGTACCCCTGTCGCTTTCTCTCAGTTGGGGTCAGCATATCCAAGAGGTGTAAGTCTGAACACCCTGCAAAACACAACCGTGGGGACCGTTTAGCCCAGGCCTGGGGAGCTTCACGGGGAAGGTTCCCCAGGGCCCTGCAGTCTTGCGCCAGTGGGACCGTTGTTGTCCCCTAAACAGATCGGTCCAAGTCCTTCCCCAGCACTTTGTGGAAGTGAGCTTATTTGGAAACAGGGCCTCCAGATGCAATCAAATTAAGATGGAGTCACACTCGGGACTCCACAGGGCAGGCCAGTGGTTAAGACTCTGTACTTCCATTGCAGGGGGCCCAGGTTCAGTCCCTGGCTTGGGAACTAAGATCAGTGCATGCCATGTGACGTGACCAAAAAATAACATTAAAAAAAAAAAGGATGAAGTCATATTCAGTTGGGGCAGGACCTAAGTCAATATGACTGTTGTTCTCATGCGCACAGAGACAGACAAGGAGCACCACGTGACAACAGACGCAGAGACTAGAGTGATGTGTCTACAAGCCAAGGAACGCCAGGGACTGCAGGCAGCACCAGAAGCTCAGGGAAAGGCATGAAACAAACTCTCCTCTGAAGCCGTCAAAGGAACATGGCCCTGCCCAGGCCTTGATTTTGGACGTCTCACCTCTAGAACTAGCAGAAAATTCATTTCTGTTGTTTTAAGCCCGCCCAGTTTGTGGGCATCTCTTTGCCTTTTCATACTGTTCATGAGGTTGGAAAAGACCCTGATGCTGGGAAAGATTGAGGGCAGGAGGGGAAGGGGGCAACAGAGGGTGAGATGGTTGGATGGCATCTCCAGGGACATGAGTTTGAGCAAACTGCAGGAGACGGTGAAGAACAGGGAAGCCTGGCGTGCTGCAGTCCACGGGGTTGCAGAGTCTGACATGACTGAGCAAGTGAACAATAAGTTTGTGGTCATCTGTTACAGCAGCCGCAGGAGACTAACACAGATGGTGCACGCCTGCTTCGGCAGGCCCGCTGAGAGTTGAGAGTGAGAAGCCGTAGTGACAGCTGGCTGACGTTCCCCGAGGGCTCACACCATGCCAGGTGCTGTCCCAGGAGCTGGGTCCTGACCGCTGTGTTTAATGTTCCCTTAGATCCTCCAAATATCTCCATTTTACAGACGGGGAAACTGAGGCTTCAACAGCTTGCCTCACCCAAACTCTGTCAGCAGGGTGATGATGGTGAAGCCAAGACGGGACCCTGACACTGTAATCAGAGCCTGGGCTCCTACCTCAGATCACTGCTGCTGGGTCCCAGCTACATTAGTGGGGCAGATGGGTGTCTCAAGTTTGGTTTCTGGAGGATGAGGTGGCTATACTGAGACTCTGAAGAGGCCTGGGGACAGGGCCGATGTGGGCACATCCAGACACCACTGGGCAAACTCTCCTGGACCAGGCTGCGGCCCTGCACCCACAGGACCTGGGCGGCTAGCATGCAGACAGACTGGGAACCCCGCTGGGTGCAGCTGGACACAACTGTGGCCGCAGCTCCCCAGGGAGTGGGTTCTGTAGCCCTGCGGGGGGTGGGAGTTGGCATGCACAGCAGGTGATGCGTGCCCTGGCTTCTACTCACTTAGCTGGTTATTGGGGTTTGTCTGCTTCTAATGTTCTCAGGTTATAGTCAGAGGCTGCCCCCTGATTTGGGCACACTGGAATGCAGGGTGGGGAAGCTCGATTCTCAGGGGTACCCCCCATGCAGGTCTGGACCCACTTCTTCCAGGTCAAGGTTCCCCCACCCCCTTCTTTTTATCAAGGGTTTCTTTTTTCAATCACGGAAACCAGATTTGTAAAGAAGACTGGGAGGTGTCTTGGATGTATGTGGGGGTGAGGGCACAGAGTCCCATTCACTCGCTGTTCTCATTCCTCCTTCCCCTACAAGGGGGCACCGTGGAGCACAGTGTGAAACCCCGCCACCGAGAATCTATGATTTCATTCGCCCCAGAAGAATCATTATTTTTGCAGAAGCTTCCAGCATCTGGACTAGATTAGTCTCAAAGTGGGGTCCCCAGGCCAGCAGCATCAGTAGCACCTAGGTGCTGACTAGAAATGCAGTTTCTCAGGCTTCTGCTGAATTGACTGTGGGATCAGGGCCCAGGAGTCTGATTGAACAAGCTCTCTGGGTGACATTTTAGGGACACTAAAGTTTGAGAGGGCTTCCCTGGCGGCTCATACTGTGAAGACTCTGCCTGCAATGTGGGAGACTCAGGTCTGATCCCCAGGTTAGGAAGATGCCCTGGAGAAGGTAGCAGCAACCCACTTCCATATTCTTGCCAGGAGATTCCCATGGACAGAGGAGGCTGGTGAGCTACAGTCCATGGGGCCGCAAAGAGTCAGACACAACTGAATAACTAACACACATGGTTTGAGAAGCCTGCTCTGAAACCTGGTTCCTTAGCTTCCATCTTCCCCTGAGGGAGTTTCTAGGTTCATGACTGATCTAGTCCAGATGCTGGAAGCTTCTGCAAAAAGAATGATTCTTCTGGGGCTAATGACATCATAGACTTCTTGGTAAACACGTCACTGTGCCCAACCTTCAGTTTTGTCCCCTCCCCTGGCTAACTTCCCTCTCTAGAATTCTAGAGCATCTCTTCCTAGGATAGGACAATCCCAGGATGGGCAGATTGATGGTGGGAAAGCCTCGGGGACGAGCCATCATCATGTTAACACCTGCCACGACCTTCCATCTGAGACCTCATTCAAAGCCAACACAGTGCAGCCAAACTACAGTTCCACAGGGCCACGGGCCGAGTATGAACCTTTGTTTGGGTCTGCAGATGCTTCTGGACCTTGAGCCCTCTGCTCAGCCACCAGCTCAGCCCAGCTGTCCTTCCTGCCTCAGCGCAAAGTGTTTTATTTAAACAACTGCATCGACAGTGAATACTCAGGAAGGAAGCAAGTCATGGCTCCTCCCTTGCTGGCCTCAGCCGCCCTCTGCTGAGCTGCTGCACGAGCCCCAGCTTACAGGACGCTGAGTGATATCACCAATGTCTTTGTCTTTCATGAAGAAAGCCACCCCAAAAACACTCCTGAGATTGGGAGGAAAATATCTCCCTCCTGTCCTCTTCTCACCAAACTTTCCTGTCAGGGAGTCCAAGTGCCCAGCTTCAAGGTCGTTTCTTGTTAAAGGGTAGAATACCACCCTTGCACTGCAGAGACGTGCATGAACTTGGGAGAGCAGTCTCCCCTGCAATTCTCAGGACATTTCTTTCTGCAAGGGTATCGGGATAATGGTAGAGACCAGTAGCTCTAAAGCTCAGCTCACACCCACTGTGCAATGCCATTTGTAGGGATACAAACATCAGCCTAGTAGTGGACACTGGTTAGACCAGTCACCCCAACATCCGTGTAGATCACAATTTCCCCTGGAGAATCTGGTGAATGCTAGAATCCTTGTGCCCCCAGAAAACATATGGATACAATGCACACAATATACAGACCCATTCTGCACACAGTTTTACAGGATTCACAGACCTTCTTGAAGCTTGTTCATGGATTTCATTCCTTCATTCATTTGACAAATATTTACTGATATCTTAACACAAGTCTGGCACTAACTGTGCCAGGTGCTGGGAATTCAAGATGGAAGAGGAGAAATGCCTGACCCTCAGAACATACAGCTATGAACTCAGGGTCTTCAGCTAGGGCTAGTGCCCTCCCCAGGCTGAAGAGAGTACTCTCCCCCACCAGGCTGAAGATGGTACTGCCCCCCACCAGGCTGAAGGTGGTACTGCCCCCACCAGGCTGAAGATGGTACTGCCCCACCAGGCTGAAGGTGGTACTGCCCCCAACAGGCTAAAGATGGTACTGCCCCACCTGCCCCCACCACAGGTTGAAGATGGTACTGCCCCCAACAGGCTGAAGGTAGCATTGCTCCCCACCAGGTTGAGGGTTGCACTGCACCCACCCCCCAACTCCAAATTCTTGGTTGTCATGACGACTGGACTGAACCAGCCAGATGACTAGTAATATATGGGACAGAGAAGGGCTCACCTCAAATGTCAATAGCACCCCACTGAGAAATGATGACATTCCTAAAAACTGACAACTCTGCAGCAAGAATGGGGCATGTGACCTGAGATACACAGAATGAGGAACCAGACATAAGAACCAGTGAGGAAAGATGACAGGAACTGGCTTGCTTTGGATTTCAGCAATTCATTCTTCTGAATCTTCAAGTTTTACACAGTGTGGTTTGGAAGAAGCTCAGAGCCAGGAAACAGCAGGAAGTCCAGGGTGGATTTGGGCCATTGGTCCAAGAATCCCAGCTGCTGGGGCCAGTTCAGGGGGACTGACCATCTCCTACTCATGGGGTCAAAGGGCAAGAAAAGGCTGTATGGCCTCCTACTCCAGGCAGCTCCAGCCTTCAGTCAATCTACCCAATAGGCAGAGAAGTTTGGGAGGTCAGTGCTGTGTGAGTCCGGTTTATTGGCCCCAACAAATCCCACCCTTCACTGCCCTCCCTACTAGCCTGTCCGGAGAGAGAGGGATGGTCCAGATGACCTCTCCAGGACCCAGAACACAATGAAAAGTAAAGATTTGGGGGTGGGGTGGAGATTCATCTCAGCATTATGTGCCAACAATGCTGGCTTGGAACAGTCTTTTCAGCTACTGAACCAACTCATAGTATACTGTTTTAAAAATTCTTGCTGGTGAATGCCAGACCACGAAAACCATTTAAGACTTGAAACGGGCGCTTTGAACTCAAAAATATCCTTCCTTTGAAATTTTAATATTTAGAAAAACAAGAGAGCTTAAAAAGCAAGCCATTATTCAGAGTAGAGTAAGTGGAAAGGACATTTCAAATGAGAGGGTTTTCTTTAGGAGTGGAGGGATGTGGTCCTTCTCTCTTTTGGGAACCAGAATAAACATTCTGTGCTGACTTCCCTTCCCAGTGAAAAGTGAGAGGGTAAAACACAGCAAATAAATTCCATGGATATCTTAGTGTGATGGAGGGACTCTTATAACTAACTAGAATCCACTCACAGCTGAAATAATATTGCAAATGACTTCAGGCAGTTAGAAATGATCCCCAATTACAACCCACATAAAATTCCTAATCTATGTGCTGTCCCTTATAGCTTCATGCAGTTATACACATTTGCAGAACAGAGAGAACCACAATGCCCCTCCCCGCCCCCCAGAAAGGATTTAAGTCTGGAATACTAGAGAAAAATATCTTACCCCCAAAGATCATCTTGTCCCTTCAATGGGACATTGTTCACAGGGACAGCATAATCTAAATAAATTGCTTTATTACAAAAGTAATGCATGAACATATGCTTATCATAAACAGTTCAAATGACACCGAAGGGTAAAAAGCGAGAGTTGCTCTCTCCAGAGCCCCAAATACTCTACTTCCTTTTCCAACATGGACCAGAATTTTTAAAACCAAACCAGGCCCCACAGCAAGCTGGCCACAGAGCAAAGCAAACAAACAGGGCTCATTTCTGTTATGAATGGGCCAAAATATACTATGAGATGGTCAATAAATATGCATTAAATTCCCCTTGAAGTCCAAGAGACACAGAAATAAGCAAGGCAATGTCCTTGTCCTTAAGGAAACTCACAGTTCTGGGGAAAACTTGATGTGAAAATTAAATATAAAATAGCAAACAATAAAGAATGGCCTGTGGGCTGTGCTGATGGTGGAGGCTGCAGGAACTCAGAAAAGTAGATGCTCTCTGTCCTGTTGGAGGAAGGTTCTACGAGGACATGATCATACTTGTGCCAGATTTCCATATAGCCGGGGAGGAGGGGGGCATTATGCTGAGGCATGGGGCCAGAGTGCCAGGTAGATGCAGGGATGCTGCAGAAGATAAGCCGGGGGGCGCGGGGAGGGTAGGAAGTAGATGAAGTGGGAAGTGGATTAACGAGGTCGTAATGCCAGAGGGATCAAGAAAAGAGCAATATGGAAGCTTGGGCCCTGGTTTTTCATCTTTAAGGGAAAGGATCTACCGATCTCTGAGGACCTTCAGCCCAAATGCTCTGGCTAAACGGCCCCAGGAAATTTCCCGGCTGGTCCAGTTGTTAAGACTTTGTGCTTCCAGTGCAGGGTGTGTGGGTTTGATGCCTGGTCAGGGGGAAAAGATCCCACATGCCACATGACAAAGCCAAAAAACTTTAAAAAATAATAATAATAAATAAAATGCTATTTGTGACCCCATGGACTGTAGCCTGCCAGGCTCTTCTGTCCACGGCATTCTCCAGGCAAGAATGCCGGAGTGGGTAGCTCTTCCCTTCTCCAGGGGATCTTCCCGATCCAGGGCTTGGACCCAGGTCTCCCACATTGCAGGCGGATTCTTTACCATCTGAGCTATCAGGGAAGCCTACCCCTCCCTACTTAAAAAAATTAATTAAAAAAGAAATAAATGGCCCCAGGGTCGGGGGCCAGTTAACCCAGTTTCTGGAGCTGTCATCTACACAGAAGGCTTCTCCAGGGTTGGCCTGGGTAGAGGAAGTGGAAACGCCGCAGCCCTGGTGTCTCTTGCCAGGTGTGAGCTTACTCCGCTCCAGGCTACCTGGATCCTCCTGGGAAAATGAATCTAATCTAATGTCCTCTACCTCCAGGCACAGTGGCATGTGTGAGGCAGCCCATCATGTACGGAAGGCAGATGAAGCCCACAATGGATGGGTCGAAAAGAAGACTCTGTGGTCAAAGCCGTTTTTCCTCACCTTGCAGCTGATGTCTGAGCCCCTCCTCTCTGACCTGTGTATGTGTTCAGCCACTAAGTCATGTTCAACAATTTGTGACCCCACGGACTGCAGCATGCCAGGCTTCCCTGTCTTTCACTATCTCTCAGAGTTTGCTCAAATTCATGTCCATTGAGTGAGTGATGCCATCCAACCATCTCATCCCCTTCTCCTTTTGCCTTCAATCTTTCCTAGCATCAGGGTCTTTTCCAATGAGTCAGCTCTTGGAATCAGGTAGCCAAAGTATTGGAGCTTCAGCGTCAGTCCTTCCAATGAATATTGAGGACTGACTTCCTTTAGGACGGACTGGTTGGATCTCCTTGCAGTCCAAGGAACTCTCAAGAGTCTTCTCCAGCACCACAGTTCAAAAGCATCAATTCTTTGGCACTCAGCCTTCTTTATGGTCCAACTCTCACATTTCCATATATGACTACTGGAAAAACCATAGCTTTGACTGCATTTATGCATTCACGGTATGACGGTAACTGTGCCTGATGCTGGGATTCGGTGATGAAGGAAGTAAGACAGGTGTCCATCCTGTAGGAGCCTTGGGCCACTAGCAGCTGAGCCATCTCATCCACACTCTGATCTTTGCGGATGTGCAATCATCTCATAGAGGGCACCATGCACCTTGTCATCCACGCCTAAGACCTCAGAGTTGCAAATATCCCTAAGACTGGATTTTTATGTGGGGGTCTAGAGATGCCAGGTGGGCATGGAGGCCTGTAGTGAGAGTTGGGGAAAATTCCCAATGACACCAAAGCCCCCCCCTGGTATATGTCTAGCTGATATCAGGCACCCCTCTCCAGCCTGTCCTGGGTATCCCCCATGGCCTTCAATTCAGCTGCACTCAGTCCCAGTCCAGAATCTTAAAAGTTGCAATGTGGTTTCCAGATTAGCTTAATTCTCTCCCAAGAAGGAGAATCCAGCTCCATGGGCTGCTAGGCAGTTTCATGACTGTTGAGAAGCAGTGAAAATCAAATTACTCTCAGGGATAAGTCATCTCTTTATTTTGCATCAAGAAGAACTTTAGTAATTTTTTTTTAATCAAAGGCATATCAGTCATGACTTTATAACTAACGCTGGAATTCCTGGCACGCTGTCAAGCGCCCCATGGTCTGCACTTGTTAGCTCATTCCTGGCCCCTTTACTGTCACCCACCATCCTTATTTTCCTTTCTTTCTGAGTTCCTGCTTTCAATGTGCGCCATCATGCAGTATTTTAGGGGTCCTTGGTGGTGTTGTTGTTTAGTTGTTAACCATGGATGATAGCCAGCCAGGCTCCTTCGTCCCTGGGATTCTCCAGGCAAGAATACTGGAGTAGGTTGCAATTTCCTCCTCCAGGCATCTTCCTGACCCTGGGATCAAACCCACGTCTCCTGCCTCTCCTGCACCGGCAGGTGGATTCTTTACCACTGAGCCACCTGGGAAGCCCTTAGGGGTCCTTACTAACCACCTCAAATAAATCCTTTGGGTACACAAGGCAGATTAAGGTATTGGAAGTACAAACACACTTTTATTGCAGTATGATGAAGGAGGCTGTGGTTTTGCTTAGAGGGATCTAGGAATATGTTTCAGAGGAGGAGGAATTCAAGTTGGGCTTCATTGGGCAAAAGGGTGGGTGGGTAGGAGTGAGGGAACACAGAGAGGGAGCCATCAGTGAAAACGGGTAAGAGTGGGGTGGTGGGGCCAGGAGGCAGGTGAGGAAGAGGGAAGCAGAGGCTGGGGTACCAAGAGGGAAGGAAAGTTAGCATGGATGCTACTCTGAGCCACACGGTTCCAAGCACAGTTCATGGACTCACGGAATCCTCCCCAATAATTCTATGTGGTAGCTACGGCTGGTATACCCCCTTGAACAGACAGGCAAACGGAGGCACAGAGATGTTAAGGAACTTGGCAGAGCCTCTGTTAATAAAAGGCAGAGGGAATCCGACCCCCATGTTCTCGGTCCTGGTCACTCTGCCTCTCGCCTTGGTGGAAGGGTGATGCGTCAGTCGGCCGGACTGCTGGAACAAAGACAGGGCGGCTTAGACAACAGCCGTGTGTTGTCCCACAAGTCTGGAGGCTGGAAGTCCAAGATCAAGATGTGGTCAAGTCTTGGCCGGCCGTCTTCTCCCCGTGTCCTCACGTGGACTTTCCTCTGTGTGCCCGCATCCCTGGAGACTCTTGGTGCCCAAAAGTCTTCTTGTTATTAAGGACACCAGTCAGATTGGATGAGGGCCCGTGTTGATGGCCGTATCTTAATCACCCCTTAAAGGCCCCATCTCCACATACAGTCATATTCTGAGGCATGAAGAATAAGGGTACAAGCTTCAACACGTGCATTTTGGGGACACGTTTCAGCCCCTAGTAAGCAGGGAAGTGCGGTCCAGGCGACTCTGCGTGAAAGAGTGAGGCCCCTGCATTCTGTCGGCAGGGGGTTGCTGTGCGGGTCCAGGCTTCTGTGCAGGCTCCCTCTAGCTGCGGGAGCTTTCTCTTCATTGTGATGCACACGCCTCTCGTTGCGGTGGCTTCTCTTGTTGCAGAGCACGGGCTCTAGTGTTCGAAGGCTCAGTAGTTGTGGCACACGGGCTCAGCTTCTCCACGGTGAGTGGAATTGTCTTGGATAATTAACCCATGTCTCCTGCAATTGGCAGGTCGATTCTGAACCACTGGACCACCAGGGAAGCCCAGTACCTGCATTTTCATCTTCGCTTGGGGAGCTCAGGAAGGTCTTGCTGTGCTTTGGGAGGGTCACTGCAGCAGTTGCACAGAGGATGGAGGCGGGTCATGGCTCTTGAGTTTGGCTGCACATCAGAATCACTGAAGAAGTGAAAGTGAAAGTTGCTCAGTTGTGTCCGACTCCTTTCGACCCCATGGACTGTAGCCCGCCAGGCTCCTCTGTCCATGGGATTCTCCAGGCGAGAATACCGGAATGGGTTGTCATTTCCTTCTCCAGGGGATCTTCCCGATTCCAGGGATCAAACCCAGGTCTCCTACATTGCAGGTGCATTCTTTACCAGCTGAGCCACCAGGGAAGCTCAGAACCACCTAAGGAGACTTTAAAAAGCCCAGTGTCCCTGCTGTACTCCAGATCCACCAAATCCTACTGGATGGGGTGTGACCTCGGTGTCCATAACTTGCGAAGCTTTCAAGTGGTTGTGATGTGCAGCCAAGAGTGAGGACTGTGCCACGAAAGGGAAGCTTGCCTGGAAACAAGGCGCCTGGTGTGGAAAGGGAGCGAGATTCAGAAACTAGATCTGTCCAGGCACATGCCAGATGAGGGTGGCCACACCCACTGAACCGAATGCAGCCCAAGGCAGGTCACTCAGGGCACTTGTCCAAGGAGATGTGATGGCCGTGACCACAGAATGCCATCCTCTGAGGCCATCCACACACCAGAGTCCAGAGAACCTCCAATGCTTCATTCCCAGAAACCACACTGTCACCACCTGACTCCAGTGCCGGGGCCAGAGCTTGAAAGGTCACTTTGCTTGATGCCCTCATTTTATGGATGGGACAGTGGAGTCCAGAGACAGATGAAGATCAGGAATAAAACTTCTGCCATCAGGAATAACTTTTTGCTCTTGCTGTCTTGGGAAATGCAGACTCACCAGGAAATCATGAGCTTCTAAAAGAGGGGGTCTGATGGTGGTCCATACCCATGGCTCTCCCAGTCCATTCCCAGATAGCCCAGTTGAGAGGAGACTCTCGTCCTTGGAGCCGGAGACTGCTGGGAGCTGGTGGCAACCAGGCTGGGTCAAGGCAGCTGGTCCCAGGTTGACCAGTCCCAGGGAAACTCCAGCCCAGAGGTGACTCTGGACACCGGATCAGATCAGGGTGGTCCATGGACAGGTGGGGACTTCTCACAGCGACAGAACTTTCTTTCCAAGGGTCTAAGAACAGCCTGGTCCCCTGCAGTCTCTCCTAACTTGGCCAACTGACCCCGCCAGAACACAAGAGACCACCTGAGCCCGTGACATCTCTTGCTCATTTGTCAGCAACGGCAGAGAGGCACCCTGGTCCCTGCTTTCATGGAGCTTCCATTCTAGCGGAAGGGAGACAGAAAACCAAACACAGAATCAATACATAGTATTCAGGATGGTATAAGACTGATGAGGAATAAGTCTCAAGATTAAGAAGCTCATTGCCTGCTCTAGGGTCTTCTCCTGTGGCTTTATCCTTTTAACAGTGGCTTCCCCAGACACAGTTGGTGCACTGTTATAAGCCACATGCAACGGGGAGACTGGACACCGGGGAGCGGGCTTTCCTTTCTCTCCAGCCTTGCTGGGCAGGAAGGATTGAGCCTGCGGGGCAACGGGGTGGAAACAGGACTATTCACCCTGGACACTTCCTAAGCAAGACACTCTGGGTGATACCCAGGTGCAGAGGTAGGTTCCACCTCCCATTTCTAAGCTGACAGGGAGGACTTGGTGTCACGCAATACTAAATACAAAGGCAGCTACCACTGGTATTGATTCATGTTTGTAGGTCTTCATGGGATAGGACCTGGCTCCCGAGAAGCTCACGGTCTAAGGAGGGAGTGTCTGTCTGTGTGTCAGTCTCCATCCACTCAGTTTATGTACAAGTGACTGGGATTCAGCAAAGCACTCAGACATGGCCGGTGAGTGGAACTGGCCAAGGCAGCAGAGAAAAAAGGGGTGGAGGTGGGCAAAAAGCTGGGGAAGATGGGGTGAGGGCATTCAAGCAGAGGCCCACCAATGGCTTCAGCTTCATGCAAGAATCTTGGAGAGCATGGTGATAGAAGGTCTGGTTAGGTGAGACTCAATAGGCAAAAGGAAGGGCCGGATGATGGGAATCCATCGTCTCAAGCCTGAGCACCTCCTCCCACTGGATGTGCAGGCACACAGAGCCCAGGGAAGAAGACGAAGCTCAGGGAGGTTGACTTGTGCCATTGCCAAGGCAGAGGAAGCCTCCGCGTCCATGCCGTCTCCCAGCCAGGACGCCACAGTGGGGACCACTGATGAAAGCAGACCTCTCCGTCACGCAATTCGGAAGTCAGATGAGACTGTTTTCCAGAGAGCGAGCTGGAAACCCAATGGGGCATCAGAAGCCTGGACTTCTGTTTAGGGTGACCACGGTGATCCCAAAGGTGGCTGAAAGAGCTAGAAAGAACATTAGACCATGAGGCAGCAGATCAGCCTGGGACTTCACCTCTTTAAGCACCAGTGTCTCCTCCCGGAAGCCAGAGTGGCCGCAGCCCCTGCCCCTGAAACCCGTTTTGATGTCAGAAACCTGGAAGGGTTTTAGGTTAACAGCAGTCACCTAATGATGGTCCTGTCAGCAGATCAGAAAGGAAGGCCCTGGTTGGGGAAGGCTGAGCACAAATGGGCAAATAGGTGAGACTAGGAGATCCAACCAGTCCATCCTGAAGGAGATCAGTCTTGAGTGTTCACTGGAAGGACTGATGTTGAAGCTGAAACTCCAATACTTTGGCCACCTAATGCAAAGAGCTGATTCATTTGAATAGACCCTGATGCTGGGAAAGACTGAGGGCAGGAGGAGAAGGGGACGACAGAGGATGAGATGGTTGGATGGCATGACCGACTCAATGGACATGAGTTTGGGTAGACTCTGGGAGTTGGTGATGGACGGGGAAGCCTGGCGTGCTGCAGTCCATGGGGTCACAAAGAGCCGGACTCAACTGAGCGACTGAACTGAAACGAGGAGAGAGCTGGGCCAGATGAGGGCTTCACATGGGCGGGAGAAGGAAGCAGGATCAAGCAGGGCCTCACAGATCAAATGCAAGATTTAGGACATCATCCCAGGAGCACTGGGACACCCCTGTACAATTTTAAGCAAAAATAGTTGCATGCGTATGTGTGTCCTAACATTTACTTATTTATTTGGCTGCCTCTGGTCCTCATTGCGTCATGCAGGAGTTTTCACTGCTGGGTCTGGACTCTAGTTGCGGCGCCTGGGCTCCAGAGTGCACTAGCTCAGTTGTTGCAACATGTGGGCTTAGTTGCTCCGAAGCATGTGAGATCTCAGTTCCTCAAGGGATCAAACCCATATCCCCTATACTTCGAGGTGGATACTTAACCACTGGACCACTGGGGCAGTCCCAAGTTGTTGGGTTCTCAAAATAACTCTCTGCCTGTGGTATGCAGAAGAGGCTGGAAGACGGCAAGCAGGGAGCAGGTACCAGGTAGAAGACTCGCGTGTCTTTATGGAAGAAGCAGGAGAAATCCATCAGCCCTCAGGGCCTTTGCACCTGCCATTCCTTGGGCTTAGATTGTGCTCGCCCTTAAGGCTTGCATGCTGACCCTCCATGCCCTCTGATCTTCCACCGCCTGTCGCCTCTTCAGAGAAGCCACGTGCTCCAACCCTGGTCCTCCGGCACACCCAGCCCATTTCAGCCACCATCGGCTGCAATGATTCTGAAATGAGTCTGCTCCTCCTCCTGCTCCTGCAAGCTTCAGGAGCACGGGTGCCTCGTCTGCTGAGGTTCTGCTGAGCCCAGTCTCGTCACCTGGATCTGTATTCCTCAGCCAATATTCCCCAGGAAGGAGCAGCAGGAGAGGAGCTGTCTGCTAGAAATCGCAGGCAGGCTGGACTCACGGGTGGTGGGGAGGGAGAGGACAGACAGATGTCCTTCTGCCCCTTGAGGATGGGGCGCGGGTCGGGGGAAGGTTCCTGCCAGAGATCACACCAGCGGAGGATTCAGACTGTGAGGTCCTTCCCATGGGGGCCTCAGGACTCCAAGGTAACACCCCAGAGAGGAGGTGGAGGGGGTCTTCTGGCTGTGCCTCTGCTGCTGGGGCTGGAGGGTCAGTGAGCAAGGCAGAGGTTCCCAGGCCCAAAGATCTGGATCCTGAGAAGCACAGGGAGGCAGGAGGGAATTAACCTCCTGTCTTCAAGTGTGCTGGGGGCGGCTGCTCGGGAGACAGTACCACGGGGAAGTACCCCCTAGGGACACACATTCCTTAGCCAAGCCACATGGTTGCTTTAAAAAAAACATCGAGCTTCTGGCATGTTTGCGGGCCGAACGTTCCAGTCTCTGCTGGCAAGAGAACACAAGGCCCCAGAACGCAGGGATGAGAAATAAAGGACCCAGTGACTCAATGCCTGTGTGACAGGTTTATTGTGGCGTGCTGCCTGGGCCTGGCAACCAAGTCCACAGATGTGACATTTGAAAGCCTCATGCATTCCACTGGCTCTGTTGGCCTCCCTGCTGCCAACCAGCCGTGTGAAATCCGGGGCAGCTTCTCCCCCTCTGCTAGGAGGGCTGCTGAGCCTGGGGCCCGGGTGTCCCTACACATTTAGAGAGCACGGGAAGGTGTCAGAAAAAAAAAAAAAAGCTGCTGGCTTTGACACGGGTGGGCCTCCCGCTGACACAGAGGGGGCCCCCGCTCTGCACACACGTGAATGAGGCAGTCTGACAGTTTTTGGCAAAGCTGTCCAAGCTCTTCTCTCTGAAATCCCCATTTGCAAAAGCATGTTTTCTGAAAAGTCTTAAAATGCACACAATCTATGGGCTGCCCGAATTGAATACAAGAAAGCAGAAGTCAGTTAAATGCATTCCGTGATTCTCACCAACCAGGCACAAATGCCTCTTCTCCCAGCAACGGTAACAGCGAGGCTAATATCTACCGGGAGCTTAATATCTACTAGGTGCTATTGTGATCCTTCCATCTGGACATGAGGAAACTGAAGCACAAAGAGGGTTAAGTAATCTGCCGATGACCACACAACCCGTAAGAGGCAGAGCTGGGATTCAAACACTTGTGCTGACCTGCCGTCTTGTACTGCTTCCTAGCCTCTAAAAGGGCCCAGGATACAGTTATGTGGCTCCCTCATGCTCCCCTATACTATCTCCCCAGAGGAAAATAAAACGTTCCAGGGAATCCCCTGATGGTGCAGTGGTTAGGGTGGCTCAATGGTAGAGAACCCACCTGCCAGTGCAGGAGATGCGTGTTCGGTCCCTGGGTCGGGAAGATTCCCTCGAGAAGGAAATGGCAACCCACGCCAGTATTCTAGCCTGGGAAATCCCATGGACAGAGGAGCCTCTCGGGCTATAGTCCATGGGGTCATGAAAGAGTCGGACACGCCTTAGTGACTAAACAATTACAACCAGTGGTTAGGACTCAGCGCTTTCACTGCTGTGGACTGTTTCAATCCCTGTTTGGGGAACTAAGATCCCCTAAGCCACACAGAGCAGCCAAGAGAAAAGAAAAGGAAAGAAAAGCAAGTTTTCCAAAATTTTAAAAGAAATGGAGCCAAATATTACACTAATATTGCAGATAAGTTGTTATTATATATGGCAGCCAAGGAATGCAAATTGAGAAGTGAGGCTGGGCACAGAGCAAGGAGGGCAAGGCTGTCTTTGGAAAATCCGCCTACAGCTGGGGTGAGAAGGACTAAAGGCTGAGGAGGCCAGTGGCGTCTTGAGCCTGTGTGTTGAAGGGGTTCGAATCCTTCCCTCCTATGGAGCCCCAGCCAGGGGAGGACCACACGAGGGGAAGGGAAACTGGTTCTCCATCTTTCCACAGATGTAGCCCCTGATGAAGAGAAGGCGGGTGGCTCTAAGGCCCTGGCAGAGATGGGGCTGCTTTCTCAAAAGCACCAAGTGAGAGAGGAGCAGACGGCAAGTCTGGGAGCTGCCTTTGAGAATGTCACTGCAGCTCCCGGACCCTCAGCGCCCTCAGCTACAAACTGCAGGCTGGATGCCCAGTGCTCTCCAAGATTCCAGCCTCACCGACTGATCTACCTGCCACCACCCTGGCCCTTTCCTGTGAGGGGAGCCTGGATTGCAACAGAGTGGACTGGTGTGCATGAAAGCATGGGGCAGGGCCCGAGGAGGGAAAGGACAGCTTGGGCCTTGTAAGAGGAGTCATGTTCCGCGACACTGAGTGGCGTAGCATTCTCCATGAACAATGGCAGCTCCTCCTCCTGGGTCTGTTAGGAGAAGCTACATCTAGAAGGTGCTCTCATTTTTAAAAGCACTGAGAGGGTGACAGGCAGGAAGGCCAGAGGTCCCCAAGTGGCAGGCGGTAATAAACTGCACGTGGTAGATGGTTTTTTTTTTTTCCCTTCTCTACACAAGATGAAAAGAGGCTTCTTTTAATTCTGTGTTAAGGACATCTGGTTCTGCCTTGAGCTAACCAATGTATTTTTCTTATGGAAATGTTTTTCTTAAGCTATGTTAATGAAACTATGTATTTGCTTTGCAATTTGCCTTTCTTCAAAATGGTTCTGCCTAAGACTAACTTTTTTTTCTTTTCTCAAACCTTGGGTTGCTAATGGCTCAACAAACCAGTATTCCTGTCAACTGTTTTATAGCCAGGGTGGGGATGACACATCTCGTGCCATCCTATCTCAAAACTGCCTGTTGTGGAGGGCCTGGTGAAACTCCCTCAGCCTTGAGGTGTCTCTCTTATCTGATTAATGCCTTTCTAACAGACATAAAGCACCTTGCTAAAAACTAGCAAAGGGGTACTCTTTCTGTCCCCTTCTGACGTCTATGTCAGAAGCTTTCCATACTTTAACAAAACTTTGCTACACAAAAAGCTCCAAGTAGTCAAGCCTCGTCTCTGACCCCGCATCAAAATCCTCTCCTCCAGAGGTCATGAATCCTGGCTCAACACATGGCTCGCAGCAGCAACCTTTCAACATGATGGGCTGGGTCAAAAGGAAGGGACACTTCCTCTTTGAGGCTCTGACACTATGTGCCAAGCAGATGTGGGAACAGCAGCCATCAGCCTCTGCCAGAATCTTTGATAAAGTTATACTTGGGTGCTTGCTGGTGGTACTGTGACCAAGCTACTGATGTGGGCCTTTAACTTATCTGTAAATCACGGTCTCTCTGTGTCTGTCACACACACACACACACACACACATCCAGCCTGTTGACAACATAAAATATCATTGCTGCTGCTGCTGCTAAGGCGCTTCAGTCGTCTCCAACTCTGTGTGACCCCATACACGGCAGCCCACCAGGCTCCCCATCCCTGGGATTTTCAGGTAAGAACATTGGAGTGGGTTGCCATTTCCTTCTCCAATGCAGGAAAGTGAAAAGTGAAAGTGAAGCTGCTCAGTCGAGTCCGACTCTTAGTGACCCCATGGACTGCAGCCCACCAGGCTCCTCCATCCATGGGATTCTCCAGGCAAGAGTACTGGAGTGTAGCATGCTTAATAGGAAGTTGTACTGACACAACAATTTCAAGGCTGATTCTTATCTTCTATAAACAACACAAATTTTTGTGACTCAAGTTATATTATCTTTTAAAAAATGCCTGAGTTTTCAATTTAAAGAACAGAACCTTCTTAAGAGGCAATGGAAACTTCTGAAATGGAATTGCCACACACCCAGGAAAACATTCTGGAAGTCTGCTTTTCATGTGTGGCGTTTTCTTAAAGAAAGGCCCAACAGGGGCCTGGCTGCAGTGAAATATTCACATGGAACTATTGTGATCCTTGACTTTATTATGTCTCTCTATCCTACCAGATCCAAAATAGCAGACATTTCTAAGAAAGGGCTATTTTTCTGGACAGTTTTGGAACCGCTGGCATTCCATGCAGTTTCCATAAAAAATTCTCTTGGGTATTTTGGGAATGAAAAAGAATGAATAGGATTAGCTTATCACTTTGCTAGAAGGGAAAATGAACATTCACTGTCCTTCAGAAGTGATTTTCACTCTGCCAGGAAGCAGGACCGACTGCGTTATCAGGCCCGTTCTCCAGCTGAGACCAGGGCTGGCATGGAGACCGGGCAATGCCCCAGCATCTCTGGTCCTCAGCCTCCTTCACTGACCACTGATGGAGCGGCTTTAGGAACAGCCCCTGCCAAAGAGACTTGCTCTGGGGAAGCTCACGCCTAAAAGAAGGGAAGGCAGACACAGCATGGTGTCCTCTCCATGGATTGTGTGAGGAGAACCTGAACTCAGTGCTTTCCTCTGTTTCACTAATCCCCGGACCCACCCATTCAACAGGCATTCTTGAACACCTATCCTACAGCATGCCCGGTTGTTTGAGTGTACTAGGTTGAATTGCATGCAATTGCTGTTTTATAGGGAAGAAGAATATTGGCAAATGTTTCATATGGGTAAACCACTTCGATGGGCTTCCTAAACAAGGGTTAGCAGGTTTTTCTGCTGGTGGCACCCGAGAAGGTGGTGGTGGTTGTTGTTCAGTCAGTAAGTCATGTCTGACTCTGTGACCCCATGGACTAAAGCATGTCAGGCTTCCCTGTCCTTCACAATCTCCTGGAGTTTGCTCAGACTCATGCCCATTGAGTTGATGAGGCTGTCTAACCATTTGATCCTCTCAACCAGAGAAGAACTCACCAAGCATTTGTCTGTTCACCCACTAACAGGGAACGTGAGCTGGGTCTAGACCGCTGTCAGACAGGTTAGTTTTACCCTACTGATGATGTGCTGTTGCCATAGGAATCCTGCTTAGTTTGAGAGGAACCGCAGAGGACCAGTTACCACTTGTTAGGGGATCTGGGCCTGCCCATTCTTCTCCCAGAACAGGGTGGACATGCAATGACATAAAGCTCTGTAACTTTACAAGGGAATGAATGCTTCCTTTAGACTGGCTTCTCCCAGACATCATTTTAAGCAGAGGCAGCCTGGAGCCATGTGACCACCTTCAGCCCTGTGGGTTCTGCTCTGCACAGCAGAGGCAGCCAGACACAGAAAAGCAAGTCAGAACAGTAAAACGAAGGCCCTCTCATGTGTCCATGTGCCTCTGAGGCAAAACTGCACCCAGAGTTCAGTCGTAAAAATATTCACCCAGAGCAACCAGGGGAATATTGCCCACAGTAGCCAGAGGGACGAGAGAGACCAGGCTTTCTCAACCCTGGTACCTGTGACATGGGACCACGTTCACTGTGGGGGGCGTCCTGTGCATTGCAGGGTCTTCAGCAGCAACCCCAGCCTCTACCCACCAGAGGCTGTACTCTTCCTTCCCTCTGGTTGAGCAGCCCAGGGTCAGAAGGACACTATGATCAAATGCAAACTGCATGATCTGTGAGGGGGAAAGAGCAAGATTCCTGGGGACAAACCTGCGTCAACACAGCCTAAGAGGGTTGATCTACAGACAGGGGGTGGAGAGAAAGAGTTGTGGAGAGTATTATCGTGGATTACCCACCTTGACAATTGCATCTCTGCTAGCCAAAACTTAAAGCTGGAAACACTGACTTATACGGGTGAAGGGGGCGGGATGGGGGGTGGGAGCAGGTGGTCCTGGGCAAGAGACAGGGCTTTGCTGATCAAGGGGGTAGGCTAGGGGGCAGTGATGGGGATCTCTCCCTGTACCTTGCGGCCCCTATATGACACTTCTGCCTCAAACAGCCCCTTCTCTTCCCAGCTTCATCCGGCTCCTTCTAATCCTTAGGTCTCCCTTCTTTCTGGAAGGGTTCCCTGATCTCTCCCTGTAGCTGCCCTTCCCGAACGTTGGCTTTGGATGTCCTCCTCGGGGTCACCTGGCATCCGTTAGCTCTCCTGGCACAGAATGCATCAGCTTCTCTCTCTCACACACACACACACAAACACACACACACACCCCTCATATATTTATGTTCATATATGTGTGCAGCAGTTTGGTTTTCTGTTTGTTCCTCCCATTAGAAAGTGAACTCCATGAGGACAGGGATCCCAGTCTTCACTGATGGAGCAGCACTCTCTGCCCCAGAACCCAGAGCAGCGTCCACACCTGGTAAGTCTCTCCCTGCAACTATTTGCTGAACTGATGAAGGAACTCACTTTTCCACTGAATGGCAGGGGAGGACCAATAAGCAAGGTTCCTGAACGGAATCAAGCCCATGGTCCGTCGCAGCCAACAGTTTCATCAGGGTATACACCGGTCTGTTTCTGCAAATTCAACTGGAGCTTGCCAGGCAGATACAGATGGCAAACAATAGCATGGAAGATGTGAAAGTTTCGGTATTTACTTACATCTGTCAGCTCAGCAGACCCTTTTGTGATACACCTTTCGGGCAAACGTGTGGTTCTCTGAGTCACATGGCTCACCTGTCAATGTATCAATAGCACATACTGAAAGCCTGATGAGAGAGTTAAGCACAAAGTTGAATTGCCACCTTGTTTGTTTGTTTTTTTTCCTATTTTTGGCTGCACCATGCAGTGTGCAGGATCTTAGTTCCTTGACCAGGGATCAAACCCCTGCCCCTTGCAGTGGCAGTGTGATGTCTTAACCACTGGACCACCAGGAAAGTCCCGGGACTTCTATTCTTCAAAATCAGCATTAGGAAGGGTCCCTGTCTGCATGTTGATCAGGGAGGGGCGGGTAGCAGGGTAAGAGCGAGGGTCCCCATGGCATCTGTATCATAATGGACACGTGGGCAGCAGGCTACCTGCTTAGGTCTAGTCTGGCTGGTTCCCCGTCACCTCTGCCACCTTCCAACATCAAGAACACAGAGACATTTCCATCTAACTTTTATATGAAGAATTTAATTATCTATACACATAACTAATTCAAAAGGTTGTATTACAGTTGTTAAAGCCGCAGGTTTATATATTTATATATTTTACATTCATATTCATGAAAATACTGACGCGCCAGCGAACAAGGCGGTGTCCTCGTTCTCGGCACCGTGTGCGTGGAGAAGGACCGCTACACAATGGCCAGCACAGAGTCCCCCAGGGGACAGACGTAAAACAGAAGATCGCTACTGTTAAAAAGTCATTAGTAGAACCGCTAGGTTGTGCTTGAGGCTCCCTGCCCCCCCGCCCCGTTTTCTGTGCTGTCAGCAACGGCGTTTTTATTGAGAGCTTCCAACTAGTGTTTAAAAGACACACATGGCTTCAGCTACAACATCCAACACATCAACGGACCATGAGCTCCATTTCATATTAACCTGTAGAAATTCCACAGTCTAGTTAAAAAATGTAAACATTGGAAATTAATTGCAGGGAGACTCCTATACATTCTTTCTTGTCAAGAAAATTATTTGTTTGAAATAGTCATTCCATGAAGTCACTGGAATAAAACTTGGTGTAACAGAGACTAAGGCGAGATTGTAGATACTGTTGACCGTGACAACCTCAAAGGTATAGTCTACGGATTTATGGTATGAACATATGCAAAATTAAAAACCCCAAACAGAAAACACCAACTCAACCAGATAAATCTGAGACCAAACAAAAACACACATGCTTTCTCATGGGGCTACAAGGTCACTGTGCAAAATAAAATTAATGCAATATGATTAGAGCATCATACAAGGTAATAGCTTTTGCCATGGAAAGAACTAATTTCATATGTACAGGATGTATTATTACATGCTCAGCAAGGTACATCTGATACACACAAACAAGCACAAAACACCTTCTGTTTAATTGGCCTCATTCTACACGTCTTTAAAACAGATATACTGAACTTCTCTGTACTTCTACAGTAGGGGGCAACAACCCAAACTACACAATTTAGTTGATAACACTGGACAAAATGAAAAACAAAAAATACATCAAGTCTCAGATTTACGGACATTTGGAACAGTTTTTTAATAGCACATGCAGCATTCCTTGATAGTGGGTCTTTTTGCAAAACCAAAATAGCAAAGAAGTCATTCATTTTTTTTTTATTAAAAGGCTAAAAGATTTATTGAAAAATAATTTGAAGACTATTGAAAGCACCTGTGCAAAGGTGGGGGGAAGTCAATTTGAGTCACTAGGAAAGCCACAAAAGGACCCACTACCCTGTGTATTTTTGTAATTTTTTGCTTCTATCTCTGCAAGTAATAACTCAACATTGTCATCACATGCAACTAAGGTAAAATGAGGTAAACTGCTCTGCAGTGAGTTCTTCTACTCAGAAGGCAGTAGGTGATCATGCTGGAAGTCACATGATCAAGGCTGCATCTCCCATCATCCCTCGGGGCAGTGATATGGGATAGTGGGTCTCTTTGAGGACTTTCAAGCCTGAGGGGGGGGTGGACAACATATGATTCCTAGAAAAAGGAGGAAAACAACACATAAGCAAAACAAAACAATGAGCAAAATTCAAGCTAGGAAAATGAGTCAGGCATGTAAAACAGCATGGTGCCAAAATGATTAAAAAGGAAAAAAAAAAAAGAAAAAGGGGGGGAGGGGAGGGAGGGGACATGCTACAGAAGGAATGTTTTTAAAAAACCAAAAACAAAAAACAAAAAAACCAACAAAACGAAAACCCCACGAGATAAAAGTCTTGCATTACGAGGAAGGTCTTCAAAGAGACTGTTGCGAATGCAGCAATGGTCTAGCTAAGTTCTGCAAACAAAGCTCAGCAGAATCAGAGCAATGCTGCATGTTTCACCGAGAGACGCCAGAGAGGAGAGGCAACCGGGCGGCCGGGGCACTTACATTGCTGGCTGGGGTCCGTGTCCGTGGTCAGCTTCACGTAGTTGGACGGGAAGAGCCCCACCTGCCCGTGGACTTCACCCTTCCACCAGTCGGGGTCCTCCTTGTTGAGGACATTGATGACCTGGCCCTTGCTGAAGGCCAGCTCGTCGTCGTTCTGCGCGGTGTAGTCGTACATCCCGATCACCTGGCACACTGCGGGAGACAGGCCCGGTGAGCGGGAGGGGGCGCGGGCTGCCTGAGGGTCTCCAGGCCTCCCGTGTCCCGACCGTGTCCTTGCCCGAAGAGGGCGGAGCTACCTGGAGGGCTGTGAGGGCTTTGTCTAAGTGTGGGCAGTGGAGGAAGCTGGAGGACTGGGGACCAAGACAACAGCAGGCGTCGCCTTTAGTTCCCATCCCATCTTCCTCTTTTAGGTGTTCCGCTGTCCGCAAAAAATGGGCAGGGATAAGGGAGAGCTACCAGGGAATCATTTCTGTCTGAGGGCGGTGATGCTCCTTTAGGATGCTGACTCGGAATGTTGGCCCACCTGCACATACAGCTGTGGATCATGGGGACTCGAACCCAACTCTTTTTTTTCTTTTCTGATTTTTTGCTGGATTGTTTTTTGCTGTCTGTTTGTTTTTTTAAGATGGAAGGTGATTACCATGACCTCCGAAAAGTTCAACTCTTGTACTCAGCTGTGTCCGACTCTTTGCGACCCCGTGGACTGTGGCCTGCCAGACTCCTCTGTCTGTGGGATTTTACAGGCCAGAACGCTGGAGTGGGTTGCCATTTCCTTCTCCAAAGGATCTTCCCGACCCTGGGATCGAACCCACGTCTCCTGTCTCTTGCCGTCTCCTGCATTGGCAGGCAGATTCTTTACCACCAGCACCACCTGGGAAGCTCTTAGTGAAAAGGAAAGCCAGTGCCTTATTCTGCTGTACTTTTGTGTCTCAGCATCTTATCTCCAAGAAGCAATTTCCACATTCAAGGACAATTCTCCTTTTCTCATTTTCCCTCAGACCTACAGGAGGTTACACTGTTTTTATTCCCTGGCATTTTTACACTTCAGAGAAGTCTGCCTAGTTAGCTGTTACCCCTGTTCATCTTTCCTGACCAACCTGTATACAGGCTCAGGCTTTAATGATGTTCCAGCTAATCCCATCCCCTCGGCAAACAATTTCTGTGGGTTTTAACCAACCTGATGAAGGGCACGCCACTAGGCCTCCCCAAGGGAGAGGAGACCCAGCGGGCACCACACCCCTCTGCCCACAGGAGGCCAGGGCTCAAGCACAGGGGCCCAGCTGGGGTCAGGAATCAGACACAACGTTGGCCAATCCTTTCATTTCTTGCAAAGGCTGCCAAGTTTTGATCTGATTTCACTGGGGATGTACAGCACAGACATTTAGCCACAAGGTACTGGAAGGAAAAGCCTGTGTTTTCCACAAATACCACCCAAGATTCCATTAATGGCTTCAAGACCCAAAGCAGAAGTCGGCTTCCGTAACCTCACCCTCTCACACATTACCAAAGCATCTAATTTGGTCTCTTCAATCAGAAGATAGTCAACCATCTCAGCTGCGGGGCCCTCTGTTCCCTCTTGGTCCCTTTAGGAGAGCGCGTATAACATCCTGCCCATTAAGCGAAGCCCCTCTGTTCACAGGAAATGTCACAGGGGAGCTATTTCGGTCTTTACTGAGCAGCACATGACAACCAACAGACCCCTGTGGCCTCTCGGCTCAATCTCCTGACCTATTTAGACCCCGGCCATTTATTTTTAGGAGGCCCTTTTTGTCTCCCCCCAACCCCCCACTGCCGCCCCAGCCCAAATCCCAATTTAAATAGTTGGAAGGAAATCAAGAGAAAAATCTGGCTTCAATAGCACAGCATTCAGGGCCCCTTTAGGAAGCTGGTTCCAACAAGGGGTCTGTTGTACCCAGCACAGCAAAGCTGCTTAGATATTTGGTCCTTTTGCAAAACATATTCCATATCACATTCGTGTGGTATCAGCACCCCCAAGTACAAGAGGCGGTTACAGCCGATGTGAAAGACAACCTCCACCACTCCACAAGAGAACTGAGTGGGAGGGCTACCAGGAAGCACAGACCATTTTCTGAGCAGAGTGTAAACCGCTCACCTGTTGGGAATGCCGTTGGCTTCAGTGGGTCTGTTGGAGTGATTTTGCTCGTCCCAGGGCTTAAAAGTTTGACGTAATTAGCAGGAAACCAGCCTATCTGGCGCTTTTTCCCACGTGCCTAATAATAAAAAAAATTACATTAAAATGTTTCAAAGGTTCATCCTCTTTTACGGTGTAGTTTGCTTCCGAACATGGTGCGCTTATGCCAAGCTTCCACATAACTAAAACAGAATAACATCAATAGAATCTATGGATTACTACAGTACAAAATGAAAATAGCATAGCTGAAATTCAAATTGTGGCAGCCGTTGGTCGGCAAAGCCTGGAATGTTTTCCCATGAGCTCGATGGAGTGCGCCACCGTCAAGAGGACAGTGTAGCACTTACAGGACAGAAAACCCTGCTCGCTGAACAGCTCTCAGATGCCAGTCTCAGGTCGGGCAGAGGTTATGGTTTATGCCAACGTGATATATGGATTTTAGGAGTAATAATAATAAGAATGGCAGCAACATGCATTGGGAGCTTCTTATGAGCTAGGCTTGTGCTAAACATCTAGTATATATGTACCTACACCACAATTCCAGAAGAACACTACTACTACAATTACCATTTCCCATTTCCCACTTTCACTCTTCCAAGTTCTGAGACAAAAAGAGTAGGGCTCAGAAAAGTTAAGTGATCATCTCATTGTTACAGGCTAGTTAATGCCAAGCCAAGATTCACACTCGCATCTATGATCTTATGGATGTTAACTGTACATATACAAGATGATGGACATGTAATATATGCAGGACACAAGGGGGCTGAGCTTGACCTTGACTTCAAAAGCCATCAAGCCTGTGTGACAGATGAGTCACGTTTCCCACTGTCAGTCCTTTCTCCTTCACTTTAAGCTAATTCAACACAAAATCCATTCATTGAGAACTTACATGCTGGGAGTTGTTGGAAATGGACAGTATATGACTTGAAGGAACTTATAATAGAGTTGGTGAACCAAGACTTGTAATCCTGACATAATTCTAAGAGACAAAGACTCTAATTAGGGATGATAAGTGTCATAACTACCTTTCTGCACACCACCAGGAGCAGAGAATTCAAAACAATTTACAGGGCACACATGCACGCCTACCCTCTAAACTATTCCCAAAATAAGAAAATAAAATTCAGAGAAAAGGAAGCTTTCCATACCTCACCCTTACCCTCTTATCTGATTCAATTTGCCGTGAAGGATACTTCTGGGTTACTTTTAGAACGAAGATCAGATTTCACTTTCTTTGTGGTCTGATAGATTTCATGCTCTTGGCTCAAGGACTAAAGCTTTTATCTTCACACTGAACCCACCCATGGTTGAAGCCACCATGTTAATCTATCTGGTATACACTGCCGTGGGGCTCACAGCGATGCCACCATTTCCCACATCTGTGCAGTTTCCCAAGGGCAGAACACAGAACTCACTGGCAACTTCTATTTTTCTTTAAAAAATAATTTCTTTTATTTTTTGGCCATGTCTCATAGCATGCAGGATCTTAATTCCTTGACCAGGGATTGAACTCATGTCAGCTACAGGGGAGGTGTGGAGTCAACCGCTGGACCCCCAGATGATGTTCCCAATTTCTTCATCCGTGTAGCCGCAGAAGACAAAGTCTGGTGAGAACACCAGAAGCCCTCCTGGGCAGACCACTGAGGGTTGCAAGAACCCTCTCAAGACCCTTTCGTGTATGGCACTAGGAGTGAGAGGATGAGAAGATATGGTTTCTGCCCTCAAAGAGTTGATAACCTGCATGAAGAAGTAAGAAACATGCATGGGAAGCTAAGTAATAGTACTGGCATCAATACTAAATGTCAACAGAGGCTCAGGCATAGGGGCCACCATGGTTCATGGGAAGATGTCGCCTCGGGTAGGACGGTCATAGAAAGCTTCTGGAAGAAGTGGGATCTGGCCAGCTCTTGAGAAAGGGGGCAGTGGGGGGTGGGGAGGAGGCGGGAAGGACCATGTAGGGAGGTGCTCTGGGCAAAGGCAGGAAGAAATCGGGGTCTGAGGCTGCTGCTTGTCTTCAGGAGAGTAGATCACCGACCGAGGCTGGAGCAGAGATGTCACTGTGAGAGCCAGACTGGCAAGATGCATGGAAGGGCAACAGGGCACACCTGTGAGCAGGCTGAGTAGGGCCATGGGGACCCCCTTAAGTCTCAGAACAGGGGAGTCACCTATGGACGGGAAGGCCACTAGGTGACAACTCTCTACAGGAAACGAGACCCCAAGTCTGCGGAAGGCCTCCTCCACCCAATGAAGGAAGAGACATATTAAAAAGGGAAGAGAGGGAAGCCCTGGCAGTCCAGTGGTTAGGACACAGTGCTTTCACTGCCACGGCCCGGGTTCAATCCCTGGTTGGGGAACTAAGATCCCACAAATTGTGTGGCACAGCCAAAAAATATCAATAAATTTAAAAAACAAAAAAAAATTTTTTTAAAGGATGAGGGGAGTGGATTCCAGGACCCCAATGGAACACTGAACCAATAAACTGTATCTCGTCTACCCTGCTGGATGGGGTTTTTAATGGCTGCCTACCAGTGAGCTCCCAGGGGAAGTTCTGCCTTTGGCTACTCCAGGCTGTACCTTCTATTCCAGCCAAGATACCTTTCTTTAGTCCACCAGCTCACTCTTCACTCTCTGGCACTTTAGTTCCTAATTTTAATCTGCCCCATATACACAGAACGTGCTGTATTTCTTTATTTCACCACAATGTAGATCTTTGCCTTCCTGATCAAGGTTTACCTCAACAGATTGATGAACTGAGGACGGACACACACACACACACACACACAGACACACAGACACACACAGACACACACACACACACAGAAGAACTAAAACTGTTGTGCCACACAGATGTGGCTTTGACTACAGGCCCCTGTGGCATCACACCTTACAGCTTCCCGTGGAGGAGAAGCTCTGTTCCGGTATGAAGGATGAAACACTCCATCACGAGCTCTCTCCTTCCCACCACTCACTGTCTCAACTCAAGAATCCAACAGATACACATACATCTTCACAAGAATCCTCAGCTCTCACATTTCTGTTCCTGGCTGCCCAAGGCTTAGGAACAAACTGGGTTTAGAGAACGTGGCATCTCTTGTTACACAAATGCAGGATTCAGACAGTGTGGGGGTATCTGCACTTTGCCGTGAAATAGGATCCCTTTGAAATCTTGCATCTTGAAATCTGGGCAGGGGATTTTAAACAAATGGCAAAGACACTAACCTGTAGCTCTCCTTCCCACCATCCACCTGGGTTCTTTTTCCGGATCAGGATCAGCTGACCGGGGGCCAGCGTAAGCTGTTCAGGCCCCGTAGCTGTGTAGGAGGCAATGACCTGTGCGATTTCTGGAAAACAAGACCAAACATGGTATAGTGCAGGGTTAAGAGTCAGGAGAAGGACAGCCAAGACACAGCCACCTCCCAGGTTCACAGGTAAACGTCCTCAAAGCCAGTGCACAGGGCCGGTTTTCTACTCAACGAAGAAGGCCCAGTGGGCCCCCATTCCCTGCAAGGCAAGTGCAGTGCTTCTGGACTCGCCTTCTGGTTCTGCCTAGTGTGCCCGAGGACCCCTCATCTCTTGGAGCCCACCAGCTTGCCCCCACAAACTCCCCACCCCTCCCCCTCAGGATGCCAACAGCTGGGCCTCATTCATCCCCACAACCTTCGGCCCCCACACAGGGCTTATTATTATCATCACATGGTCCGGGGAAGGATAGTTGAGTGAATCAAGGAAGTCAAGTGAAGCCATTCCACCTGCCAGGAACAGCAGAAAGACAAACTTTGTGTTCTTGAGAAGCCACCAGGGGCAGGCACTGGCTTGACTTCTACACTATGACTTTTCTCAGCCTCTCTCTTCCGTCCACAAGACCATTTGCTCTGTGGCTGACACTTTAAGGGTGATCCCTGAATACCAGCTAGGGATCACGTCAACAGAAGTTTACTTCTTTTTATTGCAAGTTAAAGGAGGATCCTAGAGTTAAGAGGGGGTTTTAAGCAAAACGGCAATTCCGCACAGAAAAAAAAAAAAGAAAACAGTTCTGTACTTTTCCTGACTGAACAGCTTCATGGGAAAAAGTCCAGCAGTACCACAGACCAGGCTCTGAAAAAGTACACTTCTCCTGGCACAGGATGTTGACTACAAAAGGACAAAACCCTTCTCTGACTGAATTCTGGCGCATCCGCAGGGACTGCCTTGTGAACTTCTAGACGCAAGACGGAACAGACTGTTCTATTCCTCTACACTCTCTCCCCATCGAAACTGTTCTCAGAAGACAGAGATGAAGACACAAGCCATGAAGTAAAGACAGACAGAAGGAGAGAAGTAGAAGGCCCATCTCTGACAGCATTCCCTGCGATAAGGAACATAACCTGGCCCCTCCGACCCACCCGACCCTGTTCTGTGGCCAGCAGCCAGCACGCTAGGAGCACTGGGACGTGCAGGCTGGCCTGTCAGACGCGTCCCAGAGCTCAGGGAAGCAAAAGAAAGCCCAGCTCACACATGTCTTGGGCTCCCCTGAGAGCCCAAGATGGGAAATCTGTGCTGGGTATGAGAACTCTCCCCTACTCCACCAAAGGTTAGCTCTAGACTCCAAAGAGTTTTCAATTTGGAAAACATCCAAATTATTACCCTATTTGGCCCCCGGTGTTCCTATTGCTCAAAGGACCTGGCCTGTGTAGCTGGTGACCTGCCTCAATACTGTTTTCCTTTTTTTTTGAGCAGCTCGGGGGTTTCAGTGCGATGTTAAGCCCCTCTGGACCCTTTGGAATGACCATTCAAAATGTATAGGGTTGGCCAAAAAGTCCATCCAGGTTAGCCTGTAAGATGCAATGGAAAAACCCAAACAAACCTTTTGGCCAACCCCATAGCATACCCAGGGTTAAAACAAAGATTTGACTGGGGTGGTCTGATATCTTGAGTCAGTCTGAAATCCTACAACTACCGAAAAACCCACTTTTCCTTGTCAGGTGAGCCTGTCTGGAGGCTGAGCGCCAGGCACAGATACATGAAGTCCCTCTCTTGGTGCTGTGGTGACTCTCAACCTGTAATTTCTTAAGGCTGTGATAGCAAAAGGGCTGAAATGACCTAGATGAGGAAGACAGGCCGTACCAACTGTATGATTTCCCAGCTGCTTCTTTCTTCTCTCATTCATGCTTCTATTAATAGAACATGTGATTTTTGTTTAAATAAACTGGAACACTTTTGAGTTCAGGGGGATGACTATAATTTTGCACCTTCACTGTGTACCTGAGGAAAACTACTCAAAAGCTTCTAAATTCATAGGCCCCACTGTCTGACAATACCTGTGGCTCCTCTAATCTCCTCCACTATTTACATCCTGGGACTGAATATGCTTTCAGGAAAGGAAAAAGTACTGAACCCAATAAGAGAAGGATTAAGTAGCAGCTGATCCCAAATCCTACAGTTCCAAGCGTGACAATGTCCCACCATCTTGCCTGAATTATTTCTTCACATCCCAAGAGAACATTCTGTCTGGTAATGTCCCTAATACCCAATGTGTGAAGCAACAGCCTTTATTTCATAATCATGGATACACATTATTAATGGATTCCAAGGAAAGGATCTATTCTAACCACTCTTAGGACAGATTCTTTAGTCTTTACTTTTCTTTCTTTTTTTTTTTTTCCAAAAAGGTTTCTAGCCCTAATAAAAGATGGGGAGCAACTATCAATTACATTAAAAACATTGAAAAAATAATCATCAGGGTTTGTCACTTACCAGGTTTTTTTCCTAAACTCCCTGTTTTCCCAGCAGTTCCAGAGCCCTTGAAACAGAGCAGAAGGTCTCATTTGCATACTGAAGAGTTTTGGTCAAGCAACTTAAAAACCGATGAATGATGTCACGAACCCGCTTGAGCCCCTAAATTCCTTTTTTTCATTCTGGAGAAACACAGCAGCATTTTACCTCCTGACATTACAATGTGTATCAAGGAAAACATGGGGCAAAATAAGTACTGTAAAGCACACAGCTTTTACTCTCTTCTTGAGAGAAAAATAAGCAGAGTGGCACTGTACAGATCCCCAAGGGCTCGGGTCCTGACTGTGTGTAACACGAGTGTGGCCTGTCCCTGTGTCAAATCAACAGGGGCTGCCCCACCAGGAAGACTGTCAGTCTACATCCTAAACACTAAGCTCATGTTTGATGTCCAAACGGTTAATTATTAAACATTTCACAGACAAAAAAAGTACACAGGTTACAGTAGACATCCATGAGCTCAACACCCCGATTTAGTACGTGAATATATTACCATTTTGGTACATCTGCTTTAGGGCTTTCTTTTTTTTTTAAAGAAGGAAAACAGGACAGTGGCGATTCAAACACCCCTGCCCCCCATTCTATTATCCAAAGAGGTGGTCACTCTCTCCTGTGAGTCCTTTCTACCCAAACTTTACACCGTTTAAATGCTAAATCTCTTAATGCCGGACACACAGTGCATAGAAGCAGACCATTTTTTCCCCAACTACTAAGTGTTCCAAAAGTGCTCTAGGGTTGAATTCCTTCATGAATACTCATGGAATTTTAAATTAGCTGAGCAAGCCAAGCCGGCAGAGACTTGGCTGGGACAGGGGCCAGGCCGTAATCTGTCGTTACAAAGTGCTTTATTCCGAATTAATTTTCACTCGTGTGTCACTATCTTCCAATAAATTAAGTATTCCAATTAAAATAGAACAAAACGACCGGCTTAATTAACTAAATGAGAGTAACTAAAATAAAAATATGTAATTTATCTAACAGGAACACAACTTCTCATTTTCCCTTTATTTACACTGAAATTTAATAACCATCCAGCAGGAAAAGTTCAAATTAAAATGTTTACTCTCATTATGCTTTCTGTATTAACAAAGATATATACATAATACCCATCTCCCTCAGAATTTGCATAGGCTACATATCAACATGAAGGCATACTAATGCTACAAAATTCCAAATGGCCAGTTAATTTCCCATTGCAGGCTTATAATATGCTTTCTCTATTCTATAAAAAGAACAAAGCGATCGGCAACCAGTCATGGAGTTCCAGCCACTTTAATGTGCTCCCTTTTAAACACCGCAGCCAGCACTTAAGCTGAGACAGACTCAGATGGCCATGTTTGGCTCTGGCACTTCTCAAGAGTGCAGTAGAAAAGCTGATCCCAGTGATGTGCCCCAGCCCTGCTCGTGCAGAGAAGGGAAGTAGGCTTAGGACAAACTTCTCTCTGCATCCACGGGTCGATTCTGGTATCTGAGGCTTGGTCTGGTTTTTAAGTTTGGCAGGATATTCCCTTATGCACTGAATTCTATGTCCAAGCAGAATGAGAGATTTTTTAAGATTTTTTCATTATGATGAAATAATGTAGCTAAATGTTTGCCCAAAAATCATTAGCGCTGCTAGTTCTTCGGTGTCTCATAATTTAAGACGGCAGTTAAGAAAGCACTTTACAATGCAACTTACCTTTAGAGAATGTCACAGTGCATTTTTTCTAAACTTACTGACTTGGGATGGTTTGGGTAGAAAACTCAAGTTTGTTAAAGGATAATACAAGTAATGGCTTTGGTGTTTAATTGATCTCAAAGGTAAAGCCACTTTAAGAGTTTCTGTGCATGGGAGCAGAAATTGAGTTTAGTTTGTAATGTTTTCCCTCTGCTCTCCTAAAATATCATCTCCATGGTTCTTACTGGATCTAACTAACTGGTCTGGAGAAGAGTTGAATTTTCCCTCTGCTGATCTTCAGAGGACAATATAATGACTGTCTTACAGAAAAGAAGTATTTTCATTCCAGCTTCGGCTAAAGTCGCCAAGGGGAAGCAGACTTATGCAAACCCCTCCAGGGGAATTTCAGCAAGCTGCTCTCAAGACCAAAGCAAGGGAAAACAAAAAAAAACCCCAAACAACAATAATACTCCCTAAAAAAAGAAAAAAAAAAAAAAAGCCAAAACAAAAACAAATAAAAATCTCAAGCAAATACAACTACTCCAGGGAACTGTAGGGAAGCAGAGAAGGTAGACTGAAGGTGGAATCACCAGTTTATCACCAGGCCCAGCCTTGCGCCCCAAGCAGCTATGGGTCTGGTAAATGGCTACGTTTATGACCTGAAATTCCCACTAACTTGAAATTGGCCATTAGGAGATGGGCTCCCATACGCCAGGAGGCCTGTGCCACTATTTCATTAATTCTGTAACATCTCAGGACCACATTTTATGCAACTGAATTTTTAGGGCCCCCTTGACAACATGTGAAGAGTTGACTCATTGGAAAAGACTCTGATGCTGGGACGGATTGGGGGCAGGAGGAGAAGGGGACAACAGAGGATGAGATGGCTGGATGGCATCACTGACTTGATGGACGTGAGTCTGAGTGAACTCCGGGAGTTGGTGATGGACAGGGAGGCATGGCGTGCTGTGATTCATGGGGTTGCAAAGAGTCGGATATGACTGAGTGACTGAACTGAACTGAACAACAGTTGGGAGCCACTTCCAATTTGTAAGCATTGAAAATAAACTTGAGTCTCTGCTCAATCTCTGATCAGGAGATACCAAGGCCTGGCCAAAGGCCTTAGTGAAATCTTGTGTCTTACTATTGTGTAGGTAAAAATATAAATTCTAGTGGTAAACATGATTTATATACAAATTGTAAATTTATCCAACTAACTTTTTGAAATAATTCCAACGAATTAGAGCTGCTAGGAACAAGGATATCCAAAATTTATAGTTCTGAGTCCAACCTGTAATAGATTTCTCCCTATTATATAGACGGGTGGCTTCCCTGATAGCTCAGCTGGTAAAGAATCTGCGTGCAATGCAGAAGATCCCATTTCTATTCCTGGGTCTGAAGATCCCCTGGAGAATGGAAAGGCTACCCACTCCAGTATTCTGACCTGGAGAATCCCATGGACTGTATAGTCCAGGAGGTCACAAAGAGCTGGACATGACTGAGTGACTTTCACTTTCGCTTTTAGTATAGACAGGACTTCATCAGTCTTGTATTTATGTGGGTATATTGCCTAAAACTCTACAAATGTTATTAATACATTTTTAACCTTTGGTAATATGATATTATAAAATAGTTGCTTTTCTTCTGGTACTGTTCAGCTCAGTCATCTTCATATATGCTTAATCCCCATAATCACTTGTGTTTTTTCATTTTCTTCTGTCCTCCCTTCCCCTGAATATATCAATGTGTTTGTTACAGATTTCTAAGAACTCATTTATGACTAAGGATGTTAACCACCTGTTATGCAATGCAAATGAGATACCATATTTTACTGCTTTCAATTCACTATGGTGGTTTATATTTTGGCTGTGTATTCAAGTATAACCATGTTGTGTTTCATGAAAGATAAAAAACTCTCTACTACCCAATATTCTGGGGCTAGTGTCACCAAAATACATTTGTTTACATGGGGGAAATACTGCTGTGTATCTTTCTTGGGGTATCCCAGATCAGTGACCATGGAGACTTAATCAAGAACATTTACTCTAAATCCTAAGTCAGTTACATCCAGGAACAGAGAGGAATCCTGAGCGTTATCCCAGCTGACGCAGACCAGCCTCATTCAGGGCAGCCTCCACCAAGCCCTGGGGGGGTTCTTTTGCTGTTGGGACGCCAAGGCTGACCCTGCAGCACCACTAGGCAAGTTCACATCGTGACACGTCACACTGTGTTTGCAGTCACATTCCAGACCTTAGCAAAACCCAACAACGATGTTCCACCGGCAAACCTCGTGACTCCCTGAAAAGAGAATCACTGCACAGAAGGGGAGAGGAAACAGTTAATGTGGGTTTACCTCTGAATCTTTAAGCCTCACATAGTTAGAAGGGAAGACGCCGGACTTGTCGCCCACTGTTCCTGTCCACCAGTCACCATCTTTCTTGGTAACCAAAATCACATCCCCTTGCTGAAAGGTTAAATCGCCTTGCTCAGAACTCTCGTAAGTGTACATGGCAATAAATTCTGGTGGGGAGAAATATTGAGATACGAAGAGAGCTTGATTGTTTACAGAAATCCCAGACAACTTTGCAAAAGCAAGTTTATGAATAAGGACATTAGGATAAGGTCCAGTCAAGAGAAAGCCTAGTCACAGATAAAACACAGAGTTGCAGAATCCCCTGGGCTCCAAATTGACCAACCTGCACATAAAATTCAGTAATTGCAGCCAGGGAGACAATTCCTGTGAAGACCCAGACCCAGCAACAACAACAACAAAAACCCTGCATGTCCACCAATAACAGTACAGAGAGTGATCTCCGACTTAATGCCATGTTTTCTTTTTACTTGGCATTTTTATATTTACTTTTTTTTCTTCAGAATTAAAAAAAAATAAAGTGCAAATGATTTACAATGTTAATTCCTACTGTACAACAAAGTGATTTGGTTATACATATATATACTTTTTAAAAAAATGTTTACTTTGAATTAACATTTACTGAGTGCCTAGGTTATGCCAGAGTTAGAGGCGCTGACATGCAGGCTCTCGGTAAGCTCATCAAATATCTATAATTCACTTTTTGAAGGTACCAAGTCACCATTTTAGAAAACTTTTAGATGTGGTATATCCTTTATGTAAATTAAATAAGACGCTTTTCAAAGTGCCTCGGTGAAGTCCTTTTGTGCCATATTACACAGATGGCAGAAGCTGTTAGAACATACAATTTTAAATATATATTATTTAGCTAAAAATGGACATCTACTTGTCATTCAAATAGGAACAGGTAGAATGGGCTGCTGATAAAAATAGTATCTACCCAATCCCAGAAAATAATCATGCCTTTCTGAACAAGATGAAAAGACAAATCACAGTTTCTTACATGTTATTATTCATGTAATTTAGTCTTAAAGGTCCAGAATTAAAGTTCTTTACTGTCTTGATTTTTCTTATAAAATCCCTGATTTTACTAAGGCTTAGAAACCAAGTCATAATCTCAGAAAGATCACTTGACACAAAATTCTAGACACTATACTAGGTACAGAATAAAAGATTTCTAGAAAGATGAACATACCTTTCCTGTTTCCACTTTTTCTCCATTTTATCCCAGGCGTTTTTAAAAAAGCAATTAAAAAAACAACTAAGTTTACCCAAAATGTTTGTTTTATGATAGATGGTGTATTTCTAAATTTCTTAAGATAGTCCTTAAATGCAGAGCTTAATGTCAATTAATAGGCAGAGATTTAGTCTAGAGGACTCCACTGGCTAATTGTAAGAGCCTTTGCAGGAGGCACTAATAGAAACTAAAATAAACACTAGCAAACACAAACTATCCTGATGCTTATGCTAATGTGGGCAGCTCTCCAAGGGGCCACTTCAGCCTCAGCTGAGGCCAGCAGACCCCCAACATACAAGGTCATCCAAATGCGCTAGGGAGAACAGAAGCCTCTCTGTCTTTAGCCCTCCAGCACTGGTGACACACACCTCCACTGTTAAAACTGGCAAAATGATTTCCCGCACAAGGAAATCAAAGTTGGGCAGCTTGAATAAGGACACTGCTTTTTCATTAATATATCCCTTTTTCTGTTTTCTCAGTATTTCGAACCTTCCCTTTTTATTTTGTTCTGTTACTTGTTCCTTAGCTCATGTTTGGCCATTTAAGATTGGATCCTTGGCCATCAGTCCTTTCCCCAGTGATTCCTGCACTTAAAAGTCACTTTCTTAAGAACGAATCCAAAATTTGAAGTCACTTTTGAAATGCTTAAGAAACTTCAGAAGCATGAACTCTGGCTGAACTTCACACTGCAGTAGAAGATACCAAGGAGACTGGGAAGACTGTGGCTTTACAAGCCCTGCGCGTACCCAGGCATCTGTGAAGACCTTCAGGATCCAATGAAAATGGGGAGATGGGAGGACAGATATGGGGGGCTCCTCACCACTCAGACCCTCCTCATCAGACAAGCCCATATTTTAAAAGGTACCCAAACTGACCATCTATTTAATTTGGTTTCTGGTGTCTCAGCTGGTAAAGAATCCACCTGCAATGCGGGAGACCTGGGTTCAATCCCTAGGTTGGGAAGATGCCCTGAAGAAGGGAAAGACTACCCACTCCAGGATTCTGGCCTGAAGAATTCCATGGACTGTACAGTCCAAGGGGTCGCAAAGAGTTGGACATGACTAGTTGCCTGAATCACTGGTTACTTTCAATCTGATTACATTTTTTTTCTTTTTTTTTTTTAAATTTTACTTTACAATTCTGTATTGGTTTTGCCATGATTACATTTAATACAGTATTTATAAACACATCCCTAATATATCTAAGTGCCTTTTCCTAGAATATCAGATGCCATCGTCCTCCCATACCCTTCCAGAAGCCAGAAGTCTTTCCTAATATTTCTAATACTGAAAACACTGTAAAATGGATGTAATAAATGAGATTAGACATATAACCCTCTACTGTTGCCCAAGTTAAGGACGTGGGTGGTCCATCTGTGACCTACTTATTGAGGCCTCAAGCATGGATGCCTCTACATGTTTCAAAACAAAGCGACATTCGTCAACACTGTTGTCAGATGAGAAAGCTCACTGCTCTAAGTGGCTCCCATCAATAATCTAGGAACTGAAGCAAACAGGAAATACAAGCAGCAGACACTTAGTGACCTTTATTCTAAAAGCTTACACTACTGTCTCATGACTCCCATAATAATTTGCTACCTTAAGTGGTGATTATTACGTTCCTTTTACAGATGAGAAAGTTGAGGCATGACTAAAATTATATGGTCACTAGGTGTGAGAGCCAGGATGCAAACTCTGGCACACCACTGAGACTTGGGTATAACCCACTGGATCTGGGCAATGGGGGAAGGGAGTATTGCTTGACACAATACTGACTATATGAGCTATGTTTAAAAGACCTTTTGCCTTGTTCTCCTAACAGTGGCTATAAAAAGTCATTAGGATGACAAAAATGTATGAAGAGAACTATACTAATGATTATTTTGGTGGTAATGGCAAAAACTGGATACAATAAAAATACCGGATTTATTTAGTGATGATGAAGTTTTTTATAGCTATACCTATAAACTAAAAAAATTTTTTTTACTTCTGAAATTCCTCTTGAAAAAGTAACTTTGTCACTATTTGAAACATCATTAAACCTTAACCCTTGCTTTAATAATTCTATTTTTCATAAAGCAAAGTTTCTAAAGAATAGAAGTCTCATAATGGCAAACAAACTAAAGATTCTACAAGTATTCAAGGAAACAATGAAATACTACTACAAAACAGGTTAGACATCTGTTCTCAACAAACACTGTTCCTACTTCTGACACGCCTGTCTGACTTGGGTCATGCTCACTCTTCAATTAGTGCTCTGATAATGGCTAGACCAGATGAAGGAAAGACCTGAGAATTTTACCACTAGAGCCTGAATTATGTAGGTTTTGCTCATTGTTAAACTTATGCCATATACTGGCATATATTGGGTGGGCCAAAAAGTTCATTCAGATTTTTCCATATGCTCTTATAAAAACCCAGGCAAACTTTTTGGCCAACCCAATACAATGCAAAAGATGGTGTCATGAAGTAAAGATGGGGGAAACAAAGCAATTAATCACTTGTGTAAGAAACACTTAAACTTTTTAGGCCTAAATAATCTGTTATGGCTATTTCCATGGGACACAGAAATGACACTTCTGTTTCATTTGTGTACAAATGGCACTGATGCTACTGTGACAGCTTTACTGAACAGCCCAGTTACGGCCTTAAACCAAAATACTTATCTGTAAGTCAGAAAAATAGGAAGCATCACAAATAGGCTACAGAGATGCTCAGAGACCTTGATCCTTAGTGACTTTGATGGGCCTCTTTCAAGAGTCCAAAGGGCTTTTAATTGAACATCATCAGAAGATTTGGTTTTTATGAGCAATATATCTGATCGTATTTTGAAAAGTCCCTGTAAAGTACCGTGACTTTGTAAGGAGCTAAACCTCATTTTACCCTCAGGTTTAATATAATGAACATAAATTAAGGCAGACTCTTTAAACATGAAATCCAACCTTGTTTTCAATGTTCACTGTTTGTATTACATAATTGCCTCCACTGTCTAAAGATCTTAATTTCACTCAAGTTCTCACCTTCTCCCGACACGGCTGGCTTGGCTGCTGGGGAAGCTACTCTCTTCAGACTTGCAGGACTTTCTGAGGAACCAGAATCCATGCTGGAAGAGGGAGGGGAAAGTATTTGAATTTTACTTTTCATCCTCAAAGAAAACAGTACAAATAACAATGATATTTTCTTTTAAAAACTGCTTAACATTTATAATTATTTTTTTTAAGTAGTTATTTGTCCAGGTCTTGGTTGTAGCATGTGGGATCTAGTTCCCTGACTAGGGATTGAACCTGGGCCCCCTGCATTGGGAGTCTGGAGTCTTGGCCAATGAACCATCAAGGAAGTCCCCACTTCACATTTAAAACACTGATAATCTACAGCTGAAATAGATGCACTTTGCTAAGTCAAAACACATCACAAAGGGCCACGGTGGCCCACCTCTAAGCTCACATCCCTGTCTGTCAGCACTTTGCTTTGCTGATACATAGTCAATGCACTGGTCTCCTTCAAAGTATGACGGACATGCTCATTCGGTATTTCTGAAGAGCTTCTCTTCTTGAAACTCTTAATTCATTTTGACCATCTATTTGGTTAGAACAATGAACAATAACCTTCAGAGTAAGGTTCCACACCATAAGGTTCTTAACAAAAAAGATAATTCACTCATCTAACAATTTCCCCCAATTCTTTGGGCTTCTAAATATTTGTGGATATCTGGCACAGTACTGAAAGTGAAGTGAAAGTGAAAGTCACTCAGTTATGTGCAACTCTTTGCGACCCCATGGACTAGGCAGTCCATGGAATTCTCTAGGCCAGAATACTGGAGTGGGTGGCCTTTCCCTTCTCCAGGGTATCTTCCCAACCCAGGGATCAAACCCAGGTCTCCCACATTGCAGGGGGATTCTTTACCAGCTGAGCCACAGGGAAGCCGAAGAATACTGGAGTGGGTAGCCTATCCCTTCTCCAGCGGATCTTTCTGACCCAGGAACTGAACTGGGGTCTCCTGCATTGTAAGCAGATTCTTTACCAACTGAGCTATACTAAGCATGAAGAGGAACAGAATCTCCAACAAACCCATGAGACAGTCCCAAGGTCTCAGGGTAGAATTCCCTCTTGCACAAGTCAATGAAAAACGAGATGCACAGGCTTCTGAGTGAGGAACAAAGGACCATCATTTGCAAGAGGCTCTCTTCTATTGACACATGCCCTAACTTCTGCAGTGAGAAGACCCAGAAGACGAAATGATCCAGCAACTCCTATCTATGAACCCTAACTAGTGCAAACGACAGTTTCATGCTGAACATGGCATCCATCCAGCGGAAGCAGATGAACACAAGCATACCTTGTCGATTTCCTTATGGGCCCTGAAATGAGTTTCACGTAGGACTTGGGGAACCAACCCTTCTGGCCTTGAACTTCTCCAAACCACCACATGTCTTGCTGCTCCAGTACGGTGATGACATCGTTTTTGTTAAAATTTAAATGGTTGTCTTTCTTGGCTCTCCAGGGATACAGGGCTTGCGCCTGTAGCCCCTCCACCTTTTCACCCTTGTGTGGAAGAACATAAAGGACCTCTCGTCACTTTGCGATCTGTCATCAGTTCAGGTGATGCAAACACCGTCACCTCCCCTCCGATGGGTACATGTGTGTGCATGTGCAACCACAGAAGACACTCGTCCCCCGCCTCCTCCCCTCCCCCCAGCAGAGCAGCATGGCTGCCACGTGACCCCTGGTTCTCAGTAGCTGTTTCCTTCCCAAAGCAGAGGTGAAAACCTGCCAGCCTGTTCACAAAGCCATGGCTGGCCCATCTAGAAGTCTCTGTTTAAACCAGCTAGGAGATCATATTTATTCTGTTGCACCTGGCTGAGTGCCTTTTCTATTTTGGTTCTATTTTTAACTCTGAAGTTGCCCAGGGCAATCCCATTCGCTCTAGTTTCCAACTGGATTTGGAAACTGTGAAGGATTAAACAGTGAAGGATTAATACCAGAGCTGAAACCTTCTGAAAGCGCAAAAGGTAAGCAATTCATATCTTAGTTCAGGTGAACACAGGGAAACGGGTCTGGGGTTGGGTTGGGCTTGTCCTAGTTCCTTTTTAGACAGACAGGGGTTGGGCAAGCATAAACTCTCTGTAATCCCATGTACTGTAGAGCTATATGAAAATGAACAGAACGCCATCTCTGCCTCCCCAAAATAATCCAGGTTAAAATACTTTATTAAGCAGAAAGCACAATAAAAATGGGCAGTAGGACATGGCCAAGGAACTCATGATTAATGAAGAAAGAGATACAAACAACCATGTCTACCACCAGGCAGAAGGAAATATGCTAAAAAGAGGTTGCAACCATTCAAGGTGGGAACAGAGAGAAAAAAGGGATGAAAGTTGCCTGCAGGCAACAGGGCAAGTTTCGCAGAGGTAGCAGTGTTTGAGCTGGGTCTTGAAGGACAAGAAGGATTTTGATAGCTAGGGCTTCGGGGGGAGTGAACTCCAGGTGGAGAGCACGACCGTGAGATGCCTTCCTGCCAAGGTTCGAGGAGGAGGAGCAGGATCCGGGGGTGCATGTGGCCTAGTCTCATGGAGGGGTGCAATAGGAGATGAGGCTGGAAAAGGCAGGGGGAGGCATTTATTATCTCTTAAAAGGCTATCACATAAAACTATCACAGTATCTTAAGACAATACTATTATAAAAAAATACACCAACATTCAATTATACATGTATTCATAAGTGGACAAGGACAAGGGATAAAGCCCAAGGACAGCTCATTCAGAACCAACCTGGACTTGCCTTCAGAAGATACTTATTTTCATAATGACATTTAACTATGATTATGCCTGATAAGCAGAGAATTTATGATAGATCGAAGAGTTTCAGCTTTCATGCTGGCAACTTCCAAATCCTGGTGTCCGTGGGTTCTCGTCTTCTCAGACCCATGACATCCCCATTTCCTTCCATCTCAACAGTCCACTCACTCCAGTCTTCAGAACAGAGGCAGGTTCTCTGGATTGCAAACACCCTAAGGACCACTGCGTCTCCACCTCTTGTTTCTCCAGTCATGCTCGCAGGGCGCCTCCCACCTGGGCCGCGGAGCTCATCACTTCTGGGTCCCCTAATCCTCTCTGGCATTTCCATCTCGTCTCTGCCATTTCACCTGGGCCCTCGATGGTAACCTCTCACCCTGAGACATCTTTGCTGCACCTGCCCTGTCTCCACCTTCCCACATGGAGAGCCTGGAATCAGGTAGAACACAGACTCTGGGTTCAGACCCCAAGTCTGTCCCTTACTAACTGTGTGACCTGAAACAACTGCTCAGTCTCTCAGTTCAGGCCTTGCAACTGTTCACTCTCTCAGCTGAGGCCTGTTTCCACATCTCTAAAACACAGACACTTCAAGAAAATTTAATAAGCTCTATCTGCAAAGTTGCTATGAGAGTAATCATTATAACAGAAGTAGCTGCTATTACTATCAGTTCTTCCAAACTATACAGTATTGCTAGAGAAAGCCAAGACAACGTGTGATGACAAGTCACAGACTTAGGTTAAATTCAGCCAAGTCACGCTTCATCCTTCTTTGCTCAATTCCTATTCTGCATGCCCCGCAGGCCCTGGGGGCCCCTCCCGAGAAAGCTGCCTGGAAGCACAACTTCAACTTCCTTCCCTCTTTTTCCAACCTCTCTTCACCCTTTCTCTCCCAGAAAAAAAAAAAAAAAGCAGCCTGTGTGTTCTCTGCTTGTAGTGCTGTTTCCCCTGAGATGCTCGACTCTCAGTCTCTTTTCCCCCACGGCTGCTCCTTGTCCTTCTTCTACTCGGCTCCCTGTCTATCTTTTCACCAACCTTCCCACTTTCCCACCAATCCTTTTCTCCGTATCCCTTTGCAATCTGGAGTATCCTCCTCTTTTCCAGATCGCAGATATGTGCCGTCTGCCTCTTTGTCTGGACCACTGCCTTTAATAATACAAAAACCACCACCATCCGCCGTTCTGGTCCTGTGCTCTCCTCCTCCACCGGAGTCACCACTCTGAGCGTGACACGTGTGCTACCTGGCGAGCGGGACAGATGCAGAGGCAAAGAGCACAGCTCCTGTCCAGGGCTGCCCTTCTTTCCAGGCCAGAGAAGACACACGCTGCGTGCAGTTTCCCTCCTCCCCCTGCGCTCTCGCTCCTCTGAAGCACTCACTTCATCTCCTTAGATCTGACTGTGTTCCCATTTCCCAGACAGGAAGGCCTGACTGTATCACTCTCACCTGGTAATCAACATGTCGAAAATCCAACTCCCTCCTTTCACGAAAAGTCAATTTCTCTTTCTGCCTGACTTGTTCCCCCTTAAGGTCAAACCTCTCCTCCATCTTTTCCTTTCCTATTCCCATAGGCGTTGGGATTCCGCCTCTTTAACTGTTGTCACGTCCTCCATGGCCCCCTGTCGAACCTTTCTGCACACCTCCACGGCGAGCCTTCCCAGAGCCTGTGTTCAAGCTGCTTGTTCCCGGAGCAGAAACTGTCCTTGACCCCCAAATGCCTGCCAGATGGGCAATTCCTCTGATTACTTATAGAAATGTCATTTCTTTTATCACGTTAAGTAGAAACATTATCCTTTCAGCAATTACTTTCTTAATGAGGCATTTAAAGCTTCCCATTTAATCTGCAGTCAGTCTATCTTCTCTGATAAGTACTCAGTGGTCTGGCCACATGGATGGACCCCATGTCTTTCCCGAATCACACTCTGGCCTCCTAAAGAAAGCCTCTCTCCTCAGGGCAATTTCTGTCTGCATGCCAGCCCTGTCCACTTTCTAATCAGCTCTTACCCACTGTTCAAGATGGAGTTCAAATACCACGTCATCAATGAAGCTTCCCTGAACAATCCAGGAGGATAATCCAGTTTACCCTGCTCTGAATAGTCATGACTCCCTCCACTGGGAAAACGTGAACTGGATCCTTGCCTGCCAGCCAAGCCAGATGCATATAATGAGGCTTACAATTTTTTTTTTGGCCACACTACATGGCTTGTGGGACCTTTGTTCCCAGACTGGGCATCGAATGCAAGCCCTCTGTAGTGAAAACGAAGAGTCCTAACCACTGGACTGCCAGGGAATTCCCAAGGCTTACTCCCAAATGACAATGATGACAAGCATTGGCTGAATCTTTCCTCCTCATACAGCACGCGGGGGCCTCCTGCTCCCAGCGATGCTATTACCTGGCCTAAAACAGGAGACGGAGATGAGCCCGTGGCCGTGGCTGGAGTGAAGGCCGATCTCTGCCTCAGCTGCCCGGCACTTGGCACGGTGAGGGAGGGCTGGGTTGCCCATGCATCCCAGCTGTCGGTTTCTGGTTTCTCATTCGTGCTGGTGGGCCACCTGGAGGGGAAGCGCAACGCGGTGAGCGGCAAGGACTTCCCAACGCGTCAGTGCTCCTCCCACAGCAGACACACCGGGATGTGCATGGGGCTAGTTCAAGAGCAAGGAGCAGAGAAGAGCACTGGACTTGGGTTTGGGTCAGAGCATCACATACTAGCGATGGGTCTCAGGCAAATGACAGTAGTTTCTCTGAATCCTGATTTCCTGGTTGATCAAATGGGAACAGTACTGTGTCACTCTGGTTAGCTGTCAGGGTGACATGAAATCCTAGGAGGGAAATACTCTGTAACCTGAAGGCACCAGAGAAACACCCTCATGTGATCATTATCTTCATTTGCAACAATGCTAAATCAGCAAAAAAGAAATTTCGCGTCACATAGGAAGTCCTGCCAGGCTGGCAGCTGGTGCCTCATAATACCATCTCTCTGTCCCAGCACCACACAGCAGGCACTGGGCCACGAGCCTGGACACCATGGTAACCCTACGGGTGGTATCCTTAGAGCAACCTGTTGGGCGCAGCTCAGGAACAGTTTTAATTCTGTCATTTTATAACTGTAAATAAACACATCTGTGTGACTTGCCGATTGAAATGCAATGGACTTTTGAAAATCTTTATGAGAGATAAACAAATTTGCAAATCAAAGTATTTCCTTTGATAGACGGCAGGCACATCCTGATTCCGGGTCTGGAAATAAGATGCCCAGGAGGATAGCCAGAGAGCCGCAGACCACACATTTATTGAGCAACAGAGTCACGCTGACTAGACCCACAGCAAAATGAAATCCTGAAAAGAGTATCTGTCTTCTATTTTAGTGTCAGCTTTAATTTTAAAAGTCAGAGCGTTTTAAGGGAATATAAACTACTATACATAAAATAGATAAGCGACATGATTTACTGTAGAGCACAGGGAACTATATTCAACATCTTGTAATAACATGTAACAGAAAAGAACCTGAAAATATACATATATGTATGTGAATCACTTTGCTGTAAACCTGAAACTAACATAACAATATAAATCAACTATATTTCAATTTTAAAAAAGATCAGGAGAAAAGAATTTCAATGTGGTTTCAGTCACACTAATGGAACACTACTTTTTAGCAGAGATGAGACGGGGAGGACCTTCTTTAGCACTTTCAATTTTTTTACGTGAAAATACAAGTATGAAAACTATTGCTATTCGTTATATCCTTCCCTCTACTTTCTCCTGCTCTTGGTCATTACACACCTTCTTTGCTCTATTTGATCCACTTTCTCCAGCATTATGCCTCAACTCCTTGCCTTCTATAATGTGGGATTTTGCTGAAAGATGATTGAACTTTAAAACAAATTTAAAACATTTCTTACATCACTTTTACTTGAAGGGCAGTATAAAATATTTTTAGACCAACGGCACAGCTGGACCAATCCTATAAGTGGGAGCATGGCAGCCCTCCATCTGTCCTTTCAAACCTCTGCTTACACTGTTTTTAATGCCATTTCCTGATGACCAAGGGCATGGCACCAGTAGCTGCCAAGCGCACACATCTCTTTGCCCCGCTGTCCGCTTATTCAGGACTGATGAAAGAGGAAAGCCTCAGCGGAAACAGCCTTCTATCTTACTCAAAACCACATGACAAAATTCAATTTCTGTTTCTGTCCAGCAAAAAAAAAAAAAAAAAACAGTGCTATTTCCATGCAGGAAATGACTCTAAATATTTGCTGACATGGGTATCAAGCAGATTATTAGGAAATTGTGTTTTTCCATTTCTTCCACAATAATGAAAGATACAGACAAATGAGTGAATGAAACAAGGGTAATAGGCTTTACTTTATCCTAGGGAAAAATCATTGTTGAGCCATGATATAATTAAATCCAGTTCAGAGAATACAATCCACAAATTGCCAAAAGACCAGTCAGAGAAAGAGGCCATGAACAGTACTCAAGAGGTACAACCCAAGGACTGAAACAGCACTTAAAAGATCACTAACGTGGGATTTCAAAATCATCAGAAATGGCATCCAACACGTACGTGGAGCTGAAGTCAGCCCAGTTGTTGGGGGTCTCGGAGGGCTCTGCAGGGGTTGCAGCCGAAGGGGCGGGGGTCTCACGCACAGCCACTTTGGGTGTAGGGGTGGAGGCAACCTCAGTCACTGGTTTGACTGGGGCGGGAACCTCGTTTTCTGGGATTTTCTCTGCGTAGTTTGCAGGGAACCATCCCGTCTTTCCTTTTAATTCTCCTCCAAGCCATCCCGGTTCTCCAGTTTGGCTTTCGTCCACCTGCAGGAAAGTCATAAAGTTTAATTTAAGTGGAACTAAATCAACCCCTAAGACACTGAACACTCTTAACAGGACAAAGCCCCCACTTCTGACCCGGTCAGACTAACACACAGCACAGACCTTTCTTTGCCTTTTCCTTAGTCTGAGAGTCTGGAAAAATGGTCTCTAAACATTAACTCTAAATAAACAGTAGGTGCTATTAATCAAGTTCTTACTCTTCTGTGCCTGTTTATCTTTTTCTTTTTCTCCTAATAATAGCAGCTAGGAAAAAGTGCCTGGAGACTTAAGAAGTCCCATAATTGAAATATTTTGAGCTACTCTGAATTATAAAGTGATGTGACAGACATCATCACTCAGGAACTCAAGTAATTATTAAAAAGTAATTTGACTTAGGTTTATTATTTAAAATGGAAAGCAAAGGGTGCAACTGATACAAATTTAGCCCTCTAGAAGTCTCTAATAACTAAGCAGTCCTTATTCAGCACACAGACGAGAGAGACAGAAAACACAGTCTTAGATGTTTCTACAGGCAACACAACTGGCTGCTGTGTGGAGTCTTTTGAAAGCTCCACAGACACACGAAGAGAAAATTAAGGAAATGATTATTTAGAGCAACGATTAATTTTATTAAAATCCTATTACTTTCTTTTGCATAAATTTTACTGTAACATTCACAAATGTGCACAGGAGAATACAGGATTCTGCTGTTTAAAAATTTCAGAGGAGATTTATTACAATTGGGCTTTTAACATTTGCATTTTATCTTAATTCTGACTCAAAAGGATTAGTCAGAATCACCAGAATGACTCTAATACTTATCTTTCCAAGTTACCCTCACTATTTTTGAGCAACAGGAGATCAATTTGAAGATAATTACATTCCCTAGTAGAGAATTATTTTCATTACAATAAGTCAAATAAAGTTCTGTCAGAGATCTTATCTTATTTTATCCCATAAAATACTGCCTCAGGAAGTAATGCACTGAACACTTCATTGGACCTGAATATCGCTCTTTTGAAATCACAGAAATGAGTGCTAAGGTTTCAACAATGACTTTGGGAAAAAGTGGCAAAAAATCCAGTTTTCTAACCCATTCAAATATTCAGTAAAACAAAACAGAGGGAAGGGACATTTGTATACCTACGGCTAATTCATGTTGATGTTTGGCAGAAACCAAAGCAATTATCCTTCAATTAAAAATAAATTTACTATGGAACCACATATTTATTTGTATTCTGTGTAGAGTAATGGCATGATGTTTATTAGCTCATTTAAACTAAAAAAAAAAAAGACCCTGGGATAGGCATGGAGAAAGTAGAATTCGGGGCTTACTGAATTATTTCTACATGTTGGTTATAAAATAATCTATAGGAGAGCTTCCTTGCTGCTCTACCTTAGGGAAGTCTTACTGTCACAGGTAAAAGCAACTTTTAAAGCTGAGAATTCTCCAAAAGAGAGTTACCTGCAGATAAAGCGCAACACTCCTTCCAAAAGTTCTATTTTTGGCTTTAGAGTTCCGGTACGAACACCCCCACATTGTCTTCTTTCTTCCTCTTCTGGACAGCCTCACGTGGTTCATGAGACGAGGATTCAATGTGACATTTTCCCCACTTGGATCTTATTTTCTGCTAAACTCAAATGGCTAGACGCCCTTCCTCGCTGGTTGATATTTACCAGTGACACTAGGACGCACTGTAACTTGCTAGCTGCTTTGTGCTGGAAACACAGCTATTTGTAGGCCAGGCTCTGCCAGGGCCTCGCCAAGTTCTCATCAGGTTCAGCAGACAAGCTCCTGCCCTTTCCGTGTGTCCCAGGACCAAGGGGAGGATGGCCAGCAGTGAGTGAAGAGCTGGAGTCAGACACACAAGCACTTTGCCTCAAGACCGCAAAGTATCATGATCAAGGGTAGGGCTCTGCCATCTGACTGCCTCCGTTTTAGTGTTTCGGCTCGGTCCTTGTTGCTGTAAGCCTTCTCTAGGTGCAGCCAGTGGAGGCTACTCTTTGTGGCGGTGCACAGGCTTTTCACTGTGGCACACAGGCTTAGTTGCCCTGTGGCATGTGGGATCCTCCCGGAACAGGGGATGAACCTGTGTCTCCTGCATTGGTGGGTGGACTCTTCACCACAGAGCCACCAGAGAAGCCCCTTGTTGTTGTTCAGTTGCTCAGTCATATCTTGACTCTTTGCAACCCTACGGACTGCAGCGCGCCAGGCTTCTCTGTCCTTTACTATCTCCTAGAGCTTGCCCAGACTCATGTCCATCAAGTCAGTGATGCCATCCAACCAGCTCATCTTCTGCTGCCCCCTTCTCCTCTAGCAGCCCCTGCTTCAGTTTTAGTACCACTTCTACAATTTATTAGCTGGCTGACTTTGGGCAAGTTTAATGTCTTGGTGCCTCGGTTTCCTTATCTATAAAATGGAGGACAATAACAGTACCTGTTTTATAACAGTTGTTGTAAGAAGTATCCAGAACACTGCCTGGCATCTGAGATGTGCTTGATGACAGATTCTCTTCTTTTTTAAAGATCTTTCTTGATATAGACTATTTTTAAAGTCTTTATTGAACTTCTTACAATATTGCTTCTGTTTTATATTTTGGTGTTTTGGCCACAAGGAATGTGGGATCGTAGCTCCCTGAGACCCTGCACTCAGACCCACACCTCCTGCGTTGGAAGGCGAAGTTGTAACCACTGGACTGCCAGGGCAGTCCGACAGACTTTCTAAAGCCATCTCTCCTGTTGTCCAGCTCTGACTCTACTGTAGTTCTCTTTTGTCCTGTAAAAGCCTGGGCTCTGTCTGACCCTGATCACTTTAGGTAACCAGAGATTTGCATTCTCTATGTGGAGGTCCCTGCTCTAGAAACCTGTCTGGTACCCCAGGCCCTCTGGGCTGGCCTTCCTGGCTTCCTGTAGGGGCTGGAATGTGATCCCAGATCCCAGCCTATCTGAAACCGCTTACTGGTCTGTCCTAGTTAGACCTCCTTGAGTACCAGCTGCTTTACTTAATGATGTCCTATGACTCGCTGTCATTCCCTTGAGACACAGGTCTTACTTGGTTAACCAGATTTTTGACACCTGGAATTGGACCTGAAGCCCTGAGGGAATGTTCTACCCCATGGGCAGGTCGAGCTCACATCCTAGTTAATTACACCCAGCCCTGGCCCAGAGATGACAGAAAATGAGCACCACCATTGAGACGTGCCTGTGTGTACTTAGGAAGAGGAGAGGGTGCCATGCCAGCCCCTTACCTTTGCAGACAAGAGCTTCTGCTACCCTTCAAGTCAATAATGAAACCAGCTTGTCATCTGTCACCAAGGAAATCCATCACTTTTAACCTAGGAAACTGTTTGCTAACTGAACAAACAACAGTCTCAATGAGTTTAATTTATTCTTATAGAAATCCACTAATTTGAATGACCAATTAAATTTTGAGGTTCAGAGGATAAAATAAAAACTCACATTTAACATTAAATTAAATTAACCAAAAAAATAAAATAAAATAAATTAAATTAACCACTTAGAAAAAGTATAAAGGGTCTTGTATGAAAATGAGAAACATTTCCTCCTGGAGTCGAAAAGCTTTACTCAAAATGCCAACCAACTGTGAAAAAATGTTATTTATAATTAGGATAGAATAAGCATAGTCAAATACATAGACTTCTTTGTATACGTCTATGGCTGGCTATAACGTGAACTTATACGTCCATGGGGTAGATGCATCTATCTGTGGCTTGCATCGAGCACTTACAAGTGAGGGGATTTTTGTGCTAATGATATTGGTCTTAATACAATTTCGCTTAGCAAGCCCACTGTAACACCTCAAAACATCTGGGGTCGTTCTAGTGAAATGTGAAAGTGGGAAGCACAAACCCCAAACATTGCTTAAAGGTCTGGGAATGGGCACTGAGGCGGCAGTCAAATGAAGGCAGCATCATCAGGTTCAACGACCAAACCCCAACACCCAATAGTGTCAGATCTCTTTTCTCAGTGTCTATGGCTTCATGACCACCATCTCTGTTAGGTGACATTACGACTTCCAACGCCTCTGACCTTGTCACAAAGAAGGGCAGCAGAGGTTCTGTCTCTCCTCACAAGCAGAACAAAGACTGTGGACAGCAAACACGTGTGAACTGCGTACTGACTGAGACCCACTGCTGTCGCTGCAAGGGATGTGCGGGGAGTGTGGAGACAAGCACGCGCTCCATGCGTTTGCCAGTTTGGAAAGAAAAGGGTTACCCCTAAACTCCCGGATGAGGATACTAAAGCTGCTTTCTAGAGACGCAGCCCTAGACAATGGACTTGTGAACACAGTCGGGGAAGAAGGGGGCCGAATTGAGGGAGTGGCATGGAAACACATACATTATCTGGTGTGTAAATCAGTTAGCCAGTGGGCATTTGCTGTCTGACGCAGGGAGCCCAACCAGGTGCTCTGTGACAACCCAGGGGGAGAGGAGGGTGGGTGGTGGGAGGGAGGTTTAAGAGGGAGAAGACGTGTGTACACCTATGGCTGATTCATGTTGATGTATGGCAGGAACCAACACAGTATTGTAAACAATTATTCTCCACTAAAAAATAAATAAAATTTTAAAACATTAAAACAACAACAACAAAAATGCCTGTTTTCTAAAGTGCTAATCTAGAGGTCAGCCAAAAAAGTTTTTTTTTTAATATTTATTTGACCGTGTCTGGTCTGAGTTGTGGCACGTAGGATCTCCAGCTGAGGCACGTGAACTCTTAGTTGAAGCATGTGGAATCTAGTTACGGAACCAGGGGTTGAACCCAGGCCCCCTGCACCGAGAGCTTGGAGTCTTAGCCACTGGACCACGAGGGAAGTCCCCTTAACTTTCACAAGGACTCAACCCTGCAATTGAAGCACAAAGGCAGCTGTAGGCAATATGGAAATGAACATGCCTGACTGTGTGCCAGTAAAACTTTATTACAAAACAGGCATGGGCCGGATTAGGCTCACTCTTGGAATCAGTATATACTGGTCCCTCAAAACAGCAACGGTTCAGATGTTAAGGTTACAGAAATCTAAGAAAGGCAGGAAAGAAACAGTACTGACTACATTAAAAAAAAAAAGTATCTATCAAAAGAAGAGAAAAAATGAGTTTAAACTGTTATAAGAGTAACACTAAATTAAAGGATAAATAATTTTATGAATGAATGGCTGGTTGATGCCTAAGAACCCCTAAAGAAGTCTCTCTTTTTTTTTGGATGGTTCTAGGAAAATGGTATTTTTCAGAATGACTTGGGATTAGTTCTGACAGAAAAGAGATTAGGCGAGATCAGTGGTACCCAAAACTCCCTGACAGAACCACCAGAGAAGATTTTGAATTCCTGTTGTTCAGTCACTCAGTTGTGTCCAACTCTCTGCGACCTCATGGACTGCAGCACACCAGGCTTCCCTTTCCATCACCAACTCCCGGGGTTTGCTCAAACTCATGTCCATCAAGTCGGTGATGCCATCCAACCATCTCATCCTGTTGTCCCTTTCTCCTCCCGCCTTCAGTCTTTCCCAGCATCAGGGTCTTCTCCAGTGAGCTGGCTCTTCACATCAGGTGGCCAAAGTATTGGAGCTTCAGTTTCAGCATCAGTCCTTCCAATGAGTATTCAAGTTTGATCTCTTTAGGATGGACTGGTTTGATCCCAGTACTATTTAAGGGACTCTCAAGAGTCTTCCCCAGCACCACAATTTGAAAGCATCAATTCTTTGCTACTCAGCCTTCTTTTTGAATCCTAAATATGGATTAAAAGTTCCCAGAGTCTCCGGGAGAGAGTCCTGAATTGGTTTTTTTGTGTGTGTGTGGCTCAGATGGTAAAGCATCTGCCTGCAATGAAGGAGACCCGGGTTCGATCCCTGGGTTGGGAAGATCCCTTGGAAAAGGAAATGGCAACCCACTCCAGTATTCTTGACTGGAGAATCCCATGGACCATGGAGCCTGGTGGGCTACAGTCCATGGGGTCGCAAAGAGTTAGCCAAGACTGAGCAATTTCACTTTCACTTTAAGATCCCTGAGCAGGACAGATGCATTCAGCCTTGCACCATTTAAAGCCAGCTGAGTTAGGTGATCAGCCTGTGTTCTTAAGATAAACTTAAACAAAATGGCAGTGAGCAACATTGTTCTAATTTCTCATGCTATTATCCCAATACATTGTGGATGTCAAATTGGGCCTGTTCATCCTCCAGGTAATGGGACCTCCAGATCAGAAGACAGGCCATAGAGTTTCAAAGTATCTAAGCCTGAGCTGTCAAGGTCAACTCAGCTAAGATGCCTCCACTCAGAAGTCTTCCCAGAGCACATCGGTTCGCTCTGATTGCTTTTTTCCTTTATATTCCTAGCAGCAGTAGTGAGCATCCCTGGGAACTTCCTCACACACTGGCTTTCTCATGTGTTTCTCCCTATTTTTCTAAAAAGATTTGAAACATCTGAATGGTAGATGTTACCTTATATTTCTTTGTATTACCAACAACAGTTAGAAGAGGACTATGTATGAAATACCACCTAATTTTTGTTAATCATGAGAAACAACTTTTGGAGAAAACTGAGCTGATAATCAAGATTTTAAAAAGCAAAATATTTTTTAAAGCCTCTTGCAAGACTGCCTGCATTAAAACAGGGAACAAGTTGCTAGACCTCTAAAATCTAACAGCTATAGTTAGCTATTTTGCAAAGTTTGAGAAATATGAGAATTTGATGATGACTATGCCTGCAAAAATAAGTGAACTCCTGATTACTCACCAAGAGAGATTGCTAAGGATGTTCTACTGTGTATTTTTCACAACTGTGTTTCTTAACTACAAAATTCATGACATAAAAAAAATGTTACTCTTACAAGTCAATTTCCACTTTGGGTGTCCATTGTTAGCCTCATAAAGATAACACGGCTGAATGCCACTTGGGGTGTCTTATTGCGTTCTGTGATATAAAATGAAGACACCACTCCAATCCCTTCGACAAGAGGACACAGGATGCTTCACGACAAAGTCCCTTCATCACACATTTGGGATGTTGGAGATAAAGTAAACAGTAACCCAGGCCTGGGTAGACACTCTGTTATATTTGTCAAAGTCAGATTTTTCTTAAGTACTTTATTAAAAATTACAAATGTTGATAAAGTTGTAAATATGAATATGGTATAGTGGTTTAGTCATTAAGTTGCGTCCGACTCATTGCAATCCCATGGACAATAGCCCGCCAGGGATCCCAGTCCATGGGATTTCCCAGGCAAGAATACTGGAATGGGTTGCCATTTCCATCTCCAGGGGATCTTCCTGACCCACGGATTGAACCGGGGTCTCTTGCATGCAGGTGGTATAGAAATACTTAAAATTAAAAACCACCCCCACTACTGCCAAGTAGTAGCCACTATTAACAGTTTGATGCCTACACTGCGAGACTGTAAACTATATACATATAAACATTTACATACACAACATGGACACCTGGTTTTTTATTTACCCAAATACAACTATACTCTATATATTGTTTCTGCTTTTTTACTGGAGAGTTTATTTGTATCAGGTTGGCCAAATCGTACAGAAAAACACAAACGAACTTCGGGACCAATCCAATATATGTAGATCTGTGTAATTTTCGAAAACATCTTTATTGTTTAGCTGTATTGTAATTTATTTAAACCATCTCCCCACTGAGGGATACAGGGCTGTTCCTTTTTAGCTTTTACCAGCAGTGCTGCAGTGAATATCCATGGACACATTTATTTGTGCACTCGCCAAAAACAGCCTAGAGAAGGGAGAATAATAGAGTTCCTGGGTCAAGGGGAATGAGAAATTTAAGTCTGAATAAGCGTTGCCAAATTGCCTTTCAACTGCCTTAGCCAATTCATATGACAATGCTCATGACGTGTTATACTCACTTTCCTACACTGTTGACAAAGCTGGATATTATCAAACTCGTAAACTTGCTCAGCTGAGAGATGAAAAATGTTATCTCATCTTTAACATTTCCATTTTCCTGATCACCAAAGAAACATTTTTTGTATATTTTAAAAATGTGCATGTATTTCCTTAAAGCTGTAGGTTTCTTTCATATTAACTTCACAGTCTTTATGTATCATGGATGGCGACTCTTTATCTCTCATATACTTTGCAATCTACAGGATTTAATTTTGTAATATTGTCAAATCTTTCCATGTTAGTCCCTGATGACCTCCAGTTAACCCAGAAAGTTTTTTTTTTTAATAACTTTTAAAAAAGAATTTTATCTTTTAAGTTTAACCTACTTGGAACTTATTTTTGCCCATAATCTGAGAGACTTGACCTGATAATTTGCCAATACGGAGCCTTCAAGTTAGTCCTTACATGGAAGCCAGCAAACAGAAATCTGGTACGTAAACTTTTACACCTTTCTTCTTTTTCTATCTTAAGCACAGCCTATTACACAAACTCAAAACATCTTTTTACTGCCAAGACAACACCCAAAGATATGTGTACTTACACAGAATTAAAGTGATTTAAAAGAACAAAACATTTAGTAAGATACAGACTTCCTGACAGTGAGAAGGCACTCACCCATTCCCCTTTAACCTCCACCAGGAAAGCACAGGTTTGAAAGCAAGGTAAAAAACATGTTTAATGAGATGTTTCATTCTTATGGTATATCTACACTTTGTTCTTTCAGAGGCGCTGGGGCTTAACTAATCAATTTAAGGAAAAAGGACTTAATATCACTGTAACAAGACTATGTTTCCTTCAAAAATAGCAATATTTACTCATTAAAATATAGATCATCTATAACATTTCCTTATCATAACACTTGGTTAACACTTCCTTATCTCAAGAAGAGAATATTACTTTTTCTGCACTTTGTGCTGCAACAAAATCCAGTTTCAAAAATGTTAGGCTTTTTTTTTTTTCTTTTGAAAGCAGTGTAAAAAAAAAAAAATCAACCTTGTAATAAGGTCCTATCTGCTACAGCATTGTACCTTCATACTGTTTAGATTCCTGCTATTGATTGGTATTTAAATAAATTACAATTCATCTGCTTTAAAAGGCAGCCTGAGGCCATCAGGACAGAGAAGATGGGGAAGAAGCTGAGAAAACACTGCCTGCCTCGGGTCACCATTCGTGTGGAGAGTGTTCTGTGAAGAATAAGTGAGGCTGGCGCCCGGGCATCCAAAGCTCAGGTTCCATTACTGTGAAGGAAATGTTGATTTTGAAAGATTCTGGACCCTTAGATGTAACCTCCTTATTTCCAGACCAAAAGAACTAGAGAAAAAGCTATCAGAAAATAAGGGGAAAGGGGACCAGCTTCTCTGAGAAACAAACACATTGTTCCTTCTAAATATTTTGACCCATGAAACATCACATACTCTCAATATAGATATGACGCATAAATGCAAAATGAATGTATGAGTAATTACTGTGGCTACACGACATCCTTTATACTTCAGTGATATAGGGTCGCAGTATGGGAAGTGTGTTTGTCTCAATTATTAATTTTCTCAGTTCTTTGAAAATTCTGAACCATTTCCATCTTAAAAAAAAAAAGCCAACAGTAATGCAAAGTTTGACCACTTCTAAGACATACATTAACTGGATTGAGGAACTACTGATTTCTTTTAGAAAAGAATTCAGGTCAACCACATTCCTTTATTCTTTCTCAAACTGGTTACTATAGCTTTAGTTACAACCACAAGATTATATTTAATTATTGTATTTAAAGAAACAAGCTATGACAAGCAAAATTCTAAACTCTTTCAGCTGTTCATTTACAGAGTAGGAAAGCAAATTAACTGTATTTAGTTTATTACTCTTCATTCAATTCAAAGTTTACATGAGTAAAGGGAAAAAAATATGCTTTGACCCAAAGATAGAAAAGTTATCACTGGCAACTGTGATCCAATATTTTGCATTTAAAACTATTTCTGAAAGACTACTCAGAGTATCTCAGTAGGAATCTAAACTCTGAAATTACCAGAGCTTTACAGATTTGAAAATACACAAGGCTATGTCAGGAACCCATTTTTCTTTAACAATTCTATTTTAAGGTGATGCATTTTTAAATGCTGTCTCTCATTCAAATAGAAAAGGAAGAAGACTGAGTCAATACTTCAGAAACTCAAATGCTGGATTACTGGATTTCACACTCGCCCACAATTTTACAACTGTCAAATAAAGTACAAGAAGAGGACAGATGCTAACCATCAACAGAAACCACACTTTTGCTGGAGGCTTTCTTACCATGACTATATCTCCCGGCTGGATCGTGATTTCATCGTGACTCCTGGACTCAAAGGGATAGAGTGCTCGGTAATACACCACTTTTACATTCTCCTGTGCAGAAATCGTTAGTGGGCCTTTTTCTGTTTATAAGGAAAGGAGGGGAAAGGGACAAAAATGAAATGCTACATGGAACAGAAATGCATGACACAAGCCAAATTACTGACATCTATCTCCTCTGTTGTCTATCTTAACATCTGAACCATTTCCACATACTCAAGGCATTTCTGGAAGACATTCAGTGAGGATGTGTCTGGTTCTGAAACCAAAGGAAAGCCAAATCTGATGTCAGCAGCTCCATCCTATCTGAGAGGTCATTAGTGGACGCGAAACAAAGGTTACTGCAGTGCTAATGCCCCCGTTCTCTGCCTCCTGGCTTAGACACCAGCAGCGCACATCTGTAAGGCATCAAGACCTCTCTCCCCCGACGCCGTGTCTCTAGCAGCATGTAGATCGAATGTGACGTAAATCTCAAATCAGTCAACTCATATGGGAGGGCCAAGAAGCACAACTTCAACTTCCCCTATTGAGCGATATGGAAATGTTAAGGCTGCAGACCCAGACGTGGTCATATAAAAGGTAAGTTAGGAGGCCATGTGTGTTCAAAGGGCAAAAAAACATTCAAAAGGTAAGACCACAGCTGCATGCAGTGCAGACCAAGAACAGGGAATGCCACATGAGTACAGGCCAGGAGAAGAAATGCCACTTCCTGCTGCTGAGACAGCTCTGAAATTCCCAGAGAAAATAACACACTGGAGAAGCAGCAGGTTCCTCTTTGGCAGGAAGGGTTATGATCTCCATGTGGAATACAGCTGTATGAATGGCACTTGGCAATGAAACTTCATGCCACTGCTGTCTGCAAACGACTTCTGGATGCCAGCATAATGGGCCCAGGGTTGCCATGGTGTGGACCCCTAAAAGAGACTTCTAAAATGATGCTACAAAATGAACATCTGCACTGTCCAAAAAATGACTGACCTTCTCATGGCTATGAACGTAGCCAAGACAGAGCCTGATCAGATATGGCTACTTCCCAAAAGGACTTGGGAGGAGAGTGCCTATTTGCTGGCCTAATTCTGGTCTCTCATACCTGCAGTGGACCAGGGAGCCTGGACAGCGGGCTTAGCTGGTTCTTGCTGCTGGTGGAAAAGCCGACTCAGCTTGTCTTGCATTTCCGGTTTGCCCTTCTCCTCACTGTCCTTCTTTTTGACGCTCTCTTCCCTTTTGAGCTTCTCCTCCTCGTGGGGTTTTCGTGGCCGCTGCTGCTCATCCTCCTGGTGCACGCGCTCCAGCCACTGCTGGTCCCTTTCCTGAGCTCGTCTGTCAACAAAACACCTGGTTACAGCATGGAAGCAACTCCACGTTAACACTGCCCGGATGTCTCTTTTCACAAAGAGCTCCATCTAGTCAATGGGATGCTAAGCACCAAGGGATACTGTTTGTTCTTCAGGTGGAAGATCTGAATCAATGAAACAGGGGCTCTCAGGGCTCCCCTTCTGGGTAAGATGAGATCACATGATTTAGAAAGACACAGAAAGAAAATTCCTGATGTCGCTTATAAAGGGATTAGAGAACTCAGGAGAATACTCCTCCATTTAAAAACTGGTATATAACTGCAAAGAAAAATAAAAGACATAAAACACACAGGAATATAACTTCCATGGACAGAAAGTATACCCAGCACTGCAAGTGAAAGATTGCTTAGAGAAGTCCATGAACAATTAGATCATGGAGGGCACATGCCCGTTTATGTAGCACACCAGTTGCTCTCCAGAACTGAAACAGAAACCAAGAGGTTATTCTGAACACCGGAGGTAGTAACCATCCCTGACGAAGCAACAGTTTCTATCTTTTACTGAATTTGACTACTTTGTTCTTCAAAGTAGCCGACACAAAGAGATAAAGTGCAATTAAATCTAGGCCTTGCAAAGTATGATGACCTCAGTATGAAATCCATAGGAAAAGACTAGGAATGCTAATTTTTTTTTTTTTTTACCAAGAATGATTTTTCTTGCATTCCACAACATTTTACAAAATCAGAAAATTCCTTAAACAATCACAATTTATTTATTTTTGTCTGCACTGTGTGGCTTGTGGGATTTCAGTTCCCAAACCAGGGATTGAACGCAGGCCACTGCAGTAAAAGCACTGAATCCTAGCCACCAGACAACCAGGGGACTCCCGAAATGATCATACTTCACTTTTTTTCGGGGGGTGGGGGGTGGGGGGCACACTGCATGGCATGTCGGATCATAGTTCCCTGACCAGGCACTGAACGTGCAGCTCCTGCACTGGAAGTGTGGAATCTTAACCACAGGACCACCAGGAAAGTCCCAATGAGCACACTTTGAATGAAACTAATGTGCAATAATAAATGATACCATGTTAACAATAATTAGTTTTCCACATTAGAAAAATATATATTTATTTTTATTTGGCTGTACCAGGTCTTCCCTGGTGGCTCAGATGGTTAAGAATATGCCTGCAATGCAGGAGACCTGGTTTCGATCTCTGGGTCGGAAAGACCCCATGGAGAAGAGAATGGCTACCCACTCCACTATTCTTGGGCTTCCCTGGTGGCTCAGAGGGCAAAGAATCCACCTGCAATGCAGGACATCTGGGTTTGATCCCTGGGTCGGGAAGATCCCCTGGAGAAGGGAATGGCAACCCATTGCAGTATTCTTATTTGGAGAATCTCATGGACAGATGAGTTTGGAAGGCTCCAGTCCATGGGGTCACAAAGAGTCGGATACGACTGAGCGACTAACACTTTCACTTTCACTTCACCAGGTCTTGGTTTCAGGATGCAGGATCTGGCTCCCTGACTGGGTAACACACCTGGGCCCCCTGGATTAGAAGCCTGGAGTCTGAGCCACTGGACCATCAGGGAAGTCTCCACATTTGTTAACTACTTTAACTCTCCCACCTGCTGCTCCGTCGTTCAGTCTGTCCAGCTCTTAGGGACCCTGTGGACTATGGCCTGTCAAGCTTCCCTGTTCATGGGGTTTTCAGGCAAGAATACTGAAGTGGGTGGCCATGTCCTCCTCCAGGAGTTCTCTCTGACCCAGGGACTGAACCCAGGTCTCCTGCCTTGGAAGGTGGGTTCTTTGCCACTGAGCCACCTGGGAAGCCCACCAGGTAGGCAGGTCCTAATCATCCACATTTTACAGAAGAGGAAAATGAGGCAGAGGGAGTGAAGGACTTGGCCAAGGTCACACAGCCATACAGGCCTCAGGACTGACCCAGGCCGCTTGGTTCTGTTCACAACCTGAATCACTAGCCTGTGACACAGCCAAGGCACAAAGGTCATTTTGTGGAATCAGGAAACAGCCAAGGGAACATAACATAAACAAAGAGAACTTTCGTTCTCCACTTAAAAATATTATATTCATTTCTACTCGAATAATCATGAAGATTCAGTGCAGTAGAATTCTTGTTAGTTTAAATCTTAAGCATTCACTTACAATTTTCAAAACATCTTTTAAGAAAGCTATAGAAAACATTTTTTTGGATGGGTAAGAATGTTAATCGTTATTCATAATAAAACAAAAAAACCACAATAAAATTTGCTTCACATATTTCACTAACAAAGGGAACCATGTGGACACAGTGAGGGAGGGAAAGGGTGGGAGGAATTGAGAGAGTATCACGGAAACATACATATTACCATATGTAAAACAGATATTACCATATGTAAAACAGGGAGAATTTGCTATATGACACACAGAAATCAACACAGTGCCCTGTGACAACCTAGAGGGGTGGATGGGGTGGGAGATGCCGGGGGCGGGGGTGGGGGTGGGGGCCTCAGGAGGGAGGGGACATGTGTATACCTGTGACTGATTCATGTTGATATATGGCAGAAACCAACACAATATTGTAAAGCAAATACCTTCCAATAAAAAACTAAAAATAAAATAAAGTATATAATCATGTAATTTCTGAAGTTAAATTCTGGGTACTATTTATCATATAATTGTACACAGAAAATTTAAACTTTCCATATGATGACACTGTATCTTTATTTCTGCTCTGTAGGGATATAAAATTTTGGTGCAACATATTATAAATAATCAACTTTATAGATAAAAGAATGGAGCTAATCAACACATCCAAGGGAATAGGTCTAGGGGCATAATCCTAGATCTAGCCCCAAGAAAACCATAAAATAGTCCTCTAAATTGGTTTGAGACCCTACCTACTTACCTACTGGCATGTAAAAACAAAACCAAAAATACCAAGTGCAAAATATTACTATTTCACTAGTAATTTACCAGATGTAAAATATTACTAGCAGATAGAAACAAAAGACTACAGACACAAATATTCAGACAGAAACTAACAAAAATGTGTCTGGATCTTAAGCAACAGCAACAGCAAATTTTCTCCTTTTGACCTCAAATTTCATTTGCTATTGAAAAAAGGAAGATGGTGGTATACACTATTCGCCCCACTGGAGAAACCCTGTGTGGCCAGTGAGATCGGGGACTGTGATTTCAAACCCAAGACTCTGATGGCTATTGTTATTAAAAGGCTGTGAACTGGAAACGTATCTTGGTCACTGGCATGCAAACAGGTATATCAACTGGCAAAAATCCTTGTGTTATTCCATTTATCTACATAATCATAGCCTGAGAGAGCTCTGAGCACCAACTGAAAACTTTAGAGGTTACTTATATATGCAAAGATTTATATGTATTTGTGCTTTTGCTTGTTTTGTGTTTAGTCGTTAAGTTGTGTCTGATGCTTTTGCAACCCCATGGACTACAGCCCACCAGGCTCCACTGTCCATGGGATTTCCCAGGCAAGAATACTGGACTGGGTTGCCACTTTCTTCTCCAGGGTATCTTCCCGACCCAGGGATCGAACCTGTTTCCTGCACTGGCAGGTGGATTCTTTACCAGTGAGCCACACACATTAAAAACTGAGGGCTCTTTCTGGTGCAGTAGGAACTTGGAGAAGTTCAGCGAAGAGTAGTGAGTACCTAAAGTTCCTTCCAGATGGGTTCACAATCCACTGAAAAGGCTCACCTTTGGGCTTCTTCTTTTTGTTTTTCTAATTCCAGTATCTTTCGTTCTTGTTCCTTCTGTTTCAGTCGTTCAGCCTCTATGGACTTCTGTTTCTGGAGTTGCTGCTTATTATGTATTTCTCTAAGTTCCTATAAATAATTAAGAAACAGTTCATGTAGCAACATGTGTTGGGAGAGATTTCTACTGTTTATCAGCATGCAACATTTCATAATGGGGAAGCCTGAACATGTAGGAGATAATGCTTCAGATTTCAAAGACATTAACCAGGAAAACTAAAGTCACCCTACACTGACATGACTGATCTCCAGAAGCTGTTCGAGGTCGTATTTTAGGAGCCATAATACCCTGCACCACGTCCATGAGGTGTTTTAGAAGGAGCTTACAAGGGATGAACATTAGAGAAACTATACTGCTCAAGACACAGCAACAATAATAGAACACAACCAACTTTAAGACATGGTGATGATTATGAATGGAACCTTAAGATTCTTTTGATAATAATCAACACCAACCTTCATCGGCTTTGAAAATACACACATTTCTTCACACATTCCCTCCATCAAACCGTGACAACCTTGGCTCCTTCTTATGATACACTGTTTTAAAACAAAGGGACATCCTTCTCCCCTACAACCTTGAGTCTTCCCCCGGGGTCTATTTTGCTTCAAATCAGACATATTCCAGAGTATCTTTTACTAAAACCATGTGTGAAGTTGTCAGCTGCCCCAAACTAAACCAGTAGTCAGATGGGAGGTAAAAACCTATAATTTGACCATTCCATTAGATCTGATTTCTTCATGTGACACTAACACAGGAATAACAGTAATTTCCTCAAAAGGCTAGTGAAAATAAAGTGTATGTTACAATATAGAAAGTATTCAAGTAGAAACTGAAATACTCAAAAATATGAAGAACAAAGAAATGCCTGTTGGTGAGGGAAAATCCTCTCATTCTATAGGAATCAAATGGTTACTAACAGATTCGGTCACCAAATCTCTTCTTACTTGTGTCAATAAAAAATCAGACATGCCCAAATGTCCAGTAGAACCAAGAGTAAAGTTTCTAGTTGACCTCCTGGTCTGGCCAATGAGGGGGGCTGGGCCTGGGCTCTATTTGGTGAGATTTAAGAACGAAGGCCTGCACTGTCTTCTCTTGCTTTACTCATAGGTAAGTCCATATGAGGAGGTTTCTTCTGGCCTTATTTCTACCTTTATAGTTCATTCACAGCTCAGGCATCAAAGGTAGAAAAACTCTCTGGAGAAGATCAGTGTTAAGATGGATTTACTCCTAGAGAAAAGCCCTAGAGTGAGGGTAACCTTTTCCCACTAGCTAAACTGTTCTTAAGAAAAAGTTAAACTGTATGTACAAGCATTCAGTACACCATAAGTGACAAGGAGAAGTCCTAAAAGGGATCCATGGGATATGGAAAAAAGGTTTAACTGGCGATCAGGAGGTTAGGGGGAGCGTGTACTAGGGGAGGAGGGAGGGATGGAGAGGAGGAGGCTCTCCAGAGAAGGGGAAGGACAGAAAGAAGGAAGGGGCTTCAGTGGAGAGCCCAGCGGATGAGTCAGGAAATAGCCAGGCAGGACGAGCAGGAAGATGCAACTTTGTAAGGTCAATCAATATTCCTTAGGGCAACAGCCATGGGCATGTGACTTCCAAATTATGACAGCTATCTGGGATAGGGGGCTTCCCCCGTGGCTCAGTGGTAAAGAATCCACCTGCAATGCTGGAGACACAGGTTTGGTCCCAGAAAGATCCCCTGGAGAAGGAAATGGCAACCCACCCTAGTATTCTTGCTTGGGAAATCCCATGGACAGAAGAGCCTGGCAAGCTACAGCCCGTGGGGTCACAAAAGAGAGACACGACTTAGCAACTAAAGAACAGCAGCAATTTGGGTCAGGAGTCCAGCTATGGAGGGGCCACGGAAGGCCAAGAGTGGAGACTAGAAAGTGATGATTAAGTCCTGCTCTGGGTACAGTTCTAAGAGAAGAAAATCAGCACCAGGAAAAAAGAATTCCATTTTTCATCTTCTTTCTCATGGCTGTACTATGGGATATAAAACTGATCTTGAATCAAGCATAAATAGTAATCTCTAAAAATATGAATGAAAAATCTGGTTAATATTTGGGATTTGATATTTCAGAGACAAGTGGAAAACAAGGATCAACTCCTGTTAAGAGTTATTTGCACTCTTGGTTCAAGTTAATATCTTTACGAGAAAAGGAAAAACTGCAGTGGAGTGCTATTAATTGAAACTCTATATATCCTAAGAGAGGAATCCGAAAGTCAGCACACAGAAGCAGAAGATATTAAGAAGAGGTGGCATGAATACACAGAACTATGCAAAAAGGGTCTTAATGACCCAGATAACCATGATGGTGTGTGATCACTCACCTAGAACCAGACATCCTAGAATGTGAAGTCAAGTGGGCCTTAAGAAGCATCACTATGAACAAAGCTAGTGGAGGTGATGGAATTCCAGGTGAGCTATTTCAAATCCTAAAAGATGATGCTGTGAAAGTGCTGCACTCAATAGGCCAGTGAATTTGGAAAACTCAGCAATAGCCACAGGACTGGAAAAGGTCAGTTTTCATTCCAATCCCTAAGAAAGGCAATGCCAAAGAATGCTCAAACTACCAAACAATTGCACTCATCTCACACGCTAGCAAAATAAAGCTGAAAATTCTCCAAGCTAGGCTTCAACTGTATGTGAACGGAGAACTTCCAGATGTTCAGGCTGGAGTTAGAAAAGGCAGAGGAACCAGAGATTAAATTGTCAACAACTGCTGGATTACAGAAAATACAAGAAACTTGCAGAAAAACATCTATTTCTGCTTTATTGACTATGCCAAAGCCTTTGACTGTGTGGATCACAACAAACTGTATAAAATTCTTCAAGAGATAGGAATACCAGAGACCTTACCTGCCTCCTAAGAAATCTGTATGCAGGTCAAGAAGCAATAGTTAGAACCAGACATGGAACCACGGACTCGTTCCACATTGGGAAAGGAGTATGACGAAGCTGAATATCGTCACCCTGCTTATTTAATTTATATGCAGAGTACATCATGTGAAATGCTGGGCTGCATGAAGCACAGCTGGAATCAATTGCCAGGAGAAATATCAATAACCTCAGATATGCAGATGATACCACCCTTATGGCAGAAAAGAAAGAGGAACTAAAGAGCCTCTTGATGAAACTGAAAGAGGAGAGTGAAAAAGCTGGCTTAAAACCCAACATTCAAGGACTGGGGGTTTACCAGAGGGCTTCTCTGGAGTGCAGTCAGCATCTGAAAAATTAAAGTCTGGAAAGATGGGTCCCCCAAGGCTCAACTCCAGCCCACATGGAAGGGCCCCTACCCTGTACTACTTTCTACCCCCACAGCAGTCAAGGTACCAGGACAGAACGAGCCAAGCCATGGAAGAAACCAGAAGAGGACACTCAGTACACCTGTGAGCCCCTGGGAGATCTCAGATATCTATTCAGGACTACAGATGAGTGCCATTCTAATGAACACCCCCAAAATTAAGTTTCTGGGGATAAGATTTCTCAGGCTAGCTCTAACGAGCCAACACAGCTTGGCAGGGGTTATACTCCAAATCAGACAGGAGATAGATCTTCTGAACCCTAAACAAGGAGAGACTTAAGCCATCTTGAATGAGAAATGTTGTTTCTGGGTAAATACCTCCAGCCAAGTTGAATGAAGTCTCACAGTCCTCAAGAAAAATATTCAGAACCTACGGGATCTCAGAGAACAAGCTGGAGAGTTCTTGGGGTGGCTACAATCTCTTTTTAGGGGATCCTTCTCCTGGCGAGGGGGGATTTGGAGTTGTCCAGTGCCCCTACTAATCCCTGTCATCACCATATCGATGCTGCTTGTGATTGCTTCATGTATTATCAATTGTCTAACCCGTTTCATCTCTGCCCAGGTCAACTAGCTACAACATGCAGTGCCAGTTCAACAAAGATATATAAAACTACACCCGACCATGGAAAATATCACTCACGCTTAGATGGACACCGCTGAAAGGACTCTGAGGCCTGAGGCTAATAGGGGGAGGCCCAATGCCCCTTGCCGTCCCAGCTCAGCAGGGAGTAGCCAGAGAGATCTCGACACCCCTATTGCAAAGAATTGGGCCTCCCATCTCTCGACGAGGGAATGTTAGGTAGTTAGAATAGGAAAAAGGAGTCCAAAATGGTGTGACTAAAAGACAAAGAAAGAGAAAAGCCCAAAGTGGAACAAAAGAAGATCCATAGACCAGAGTGAGAACTTCAGGTGAAGCAAACACGCCCCCTTCTTGGCCAGCCTAATTTGCATAGGGCAAACTGAAGGGGGTGGGGGGAGGAGACAAATGTCTAAAAGGAGGAAGCCAAGATGGATTGAGGCCTTTCCTTTGGGGTCAGTGTCCCATCACTCCTCGAGGGTATACTATCCTTTGTTTGTCGGATAAAACTCTGGGCTATAACCATGCTGCTAAAAGAAAAACAACTCAACATTCAAAAAACAAAGATCATGGCATCTAGTCCCATCACTTCATGGCAAATAGATGGGGAAACAATAACAAACTTTATTTTCTTGGGTTCCAAAATCACTGCACATGGTGACTGCAGCCATGAAATTAAAAGATGCTTGCTCCTTGGAAGAAAAGTTATGATCAACCTAGACAGCATATTAAAAAGCAGAGACATTACTTTGCTGACAAAGGTCCATCTAGTCAAAGCTCTGCTTTTTCCAGTAGTCATGTACGAATGTGGGTGTTGGACCATAAGGAAAGCTGAGCGCCAAAGAATTGATGCTTTTGAACTGTGGTGTTGGAGAAGACTCTTGAGAGTCCCTTGGACTTCAAGGAGATCCAACCAGTCAATCCTAAAGGAAATCAGTACTGAATAGTCTTTGGAAAGACTGATGCTGAAGCTGAAGCTCCAATACTTTGGGCTACCTGATGTGAAGAACTGATTCATTGGAAAAGACCCTGATGCTGGGAAAGATTGAAGGTGGGAGGAGACGGGAATGGCAGAGGATGAGACGGTTGGATGGCATCACTGACTCAATGGACATGAGTTTGAGCAAACTCCGGGAGTTGGTGGTGATGGACAGGGAGGCCTGGAGTGCTGCAGTCCATGGGGTTGCAAAGAGTCGGAGACACAACTGAGCTACTGAACTGAACTGACCTGACTTGAACACAGACAGGGATGGCCTGCCATCTCACTGGCCCAGTGGCTGAGACCCTTTAAAAGGAAGAGTAAAAGATGATGAAAAATAGAATTTTGTCCTATTTTCAAAGTTAATTTTCAATTGCACAAAATTCTCAAAAAGGTTCAGAAAAAATAATTTATGGTGTGCATGCTCAGTAGCTAAGTCATCTCCAATTCTTTGCAACCCCATCAACTGTAGCCTGCCAGGCTCCTCTGTCCATGGGATTTTCCAGGCGAGAGTACTGGAGTGGGTTGCCATTTACTTCTCCAGGGGATCAAACCTGTGTCTCCTGCATTGCCAGGCAGATTCTTTACCGCTGAGCCACCAGGGAAGCCTGGGAACGAAGATACCAGGGTTTTATTCTCAGGTCCCTGATGTGGGCCAGCAGCTGAAGCAGAGTGATGATCTTCAGGGTTCTTTTTTGTTTGCTTTGTAGTTTTAAGATCTATTAAATTCTTTGATACTATTCATCACCATAAAAATTTATTCTTAATTTATCTCAATGTCTCTTTTATTTATGATTTTATTTTTATGGCATAAGCTAAAAATGCATAACTAGTAAGCAAAATAATTCTGAGCCGAAATTAAACACAAAAGAGTGAAAAATGACAGAGGAGGAATAACATTTTAGTTTGATGTTTAGGGACCTGACTGTATATTAAAACAGCAAAGTTCTTATCTCATTCAGGAAAAGTGTATTTTAGGCATAGTGGTATACAGAATATTTAATAACATGTAAACACTGCATAAACAATAGCCAATTAGGATGGACTCCAGCCATGATGTACCAATGCACAGGGTAGAGCATAGGCACAAACGAAGATTTTTCATTTTACTAAAGAATTATACTGCCCATTTCTATACTGGGCTCTAGTAGTAGGAGATCTATTAATTTATGGATCAACAATTACCAAATACAAAGTCTTGACAGATGGGAACAAAGCTAGGAACATATTATGAGGCACTATCAAATGAAAAGCAATCAGAAATAAATTTAAAGAGTCAATGAGAAAAATCACTCTAATGAGGCAGTTTCAAAATAATTTTTAAATGTATCAAATACTCAAAGGAAGATATTTAAAAAAATTTTAAAGCACATTTGTTTTTGAGTATAAGAGAATTAGAGGATAAGCTGAACCTATCTTTGGAACTGTCTACGTAAGCTGCAACTTCAAGCACCAACGGTGCTTGCAGGAGCCGTGAGATAACCAATGTCAAATCAGGCCACAGGAGGCTCTGACATCTCAGGGCCCAGATTTGAAGACTGCTTCAGATCAGGCCACAGGAGGCTCTGACATCTCAGGGCCCAGATTTGAAGACTGCTTCATTAGGTCACAGAAGGCTCTGACATCTCAGGGCCCAGATGTGAAGACTGCAAAGGCTTTCTGTGATTTCCTTCACCCGAGTCAAACACTGCTGAGATGTACAATCAAATACAAGAAAATCAAGAGGCTATGAATAGGAAGCCGTTCTAGATCTCTTTTTCTTGGACTTAGGAGTTTAAGGAGGCATGAACCAAAATAAGCAGAAAATGTATGATTCCTAAGCTGATTACGTTCTTAAAAGTTGAACTTCTGAGAAGGCAACCTATAGAGTGAAGAAATATGAACTAAAAACTAACAACGACTCGCCTTTCCAGGCATGACAAGGAGCAATGGGTCCCTTCACATGGGAGCAGAGGGCTGCCCTGATGATTCATTCTTTCTCAATACTGTTTCAGAAACTCAAGTATAAGTACTATTACAAGTTGCCTTTTAATTCTTTCTGGGAAAACATTTTCCAGGTGGCAGATCTCATGTCATTACATTCTTGCTTTACTTAGGAAATGAGAAAACTACTGGGGAAAGTAGCTAAGAAAAACATCCACACAAATCATAGCAGCTATCGGGCAATTTTCCTGGGGTAAGTGACCTTGTAAATTCTATCAAATCTTGTCAGAGTTATTTCTCTATTATAACTAAGATAAATAGAACAAATCAGAAATTACAATGAATCAACACTCATATCTCACTTGTAGCTCTTCCTCAAATTAACCTACTTTCTACCAGTTTTTTCAATAATCACATATTTATTTATTGGCTGGATATTTATCTAGCATATCATTGAATGTCTACAACTTAGTTGATCTTTCTTCTGTATTCTATTCAAAGGTGTATGTTTAACACTAGATATGATGAACAATAGCCTAATATTAACTCCTAATGAGTATGGAGACTTAAACAGGAAATGATTAAGTAGCCATTCAATAAGTTCCAACTACAAACAAATATATGGGAAAAAGAAAACTCCAATAAAATGTGTAGTATATGTAAATTAAGATTTTTTTTTCCACGAGTAATATCTCCAGAATCCTAAGAGAGAGAGGAGTTTTTTATCTGGTGTCTATAAATGAGCTTTAGATTTGTGAACATTATAAGACTGCATGCAAACTGAGGTATATGGGCATCTTTCTTGCTGAGAAGGCACACAGCTGCTTTTATTTGATTCTCAAAGAGGTGTTGGATCAAGCACAGATATAAACCACAATAAGCAAATGATTGGCAAATAAAGATTGTCTTATGTTAGTTAAAAGAAATGAAAATCAGGTTGCCTCTTTCTTCTTTCAAATAAGGGGGAAAAGTCACTTATTTCCCTTAAGGAATGAAGATATTTGCACCAAAAAACATCTTTGGACATCCTGTGGCAGACAGCCAAAGTATTTCAAAAGCAATATGCTTCACAAATTGAATACTCAAGAAGATCCAATTTTTTGCCCAGAGAAATATGGCTCAATTTCAAGTTCACTAAAGACAGTTGTCCTATTGATATGCAAGTGGCACAGAATCACTGGACTAAAAAACTGTGACTGTTTCTCCTTCATTTAGTCTTAGAGACTCTCAAAAATAAACGTATTATGTGACCTGACATTACATGAAATAGAGAGAAGTATCTACCTGCACAATATGAATGGCATTTCTTTTCATAAACATGACTTTGCATAAAAGTTTGTGAATAGAGGGGGGGAAAATGAAGTACCAATATAGAGCCTATGAAAGACTACCTGTTTAAGGAAATACATTGCTATTTGGTCATCTAACTCTTGAAGTATTCGCCTGCTTCTGCTTTGTTTGTTTTTTTCTCAGACTATCTCTTGGAACAGAAAGACAAAAGCAACTGATTAGTAGAAATTGATGGGCTTCCCTGGTGGCTAAGATGGTAAAGAATCTGCCTGCAATGCAGAAGACCTGGGTTCAATCCCTGGGTTGGGAAGATTCCCTGGAGGAGAGCATGGCAATCCACTCTAGCATTCTTGCAAGGAGAATTCTACGAACAGACGAGCCTGGCAGGCTACTTGCATGCAGTCTTGAAAAATGGGATACAACCAAGGGACTAACACTTTTACCTTCATGAACTGAACACCACAAATCAACATAAATTGTGGAAGACATATTTCTTACAACAATCTTGGTACTGTCAACAATGTATTGACCACAGACGTAGTCACACAACTTTTGTTACCTGACCATCACTGACCACAAATGTTTCAAATATCCACTTACATCAGGCATCAGTCTCTGCAAAAATCACCCAATCATTTATGTGTTAATATTAAATGAACCACATAGGAAATTGATCTAGGTACCAGCATCAGAGATTGCAGGTGTTTGTTTCGTCTAGACCTAATACTTACAGAAAGCTAGAAGTGCTTATTGTTTTTTTTCTCCACACTCTACGCAAAAAACTCAGCTTGAGTCTTTCTTGGCTTCCACAGAAAACTTCAGTGCATGCCAGGAACCTCAAAGCCTCCAAACCTTCCCTGTCCTTGGGAATCAGAGACTACAATTGGCAGGTCCTTCTCTAGGTCTCACCTACAGCAAAGGGAAGGTGCTACGAAGAGCAAACAAATGAATCCACACTGGAAAAAATGCCTTGTAAATTGTCCCGTTTCTATGCAAATGTTGCGGGGTGATTTACAGATTTCACAGGTCGGCGAGTTTTTGTATAAATAAACACCACTTTATTTCTCACCTAAGGACGCTGTGTAGCAGACAAAATCAGAATTTTCAAAAGGATTTGGGGTCTTAAAATATGGTAACTTATCCCAATTAAGTGGTTGTAAAACAAATGGAAAATGAGTAAAGAAAGCCAACCAACAAACCTCATGAAGACTGAGGAACTCCTACAAGTGTGGAAAAATCAGAAATAACACTATTTCAAAACAGAAGTTTTACTCAAATCAAGATAAACTGATATTCCATTTCCTGCAAAATTATAAAATGTATTCATTCTTGATGCACAAAAAGCAGCAGAAATATAAAAAAATATATTGATTGGAAATATATATATAAAGAGAGATAAATAGACTGGTTATTTGAATTCTGAGAATATGCTTAAAGATTATTGCTCAGTCTGTGGTCAATATTCAACCAAACAGAAAGTCCAGCTCCCCATGGAGCAAGTTGGCAATCAGTGTATCATAGAGCCATGGGAGAGTCAAAGAGGGATGAATGGGTGTGTGTGTATACGTGTGTGTGTGCACATGTGTGTGTGTTTGTAAAGGGATGAGAGGACAGATGAACAGAAAAGTAGAGAAGAGCTATTAATACAAAACCCTGTCTTTTCCACTGTAGGTATAGCTAACGAAGAATCTTCTCCCACGTCTCCCAAGAGTCTTTGCTAAGTATCCTTATGCTCCCAGAAAGAGAAAACTGACTCTATTTTGTCCTGAAAATCTGAGTTTTTCCCCAAATGTCTTAGCTTTATCTATAAAGCAGTACCCCTTTATTTTAAAATGCATGTCACTGTGAAGGATCTAATTATCAAGGAGTTGGCTAGAGAAGAGAATAAGAAAACATTTTTTCATTTGGTTGTTTTTTTTCCCTCTCCAGTCAGGCAGCAACAGTTAGAACTGGACATGGAACAACAGACTGGTTCCAAATAGGAAAAGGAGTACGTCAATGCTGTATACTGTCACCCTGCTTATTTAACGTCTATGCAGAGTACATCATGAGAAACGCTGGGCTGGAAGAAGCACAAGCTGGAATCAAGATTGCGGGAGAAATATCAACAACCTCAGATATGCAGATGACACCACCCTTATGGAGGAAAGTGAAGAAGAACTAAAAAGCCTCTTGATGAAAGTGAAAGAGGAGAGTGAAAAAGTTGGCTTAAAGCTCAACATTCAGAAAACAAAGATCATGGCATCTGGTCCCATCACTTCATGGGAAATAGATGGGGAAACAGTGTCAGACTTAATTTTGGGGAGCTCCAAAATCACTGCAGATGGTGATTGTAGCCATGAAATTAAAAGACGCTTACTCCTTGGAAGAAAAGTTATGACCAAACTAGATAGCATATTAAAAAGCAGAGATATTACTTTGCCAACAAAGGTCCATCTAGTCAAGGCTATGTTTTTTCCAGTGGTCATGTATGGATGTGAGAGTTCGATTGTGAAGAAAGCTGAGGGCTAAGAATTGATGCTTTTGAAATGTGGTGGTGGAGAAGACTCTTGAGAGTCCCTTGGACAGCACAGAGATCCAACCAGTCCATCCCAAAGGAGACCAGTCCTGGGTGTTCCTTGGAAGGACTGATGCTGAGGCTGAAACTACAATACTTTGGCCACCTCATGTGAAGAGTTGACTCACTGGAAAAGACTCTGATGCTGGCAGGGATTGGGGGCAGGAGGAGAACGGGACAACAGAGGATGAGATGGCTAGATGGCATCACCGACTCGATGCACATGAGTTTGGCTGAACTCCGGGAGTTGGTGATGGACAGGGAGGCCTGGCGTGCTGCGGTTCATGGGGTTGCAAAGAGTCGGACACGACTGAGCAACTGAACTGAACTGAACTCCTTTTGTTAAGTACTTTTTGAAAACCTCAAAAGAAAAACCCCCACTGTTACTAAAAACCTCAACCAACCAAGCAACAAGCCTACTGGTATGGCACAGAATCTAACACACAATGTTTGTTAATTATTTTCAGTCTTGGGAGTGTTTAATTACTTTTCTACATTGAAGGAATCTGTCTGAAGTTTCCATAATCACAAGGACATTCAGTGAGAGTTACAGCATTTTATTCTGTGCAAAAAAAAGTCTTTTCAAAAGGATCATACAGGTAAAAATAAAATTTGCTCTTGAACAAGCCATGAAACAGCCAAACTTTACTCTACTAATATGAGAAAACAACATGGTTATTTGAATTCACACTGATTTCCCTTGCTGTCTCTGGATCTCCTCTTTCTGGATCTTTTCTTTTCCATCCTTGTTTCCCTGCACATGCATTTTTTTTCCCTGACATTTCATTCTGTTCTGCAGTTCCTTCTCCAGCTCTTTTCTTTTCTTGCCTGGTTGCTAAACATTTTGCCTTTCACTGCCTTCATAATGAATGAGCCTGCCATTGAAAGCAAGTGTCTGAAACCAAGAGCATAAAAGCCTCAGTAAAGCCAAGAACCTTATTTACTATAACTGGCATTTTCATTTCAACAACAATTCAGTTCCTAGGAGCAATTTTTAGAACTGGTAGCATTAGAGGCAGAGTTTATATTTCTAATAGCATCTTATATCTAATTTACAAAGCCTGGATTTCCCAAGTATATTAAGGAATGTAATTCTTAACTCTGAATCAGTCCTAAATACTCACATTTTTCTGAGAAATAAAAGATTGTCCATTTTTGGAATAGTATGCTGCTGCTGCTGCTAAGTCGCTTCAGTCGTGTCCGACTCTGTGCGACCCCATAGACGGCAGCCCAACAGGCTCCTCTGTCCCTGGGATTCTCCAGGCAAGAATACTGGAGTGGGTTGCCATTTCCTTCTCCAATGCATGAAAGTGAAAAGTCAAAGTGAAGTCGCTCAGTCGTGTCCGACTCTTTGAGACCCCATGGACTACAGCCCACTAGGCTCCTCCATCCATGGGATTTTCCAGGCAAAAGTACTGGAGTGGGTTGCCACTGGAATAGTATACTGACTATAATATCTGCTGATGAAAATATGCATATTGACCCAAACAACGACCAAGTATGGTCTTTCAAATTTTTGCAGCCACATGGCAAATTCAGTGATCCAAATATGCTTGGTATAAAGACTACAGTATATAGTACCTTATCCATCTCATAGTTCAGAGCTTCCATCACACACCCACACCAACAGACACACAATTTTTCAAGAGGAAAGATTCACTCATAAACTCCATGACTTATAATAATTAATCATGATCAACTTTTACAAAAAAGGCTTATTAGCACTTCACAGTAAATGCTGTTTTAGACACTGAGCACTCATCTGCATGGGGGAAACTGAAGCACAGAGCTGGAGATGGTTCACCATTCTTAGTTTGAGAAAGATGTGCATTGCCTGAGCAGGGCAGGGAAACCTTTAGAAAGAAGTCTAAGTGGATGACGCAGCACAGGAGGACCGCCAGGCACTGAAACACTGCCTCCTCCATCGCCACTGACTGAAAAGAAACGCTGTAATATAAACGCCAGCTAGAACTCGGCCAGCAGACAGTGCCTAGCGGGGACCAACAAGGACTCGCCTTTTCAGCACAAAACAACATCTAGATGCTTTGCGTGGATTCTGTTTTAGCTTACAATAGAGTCCTGAAAACTATTAAGCTGCACTTTATGTTGCTGTTCTGTATCATAGTGAGGATATTAAAATATGGAACATTAACCTATAAGGGCCAAAGAAAACTATGCCAGTAACTACTAACATTGCCAAAGGCAACGTGAGGTCAAGTGCTGCTGTTTAAAAAGCTCCTATTCGTAATGGTATTTGACACTTCCTAGAACCATAATTTTACACCTACAGCTAAGCACTGTAGGTAAGAAAAATAATGATCAGAATCATTCTATGTGCCCTTAAGGCAAACAGAGTCCCCCCAAAAATTGTTTTGATTTTCCTGCAAAATGAGATAAAAAGAGAAAAGTCAAAGACAACTGAATTTTAAATTGAGGTTTCTAAAACATGAATATGAGATTACTGATTCCTAAGCATGATGCTTTTGAACTGTGGTGCTGGAGAAGACTCTTAAGAGTCCCTTGGACTGTAAGGAGATCCAACCAGTCCAACCCAAAGGAGACCAGTCCTGGGTGTTCATTGGAAGGACTGATGCTGAAGCTGAAACTACAATACTTTGGCCACCTCATGTGAAGAGTTGACTTATTGGAAAAGACTCTGATGCTGGGAGGGATTGGGGGCAGGAGGAGAAGGGGACAACCCAGGATGAGATGGCTGGATGGCATCACCAATTTGATGGACATGAGTTTGGCTGAACTCCGGGAGCTGGTGATGGACAGGGAGGCCTGGTGTGCTGCAGTTCATGGGGTCGCAAAGAGTCCGACACGACTGAGCGACTGAAATGAACTGAAAAGCATGATAAAACAGTTGCTGCATATAGAATACATTTTAACAGCAGAAAATGTGATAGATAAATTTGGTCCACTGAAATTTACTGTTCACACAAAAGCTGGTAAAAATAAAAGGCTATCAGTTGGAATTTGAGCACCAAAGCTTAATATCAGAGTGCTATCGTTTCCTCCCTTTTTGATAGACCTAGAAAAGCCAAGTTTATTCATTCTTTTTCCTTTTTAAAGTAATTCTTGGTTTTGGGTGATAAATTACAAAGACATTTCTGTTTTGGGATCATTTCTGGAAAACATAAATAGCGTATCTATAAGGTAGCCATGCAAAAATGTACGCTCAGTTGCTCAGTCGCGCCTGACGCTGTGGCCCTGTGGACTGCAGCCCTCCAGGCTCCTCTGTTCATGGGATTCTCCAGGCAAGCATACTGGAGTGGGTTTCCATTTCCTTCTCCAGGGGATCTTCCTGACCCAGGGATCTAACTAGTGTCTCCTGCACTGGCAGGCAGATTCTTTACCACTAGCATTACCTGGGAATCCCACATGGAAAAGTAGTCTTTTCTAAAAGGTAAAAAATGAGTCTTCAATTTCCATTAGGTAAAATAGAAATGGAAAGGTCCAAGATTCTAGAGGCCATATGATCCATAGCTCTGACCAGTTCTTGACCAGAACTGTAAGTATGGTTTATATTTTTAGTAAATTGCTCCCAATCTGAAACAAATATCTGTTAATCTAACTGTAAAAGTAATTGATTTCCTCTTTAATCAATGACTTGAGTACTTCCATCATTGGTTATCAGAAACTAAGGAGGCATAAATATAATTCTTGCTTAACTGAAGAAAAAAAAGAGTAATTCTCAAAAGAACGAATCTGAACTAGACAGCTGGCAGACAGGACTAAACCAGACTGCCTATTAAAAAGAAAGAAAGAAAGAAAAAGGAAACAGCATACCTACCCTTTAAACCCTTTCTCATTCAAGAAACTAAATACAAAAAAAGAAAAAAAAGAAACTAAATATAGTTATACTTCCCGAACACAGTCTTATGCTTGAGAACCTGAGCTAAAACAAGGTACTACTGTTCCCTGTGCTATATGCTATGCTCAGTCACTCTCTGCGACCCCATGGACTGCAGGCCACCGGGCTTCTCTGTCCATGCGTTTTCCAGGCAAGAGTACTGGGGTGGGTTGCCACTTGCTTCTCCAGGGGATTTCGTTCCGACCCACCAACTGAAACTGCACCTTCTGCACTGTCGGGTATATTCTTTCCCTCTATGTTACTGTTCCCTGCATGCCCTTATTGCCAAGGAACTGGACATGACCATGAGTGTGTGTCAAAAGAAGCGAACGGCTTATTGCAAGTAATTTTGTACCAAAGAAACTATGAGAGTTGGATTTTGCTAAATGGAACAACTCATTTATGGGGCTAGAAACTGAGTACAGGTTTTAATGTTCTGATCAACGATTTCTTTTTTTGGCCATGCCCCACACCACGTGGCATCCTTGTTCCCAGACTATGGATCTAACCCAAGTCCCCTGGATTAGAATCTTAGTCTTAACCACTGGATGACCAGGGAAGTCCCCTTTGATGAACTACTTTTAAAAGTCTACGCTCTACAGGTATTTCTCCAGTGTCACCATACTAGTTGATAATGGGTGAACTAAACTTTCTTTCTCTAGATGAACAGTTTATAGCAATATAAAACAAAACTAAGTCCTAATTTCTTTTCTATACTCTCTAGGCTGGTTTCCTCTGGGGAGAGGAAGGTTTAGGATGGACCAAATTCATACCATCAAACATGATGTGTGGAATTACTGGACAGTTGAAGTGTTTCAGTAAGGTAGAGGTAATTTTTGCCAACATTATCGAGGATGCTGCGGAGGTACTACTGTACCAAGGGACACACGGAAGAAATCCCAAAGGGTCCGAATGCTGGCTCACCTCATTCATCTCATCTTAGGAGAAATTATAACTGCCCAGTTGAGTTCAGTTCAGTTCAGTCGCTCAGTCGTGTCTGACTCTGCAACCCCATGAAACGCAGCACGCCAGGCCTCCCTGTCCATCACCATCTCCCGGAGTTCACTCAAACTCACGTTCATTGAGTCCGTGATGCCATCCAGCCACCTCATCCTCTGTCATCCCATTTTCCTCCTGCCCCCAATCCCTCCCAGCATCAGAGTCTTTTCCAATGAGTCAACTCTTTGCATGAGGTGGCCAAAGTATTGGAGTTTCAGCTTTAGCACATTCCTTCCAAAGAACACCAGAGTTGATCTCCTTTAGAATGGACTGGTTGGATCTCCTTGCCAGACTCTCAAGAGTCTTCTCCAACACAATAGTTCAAAAGCATCAATTCTTCAGTGCTCAGCTTTCTTCACAGTCCAACTCTCACATCCATACATGACCACTAGAAAAACCATAGCCTTGACTAGATGGACCTTTGTTGGCAAAGTAATATCTCTGCTTTTCAATATGCTATATAGGTTGGTCATAACTTTTCTGCAAGGAGTAAGCGTCTTTTAATTTCATGGCTGCAATCACTAGCTGCAGTGATTTTGTAGCCCCCCCAAAATAAAGTCTGACCCTGTTTCTACTGTTTCCCCATCTATTTGCCATGAAGTGATAGGACCAGATGCCATGATCTTCGTTTTCTGAACCAACTTTTTCACTCTCCTCTTTCACTTTCATCAAGAGGCTTTTTAGTTCCTCTTCACTTTCTGCCATAAGGGTGGTGTCATCTGCATATCTGAGGTTATTGATATTTCTCCTGGCAATCTTGATTCCAGCTTGTGCTTCTTCCAGCCCAGCATTTCTCATGATGTACTCTGCATATAAGTTAAATAAGCAGGGTGACAATATACAGCCTTGATGTACACTGTTTCCTATTTGGAACCAGTCTGTTGTTCCATGTCCAGAAACAATCATACAGGTTTCTCAAGAGGCAGGTCAGGTGGTCTGGTATTATAACTGCTAATGGTAACGAATTTGCCTGCCAGTGCAAGAGACACAGATCTGATGCCTGAGTTGGGAAATTCCCCTGGAGAAGAAAATAGCAACCCACTGCAATATTCTTGCCTAGGAAATCCCATGGACAAAGCAGCCTAGCAGATGACAGTGCATGGGATCACAAAAGAGTCATATACTTTTGTGACTAAACACCAACAACAAAGTGAATAAGCTCTAAAGTAAAAAGAAAAAGAAAAAAGCTTCACATTCGCCAATGTGATTATAATAAAACAGACAGGAGATACTCAGAGGCTAAAATCTTAAATCTGCCTCTGAGCTGTCTCAATCAAATTATACATCTTTTTTTTTTGCAAAAGAAGGAAAGAGTGGCTTTATTTCTTTGCAAGGGAAAGGGCTACAGCCTCAAGAATTGTTCCCCTCAAATTATAAATCTTTTGATCTTCAGTGTACCTGTTTCTGTTTTGATCTTACCAGGCTGGAGAGGAATACTAGAAATAACAACTGTCAGAAACATAATATGGTCACTAAGTCCTCCAAACTTTTGTTTTAAATAATAAAACAATGTAGCTACATACTGGCTTGTGATGTTTTTTTTAGTCTCCACACTGACTTAAAGTAATGGAAAACTAAAGGAAAAGTTACAACAGAAAGAAATATTTTAAAACAAGCATATTTGGGTTTCCCTGGTGGCTCAAATGGTAAAGAATCTGCCTGCAAAGCAGGAGACCCAGGTTCGATCCCTGGGTTGGAAAGATCCCTTGGAGAAGGAAATGGTGACTCACTGCAGTATTCTTGCCAGAGAAGTCCATGGATAGAGGAGCCTGGTGGGCCACAGTCCATGGGGTCACAAAGAGTCAGTCACAACTGAGCGATAAACACACATATTTGGAAAAAGGGCCAGTAGAATAAAGGTCTAAAAACTCTCTTACTACTGAAGTCAGCATTAGTCAACTAAACAGTGAGAGTGACTCACATTTGCAGGGTGTTCTCTTTAGCAATGACAACAGTACAACAGCAAAAATAATCTGTAAGTTATCTAGGCATTATCAAAACCACTGACCAGAGCCCATCTTCTGACATGTGAACCTTGCTCTGGGCCAAACTTAAGAGTAAGGCATAAATCTGGAGTACCACTGGGGTCAGAAGACACCTGAATACTTAAGTTTATATTCCAAGAGACTATTAAAAAGGACTACAAGGGTGCCACAGTGCCATATTCTTTTTGCTTGAAATAGTGACAAGTAATAATGAGAGGTAATGTCAATGTTTCTATTTATTCTAGAGAAGGAGAACTGACAGCTGTGATTCCAGTACTTACATGACATAAATCATATACGTACACATACAGAAAATATATAGAGTGCACATACATACATACACAAACATATACTCAGTGTAAGCATGAAAGCAATATTTTTAAAAAACTCACAAAGGTAAGTTGGCTCAAATAATATTTCCCCTAAGATCATCTTTCTGGAATTGTATAATTGTGAAAATCTCATTACTTATTACTCTGAAAACACAGTACAAATACCTCAAATTCAAAAGGTGGCCTAGAATCAAAATTCTAAAGTCAACTAAAAATCTCAAATATACTTCAAATTTGTTTTTGGATTTCTAATAATGAAGAAAAGTGTTTAAACTTTTCCTAAGTATCAGAAGCTAAACTGGCCACAAGCAAGTATAAAGGATTTTAGGTTGGAAACAGAAAATACTTGAGGGAAAAAAAAAAAAATGTGTAAAATCCAACTTTTTAAAAGAACATAACTGATTAAAAACTTCAATATCTACTTAAACCTAAAGTATGTGATTGCTGTTAATAGGAAATAAGCTGCTTGCATTTCAAGATATTTTATTACAGGATAATAATCATTTTTAAGATGATAAAGCTGTTCATGTTAAACCAAAAGGACCGAATCAGAAAAAGGCTGTGATTTCACCACCTGTATCTTCCCTGGGAGCTTTGGCATTTTCCTGAGTTATACTGTGAAAATATAACAAAATCATGCACCACTTCCACCACAGAGACAAAGGTAATTACTCCACTAAACCATAATATTTTAAAGTGCGAGGTCACAAAACAAAGATCTATCTATATTCAAGGACAATCCTGAAGGTAACAATTGGCAAAAAAAATTCTTAGCTTTCAAAGTGAAAACAGTTCCTTCTCAATCTTCTTCAAAGAACATAAGAAAGATGCAGGTTTTGGAGCCCAGCTTTTGGCAATTCAACTTGATGGAGTTCTCAACAGACACGGGGGTGAAGACGTGCAGAAGATGTATTCATGTGAAAGACAGATGTCGAGTCGGGGCCATTTACTCAGCCCTTTATTTAAAGAGGCCAGATTCATTTTTATTTTTTAAAGGACAAAAATTCAACTTGGATTGTTTAATGTTCATCTATAAATATGAGGGGCTTCTTATGAAGGCTGACAAACCAGCAGAATAAATTTTCCTGCCTGGAGCTCAAATATCAACTAACCATCTTGGCCACTTAGAAAAATTAACAAAGTAAGACATACATGTAGGTACACACAGAATAGGTACCTTCAGCTGATTGTTGAAAATATCAATCTCCTGTAATTTTGACCTAGTTTCTTTCTCCACTTCATCCAGTTGGTCTCGTAGCTGCTGCCGAGCCAGTTCTTTCGCTTCTAAGGCTCTTTTGAGTGTGAGAAGTGAATCCCCTGTTTTAGAAAAACATGGCAAGATAAGAAAAACAAACTGGCAGTGAGGAAAAGTGGCTTTTCAGGTTCTCATTTCTTGCCTGTGAGGAAGGAAAATGTCAACTTTAAAAAGAAAACACCTACTGTGCAAACTGTTTTGCTGAACCTGTTTCAACTGGTCATTGAGTATCTGTTTTTCTGGAATAAGTCTTCCAAGCATTTGCTGGGACTCCTAGGAGAGAAAGAGAACACAGCAATGAATGGTGGAGAAAACTACCATGTTTAGATCCAAAGTCCTGGCAGGCAGACGTCAATTCTCTGCTCCCTCAAAGATTCTCCTAACCTCATCCCAAACAGTCTACAGCAAAACTGCATTTAATCACTAGTCAGGGTTGTTGTTGTTGTTTTCTTGCCAAGAAAGTAATTGTTTGCCAAATGCTTTTCACTGAAATAAAGTTTAAATAAGACAGTTATAGCTCCCTTGATATTTCTTACATTTTTATTGACTTACTGCCTATTTATAAGCTTTTAAAAGTGAACCACAAGTACAACTCAGCAGAAAAAATGGAAAGGAATGATCTCTCAAATTGCACTAGGATCAAATACAAATGTAGTGACCCTGATATTTGTAAACTGACGCAGTAGTTTAAACGGGAACTGTTCTGTCATGAACTTGATAGGGCTGAACTGAGGGTGGCCATATACCTGAAGCTGGAAACAGAATTCAAACCAGCAGTTTAATAATTAGAATCTTAGCTACCACATGTGGCTCCACCACTGAGGATGAAGCCACAGTTTTGAACAGCTGCACAGAAATCTTGAATCGAATATTTTTTAACCAACATAAATAAAAGCTAAACCACACTGTACAGGACTATGAGGCATTCTCACATGTGACTTGAGAATCAACTGTATTTGCCTAAGTTCAGCTTAAATTATTCAATGTAGTTTCTACATATATTAGGGGGGAAAAGACAGCTTTTGTAGGCTTTATTAAGGAATATTTGACTTTGGGGGCTTCCCCAGTGGCTCAGTGGTAAATAATTTTCCTGCAATGCAAACCCAGGTTCGATCCCTAGGTTGGGAAGATCCCCTGGAAGAGGGTATGGCAGCTACTCAAGTATTCTTGCCTGGAGAATCCCATGGACAGAGGAGTCTGGAGGGCAACAGTCCATGAGGTCACAAACAGTCAGATATGACTGAAGTGACTTAGCATACATGCACATGTGCATTTGACTTTCATTTTTACTCTGACATAAGAAAAATAAATCTCTATGTATTAACTTTTCGTTTGAAAAAGTAAAAATGTCTGTATGAAAAATTTTCACCTGAGGCCAGTCCTTTCTGGAACAACCACCTTTAGATACCGACTGGCTTGTATGTAAGAAATCTTTGTGTACTATACATCAGTGGAGAACATTTGGAAGCATCTTCTCACATGAATAATTCACACAAACAAAAGTACTCTCCCCAATCCCACCAAATTTAGACAAAACAGAATACACAAATCAGAACATTTTGCCAAAAAGCATAGCCAACTGGGCTCCTCCTCTTATTCGCCTCACTAAACCAAGGCCACATCTCTAACCAATCCCAAATTTTCTTTCCTGAACCAGGGCAAACAAGGAAGTATCAAGATGAAGGCTAGCTCAAAATCACTGAGACACGAAATCTTAACTAGTAGACCACTGGGGAACTCCCAACATTACTTCTAAATGTACAATCTAACTTTCTAAAATAGGTCAAATCAGTATGAAGGGGTACTTGACTCATTTGCATGGCAAGAATCTGCTAATACTTATAAAGAAAGAAAACCAATATATCATTGCCTACTATGTACCTGTCTTTCTTCAAACCATGCATTGTTTTTAACTTCACTGCTTTTTAACGGACCTTGATTTGTATTTTATTTTCAATAACTAAACACACTAAGCATCAATCGTAAACATATATATGGATACACAGCATTCAGTGAGATAATAAATAAACCTATGGTTTTCAGTCCTAAATTTTCTAAGGGCATATTTTATGAAACTTCTCATAAATAGTTAGTGAAAGACACAGAGAGTTAACATAGAAAAGATCGTACTTGTGCACTTGTGCATGCATTTTAAAATATTTTCAAATAATTTCTAGCAGTGAACTTCTGATACTATTTATATTATATGTCATATCCTAATATTTCAAACCTCAAATTGATTAGGATTTCCATGAAAATCAGGAAGGACACTGAAGATATGAACAACACTAAGAACCAACTTGATCAACTTACATTTGGGGGACACCCTACTCAGCTTCAACAGAGTACATGGAACATTCACCAAGACAGATCGCATGCTGAGCCGTAATATAAGTCTCAATAAACTTAAAAGTATTAAAATCACACAGACTGTGCTCACAGATCATACCATAAATAAACCAGAAATCAATCAGACAGCTCAGAAAAAAGAAATCCAAGTATTTGGAAACTAAATTGCATAATTCTAAATAACCCTTCAAAGAAATGACAAAGGAAATAAAAAAACAGGTTCTGAATGGAATGAATATAAAAATACAACATGTTAAAATTTGTGTAATATGGCTATGATGATGCTTGGAAGGAAATTTACAACTTAACATGTTTATACATTATCAGAAATCAAGAAAGGTCCAAATTCAATAATCTAAGCGTCTTCTTAATAGGCTAGATAGAAGCAAATTAAATCCAAAATAAGTAAATGAAAGGAAATAATAAGGAGCCTAAGTAAATGAAATAGAAAACAGAGATACCATAGAGAAAAAAGAAACAATAAAATAAAACATTTATTTAAAAAAAAAAAATCAATAAAGCCAATTAGTTCCCAGCTAGACTGTTGGAGAAAAGAGGAGGTGGAAGAGAAGGGAAAGAACAAAGAGAAGGAGAGAAGGAGTTGGAATGGGAGGTAAATGACACAAATTCTCAACATCAGGACATAACATCACTACAGACGCTACAGACTTGCAAAGAATAATAAGAGAATATAGTACAATTTTATACAAATAAATTTGTTAACTTAGATGAAACAGACACATTCAGTGAAAGATACAAATTATCAAAAGAGAATACAGCACAAATAGAAAAGTGGAATAGCCCTGTATCTACTAAACAAATTTTGCAATTATAAGTCCTACCACAGTGAAATGTCCAAGTCCATAAGGCTTCACTAGTGAATGTCACCAAAAATTTAAGCAAGAAACAGTTATCCCTCGGTATCCATGAAGTACTGGTTTCAGGATCTCCACAATAAAAAAAACCCAAGGATGTTCAAGTTCCTTACATAAAATAGCTAAGTATGATTGGCACTCTGAATCCTAGGGTTGGTTGAATCTGCACAGGTGGACCAACTGCACTGAGACTGGAGTCTGATAACTATGAAAGGTGGTGAGAGAAAGTTTTTAAGAAATATATAGGGTTTTAATCTTCCCTGGTCAGATGGTAAAGAATCTGTCTGCAATGCAGAGACTCGGGTCCAATCCCTGGGTCAAGAAGATCGCCTGGAGAAGGGAATGGCTACCCATTCCATTATTCTTGCCCAGAGAATCCCATGGACAGAGGAGCACAGTGGGCTCTAGTCCATGGGGTCACCAAGAGTCTGATGCAACTGAGCAACTAACACTTTCATACAGGATTTTAAGAGAGAAGCTGAAAGGGTTAGCTAGGGAGCCAGGGTGGTGTCAAGTTAAGAAGGAAAGTTTTGAAGTAACATAAACTGGGTAATTTGGATTCTTGTTGCCCAGCTAGAAACTGATTCCAAAACAGAATATTCCTTTCTAGAATCTTCACTTTCCCACTTATGAGAGTAATGATATTGCCCTTACTAGGGTATTGTGGAATTCTATTTAATATTCCCATTACAGTCTTCACATGCCAGGCCTTCAATAAACAATAGCAACCATCACAGACAGTCTAACATCCAGTCCATCTGGATTCAGCAAGTCTAGGATCAAATTTCAATCCAAATATGCAGACACAAAGGGACTATCATACTATCCGTTTTACATAAAGAACTTGAGCATCCACGGATTTTGGTATCCTCAGTTAGCTTGGAACCAGGGCCCCATGGATATCAAGAGAGGACTACCATTTCATATAATTATTAGAAAATAAAAAAGAATATACCTTATTTACTTCCTTATTACCCTGATACCAAAGCTAGATGAGGATATTATGAAAAATGAAACTAATATCCCCCACGAATTTAAATAAAAAGACTCATAATAAGAAGTTGATCTAAACAATAATTTTTTAAAACAATAATACACTATGACTAAGGTCAGTTTCACTGAGTGAGATAGGCTGTGGTCCATGTGATTAGATTGGTTAGTTTTCTGTGATTGTGGTTTTCGGTCTGTCTGCCCTCTGATGGAGAAGGATAAGAGGCTTATGGAAGCTTCCTGATGGGAGAGACTGACTGAGGGGGAAACTTTATTTTTTGGGGCTCCAAAATCACTGCAGATGGTAACTGCAGCCATGAATTTAAAAGACACTTACTCTTTGGAAGAAAAGTTATGACCAACCTAGAAGCATATTGAAAAACAGAGCCATTACTTTGTTAACAAAGGTCCGTCTAGTCAAGGCTATGGTTTTTCCAGTAGTCATGTATAGATGTGAGAGTTGGACTATAAAGAAAGCTGAGCGCAGAAGAATTGATGCTTTTGAACTGTGGTGTTGGAAAAAGACTCTTGAGAGTCCCTTGGACTGCAAGGAGACATAACCAGTTAATCCTAAAGGAAATCAGTCCTGAGTGTTCATTGGAAAGACTGATGCTGAAGCTGAAACTCCAATACTTTGGCCATCTGATGTGAAGAACTGACTCATTGGAAAAGACCCTGATGCTGGGAAAGATTGAAGGCGGGAGGAGAAGGGGATGACAGAGGATGAGATGGTCAGATGGCATCACCAACTCAATGGACATGAATTTGAGTAAACTCTGGGAGTTGGAGATGGACAGGGAGACCTGGTGTGCTGTAGTCCATAGAGTCGCAAAGAGCTGGACATGACTGAGCGACTGGACTGAACTGAACTGAACTGAAGGGCAGTTTACCCCAAGAATGGAAAGTTGGTTAACATTCAAATTTAAATCAACGTAAAGCACCATATTAATAAAATAAAGGAGAAAAAAACACTTTAAAATCTCCATAGTTGCAGGTCAACAGAGGGAAATACTGGTAAAAGAATAGATGTAGATCAGTGGAACAAAAGAGAGTCTAGGAAAGATTTTTACAAATGTGGTCAGCTGATTATCAACAAGCTACTAAGGTTTTTATAAACATTGATAGAACAAACTGGGTGTCAGTATGGAAAAAAGTGACTCTCACTACCTTACCTTGCACTTAACGTAAAAATCAATCAAAACTGGATCACAGAACTAAATATGTTAGATAAAATGTAAAACTTCTGGAAGAAAACATAAGAGAAAACATCTGCAACCTTGGGATAGTCAAAGCTTTCTCAGACAGAACATAAAAAACTGTAAAAGAAAAAATAAATTGAACTTTAAAAGTTAAAACATCTGCCCTTTAAGAAACACCATTACAAAAATGAAAAGGCAAGCCAGAGACTAGGTGAAAATATTTCCAAAACACCTATCTGACAAAGGACTTCTTATAAGACTATATAAAGAACTGTGATGATAAGATAAGCAACCCAATAAAGGATGAGTTAAACATTTGTTCACAAAACACATACAGAAGACACAGGCTAATACACATAAGAACCAACAGCCAACAGCATTCAGCCTTCAGGGAGATGCAGATTAAAGTTACATGAGACATTGTTGCCCACCCACCAGAGACGCCAGAAACAATGACAAAAGGGAGTGTTGGCGAGAGTGAGGGGCAGCTGAAGGGCTGGTGTGCTGCTGGTGAGAGTGTGAAATGACACAACCACTGTAGAAACAGTTTGATAGACTCTGACATGGCTAAGCACATACTTATATGACAGTAATTCCCCTCCTAAAATTTAACCAAGAGAAATAAAATATATTTCCACATAAAGAAATATAACTGAATACTCATTGCAGCTTTAGGCATAAAGTCCAAAACTGGAAAAAACCTAAATGTCCCTCAGCAGGTGATGGGATAAACAAGGAAATACTACTCAGTGATGAAGAGGAAGAAAAGCTATGACCAACCTAGACAGCATATTGAAAAGGAGAGACATTACTTTGCCGACAAAGTAATGCCAAATTTTCCATCTAGTCAAAGCTCTGCTTTTTCCAGTAGTCATGTATGGATGTGAGAGTCGGACTGTGAAGAAGGCTGAGGGCCGAAGAATTGATGCTTTTGAACTGTGGTGTTGGAGAACACTCTTGAGGGTCCCTTGGACTGCAAGGAGATCCAACCAGTCCATCCTAAAGGAAATCAGTCCTGAATATTCATTGGAAGGATTGATGTTGAAGCTGAAGCGTCAATACTTTGACCATTTGATGCCAAGAGCTGACTCACTGGTAAAGGAGGAGAAGGGAACGACAGAGCATGAGATGGTTGGATGGCGTCACCAACTTGATGGACGTGAGTCTGAGCAAGCTCTGGGAGTTGGTGATGGACAGGGAGACCTGGCATGCCACAGTCCATGGGGTCACAAAAAGAGCTGGACACAACTGAGTGAGTGAACTGACTGAACTGATGAAAAGGAACAAAGGATTGATTCACTCAAAAATATTGATAAATCTCAAAACTGTCAGGCTGAGAAAAAGAAGCTGAAATTAAAGTCACGGTGTCCAAAACTGATCACCTTTTAGGATGGTATGCAGAATAGCATCTATATGAATTGGATACTCCCTCTAATTCAACACTTGAAACCAAACCAGATGAAATTTAAACAACTTGGTGGTGAAGGCTGAAGAGGTAATAAAACGAAAGCAGAACTGCTTAGAGTAGTCCATTGTGTCTCCAACTATTCTCTATACACATATCTCTGGAACTCCCCCTGATATTTAATTGCACTTCATTATTGTGGTTATCATGGTAAAGCCAAAGTCCCAGGAGTCGACTACAGGTTCTGCACGATCCAGCCCCCAACTGCTCCAACCACAGCTTGTTTCCGTGCTGTGACTGGCATCCCAGAGACCAGCGTATAGCCTTAGTTCTTCTGCACAACTGTTGCCATACCTAGAACTTGCTCTGCTAGATGTCCATCTGGCTCAGCCATTCACCTCTTTCAAGTCTTTGCCCCAGCATCATACTCACAGAGTTGCCTGACCGGACCACATTACTTAAAATCACAGGCCTCTCTACTGGAGACTCTCTTCCCTACTCGCTCTCCAGAGCAACTTTCCCTCTTCTAATAGAGAACATGCTTGTCTTATTTCCTGAGTCCTTGTCTACCCTGCAAACAGAAGGTAAGCTCCATGAGGGCAGGGTTTCTGTCTCTGCTATCCACTGCTGGATCCTCAGTGCTTACCGGCGCTTGCATGGAGTTGGCATGCAGCAGTCCCAGCAAGTGTGCTGAATTACCAGACAGCCTACTTTCAGAGGATGAGCTGATTGGATGGCATCACCAACTCAATGGACACGAGTCTGAGCAAATTCCGGGACATAGTGACGGACAGCGAAGCCTGGGGTGCTGCAGCCCACAGGGTCACAGAGTCGGACACAACTTAGCAACTGAGCAACAACTACTTTCAGGCAAGTTCCCTGTCTGCTTCATCTTGGCCTGCTAGATGCTTGCTGCTGGCTGAGTGAATAAGTGAATGAAATGAATCAAAGAAAGGCATGGAAGCCAAAAGGCTTTTAAGGGACATATTTTCTCACCTGTAACTGCTGTTGCAGGTGGGTGATTTCTGCAATTCTCAACTCTCTAGATTTGTTTGTGCTCTCAATTTCTTGCCTTTGGGTTGTCAATCGACATCTGATATCCTGAAGTTTTCCTTCTAATTGATGTTTTTTATCATTCTTTAACAAGTGAGAAATAATAAGAATCATTAGCATTTAACAATTCAGTGCAAGTGGGTTCCTAAAGCACAATCAAACTACTCACTAGAGCTTCTAATTCAAATTCCAAAGTCTTTTTCTTTGCTTTCAGTACAACTATGTCTTCTTGTTCTTTGTTTCTTTGATTTAATAGTTCTTGTCTTCGATTCCGTTCCCATTCAAGCTGTCTTTGCCTTTCAAGCTCCCGCTTTGCAGCCTGTGACATACACAAACAGACAATTTACTAACTGTTCAGTTCTTACACTCTTCAATGTCTCTTAATAAACATTACATCTAGTACGTCTTTTCTTTTAGGGATGAAATGGTATTAAACATGACAAGTTACTTTCATTATAAGACAGCACAAAATTTCATACAAATATGTTATTACTTCTATGGGAAAAAAGAGAATATTCAGAAAGGCTATCACAGGGTTGAGAACAGAAAGGACTATTGGATCACTGACATTCAATTCCTTAGGCCTTTACGGATGCTTGGTGTAGTAAGTAAACCTGCTCTTCCTTATTTACTGACTCATAAAAGAAAACAAGGAAAATTATGGGAGTTGCCTGGTGGCTAGGACTCCGAGATCCCAATGCAGGATGCCCAAGTTCAAGCCCTGGTCAAGAAACTAGATACCACATGCTTCAACTAAAGATCCCACATGCTGCAACTAAGACCTAGAGCAGCCAAATAAATACAACAAAATTATCTTTTCAAAAAAGGCAAGTTAACCTAGGAAAAACCCCAGAACAAAAACACAAAACAAAAAAAAAACTTTCTTCCATCAAACGAGTAATTATTATTTCTTCTGTCATAGGAGAAATTGTTATTTATCTCAAGCTTTAAAAGTCCACGGAGAAGGCAATGGCACCCCACTCCAGTACTCTTGCCTAGAAAACCCCAAGGGCAGAGGAGCCTGGTAGGCTGCAGTCCATGGGGTCGCGAAGAGTCAGACACAACTGAGCGACTTCACTTTCACTTTAAAAGTCCATGACCCCTAAGTCCCTAATCATTTGTTTCCTTGTTAGCACAGAAGGTTCTGCAATTTCTCCAGCAACATCAGCTCTCTTCAAACCTGACTCTGACGGCTGCTAGGCAGAGGATGTGTCAGGGCACCTGGCACTCTTCATTGTATCATAACTGCTTCTTACATATTTGTGCTCCAGCTACACTGTAAGGGCCTGGAGGACAGGTGGGTACCCAGTCACCACAACATCTCCAGGAACTTAATCAATGCCTGGCACATCATAAATGCCAATTATATAGTTCTGAACAAACACTCTTAAATGCTTTTAAAAAAAAAATTGAAGAAGGAAAGGGGATCTATCTTTTGGTTGTCATTCTGGAAGGAAAATCTTGTTATTATCTGTGTGTGTGTGACTGAATGAAAAGGCAGCTTGCTTACAGCTAGAAGTTTTCAAAAGCAATCATCAGGAGATGAAACCAAAGTATTATTTTTTTATAAAGAAAAAAATCCTTCATCTTTAAAATACATTTCATCCACACAAAAGGATCATGGCATTGCTTCTGTCACAACATACTAAAACTGGAAAGTCAGACAAGAGATTGGCTTGGCCCATATCCAGGTATGGCACCAAATTTAGGAAGCCTTCCATAAAATACAGTAACGATTACTAGACTTGTTTTCTAAAGTGGAAAAAGAAAAAGATGCCAAACACTTTAATTATTTAGTGTGTTACCAATACAGTGGTTTAAAAAAAAATTTTCAGTAAACCCTCAACCTCTCCAATATATGAACCTTTCTATTTCTATATGTGTATATGAATGCAGAAAAAAGGCTAAAAAATACATAATTGATAGCAATAGTTTGTCATAAGACTCAGTTATCAAAAGCTTGTATATGAAAGTTCACAGCAACATTATTCAAAACACCTAAAAGGTAGGAAAAAAAAAACCCAAATGTCCATCAGGTTGATGAGTAGATAAATAAAATGTTGTCTATCCAGGTAATGGAATATTACTCAGTTATAAAAAGGAATAAGTGTTTATTCAATCTACACACTGGATGAACCTTGAAAGTGAAAGCCAGACACAAAAAGCCACATATTCTATGATTCCATTTATCCCAAATGTCCAGAATAGGCAAAGGTGTAGAGACAGAAAATAAATCAGTGGTTGTTAAGGGCAAAGCCGAATGGGAAAGGGGAGTAGTAACTCCTTAATGGTTAAGGAATTTATTTTCAGCGTGATGAATCAGCGGTGATGGTCGCACAACTCTATGAATAACTAAAACAACTGAATTGTAAAAAGAAAGAAACAAGACTGGGTTAATACATTATTGCTGTGTTGTGCTCAGGCACTCATTTGTCTCTGACTCTTTGTGACACCAAGGAGTGTAGCCCGCCAGGCTCTTCAGTCCATGGGATTTTCCAGACAAGAATACTGAACTGGGTGCCATTTCCTTCTCCAGGGGATTTTCCCATTCCAGGGATCAAACCCACATCTTCTGCACTGGCAGGCAGATTCTTTACCACTGAGCCATCAGGGAAGGCCATATTTTTATGCTTTCTTAAAATTTTGTTTCTTCAAACTTAGATGGTATAAAGAATCTGCCTGCCATGTGGGAGACCTAGGTTCGGATCTTTGGGTTGGAAGATCCCCTGGAGGAGGGCATGGCAACCCACTCCAGTACTCTTGCCTGGAGAATCCCACGGACAGAGGAGCCTGGCGGGGCTGCAGTCCACGGGGTCGCAGACAGTTGGACACGACTGAGCGACTGAGCACATGGCATGTGGGAATCTCAGTTCCCCAGACCAGGCACTGGATCTGTGTCTCCTGCCATCTCTCTTTACCTGCTGAGCCGTCAGGGAAGTCCCGATATACTACTGACCCTGGAACGCTTCTAGAAGAGCGCCCGTGTTAAGGCAGGACTGTTTCCGGCCGCTCACCTCCCGCCTCTCGATTTCCTTCCTTCGCTCCTCCTCCCTCTGCCGCTCCAGCTCCCGCTGCCTCTCTAGCTGCTTCTCCAGCTCCAGTTGTCTTTTGCGCTCCTGCTCCTGGCGCTCCCGCTCCTTCCTCTCCTGCTCTGCCCGCTCCAGCTGGGCCAGGCGCTCCTGCTCTTTACGCTGCTGCTCCAAGAGAGCTTGTCTCCGCTTCTCCAGCTCCAGGTTGCCCCGTTCAAAGTTCTCCCGCTTCTTATCTTCAAAGGTTACTTTCAGACAAGAGATAGGACGATTATGAAAAGCCATATGATGTTCAACAGACATTTTCAAAGGAAAAACTCCACAGCACATCGTCAATCAGTAAGGGACCTGCAGATAGAACTCCCTAAGCTTCCCGCCTGCTTCTGCCCTCATGGATAAGCACCAGGTACAGGCCCTTTCACACAGCATCTCTTTTACATACCCTTCCCTGCAGATGAACTGCATCACAGCATTCAGAACACCCAAAACTCGGTTTCTGGAATAATCTTTTGACAGAACTTTCTCCATCATCACTCATTCTCCATACCTTCCCTGTTACTCTATCCTTTCTTTTTTCTACGACCTTGGTTTAGCAACTGACCCTCTCTCTCCTCTATACCACAAACTTCTCCCTTTCTACCTCTAATTTTCTTTGGCCACTAGGCATGAAGTATCTTAATTCCCCAACCAGCGATTGACCACTAGCTCCCTGCATTGGGAGCCCAGAGTCTTAACCACTGGACCACCAGGAAAGTCCTTCCCTTTCTACCTCTTTTTCCTTTGCATAAAACTGTGCCATTCTGTTTTCAATTTTAACAAACAGAACGGTTTCTGAAAATAGAGGTAAGATGATACGTCTCCTCCTGGGTTTCACACTGAAGAGCAGGTTGTGCCCTAATCACTATGCAGAGGACACTCAGTAAACTAGTTTTTCCAACCTATTATTCAGTTTCCTTCTTTTAAGAACACCAAGGTTTTAGACTATCCTCAGGTCAACAATTTTTTTCTCTGATCCTTGCTAACACTGTTTGCACCCGTTTTATTTTACTTAAAAAAAAAATTCCATGCTCCATGTCCCTTCTGTGTTTTCAGCAGTGTCAACACAGTTTTGTGTTTGCCTCACACGCTTCTCCTGGGAGCCAACCCCAGACACTGGAAGCTCTCGCTGCCAGCCTGTGCAGCACGCCATTCCCATTGTTCGCAATCTATTTCAAGAACTGTCACTTCACACTTTGTCTTGAGATATGTAGCTGTGAGCATCCTTTTGGCTTCTTCCGACGTTCCTGCCTGGCCTCTACTGAAGACACTTTCCTTAAACATGGCAGTTAGATGAGAGATCAGAGATGGTAAGCAAGTTTTGTTTTCTTGTTCTTTTTGCTCCTTTAGTGGTTTCAGAAGAGGCAACACCCATTTCACCCTGCCACTTTAAAACTGCAAGTCCTCTCAGCCAGAGAAAGGAATGAAGTAATGATGCATGCAAACCTAGACAGCGTATTAAAAAGCAGAGACATCACTTCACCAGCAAAGGTCCGTATAGTCAAAGCTATGTTTTTCCAGTAGTTGGTGTTGTTTCATGTCTGGCTTCTTTCACTTAGCATGGTATTTTTGAGATTTTATCCACAATATTGTTCAGTTGTTCAGTTGTGTCCTACTCTTTGCAACCCCATGGACTGCAGCATGCCAGTCTTCCCTGTCTTTCACCATCTGCCGGAGTTTGCTCAAACTCATGTCCATCGAGTCAGTGTGAGAGTCGGATGTGAGAAAAGTGAAAGTAGAAACCACTCAGTCATGTCCGGCTCTTTGCAACCCCATAGACTATACAGTCCATGGAATTCTGGAGGCCAGGATACTGGAGTGGGTAGTACCAGGATACTGGAGCCGTTCCCTTCAAGGGGATCTTGGACCACAAAAAAAGACTGAAAACCAAAGAACTGATGCTTTTGAACTGTGGTGTTGGAGAAGACTCTTGAGAGTCCCTTGGACCGCAAGGAGATCCAACCAGTCCATCCTAAAGGAGATCAGTCCTGGGTGTTCACTGGAAGGACTGATGCTGAAGCTAAAGCTCCAATACTTTGGCCACCTAAGGTGAAGAACCGACTTACTGGAAAAGCCCCTGATGCTAGGAAAGATTGAAGGCAGGAGGAGAAGGGGATGACAGAGGATGAGATAGTTGGATGGCATCACCGACTCGATGGGCATGAGTTTGAGCAAACTCCAGGAGATGGTGAAAGACAGGGAAGCCTGGCATGCTGCAGTCCATGGGGTTGCAAAGACTAGGACACAACTGAGCAACTGAACAACATTGTGGATAAAATCTCAAAAATACTATGCTAAGTGAAAGAAGCCAGACATAAAACACCAACTGCATAATACTATTTCTATGAAATATTCAGAGGGGGTAAATGAAAAGACACAGATAGTAGGCTGATGATTACTAGGGACTGGGGTAAAGGGAAAATGTTGAGTAACTAGCTATGGCCATTGTTTTGGACTGAGTGTTTCTACCCTATCAATTCAGATGTGGAAGCAGTAACCCCCAGTGGGCTGTTATTTGGAGATGGGACCTTTATAATTCAGGCTAAGATAAAGTCATGACTATGGGACCTTCATTATGAATTAGTGGCCTTATAAGAAAAGGGAGAGCCATCTTTCTCTTTTCATGTGCACACACCCAGAAAAGGCCAAGTGAGGATCTGGTGAGAGTGCAGCCATCTGCAAGTCAGGAAAAGCAGCCCCACCAGGAACAGAATTGGATGGCATCCTGATCATGGACTTTTCTATCCTCCGCAGCTGTGAGAAATTAATTTCTGCTGTTTAAGACACCCAGACTAGCTGACTTTGAATGACCAATATTATGTTAAGCAAATTTTACCTCAATTTAAAAAAACAACAAAAACTGAAAGTCCCTATATACCTTTTTAATTCCAAAATCAGGCCCCATTTCTGAGACACGGAGGCACATAATAAACAGCTGTTGAAAGAAAGACCGCATTAACCAAAACCTCTAATAATGTCACATCTTGTTCAAAACTTGAAATGTTGGACTTCCCTGGTGGCACAGTAGACAGGAATCCACCTGCCAATGCAGGGGACATGGGTTTGATCCCTGGTCCAGGAAGACTCCTCACACCGTGGGACAACTAAGCCTGAGAGCTCCAGTTACTGAAGCCAGCTCGTCCAGAGCCTTTCTTTGCTCAGCAACAGAGAGAAGCCACTGTAATGAGAAGCCTGCACACCATAATTCAGAGTTGACCCAGCTCACCTCAACTATAGAAAGCCCCTGCATGGCAATGAAGACCCAGTGCAGCCAAAAAAAAATAATAATTAAATATCTTCCACCAACAGAAAAAGAAAATTACAAATTCTAAGGATTCCTGTCCTTATTTGCTTGAAGACTTTATTCCCATAATTATTAACCTGAAATGTTCCTCCTTCCCAGCCCTGTAAGGACCCTATTAATCTTCAAATCTTAACTCCACTGTTACCTCTTCCATAGAGATTTAACTGCCAGTGTATTTGCCAGTCTGTGCTAACCAACCACAAGTAAGCTCTGCTGTATATCTATAATTCTGCCTTCATGAATTTATCACATTATGCATTGCTTTGATGGTTTTTTATATGGATGTCTTAAATCTTCAGTTGTATCATAACCTTCCAGAGGGCATGGACCATGTATTATTAACGTGTAGATTCTTCACTCTACTCAACACACTTCCACAAAGAACATTTTCAGGAAGCAGTTTCAGTGAACAAAAAGTAATTTAGTTGAAGAGGAGAGCAGGAGAGCTAGTAGTGTCCTCAGCAGGTCGATTATTCCCTGAGCACTTGAAATGCAGCAAAATGACACTGACAGTATTTTCCATGAAGAGACTCCGTAATAAATTTCATTAGGGTGTCTTAGTATCAATTATCATTTCATATTAATAATTCATAACCGCCAGAGAATATTTTAATAGTATGATGAATTTCTCATTGTAAATGAGGGTAATTTAAATTAGGTTCCTATTAAATTTAAAATAGCTTCTTGCTATCAAGGAGCTTTCGATTCTATAACATGAGAAAACAACAGTAGGCAACTTTACATTCTATTTCTGTACTGGTGGTATTCAGCCATTACCTTAAAAACTTATCAATTTTCAGTGCTTTATAGATTACATTTATAAAATTTCCGTAAGTGTTACATAGATTTCAATCTAAGAGCTAGAACAAAGGTGCATCAGTACATTCTAAACATATATTAAAGTCCAAAAAGCATATGCAAAGTGTCTTCTTTCTGACTAAAGTCAGTTAAAGAAACACAGCAATAATGTCATTAGCTAAATATATTTTACCTCCATCTTTGCCTTAGAGACAGAAAATCTCTAACAGGCTACAAAATTCAAATATGAAGACTGTCTTACCAGGTAGTTTCTTTTCTAGTTGTTGCTGTTCATCTTCCAAAACTGGTTCCTCTGGCAACCTCTGATCCACTGAAGTTGAGCTTATGACAGATATACCACTACCAGATCGAACTCTTCTGCAATTGTGGAAAAAAGAAAACGGTTTCATGTCTAGTTGCCAAGACAGAATTGAGCAAACCATGAAAAACCACCTTTTAAAGAGTATGCCATAGAAAATGGAGCAGATGTCATTTTTGGTGAGGAAATGGTAAAGATGTGCTCTTCTCCATTTATATAAAGAGTCTTTAAAAAATGCATATCTGAATGTCATCAGACTCTGAATACCAAGGTCATTTAAATATTTAGAGCCATCACAAAATCAGGACAATTTCAAAGGATTAAATCAGTTAACAATCAAGTGGTTAGAGCAGTGTCTGAGACACAGTTTCCTTCCTGTGGAATATTAAATTCTTCCAAGGGAAGACTAGCAATTCTGCTAATTGTGAGCATCTCCTTTCCCTTCCCAGAATCTCTACATTTGCTCTCTTAGTAAACACATGAAATGACTACACTTAATAGTCCTTAAACAAATCACCTAGTTTGCTAGCTAGTTTCACCTTCCCCTATCATCTTGCTCTTTTAAGCCAGTCTACCTATTTTCCTTCTATGCCTTTTTACATTGGCTTCCACCTTGCAGCTCAGATGGTCAAGAGCCTGCCTGCGATGCAGGAGACCCGGGTTTGATCCCTGGGTTGGGAAGATCCCCTGGAGGAGGGCATGGCAATCCACTTCGTTCTTCTTACCTGGAGAATCCCCATGGACAAAAAAGCCTGGAAACGGACACAACTGAGCAACTAACACACACACACAGACACACACACACACACACACACACACACACACATACAAACATAGTCACCAGTGTTAAGTGTCTCTTGTGATTCTTGCAGCTGTGAGATTTTATGAACAAACTGTCCAGCTACTGGTTTCTTCCTACACAGTGCTCTCAGCTTCCCTGTACTTATATGTGCTGATCGCAATGGTTCCATGTCTCATTCTTTCATGGAGACTTTGCCCCTAATCTTTCCTGACATTGGAGGAATCGGGACAGAATTTCTTATCTGGGCTTCTTTTGTTCTTCTGTGCACTTGTAAGAGCTCAAATTTGTCTTTTGAGTTAAAGCTTTGAGAGGCAGTTGTCTGAGAGGGCTATGCGTACACGACTGTGTGTGGGTGGGGGATACCAGTCCTCCCAACTGGACTCTGAACTACCCTCTCGACCTCTCCACTGAGATTGTATTTCAGACCAGGATAATTTTCTTTCATTATTTTGCTGATTATAATTTCTACGTTGCCAGCATTTTGTCACCTCTGGAATGTGTAGAATTCACAGGCAGAATCTCTGTGATTTATTTTCCATGTGTAGGCTGATGTTGTTGTGAGTTTTGATTACATGGATTGTCTCAAAAGCACCAACTTTGTGATGTTATACTTGATTGTTTTACTAACAGTCTATTTAAGTACTTTACAGGCAAAGATTAACACAAAAGCTGCCTAAGAAGATTCAGTTCAATATGTGGAGATTTCATTCAATTGCCAAGAAGAAAAAATGACCATAAGATATACAGCCAACAAAGCCAAGTCTGAAATGAACATACTTACCACACAATTTCTTATGAGAACCAAATATTCCTTACCTAAAGGAAGGTGGAATGTATTCTGGGGGCAGGACAGGTGGCAGTGGTTGACCAGACATAGCTACATCAATGAGGTGCATAGCCAGGATAAATTCTTCCGCTGTGAGTTTTCCATCTTGATCAATGTCAGAAAGATTCCTATTCAACAGAAAGTTCATTGTAATCTAGTTTCATGAAAATGCATGCTCGTTACTATTCACAAGTGATTTCAATGATGTTTTCTCATTCTGACTCTATGCCAGTTGAGTCCCTCTATACCTCCGTTTATAAAAATCGTACCGACTTCATACCAATGTTACAAAGACAAAATGAGACAACCCATCTAGCTGGGATGGTGTTCAGCATTCAACAGATGTTAACTGTGATTATAATTACATGCTTCTCAGTTCTTGCACCCATTTAAAATATCTCATACTCACATTCCATGTGTGTTTAAACACCACGCTCCACAGACTAGCTGGTCAGATACTAAATGTTTAAGCTCTGCAGAACACACAATCGCTATCACACTGAATTCTGCTGCTCCAGCAGGAAACTAGCCACAGACAGTATACAAAGAAATGAATGGGCACAGCTGTCTTTACAACAAAACTTCACCTACAAAATCAGCCCCAGGCCGCATTTAGCTAACTGCACCAACCCCTGATCCAGGACTCCAAGGGTGGGTCTTCACGGCCTCCAACCAGAGGCAAGGCGTTTTCTGTTCCTTAACCTCACAATTTAATCACCACTGTTCTTTATAATCTTAATTAATTTAGGATTAGCTAATTAAACAGACCTTCCCCATCAAGTCCAAGAATGTGACTTTTTAAAAAAACAACTGTACACCAAAAGGAGAATGCAAGACAACAGAGCTATTCACTAAGATGTCAACAGGTCAGACGCTACACTGAGCAACTAACTGGGCTTTGCTGACGCCATAAATCAAGAAACTCCTCCAAAGTCTGAAATTTCCTCAGGTGGCATAAACCCCTCCTTTTTTTTTAAAGGTACAATTTCCATAATATCCACCCCTTTTATACAGTATGGTTCTGCGAGTTTTGACAAACACAATCAGTTCTTTGGCTACTACAATATACAGAACAGTTTCATCACTGCCCAAATTCCTCTGTCTCTTTACAGTCACCCCTTCCTTGCCTCCAGACGCTGGTAAACACATTTCATTATATGCTAGTGTCATGAAAACAACCAACCTCCATAAATGTGAGGTCTTTAGCTTTTATTTCAGAGGGTCCTAGGATACTGGTACACATCCAGACTTCAAGAGGTCTGGATGTGTCACAGAGATAAGATGTTTGCTAACTGGTCTATTATTACTCTAATGCAAAAGGTAAGCTCTTTAATACAAAACAGAAAGGGCCAGGCTGGGCTTGACCTAGAGCTTGACCACTTATGAAACAACCAAATCAAAGTGCCTGCAGCAAAATTAGGAACCTAGCAGGTAAGCAGTACACACCGGGTTTATCTTCCTGGCAGAATTAATGAATAATGCATAACTGAGAGAGAAACACTCCTGAAGAAACCATTCTAGTTAATATTTAACTGTAAAGAATCTCACAGGATTTAGGCAATGCTCATCAATAGCTACTAAAAATCATTACAGAGAACCCCCTGGTGGTCCAGTGGATAGGACTCTGCTTTTCCGTTGCAGAGGGTACAGGTTTGATCCCTGGTTGGAGAACTAAGCTCTCGTAAGCCATGCGGCGCAGCCAGAAAAAAAAAATTAATGACAAAATAGAGAAACAATCGTGTGCCTCATGATAAAAGTACTCAGTATCATCTCTGATGCACTTTGCAAAAAAAAAAAAAAATCAAATTTGAATCTGACAAGTGGTTCTCCTCAGATCTGAATCAGTGGTTCTCAAACACGGATTGATTTGGTACCGCAAAGAACATCTGTCAGTGTCTGGAGACATTTCTGATTGTCACATGTAGGGGGTGGGGATCATACTACTGGAGTTGGCAGAGGCCAGAGACACCACTTAACCAGCAAAGAGTTATCATGCCAAAAATGTCAACAGCACTGAGGTGGAGAAACGCCACCGTAGATCTAATTTCCAATCTACAGGAAATACAAGAATAAATTAACACCACAATTGTGTAATCAGCTAAAGGTGGGCTGCAAGAAAGCATATTTGCAGATGGAAATGATATAATGACTGAGATTTGGCTTAAAATAAGTGAAAGGAGGAGGGGAGAGGCAGGACTAGCCATGAGGGGGCATTTATTTAGAATGTGTTATGAGTTCTTGAGAATTCATTATAGTAATCTCTCTGCTTCTGTACTTTTAAAAATCAAAAGGGGGAAGTAAAAGGGACAACTTTAAATCATTTTAACTACAGAATCACTGTGAGTTAAAACTCACTGAAAAATTAAGCATACTCCATATATCACCCCTTATAAATAATGGTGTCAATCTAAAGACTCATGAGGCCCTATCTATTTAAGAAATAAAATTTCCACTTTATATAAACCAAGGAACTTTTCATCCCTTACCATATTGAAGCCAGCTGAGCTTGTGGTAAACTTGATTGCATAAGAATAGTTCTTGCTTGGGGACCTAAATGAAAGCCAGGGAAAAAAATAAAGATGAATCAGCAAATCTTCACTGTCTAGGAAGATCAGTGTTCTGCACATAGGTACTATGCAATCTCATGCAATCACAGTGCTTTAAACAATATTTGCTATTACCCAATGGGCTTTTCAATAAGGAAATTAAATCCCAGTGAAAAAGGGAAAAAACACAAAGCATAGCACCTGGCACACAGCCAGTAAATTTTTGTTAAATAGATGTATAATGAGGAATGAGTATGTAAAAAATTAGAGTTTCAATATATAACCTGCCCTTTGGCCCAGGTGACCATCTCTATTTGTATCAGGTTTTTATTCACAAAGCTGAAATGTGTCCTCTCTAAATGCAATATCATCTGCCACCCCCTGCCACCTCCATCATGATGACTATCAAATTTAGACAAGAGTCAGAGAATCTCAAAAGAGGAAGGGACCTTAGAGAAAACTCTTCTACCCATTTCATTATGCAGACTTAAAAAAAAAAATTTGCTCATGGTTGCATAAATGGCTAATATCACAGCCATTTCCTAGGTTTGTGATAAAGAAGAATTCCTGGAATTTCAACTTTCCTCTCAAAATTAGCTCTCATTTCTTAAAATACTTGTGTATATATCTTCATTTCTGGCATGAAACTAGCTGTAGATACCAGGAAGCCTACAATGGAAGATTCTGAATGTTTAAATAAACTAGTGTTAAGAGAGCAACAAATGTCTCATGTCCTTCAATGATTTCCAAGGGGTGGGCCCAGGATGACAGGTAATAGATCAAGGAATGCAAAGTGGTAGCAATTATGCTGGGAAGATTACCATGTATAATATTTTGCTTGGTCTTTAGTATACTGGAATGAGAAAGTTCACCGATCATTGTATTTAGTCTCTAACACTGTATTTAGAGGGCTTCCCTGGTGGCTGAAACGGTGCCTGCAATGCAGGAGACTGGGGTTCGATTCCTGAGTCGGGAAAATCCCCTGGGAGAAGGGAATGGCTACCCACTCCAGTATTCTTGCTTGCAGAATTCCATGGATAGAGCCTGGCAGGTTACAGTCCATGGGGTTGCAAAGAGTCAGATATGACTAAGGGACTAACTCTCTTTCACTGCATTTAGAATACTGGCAATATTAAAGCAGAATCAGCATAAGTTTAGTGAAAGCCTTCATTTATACTTATAACAACATTGTGCCCACTACAGAACTATATAAAAGAAAGTTCATATTTCATTTACTTAATAAAAAAGGTAACAATAAATTTTAAAAACTAGCCCTGGACCTGGATATCGGGCGATATGGATTCCACTCTTGACTCTTCCACTCTCTAATTACATGTGACATTAACAAAATCACTTTCCCTCTCTAAGAGGAAGTTCTTTCGTCTCTGAAATGAGGGAAATGATCTAGAAAAGGGATTGGCAAACCACAGTCCATAGGCGTTCTCCAGTCCTCCAGCTGTCTTTGTAAATAAAGTTTCACTGAAACATAGCCATGCCTATTCACTTAACATAATATGGCTGCTTTCATACTGAGATGGCAAAGCTGAATAGTTACAACAGTGTATGACTGAAAGCCTAAAATATTTAGTATTTTGCTCTTTACAGAGAAAGTCTGTGGATCCCTATTGTCTTTTGCAATTCTAACATGGGACTCTGTTAAGTCTTAAGGCCAGGTTAAGATACATTAAACTAGATCAGCAACAGTGAAGACAGTATCTTAGCATAACAGAGCAACCTCCTGCGGAAGCCTGCATTCATGAAAAGAGTACTGGCTTAGAAGAAAATATGAAGGATATAAACAAATCTCAAGTTCACAAAGCCTATAATGGGTATCCATGATTGGGCAGGGAAGCAGGAATGTAAAGGACAGAGATAATTCAAAGAAGTCAAAAGTTTAGTTCAAACAATGACGAAGACTTTTCAGCTTCTGAGATTAGCATATCAATAACCAAATAACACAGTCACTGTTTCAGAATGCAAGGAGATAATAGAATACCTCTTTGAAAAAAGGACTAGCAAGAATAGCAGTTCCAGAATTCTGTGTGTGTATGTTAGTCACTCAGTCGTGTCCAGCTCTATCCAAACACATGGACTGTAGCCCACCAGGCTTCTCTGTTCATGGGACTCTCCAGGCAAGAAAGTGGATCCAGGAGTGGATTGCCATGCCCTCCTCCAGGGGATCTTCCCAACTCAAGGATCAAACCCAGGTCTCCTGCATTGCAGGCAGACTCTTTAACATCTGAGACACAAGGGAAGCCGAGAATTGTAGAGCTACTTATATCACTTTGATTAAAGAAGAACTCTTTTTTAATAAGAGTGTCTCTTTTAAGACCATGCAATAGTATATACATCAAGTTGGGGAGGAACAGGGGGATACCCACTGAATGAGGTGTATCAGATAAATCAACTCAGGGAATCTTCACCGACTCAATGGACATGAGTTTGAGTAAGCTCCAGGAGTTGGTGATGGACAGGGAAGCCTGATGTGCTGTAGTCCACGGGGTCACAAAGAGTTGGATACGACTGAGCAAATGAACTGAACTGAACTGAATCAATGGGGTGAACTGTGCTACTGCTAAATATTTCACTTGTGCCTCTTTCCGTTCTGAGAACTCTTCTCAACTTTCTTGATATTCTTACTCTTACTCAATTCTTAAGCTGAACTGAGTAACTCCTTTGGGGGGGTGATATTATTATGATAATAATCATTATATGTCATCCATCTCAACAAAGCTGCTCTGCTTCAATGCACAGTCTTATTTAAAGCTTAAAACACACTCTACATTTGACTCCTCACAAAGGGAAAACAAACAATTTCTTTGACTTACTCCTATTTAAAAATTTACTGTAACAAATTATTTTTCATGACTATACAAAGATCTGGTTTGAAAATGAAATTCCCACCTCAAATGCTTTCCAGGACAAAATAATAGTAAGTAGTCCATGGGGTTGTAAAGAGTTGGGCACATCTGAGCAATTAACGCCTTTAGTTTTCACTTTCATACAGATAAACAGTAGCAAAAATCTGCTCATCCCAGTTTATTTCAATTTTACTTTCTGTCTCAGATATTAAAAATTCTAAATATTGAAGTGCCTCTGTCATACACCTTTTACCTGATAACGATACTTCCATCATAAAATACACATCCTACCAAGCAAAGATAACTTGGGCATCAATGTGGCATCTGAATACTATTTTAAGTAACTCCCAGGAAACGCCAACAATGCCGTGAAGAAATGTTTTCAAATTCATAGACTATGCAGGTCTGGGTCTGTATGACACACTGGGGTGAAATTTGGTTAAACGGTACTTAAAATGATACCGTTGAATACTGGGCATTGAAGAATTCCGTACTATGAGAGCTGCTGTTTCAGCAGAGTGAGCGAGACAGAGACTTTGTGTATACTTATAATTCACTGTTTCAGATACAAATAAATGCTTATTTGAAATGACCGCTGAGATTTTTTCACTGAGACAGAGTTCACGATTAGACCAGAATTCTTCAAAGTCTCACCCAACCCTGATATTTTTTAAACAAGGATGAATTTTTCTTTTGGAAGTAAAAATTGCAATTTTAAGTAATAGCAAAAAAAAAGTTAAAATAAGAAACTTAAAATGTCTGGATGTTAAATATGAGTGCTTCTCCACCCCAGAAAAATGAACCCATAATCCCCCTCCTTTCATATTTGTTAAAGAGCAGTTACATTTTTCCCCTTTTTATATTTAATGTTTGTATTAGAGGTCTCTATTTTCCTTTATAAAAATTATGCATTTCTTTATAACTCTCTAATCGACTTAATGTGTTTAACCCCTTATTGTTGTCACCCTGCTTATCTAACTTATATGCAGAGTACATCATGCAAAATGCTAGGATAGATGAAGCACAAGCTGGAATCAAGATTGTGCTGAGAACTATCAATAACCTCAGATATGCAGATGACTGTTCATGGGGTTCTCAGGCAAGAATACATCATGAGAAACGCTGGGCTGGAGGAAGCACAAGCTGGAATCAAGACTGCTGGGAGAAATATCAATAACCTCAGATATGCAGATGACACCACCCTTATGGCAGAAAGCGAAGAACTAAAGAGCCACTTGATGAAACTGAAAGAGGAGAGTGAAAAAGTTGGCTTAAGGTGCAACGTTCAGAAAAGTAAGATCATGGCATCCAGTCCTATCACTTCATGGGAAATAGATGGGGAAACAGTGGCAGACTTTATTTTGTGGGGCTCCAAAATCACTATAGATGGTGACTGCAGACATGAAATTAAAGACACTCCTTGGAAGGAAAGTTATGACCAACCTAGATAGCACAGTAAAAAGCAGAAACGTTACTTTGTCAACAAAGGTCTGGCTAGTCAAGGCTATGGTTTTTCCGGTAGTCATGTATGGATGTGAGAGTTGGACTATAAAGAAAGCTGAGTGTTGAAGAATTGATGCTTTTGAACTGTGGTGTTGGAGAAGACTCCTGAGAGTCCCTTGGACTACAAGGAGATCCAACCAGTTCATGCTAAAGGAGATCAGTCCTGAGTGTTCATTGGAAAGACTGATGCTGAAGCTGAAACTGCAATACTTTGGCCACCTGATGCAACGAGCTGACTCATTGAAAAAGACCCCGATGCCAAGAAAGATTGAAGGTGGGAGGAGAAGGGATAACAGAGGATGAGATGGTTGGATGGCATCACTGACTCAATGGACAAAAGTTTGGGTAAATTCTGGGAGCTGGTGACGGACAGGGAGGCCTGGCGTGGGCACTCCATGGGGTCCCAAAGAGTCAGACACGACTGAGCGACTGAACTGACTGATGCAGATGACACCACCCATAGGGCAGAAAGTGAAGAGGAGCTAAAGAGTCTCTTGATGAAGGTCAAAGAGGAGAGAGAGAAAGCTGGCTTAAAACTCAACAGTGAAAAAACTCAGATCATAGCATCTGGTCCCATCACTTCAAAGCAAATACGTGAGGAAACAATGGCTACAGTGACAGATTTTATTTTCTTGGGTTCCAAAATCACTGTGGACAGTAACTGCAGCCATGAAATTAAAAGACGCTTGCTCCTTGGAAGAAAAACTATGACAAACCTAGTCATAGACTGTGTATTAAAAAGCAGAAACATCACTTCGTCGACAAAGGTCCATATAGTCCAAGCTGTGGTTTCTCCAGTAGTCATGTATAGATGTGAGAGCTGGACCATGAAGAAGGCCTACTACCGAAGAAGTGATGCTTTCAAATTGTGCTGCTGGAGAAGACTCTTGAGAGTTCACTGGACAGCAAGGAGATAAAACCAGACAATTCTAAAAGAAACCAACCCGAATATTCACTGGAAGTACTGACGCTGAAGCTGAAGCTCCAGTACTTTAGCCACCTGAGGCAAAGAGCCAACTCACTGGAAAAGACCCTGATGCTGGGATAGACTGTGGGCAGAAGAAGGAGGCGACAGAGGATGAGATGATTGGATGTTATCACCGACTCATGAAGATCAGTCTGAGCAGACTCCAGGAGAAAGGAAAGGACAGGGAAGCCTGGAGCGCTGCAGGCCATGGGGTCACAAAGAGCTGGACATGACTGAGCAACTAAACAACAACAACCCCTTATTTTTTTTTTTTTAACAACCCCTTATTAGAAAGATTTCTGGATAGCATCACAAAATCCTTTGAGTCTTTCTGATGTAGACAACAGAATCTTTTTTTAAATTCACAGAGAGCATATAACTTAACTCTGACCTTTTATACATGAAGAAATAAGATCCAAGTAGATAAATTGACCTCCAGCTGGTAAGTGGCAAGGCCAGGTTCCAAACTCCCCATTCATTCCCCTTTCAACCTGCCCCTGCAGGCATCACTGATTCTTTGAGAAGGCAGTTTCAAGTTGACCTCCAAAGCTGGACTTCAGAAGGTGAACCAGGTTTTGTTCACAGCAGTGTTCCTTTGCTAGTGCTTTGATTTGCACACTAGTGGCATTTGAGGTGCTGGGGATCCTTGGTCTAGGTTCTATTTACCAAGAAGTAAAAGCCTGAGGCAGTGGAGAATGAAGTAACTATGGCCTTATCAGTTGATGAGAACTTATCAATCAGTCGATGAGATAAAAGGAACAATGAAAACACTGTTTAGAAAGAAGTACAGGTAAATAGAGCAAAGTCTGGAAAATCTTTGGCCCAATATCTAGAAACAATTTACATTTAGAACGGAGACCATATTTCACTAAATTAATTCTTATGTGTAAATACCTGTTAGGTGTCCACTCATGGTTTTGTCATGACTATTGAAGAGCTGTCTGTATTTCAGCCTGGATGACTGAGGAACAGCCCACTCAGCTGCAGGAGGGACGCTGCGGGAGGAAAGACAGGAAAAGAGGGTAAACAGCAAGGACCTGCACATTCCAGTTCTTTAAAAAGTAAGAACTTCCTAGAAAACTAGCTTTAACATTTCATTCCCTTTCTAATCACTATTTCAGAATTTTCCATCATGATTTTTTTCATTTCTTAAGGTTACAACCCTTTCTCTGCATACAGATAAGCTCATTATTTTGAGCTTCCTATTACTTTGAGTAAACAGGACAGATCAAGTGGCTAGTTCAAGTTATACATACAATTAAACTAATTTAAAGGTTCTACAAAAGGATGGAAAATCTCTTCAGAACTGAGGTGATCACAGTAACATCCAGTCTTCTTTTGGTTTAAAAAGCCATGTGGACAGCAAACAAAAACAATTGCCTTTAAAGGTATTAATTTTTTAAAAATGTTTAACGGTCTTACCCCAAAATACATGATGGATTTCTTAATGAAGGGAAGTTATTTCATTCTAAGAATTTACATGCCCACATGTGGAGTTTCCGAGACAGAAGAGAACACTTCTCGGCAGCGCAGAAAGGGAGGGAAGGAGTTCTGCTTCTGACTGCGACCCAGAGCTGGTCTTTCCTGACAATGTGTAGCGCCCCTGACCTCAGGAAACCCCTTACCAGCAGCCAGCTCGGGTGTAGACCTCCCTGGTGATCAGTTCCTTAGATCAGTTCCTTAGTATCACACTGGTTGTACCCACAGTGTTAAGAGCCCACTGTTTATTTAGGGCAATTTAAACATGATGATTGAGCTGACAGTAAAAAAAAATGGCATTCCACTTCCAGGACAGATTACAACTAATGCCCCGTGTGCAATGTCCTTTCATTTCAACAAAAATATCTATTTTTCACATGTTAAAGTGAATTTTTAATCCTCATTTATGTACTTTATCTGTGACCCTATTCTTCCTATGTACACTGCTTAAAGCACAGAAACTGCTCCCAAACACTTGAAAAGTACTTATAAAAATTTACCGTTTCAAGTTTTAGGTATTTCTCCGTAAAATCATTTACCGAGGTCTATTCTGCTGTGCCTATTTCTGCAACAAATCTCTCATTTTAAACTAATATTTTGCAGATTCAACTCTTCCCGATTTGTCAAGAAGTCAATTATCTCTCCCCGCCACCCCAGGGATGTAGGATATAAAAGACAAAGCGCCCAAGACTACACTTATCAAATCATAGTTTTCTGCCAAATTCCTGAGAATGTAAACAGGCCTAAAAAGGCATTATCCAAAAAGTTAGATGCCACATCACACAAACTTTCTAGAAACTTAAGATACTGAAGGAAACTATTAAAAAAAAAGAAACAAAAACAAACTGTTTTTATAACCAAGCAGGACGCTGTAGGGTCTTCCTCGGACAGACCTCTCCCCTCCTGTTCTCTGGCTCTTTCTTTTTTTCCTCTGCCTGTCTCTTGTTTGTAGAAAAGCTGTGGTCTACCAGGCCTCACTTGAGTCACAGAAGTCTGGCTCAAGAATTAATGATTGCAAGGATGTGAACATGTAGTGACAAAAGTCGCAGTTGGGCCAGGAGAACTGGTAACAATTTAAACAGCAGATGTGCCATATGGCAGTCATAGAATCCTTAGTTCCTCCCTGAAGTACCTAGATAACAGGGTCTGAGGCACATTCCTGAATTGTTTTACAGATGCTAAAACTCCACCAAAGGGAAGCTGAAGCTAAGGATTGATAACATCACCCCCTGTTGCTGTTGCTGCTGTTCAGTCGCTGACTCTGCGACCCCATGGACTGCAGCACGTCAAGCTCCCCTGTCCTTCACTAGCTCCCCGAGTTTGCTCAGATTCATGTCTGTTGAGTCAGTGATGCTATCCAACAACCTCGTCCTCTGCCACTCCTTTCTTCTTTTGCCCTCGATCTTTCCCAGCATCAGGGTCTTTTCCAACGTGTGGCTCTTCGCATCAGGTGGCCAAAATATCTGAGCTTCAGCTTCGGCATCAACCCCTGTGGCACTGCCCTGGTACCTCATCATCAATTAGAGAGGTGTGCAGAAGCTGATCAAACACTCTGTGACTCCCTTCCTTCACCTAGCCTTTAAAAATGCTCCCTTGTTAGGAGTTTGGGGTTTCTGAGCATTAGCTTCCCCAGACTCCTTATCTGACGCCTTACAACCTATATTTGACAATTAACCAAAGTTACTAGGGCAAATTTTAAGAACATTTGCCTTAAAGTCAGAAAGACCTCAGTTTAGCTGTTGGCCCTATAACTTATGAGTTACCTTGAGCAAGTCACTTACTCTCTGAGCCTCCTCATTCATAACACAGAGAAAATCACAGTCATCTTCTGGAGAAGATGGTGAGCATTAAAAGGGTTACTGTGCATAAAGCATTTGACACAGTGCTCTGCAGCTTATGGATTTTCTTTTTATTAATTTTTTAAAGGTAATGAGTTTTTGAGTTATATTCAACACGCTCTTCTCTTTAAAGATGAAACATGACTTGATTCACTTAGGAAAGATTCGTAAAGAGGACTGAAACAAGAAAAGATGCAATCATGTTCCTCTACATCTTCTCATTCGAAAAGTTTTGAGACAGCTTATCAAGAGACTTAATTTTTCATTTTAGTGCAGCATTATACAAGGGGAAAATATCGGTAAAATAAAAATATAAAAGATAATGGGAACCAAGACTGGCCAAAATACAAGGCAGCAGGTCACATAAGCTTTACCAAAATCGAGCCACATATCCAATTAATAAGAGCTCTTCACTAACTTGAGTAACTCATTTCATAAAAACTGGTCTTCTACTAACAATCCACACAGGCTTCATAAGACTATCCACACAGGCTTCATAAGACTATCTGAGATAAAATTAGAGCCAGTTTTGACTCTAAGTTTCATATAAAATATTTTATACATAAACTTTTTTATTTTACAGCGTGAGGCGCTTCAGTGGCTGTGGCACATGGGCTTAGGTGACCCGAGGCCTGTGGGATTGAACCACTGTCCCTTTCACTGGCAGGGGATTCTTAACCACTGGACCACCAAAAGCCCCAACACAGAAACTTTCAAATGACTGACACGAAATAGCTAACCATGGATACTACATATTTATCATCCTCATGAAAAAAAAAAAAACAACTAAATTTTTTAAGGAAAAGTAGGGTTTCTGATTGTCACTGCTACAACAAACAAATAATAAATTCTAGAACATTATCCAGAATTAAGACAAATATTAGCATGCTACAAAATAAAAGAAGATAAGTAAAGAACACGTAGCTGATTCATTTTCAAATTCATGAGTCAATCAGACAACAGTTTCAACCAAATCACCCATTTGAAAACAAGCAAACTTACCTGGCCACATCAAATGATTGTGCCTTCTGTAATTTTGTGTTTAACTGCGATCCTGGGCCAGATCTACTAAAGGAAGAACTCTTTGGCAATGTGGCAGCTGTAAAAATAAATAAATGTTGAATAATTTTAATTCTACAAAAATAAGAAGTTTCCCTTTTACAAAAATTAAAATGCACAGTCATCAAAATTTTTTGAGTCATCAAATAATTTCTAAGGCAGAAATTATTTCTCCCTTCTGACCATTCTAGACTCAAAAACAGTCATTCCCTCCTTGCTTCCTGCCCTCTAGCAAAAAATGTTTTATTTGTTCCTTCCTAAAACCACCTTACTAGGTAGTAATGTTTACATCCACAAAGTTGGGCTCTTCATTAAACATTCAGTATCACATTTTATAGTATCTGCTCTTACAGCTGAAGAAGCAATAGCTTAAACAGATAGCTGGCATATTTGTAACTGCACTGAAGCAGCTGAAGCATCAGTTCCAGAATCAGAGGCCAGAAGTCACAGGCCTGTCTTGGCCAGAGGACACATGATGCCAGGGAAGGCCAGCTTCTGTGTCTGAGTCTCATTCAGGCTATGTGTCAGGAGAAAAACTCTGAGCCTTAACCAGCATTTCTCCCAACCTGGCCTACAGCCTTGCAACAATCGCCATTTGACACAAAAGAAAACAAGACACAGGGCATGGATTCACTGCTATCACTGGAAAAATAATCGCAAGCACTTTTTCAGCTGCCATCTCACCTACAGTCATGGGCACCTATGAAAGACAAGCTACCTGTGACAAGAACATCTTAAAAACAAAAGATCCGTTTAGATTCTATGACTATAACACAGAGACACACTCTGACAGATGTAATAAATCCAGGGGTGTAGGCAGACTCACATATTAGGCTCAAACCCACAATGTCCATCATGACTGATGTACTCAGACTTATCTAAGTCCTTAAAATGTAAAACAAGAAAAACATTTCCATATTGATATGACCCCACTCAGATTTGTTAGACTAAGGCTATCTACATCTACACTTTATGCTTTTCTCTGTTGTCACTGTTTAGTTGCTAAGTCATGTCCAACTCTCTTGTGAGTCCATGACGTGTAGACCACCAAGCTCCTCTGTCTGTGGGATTTTCCAGGCAAGAACACTGGAGTGGGTTGCCATTTCCTCCTCCAGGGAATCTTCCTGACCCAGGGGTCACAACTGAGTCTCCTATGGGCAGGTGGACTCTTTACCACTAAGCCACCTTTTCTTTAAAGGGAAGAAAGACTTTGAATAAAGTCTCAAAATGAAATTAGCTAAGCCAGACACTTTGTAATCCTTTGTTCAGTTAAGCAAGCATTGAATACTATAACCTTAATATAGTCATTCATTAGATTTCCTTCCCCTCTATGCCTGATTCATTATACCTCTTCAAAAAAAAGCCAATGTTCTTTTTTATCTCCTAAGGGATTGGCCTGTTTATTAGCAATTCATGGCAGCTGAAGGAAAGTAGTAAGTGATAGTGATACATGGAACTAAAAAGTGCTCAAATGCTGTTCAAACCTGAGCTGCTCTCATCAAGCCCTTGAAAGGGAATTATGCTCTTGGTTTTAGCTGTTGACTTCACCTTTGTGCACAATGGCAGCCAAGAGTATGTAATTTCATGCCCTCTCTCTAGACTAGCTCTTCCCTAAAATGAGACATTAAATGAAAAAAAAAAAAAAAAAAAAAAGATGATTTCTTCTGGAATAAAATACTACGTAAATATAATCCAAGTGTGAAAACAGAAGACTTAATAAGAATGACAAGTAAAATACATATAGAACTTAAGCCTGTGGCTTTAGCAGGTCACATACCAGGATGAGCAAATGCAGGCAGAGGCTGTATGACTGGGGGCGCCCCGTTAGCCAGGGGGGGCACCCCTGCTGCAGGAACAGATGATACTAGCGGGGGAGACATCCCGACAACGGGAATGGAACCCATTGGCACAGGAGCAACAGCGGTCAGCGGTGGCATGCTGGCAATACCTCCCATACCTAAGAAGGGAAAATCCCAACAAAATTCACACGGAACCACATTTCAGCATTCAACAATAATTAACCCAGGAATGCATGGAGAGGAAAACCCTTTTCCAGTCATGATATACTCCCATTTAAAATCTGAATTCAGATTAATCCTTCTGAAAAGTATTAAACATTGTCAATGATCAGACGGAAAGGGCTCAAGACCTCGGCTTAGAGATCTACTGGCCAATGTTCACCAATAATAACCACAGTGGCCTGAAAGCCACCAAAGAGAAGTCAATTCAGAAATCCCCAATGAAGTACTTTTTGTAAAAAATCCTAATTGGTCACCACAGGAAATCAACAGGCAGAAAATAAACACTTAACCCACCTTCCCTTTACATACTGAACCTCAGAGGAATCAAACATTTGATGAGAAAGTTTCTGTTTATAAAAGTATTCTAGCAACAAAAAATGACAGAACTAAACTAAATGTCTCTTTTTCTTTTTTCTATCCTAACTTGTGATATTGTGACATTGTAAGAAATACAGATCTGATCTTTGGCCCCAAGTCCTTATTCTTGACAGAGCTCTGACGTGCATGTGCAGTTGCTCAGTCGTGTCCGACTCTTGCGACCCCATGGACTGTAGCCCACCAGGCTCCTCTGTCCATGGGATTCTCCTGGAAAGAATACTGGAGTGGGTTGCCATTTCCTTCTCCAGGGGATCTTCCCAACCCAGGAGTCAAACTGGCATCTCCTACATTGCAGGCGAATTCTTTACCGCTGAGCCATCGGGGAGGCCAGAAGAACTCCTAAAACCCTTTTAATATCCTGACTGATAGGAACATCTTCTGCCAAAATATCTGGTCTTAGTCCCTGGTTCATGACACAAGAGCTTTTAAGATCCTTGGAATCTCTGGAGTGGGAAGACTGTCATCTTGTGTTTGATGGGGAGAACAGACGGGGGAAAGTGAGCTAATCAAAGGCTGATGATTTCATCAATGAAGCCTCTGTTATGAAATTCCCATAACAACTCCTACACGATGGACCTCATTTCTGCACTGTATTGGTTACCACATTTGCCTCACAACTCCTACACAACAAGGTCTGGAGAACTTCCAGGCTGGTGGACACATCAGGTCCTGGACAACAGAAGCTCCTGCACTCAGCACCCTTTGGGACCTTGCCCTACACACCTCTCCATCTTCCTGCTCATCTGTACCCTTTATAATACCCTTTATAGAAAACCAGCAAATGTAAATACAAGTTTCTCAAAGTTTTGGGAGCTATTCTAGAAAATTAAAAAAGCGGGAGAAGGGTTTGCAGGAGCCTCTGACTCGAGTCAATCTTAAAGGAAATCAGTCCTGAATATTCATTGGAAGGACTGATGCTGACGCTGGAGCTCCAATACTTTGGCCACCTGATGTGAAGAGCTGACTCATTGGAAAAGACCCTGATGCTGGGAAAGACTGAGGGCAAGAGGAGAAGGGGGTGACAGAGGACGAGATGGTTGGATGGCATCATCGACTCAATGGCAATGAGTTTGAGCAAACTCTGGGAGATGGTGAAGGACGAGGAAGCCTGGCGTGCTGCTATCCAAGGGGTCACAAAGAGCCGGACATGAGTTAGCGACCAAACAACAACTCTAGTCTTGACTCTGTAGCCAAGTCAGACAGTACTGGGGCCCAGTACTTGTGACTCAAATCTAAAGTGAGGTCAGTCTTGTGGGACTGAACCCTTAAGCCGGTGGAATCTGACACTAACAACCAGAGTGAGCGTCAGAATTGAATTTATTTTTATTTTTTTTATTTTTTTAAACAAAACCACTCAGATGGTGTCCTCTCCCTCTTACTCTCCCAAAGGAAGAGAACGATCATCAATGGCCAATGGCAGCTGCAGAAGCAACACCAAGGACCGGCTTCCCGCTCAGGAGAGAACACTGCACCTCCTCCTAGTGGTTTCAGGTGCTTTACACGATCAGAGAAACTTCTCTAGTAACAAACTATAGAAATGATCCCTGAAAGTATAGTCTTCAGAATTGAATTTAATTGTAAGATATAAAGTCAGTGTCCGCAGAGTTAGAAAGTTGGTTGGTGTGGTTTTTCTGGATACAAAATTCTCAGCCGATTCCTTCCTTGAGAATCTTAAATATGTCACTCCATTTCCTTCTGGCAGGATGAAAAGTCAGAAGATGTTCTAATTCTCTTTCTTGTTAGCCGTGTGCTTTCTTTTTGCTTGTGCCCAAGTGATTTTTTGTTTTACTAGAATGGATCTTAGTTTTGATCCTCTCCAGGACAATATTTCCTAGGCCCGTGCTGTATTTGTTCAAATTTAGTTTCAAACCCGCCGTGTCAGGAAAGCTGTCTTGAACTAGCTTTTCTCATTTCCCTTCCCTTGCTCTGGTTTTCTTCTTCAGAGGCCCCAACTAAGCAGCTAGTCAGTTCTCTTCGCCTTTGTCATCTGGCACTTGTTCTCAAATTCTTTTTGTCTCTTTTTGTTTCTTTTTAACGCCCAAAACTGTCCTCTTCTTTTTGCTTTCTGTTTCTCTTCAGTCTCTCTTGTGCTGCCTCTGGTTCACTCTTCATTTCTGAAACAACTTTTTCTTTTATGTCTCATTCTTTCCAGAGCGGTCACCTGATTTCTGGACTTTTAAAAAACTCGGATTGATGCCAGTCGTTCATGACTTGCACCATTTTCTTAGCTCCTCTTGGCTTGTTTTGAAATAGTCGGTCACTGGTGTGCGGTCACTGTCCACGAGGGTGCTGCTTGTCTCTCCGTCCTCTCCTCTCTAATAATAACTATGTGTGGGATTTGACCCCACCTGATGCTGCCTGTTGCTCCTTTTGATGTGTGAGCCTGGCTTCCTGGGAGGGTCCAGGCTCCTCCCCCACGTAGGTCTGGACCTTCTCATCCTCCTGTCTCTGTGACCCTGCCCTGTTTAATCTTAATTCCACTCCCAGTCATTCCTCCTTGGTGTGGGATCCGGTCATCAAAGGCAGCCTTGTTAGTCAGTTTGAAGAGTCCATAGGGACCAGATCTTGCAAGTCTTCTAATCCAGGGACAACCCTCATGATTACTGTCTTAACACCATGATTTGTCCATTCAGTTACCTACTCAGCTTTTAAACTGCCCCTCTTACCAAGTGATGGCCTCTTGAATGAATGGCATTTTCTGGATACCTCTAAACAAACACATCCCCCAGAGGCAAGGTTTCAGATGCCATCTCTCTTGACAGTGCTAAGTCTCAATTCATGAAATTTTCCACGCTCTCCTCAACCACTGAGTTTTCCCCTTGACTCTAAAATCATGGGAGCCTTTCCAACCATCAACACGCTGTCCTTTAGCTGACAGGCTCCACCTCACGGTTGAGCTTTCCACCCTCCCAGGCCGCCAGCAGGCATCTGTCCCTACCACTCCAAGGAAACTGCTCATCAAAGTTAAGTGAAAGCACAGCTGCTCAGTAGTGCTCGATTCTTTGCAGCCCCATGGACTATAGCCGGTCAGGCTCCTCTGTCCATGGGATTCTCCAGGCAAGAATACCAGAGTGGGTTGCCATTCCTTTCTCCAGGGCATCTTCCTGACCCAGGGGTTGAACCCAGGTCTCCCGCACTGCAGGCAGATTCTTTACTGTCTGAGCCACTAGGGATGCCCAAGATCAGGCCCAAACCCATCTTATCAAATGTCAAATCCAATCACTCTCACATCCTATTCTTACTCAGTGCCTCAGAAGCAACTCTTCCCTGGTAGCTCAGCTGGTAAAGAATCCACTTGCAATACAGGGGACCCTGGTTAGTTTACTGGGTCAGGAAGATCCCCTGGAGAAGGGACAGGCTACCCACTCCAGTATTCTTGGGCTTCCCTGGTGGTTCAGACAGTAAAGAATCTGCCTGCAATGTGAAAGAGTTGGGTTCAATTCCTGGGTTGGGAAGATCCCCTGGAGGAGGGCATGACAACCCACTCCAGTATTCTTGCCTGGAGAATCCCCATGGACAGAGGAGCCTGGCAGGCTATAGTCCATGGGGTCACAAAGAGTCAGACACGACTGAGTGACTAAGCACACGACTGAGTGACTAAGCACAGCACAGAAGCAACTCAAACATGGAGCGCTGCCCCCTTGAAACAAGGTGTGATCTTAAGTGTTCTGCCTACTCTAGCTACACTCTGTCAACCTAAATAAAGAGGGACATTGAATCACCAGAAGTTGAGCTTATGCAGGAATAGCAGAAGAAATGCAATTCTGATGTCTTTCTTTGTTTGCTCTCTCTTGATGGGAGGCATGTGGGATCTTAGTTCCCCAACCATGGATCGAACCCGTGCCCCCTGCAGTGGAAGTGCTGAGTCTTAACCACTGGACCATGAGGGAAGTCCCAAGAATTGCAATTCTAGACATACCAACTGTAGTAAGCTACAAGTGAGTCCTTTGAGGGTCTGGGGTGGGCTGGATTTATGGGTAAGGATCATAAAGATGGGGGAATTCAGTTAGAATCCAAGCAGTAAGCTCACTGGCCTGAGGAAGAGGAGAGACTCTTGGTGGAGGTTCATCAGTCTCAGTTTCAGTTTTCTGTAAATGCCTGATCAGTAGCACCTCTGTTCTTAAGTTTCATTTTCCTGAGGATTCATGCGTGAGATTCTCCACTGCATATATCCTCCGGTTCCATTTAAGATTGAGATCCTCTCACAACTTTCTCTCTAGGATCCTATATCCAGTCCCAGGGCTTTCAATGCCATCCAGACTCAAACTCACCAGAGCTGAGAATCCCTCCTGTGTTGCAGACATACAGATTTACCTGCCTCCCTAATATCTCGACTTCGAAATCACCAAGGCCTTTCAAGCCTGATATGGTCAAAATCTGACTTACTTTTCCTCCACAATACAGGATATGATGAAACTAATTCTAAGCTATTTTCCACATTATCACTGGCCAAATCTAAATTACCATAATCTCTTGCCTATGGAAAAAGCCTCCTTATTGATGTCCCTGATTTTACGCTTGTCCCCTGTAATCCAGTCTTCAGATAACACAAATGACAAAACAACAACAAAAAACCCACACAAAAAAACCAAAACCATCTTCAGATAACATAGATTATATATTTCTAAATATCTATCAGCCATTTACACCCTGTTTAAAAGCTTTCAACTGAACTTACTTAGAAAAAAATGCTAGTTCTTCAGTGGTTTCAGAGGTAAAGAATCCGCCTGCAGTATGGGAGCCCTGGGTTCGATCCCTGTGTCAGGAAGATTCCCTGGAGGAGGAAATGGCAACCAACTCCAGTATTCTTGCCTGGAGAATCCCATGGACAGAGAAGCCTAGCACACTGCAGTCCATGGGCCCGCAAAGAACTGGACATGACTAAGCGACTTTCAGTTCACTTAGTAGTTTTATTAGGTCCCAAACCACCTGGCTCCTACTTTATCTCCCCGACCTGAAGCCCTAAGGACATCAGGTGCAAGTCTCTCATTATTGTTCCTCTGACACACCAAGCTTTGCCTTAGGACCCGTTGTTTTTGCCAGGAGGGTTCTCTCCCCCCATACCTAAGCCAGCTCAAAAGTTACTGCCTGGGTAAATTCTCCCTAACCACCTGGTCTCAGGAGAAATAACAATAACCTCAGATATGTAGATACAGATCTGTCATAGGCACCCTTATGGCAGAAAACAAAGCGGAATTAAAGAGCCTTTTGATGAAGGTAAAAGAGGAGAGAGAAAGAGCAGGCTTAAAACTCAACATTCAAAAAAACGAAGATCGTGGCATTTGGTCCCATCACTTCATGGCAAATAGATGGGGAAATAATGGAAACAATGACAGACTTTATATTCTTGGGCTCCAAAATCACTGTAGATTTCAGCCATGAAATTAAAAGACACTTATTCCTTGGAAGTAAAGCTATGACTAACCTAAACAACATATTAAAAACCAGAGACATTACTATGCCTACAAAGGTCCATCTAGTCAAAGCTATGGTTTTTCCAGCAGTCATGTATGATGTGAGAGTTGGACTATAAAGAAGGCTGAGTGCCAAAGAATTGATGCCTTCGAACTGTAGTGCTGAAGAAGACTCTTGAGAATCCCTTGGACTGCAAGGAGATCAAACCAGTCAATCGTAAAGGAAATCAAACCTGAGTATTCACTGGAAGGACTGATGCTGAAGCTGAAGCTCTAATACTTTGGCCACCTGATGCAAAGAGCCAACTCACTGGAAAAGACTGATGTTAGGAAAGATTGAAGGCAGGAGAAAGAGATGACAGAGGATAAGATGGTTGGAGGGCATCACTGACTCAATGGACATGAGTTTGAGCAGGCTCCGGGAGATGCTGCAGTCCACGGAGTCGTGAAGAGTCAGATACAACTGAGTGCCTGAGCAACAGCCACCTGGTCTTCTCTGCGCCTCTCATGAGTGCGTGGGCACCAAGTTGCTTTAGTCTCCACTCTTTCCAACCCTGTGGACTGTAGCCTGCCAGGCTCCCTTGTTCATGGGATGCTCTAGGCAGGAATACTGAAATGGGTTGCCATGCCCTCCCCCAGGGGATCCTGACCCAGGGATGGAACACAGTTGAGTTCTTTACCACTACTGCCACCTGGGAAGCCCTGGGTCTCTGTCATATCACCCTGTTTCACGGAACTATTTGTCTATTTGTTTCTTCCCCTAACTTGCCAACAAGCTCCACAGTAACTGGAGTCATGAGGTCTTACTCACCACCCCCTTCCCAGCAACTAGGACACAGAGTCAGGGCTTAAAGATATTGATTGTTTTGACCCAGTAAAACTGTGGACTCTGGCAAAAAAACAGAAACAATCACAACCTCTCCCTGAAAGAGCTGAGTCCAGAGTCAAAGGAGAATGATGGTGTGTGCAAATACACTGAAGGAGAAGGTAGGAGGCACATTCACCGCAGAATGTCCTGGAATACGGCCGGGCACCCTTAAGCAAATCACAGTGTCACTGCACCCCATTTTCCTCTTCTCAACAAAATGACTATTCAACCTCTAGCCAGCCTAAATTCCATGGGGCATTAACATTTACATTAACCTTGGGAGAGTGGTGAAGCCCCATGTCACTCTGATGATCTGGTGATAATGAAGGTGGGAAGAGAGAAGGAAAAGAGGAAACCAAAGGCTTTGAGGACAACTGAGTTTAAACAGGCTCTGCCTCCCTTTCAGAAACATGAAAGAAAGTGTTACTCGTGAGTCGGGTGTGACTGTTTGCAACCCCTGCACTGTAACCCTCCAGGCTCCATGGGATTCTCCAACCAAGAATACTGGAGAGGGTAGCCATTCCCTTCTCCAGAGAATCTTCCCAACCCAGGGACTGAACCTGGGTCTCCCACCCTGCAGGCAGACTCTTTATCGTCTGAGTCACGAGGGGAGCCCCTTGGAACACGCTTAGCTGTTCAACTTCTTGGCATCTCAGTTCTCTCCTTTGTGTAAGAGGATCAACAATCCATTGCACACTTTCAGCATTACTGTTGTGACCAAAAAACACGCTACACATGAGGACAGACCACAGGGCTAGAAAACCCATGGTCAGACAAAGTCTCATACTAATTAGAAAATACTGATAATAGTAATAAGTTATGTTTTCAAGTAGCCAGAAGAATCATAAGAAAAAAATTACTTTGGCAAAGGCAAGATTTTTGAGTAAACTTGGGCAAAAGTGGGGATTGGGACCGTGTACTTTTAACTTCTCTTTATCATCTGTTATTCCCTCACGATTAATCCTCTGGAAAAGAGTTTACTGAGAAGGTCGATGTGACAAGAATGATGGGAGGAAAGGCAGTGGAGAAGCCAAGGGGAAGAGCTAAGGTCTGAATGGCAGGAGGGCAGTTAAGAAATCCCAGTTTCGCAGGGACCTCCCTTGGGGTTCAGTGGTTAAGACTCCAGCATTTCCACTGCAAGGGACATAGGTTTGATCCCTGGTCGGGGAACTAAGATTCTATATACTGTGAGGCATGGCCAAAAACATTTAAAATATATTTTTAAGTTAAAAAAAAATCCTGCATATGTATACCTGTGGCTGATTCATGTTGATGTTTGGCAGAAACCAACAATATTCGGTAAAGCAATTATCCTTCAATTAAAAAAAAAAAAAATCCTGGCTTCCTTTAGAGGCTGGGCAGGTTACTTAAGTGACTGTAAAACCCTCTGTACAATGATGGGACTGCTCCTGAAAATAAATCAGCAATATCCCTAGAGCTGAAATTCCTACAGCAGAATGGAATAAGAGAAGACATATTATATGTCAGAGGAAGAATTACCGACACCTGGGTTTGAGGGAAAAAGAGGAAATGGGATGCCTGTGGTTATCTGACCCTTGCTCCACACCAAGGTTTCTTCTTGCAGCCTCAGAAGGGAGGCCAAAAGCAAACCAAACACCCTGTAGTTGTTTTAGCTACAAGCACCATCAGGCATTCAGAGCAACCGCCCCTTTGAAATGAGCTGGTTAACCAAGGGCTCAGAACTGGGAATACATGGTGGAAGATGGCCAGGGAGAGCACTGGTCCCTTGGAGCAGCCCACAGCACTGCTCACCTCTGCCCTTCCACCTCTAGCTCTCATGTGACTTTGAGTTGCTCCTCCTCCTCCTAGATCACTGTCCTATTTGCCTAACCTAAAACCTGGACCTTTCCCCTTAACGTACCCAGACTTGTGGCCAAACTCACCGAAAGAAAGGCAATGCATAGTGTGCTTTTAATAGTGAATCTCTTAAGTACACCATTTATTTATCTCAGCTAATCATGAATTGTGGGCTTCCCAGGTGGCTCAGTGGTGAAGAACCCACCTGGAGATACAGGAGACACAGGAGATGCGGGTTCGATCCTTGGGTTGGGAAGATCCCTTGGAAGAAGAAATTGCAAACCACTCCAGTATTCTTGCATGCAAAATCCCATGGACAGAGGAGCCTTGCGGATTAGTCCATGGGGTTGCAAAGAGTCAGACACAACTGAGAGTCTGAGCACACATCCATGGTTAACTGTATCGGGGACAGCCTGAATGACTATGACTGCCCCTCCCTAACCTCCTTCCCTTTACCACCTGTCATCAGATACATCAGGACGAAGGGAGAGAGGGTAACTCTATCCACCATGTTTCTGTTTTGTTTAAACTGTCTAAGAACTTTCCCAAGAATCACATGTTGGATCTTATTACTGTAATCTTTAAATCAACCTAAATAATTAAAGCCTAGGGTGAGAACAGAGAAGAAATCAGAACTGTTGGGGACTTCCCTCGTGATACAGCAGTTAAGACTCTGCTAGCTTCCACTTCCTTGGTGGCTCAGTTGGTAAAGAATCTGCCTACAATGAGGGAAATCTGGGTTTGATCCCTGGGTTGGGAAGATGCCCTGGAGCAAGGCATAGCAACCCAGGCCAGAATTCTTGCTTAGAGAATCCCCATGGGGACAGAGGAGCCTGGCAGTCCATGGGGTCGAAAGGCCTAAGTGACTAAGCACAGCACAGTACAGCTTCCACTTCAGGGGGCACAGGTTTGATCCCTGGTCAGGGAACTCAGATCCGACATGCCACACAATAAAGTTCAAAAAATGAAAAAGAAAAAGCAGAATTGACAGTGATCTTAGTCAACTAATTATCATTTAATTGCCTTTTTCTTTTTATTTTTTTGGCTATATCATAGGGCATGTGGGATCTAGTTCCCTGACCAAGAATCAAACCCATGCTTTCTGCATTGGAAGCTTGAAGTCTTAACCACTGGACTGCCAGGAACATGCCTACCAATTAATATTTAAGAAAAACGTCTGACTAAAAGACAGCACTTTATGGAATTATGTTTTAAATTGGGATAATAACTTCCCCCCACCCCCGGCTGTGGCATTTTCTGCTAAGAAGTAACATAATGTAACCAAGTGCCTCAGCTATCATTAAAAAAATACATTTCTCTTGATACTATAAACAAAAGGAGCACAACGAACAAAATGATGCTCTAGAAAACAGAAAACCAAAGGGAAGTATGTGAAGATGTGAAGAAGGGTCAAGAGTCCAATAGGGGCAGGAGAGAGACAGAAGATGTGACAGACACTGCAAGTTTAGGCCTTTTTCCTTGACAATCTGCACCTTTGCTTTCATTTCTTTCTTTTTTTTTTTTTTTCGCTTTCTCTCCTTCCAGCATTATCTTTGTGCACAGGGCCATCATTTTCCAGACTGAATGTCTCCTACAATTTCAGTGCTACAAACTGAGATAGCAGGGGGAGGGAAATATTTATTTTAAAAACATACGATGAAATAGAGAAACCGACTCCTTTTACACTCACCAAACGCTGGTGCACTAGAAATAGCAACTGGTTGCTGTTTCATGACAGGAGGAAGTGCAGAGGGGAGCTGATATCCTTGGAGCTTCAGCTTGATGAGTTTCATAGCAATGGAAAACTCCACTTGATCCATCCTTCCATCATTATTCATATCAGCGAGTGCCCTGCAGAACAACAGCATGGGCTGAGAATGACTGTGACCTCAAAAGAACCTTTCCCAAACCAACAGTCCCACCCACACAAAAACTAAAGAGTCAGCTCCCTTGGTCCCAGAGAAAACAAAACAAAACTTGTTTACCAAGCTGCAGGGAAAAACTGAATAGGTTTTACATAACTACGAATTATGTTTTACTGTGTCAGTCTTTACTTATATGCATGCATTATTTATATGATACACAAGGTTAATTTTCAGTCTGAATGTCAGGACGCATACTATGGACACCAAATGGAGCTTGTTTTTGGAGCGATGAAAATGTTCTCAATTGGATAGTGGTGATGGTTACACAACTCTGAACAGACTAAAAAACCACTCAACTGTACATTTTAAAACTGAATTTTGTTTATAAATTATGTGACAATAAAGCTATTACGGGGGAAACAAAGGTATTTGGAAACAAGAGTTTATTTCTAGATTCTTGATTAGATTGCATCATCTCATCTGTGGGGCTCTACAAGCCTCACCATGGGGATGTGACATTATGCTCTACTATAATATAATACTGGCATACTTTTAAAGCTGTGAAAATTAATTAAATGAGCTTACAAACACACTATCTAAAAGTGGTGTTCAAACATAAATGGTCAAGCACAACTTTCAATAAGCTGTTTATAAAGTTTCTCAATGAAGAGTAACCAAACAGAAGAACAGAGTTTGGACTTGCAACCGGAAACTACATTTTGGCAAACTGAAACTACATGTGACTTAACCTCTTCTGCACAAAAAACGGTCCTTCGGATTTCATTCGCTGAAGTCTAGATATCAAAGGCCTAAAGATTTATTTTTTGAAACCTGTCTTAACAAAATTTTTATTTGAAACTTCAAATGTTAAGACCTGTTACTCCAATTAAAATGCTTAATCCTTAGCCGTCTTTTAAATGAGCCACAGACTGTGTCCACAAAAGAAAATTACGTTATGTAGAAAATAACCCTACATGGCTGGAGTTAATGAAAAGTAGTAAAACATGAGGCACAGAGAAAAGTGTCATAAAAAGATGACAAACCTTTAAAAATGTTAAAAATTCTAAAAATCAACACTGTCTCTCGGGAAAATTTGTAAAGGAAACACTATGGCCACAGGAACCATCCTTCTGCCTCAGATAGCAGCTCCCCTGCCAGCAATGAGCCCTCCAGCAAACCACACCATGGAACCTGAATTTCTCTCACTGCTAGTGGGCTTCAGCATCGCTCGCCATGTTTCTTGAGCACTTGGACTCATGCTTCTATGAATTGCTCATTCACATCCTTTGCCAAGTTTTCTGATGGACTGCACGTCTTTTCCTTGTCAGTTTAAAAGAGCTCATTGTACATTACATATCAACTGTTTATCTGTCAGTTGCTGAAAGAATTTTTTAAACTTTGTCTATTTTGTGTAATTCTTTAGCATACAGAAATTCTACATTTTTATACATATAAAATATTTCTTTGATCACATAGCTTTCTTTTCTGAGACTGTATTACTTTATTACATTTCAACCTTTAAACTGACTGTAATTGCATATATGTGTGGTATGTTACCCCAGGGTTCAATCAGATTTCCATCAGATAGATGGATACCTAACTTTCCCAGCAATATTTAGGAACCAAGCCATTCTTTTCCCGCTGAAGCAGAAAAATATTTTTGTGGTTTATTAAATGTTTATATGAAATGAGATCTATTTCTGGATTATCTACTCTGAGTAATTTCCAGGTCAACGTGACAATAATCTGATTGCACTGACTCGAGTATCTGGCAAAGCTTATTTTAAAAAAAAAACTTGTTGTGTTGATGTTTGGCAGAAACCAACACAAACCTTTCAATTAAAAAAATAAATTAATAATTAAAAAAAAATTTGTTGGATGAATGTAGAGACTGTCATACTGAGTGAAGTAAGTCAGAAAGACGAATACCACATGACATTGCTTATATGTGGAATCTTAAAAAAAAAAAAAAAAGAGTAAAATGAACTTATCTACTAAACAGAAACAGAGTTACAGATGTAGAAACAAACTTATGGTTACCAGGGGGTAAGGCAGGGAGATATAAATTGGAAGACTGGGGTTGACATATACACACTACTGTATATAAAACAGATAACTAATAAGGACCTACAGTATAGCACAGGGAGTTCTACACAATACCTTGTAATGGCCTACATGGGAGAAGAGTCTAAAACAGAGTAGATATATGTGTATGAATAACTGCTTCACTTCACTATACAGCAGAAACTAACACAACACTGTAAATCCCAATAAAAATGTTTTTAAAAATTTGCTTGGCTACTCAGACATTCTTTTTCCCTATGAACTTTAAGATAATTTATCTATTCTACAAACAACTCTCTTGAAATCCAAGATGAAACTGCATTAGATATATTAATTTTTATAGAACTGACATATTTATGATAATTTGTCCAAAGAAAACAGTACATACAGTCCTCTTAATGTTAAAAAGATTACATCACTTTCTCCATATAAGTAATTACTATTCTCGTTAAATGGGGTCTAAGGAATTTTATCATTTCTGTCACTCAGACAGAACATGTTCCTCATTTCCATATTTAGATGCTTATTTCAAACACAGAGAAAAAATTTGCCTTTAATAATCATCTCTGCTGGCTCATCAATCTTACCAAACTTCTGTGAAACTTACACAATCACCTAACCAGCAAAAGAGTTAGCTTTCATTTCTTAATAGTTATACCATTCCTCTCTCTCACTATTCTTACTATCTCCATCACATTACTGAGTGAGCATTCCAGCTTAGTTCTGAGTTTAAGTTAACTGGCTGTAGGGTTTCACTGTTTAGTGTAATATTTGGTACTGATTTTTAGAAAGTAATCTGACATATTTAAGCGGTTCCCTTTTCTACAAGAAATGCTTGCTATACATTTTATCAAATGTCTAATCAGCATTTAATGACCTGATCACACACATCTTCTTTTTCCTTTTATCTGCTGATATAATATGGATTTCCCTGGTGGTTCAGACGATAAAGAATCAGACTGCAATTCAGGAGACCTGGGTTCAATCCTTGGGTCGGGAAGATCTCCTGGAGAAAGGAATGGCTACCCACTTCAGTATTCTTGCCTGGAGAATTCCATGAACAGAGGAACCTGGCAGGGTACAGTCCATGGGATCGAAAAGAGCTGGACACAACTGAGCGAAATAATGTTGAGGGAATTCTTTGACCTTGAACTAATCCTGGCATAAACTCAAGTTGGTCATAGTTTTTGTACCTTGTAGAATTCCATTTGCTAAGATTTTGTTTTCATTTTTCTGTGTCTGTGATCATAATTGAGATTAGTCTCTGGTTGCTTTATTTTTAGTCTGTTTTTCAGGTTTCATAAAGTAAGTTGAATCAATAAAATGAAATGGTGTGCTTTCTTTTACCAATTTTTTTTTGGGGGGGAACACTGTGCAGCATGTAGGATCACAGTTCCCAGGGATCGAACCTGTTGCCCCACCCCACAGCACAAGCATGGAGTCTTAACCCCTAGACGGCCACAGAAGTCCCTTGAATATTTTTAAAAAGACATTCAGGTATTTCAAATGGCTTTCAAGGATATAATAAAGGTTCCCAACAATCAATACTGACATTCATACTTTACAAAAAAAAAAAAAAAAAAAAACCCGGCAGATAGATTCCTACTTTCTATTCCACACACTACTGCTCCCAAAACACATTTTCTAGAGAGAAACAAAAATATCTAGTGTGGGATAATGAGTGGGTTAGGGGAAAAAGACTTTCTAGTAATGACATAATTAGCAAAAGCCTCAATGGGAGAGGAGAGGAAACAAGTAATGCTCAGGTTCTAAACATTCATTAAAATCCCAAAACACTTCTAACAATTTTGTGTGAATTTTTTTTAAAACTTCTTCTGCTCAACTAACATAACATAGCTGTTGGGATTCCTTGGTAGTAAAAATTCTAAGGTCTTTTTAGAATTATAGCAGTTATTCCTACAAAGCTCAACTCTCTCCAATCCCTCCTAAGACACTGGAAAAGAGTCAGAATTCTATTTCTCAAATTTTCTCTGCAAAAAATTATTTCAGCTCTGCTATCCACTTCATCTCGTGTGTGTGTGTGTGTGTGTATGCTCAATCACTTAGTCTGACTCTTTGTGACCCCATGGACTGCAGCCTGCCAAACTCCTCTGTCCATGGAATTCTCCAGGCAAGAATGCTGGAGTGGGTTGCCATGCCCTCCTCCAGGGGACCTTCCTGTATCAGGGATCGAACTCATATCTCCTGCACTGGCAGGTGGATTCTTTACCACTGAGCCACCTGGGAAGCCCACTTTATGTATTTATAGTTATTTCTCAGTTTACTCTGTTCTAATAATCACCCCAGAAGACTAACTAAAAGTCTGAGAATCCTGAAATTAAATTCACACAACTTCCAAAGTTGAAAAAAGTATGATAAAAATATTTTAAATAAAAAGTAAGTGAAACAATATTTATGACTCTTGAATACAAACTGATCTTAAACACGATATTTAGTCTGATATTAAAATCTATATATAACAACAGGCATGGTGGAGATGAGAAAAGGTCCACAAATATACTTAATACTAAGGGTAAGTTTTTTGTTCGATTTGTACAAATAAACCAAATATTGCTCTTATATCCTATGGGAAAAAGGGCTTCAACTCCAAGCGTAGGAAAATCTGGCAACATCTGCAGAACTACATATGGATTTACTCTTTGATGCAGCAACTCAATCCTATGAATATACCCTGAAGGGACACCTCCAACAACACAAAAACACATGCTTTAGCTCATTCTTCGCTGCATTATTCGTAACTGTAAAATATTAGAAAAACCCAAATGCAGAAAACATAGGAAACTGGTTGAATAAACTATGGTATACCGTTCACAATGAGTATTACATAACTATAAAAAGAAAATAAAGATCTTTATGCAATGATATGAGTGATTTCTAGGATATGCTGTTAAGTGAGAAAAGGAAAGAACTAAAGAACATTTATAGGAGGTTACTTTCAAAGTAAAAGGAAGAGGAAATAATTTAAATTCACATACATATTAGGGACACGTTTTTTTCCCACAGAAATAAACAACAAAAGGATAATAAGCTTTTGGAACCTTGTTAATGTGTTACATATTCAAAACATAAAATTAAGTCCACAAAGATGAGAGCAGATCCCTGAACTGAATAAAAACTAAACCAAATAAAACTGGGGTCAGCTAGGGGTGGATAAACAAGGAGATCGGGGCTGACATACACATACTACCATATATAAAACAGATAACTAATAAGGACCTGCTGAATAGCCCAGAGAACTCTACTCCATACTCTGTAATGACCTATATGGGAACTGAATCTTAAAAAAAGAGTGGATGTATGTTCATATATTAACTGGTTCACTTTGCTGTCTAGCAGAAACTAATACAACACTGTAAATCAACTATATTTCAATAAAAATTAATTAAAAACAAAACAACAATAACAGAAAAACACAAATAAACCTAGTAGTATTTTGAATGAGTACATGTCCCCATAGGAAAAAAACTTATTCACGTAACCATTGAACACAGCACTTCATACATCCTCAGTCTGTAAACAAATGAACTATGAGGTACCCTTGAATGCCACTGAATAGGTTTGGGGTCTGCGGTGGACAAGCGTGTAGCCCTTGTGAAACTTACCTTGTCTGTATCGCATGATTCAGGGGAAAGAAGGACCTGTCTCCGCTCCATCTCATTCTCTGCACCAGACAGTTCCTTTAGGAGGCTACCTCACCCACAAAGGCTCATCGCAGGCTGCTCGCCTCCCCCGCCCAGATTAATCTGGTCTAGTCACTCACAATCTCTTTGTTTATTCACCCAACAACAAAAAAAATTTTTGACTTTGCAGCACAGCTTGTGAGATCTTAGTTCCCCAACTAGGGATTGAAGTCAGGTCACCTCAGTGAAAGTTCGGAGTCCTAACCACTAGACCGCCAGGGAATTTCCCAACAAATATTTTTTGAAAAGATCACTTACTAAGGTCTCCATTCAGGAACTAGGCTTACAACAAAGTTCCTGCCCTTGTTTCAGTGTAAGCAGACACTTCATAAGAAAACCAGTCAGGTTACACAACATATTGATAAGTGCTATTAAGAAATAAAGCAAGGGGACTTCACTGGTGATCCAGCGGTTAGGACTTTGCCTTTCAAGATAGTGGGTGTGGGTTTGATACCTGGTTGGGGACCTAAGATTCCACATACCTCGTGGCCAAAAAAAATCCCACCAAAACATAAAACTGAAGCAATATTGTAATAAATTCAATAAAGACTGGTTCACATCAAAAAAATCTTTGAAAAAAAAAAGGAAAAGAAATAAAGCAAAGTAATAGGAAAGAGAAGATGTTGCCAAGAGCAGGTGGGGAGAAGGAAAATTTTATTTTTTTGCCTTTAAAACTTTTTATTTTGTATCGGAATATAGCTGATTAAGAAACAATGCTGTGATAGTTTCAGGTGACCAGCCAAGGAACTCAGCCATGCATACCCATCTATCCATTTTTCCCCAAACTCTCCTCCCATTCAGGCTGACACACCACACTGAGCAGGATTCTCTGTGCTATACAGTAGGTCCTTGCTGGTGATCCATTTCAAACGCAGCCCTGTGTACATGTCCATCCAAAACTGAGAGGGAAGTACTTTAGACAAGTGCTCAGGAAGCCCTTCGAAGGGAAGGTGACCCATGAATCGAACCCTGACGGGTCATCAGCCAGATATGTAAGGATCTAGAAGAGCTGCAAGACAGGGAGAGGAAATGCCAAGTGCAATGACCCTGAGGCATTTAAAGAACAGAAAGAAGGTCAGTGAAACCGGAGTGCAAAAAATTAAGAAGGAAATGGTACAAAATAAAAGAGGGAAACAGCCAAGAGCCCAGTTCACATGGCCCTATGGCCTTGGTAACGACTTTGGGTTTTCTTGTCAATGAAAAGTTTTAAATGAATTTACCTTTTGTCGGGTTGGCAGGGGTGGGTGGGACGGGGTGGGTGCGGGGATTTACCTTTTCGAAAGATTGTTGGGTTGTTGCTTGGAGAATGGAATCTAAAGGGACAAGTGTGAAAGAGAGACTCCAGTCAGGATGGTCAGGTCATGGGCACAGTTATTCAGCCCACTGTGACAAACCAGGATGGTGGCAAAGGAGACAGAAAGTCAGGGGCCAGATTGGGGATAGAGTCTGTAACGGAGTCAAAAGTATATGCTGTGCAGGGTAACAAAAGGAGAGCAATCAGCCATGGCTCCCACCAGCTGGAGAGACGCTCACGAACATGAACTGAGATGGTGAAGACTCAGGAACGTCCTGGATGACTTCTGGGGGGCCAGGGACTTTAGCAAACTGATCTTGCTGGGGGCTGACGGCCCTCCTGACATGCTCAGAGGTTCCTAAGATGGTATCCTAAGGGGTGATTGCCCTGATGCCTGCCCCTAATTTCTGCCTCTGGCTTCCTCCTCCTCTCTCGGGGCCATTTCCAACCAGTGCTCCCTCTCTTCCCTCACTTCTCTCCTTAACAGCTTCTATCTCCACTTTCCATGGCCCCTGCTGCTGCTGCTGCTGCTAAATCACTTCAGTCGTGTCCGACTCTGCGTGACCCCATAGACGGCAGCCCACCAGGCTTCTCCGTCCCTGGGATTCTCCAGGCAAGAACACTGGAGTGGGTTGCCATTTTTTTCTCCAATGCATGAAAGTGAAAGGGAAGTCGCTCAGTCGTGTCCAACCCTCAGCGACCCCATGGACTGCAGCCCACCAGGCCCCTCCATCCATGGGAATTTCCAGGCAAGAGCACTGGAGGGGGGCACCATCGCCTTCTCCGTCCACGGCCCCTGCCGCCTCTGACTCCAAGGCCCTCATCCAACCGCTCTGTCTTCCCTCTGCCTTTCTTCTGTTCAAGGCTCTTGTCCATTGCCCTCTGCCTTGTTCTTTGCTGTCTCCACACCAGCCTGAGGTTGGAACGATGTGAAGCATTTAAGTCGCCAAAAGATAAGAGGATATTGGTGGCTTTCCTTTCAGCTCCTTAGTAGGAAGACAATTTCTAGGCAGATCAATCATCTTTGGTTGCTGTTATAATTTGGCTTTAAACACACTGACTTGACTCCGTCCTCTGAGGGAGAATTCAGGATTTCCTGTATTCTGAATTAGAAACTGGACTGGACAGATACGTATCTCCAAAGTATTAGTAGGTTACAGTTCCAAAGCTCATAAATAAATTAACTGGAGTACAGTTTCTACATGAATTCTAAGAGATATTCCCCAGCAGTCCCCATCACGTCTACATTTCAACTGTGGTCTAGAGCAAAGAAAGAAAGGCGCAAAGAGAAAGAGAAACTAGAAAAAGTTCCTAATTCTCAATATAAAAATTTTCTTCTTCTCCAGAGGAGTAGCACAGGGACTGCCTAAAACTCTATAGACTCAAATCCACTCCTCTATCAAAAGGGGCAGGGGCTTCCCTTTGACCCCATCAGAAAAACCACATGAGAACACAAGATTAGTATCAAAGATAGGGAGGAAAGCCTACTTCATCAGGTCAGCTGTTATTTATAAACTTAAAAACCAAAATATGAAGAGGTGAAGTACTGCTCAGGCTTATAAAGGGAATAGGCCACTGTACTGTGTGTGCTCAGCCGCTCAGTTGTGTCTGACTCTTTGCGACCCCATGGACTGTAGCCCACCAGCCTCCTCTGCCCATGGGATTCTCCAGGCAAGAATACTGGAGTAGGTTGCCATTTCCTCCTCCAGGGGATCTTCACGACCCAGGGACCAAGCCTGCGTCTCCCAAGTCTCCTGAATTGGCAGGTGGGTTCTTCACCCGCTGAGCCACCTGGGAAGCCCTGAAGAAGCCAGTGCTAAAAGATAGATCTTCCTCATACTCCGCGTCACACCATTCCAGCAGCTTAGCAGGACATCTGTGCCCCATAAAATTTACAATGACCTTTCAAAGCTATTTCTTTTGGGAAAAGATACTTAGAGGTGTGTTTTTTTGATTTGAGGGTTTTTGTTTGGCTAGGAGGGATCTTAGTTGCAGCATGTGGGCTCCAGTACCCCAGCCAGGGATCTAACCCCAGCCCCCTGCACTGACAATGTGGAACCTTAGCCGCTGGACCACCATGGAAGTCCCAATAGGTGTGTAAGTGTGTTTTGTTTTGTTTCTTCCCCCTAGTAGTAATTCTTGACGAAACTAAAATGCGCCATCACAAATTTAACAACATGTCAGAAAAGAAAGATAAAAAACATTTTGGATTTAACCTAAGTCTGCCAACTCATTATCTTCACTGTTAATACAATTTTTCACAATGAAAAGAAAAAGTTGGCAAAAATTACTTTAGTGCACTCTGGTAAACAAAACAGAAACAAACAAACAAACAAAAAACAGTTTTGTTTTGTTCTTTTTTTATTTTTGGCTTGTGGCATCTTAGTTCCCTGACCAGGAATCAAACCCAAGTCCCAGCAGCAGAAGTGCAGAGATGTAAGCTCTGGACTGCCAGGGAATTCCCCTATGCCCCACCTCAATTCCTCCACCAAAGAAAAAAAAAAGTTTGGAAAATTAGCTGTCTTAATTGAAAGAAGTGAAATTTATTAAATAATACTTTGTTTTTCTCCATTACACTTATTAACATGTGACACTTTTTATGCTGTTATTGACCATCTCCTTCCACTGAATTACAATCTCTATGAAAGCACAATTTGTGGCTGTTTTGTTCACAGCTATGTCCCCAGCACCTACAACAGTCATTGGTCCATAGTAGACATCTGACAGTTTTCCACTGCTGAGTGAACAAATGTTAAGTGAGATCTCCTTGCAGTAATTCATCACAAGACTGCTTCTTGAATGAACCTTCACAGATTGTAAATACAGTATAGGAGCAGAATTCAGTGAAAGAAATTAAATCTGGAAAAAGAAGAGTCTAGTGAGTGACCTTGGATGATTGTATGAAACACAATCACAAGAACACAAAGCAGAAGTTTAACACAGATGTCACAAGTCTTTCCCATTTAGACTTAGGCACTTAACAGGGCTGCCAGTGCAGTCTCCTGCCTGCAGTGCAGGAGATTTAAGAGATGCAGGTTCAGTCCCTGGATGGAGAAGCTCCTCTGGAGGGAGGCATGACAATCCACCCCAGTATTCCTGCCTGGATCATCCCATGGACAGAGGAGCCTGGCAGGCTACAGTTCACAGGGTCACAAAGAGTCAGACACGCTTGAAGTGACTGAGCACACTTAACCGACATGTCAATGACCCTGTGCTCACAGACACACAAGTGTTCTCTCTGTCTGTCTACCTCTCTTTGTGTGTTTTTCTCTCTACTTGTTACTTGATTTCAAAAAACTTGTTTGATTTTTCTGCTTCAAATAGATCAGAATTTAGTATAAGAAGGGTATAATAGTTAAAAGGGACAGTCTGGCAGCCAATATGCTGACAACCAGGAAAAAGAAAACAAAGCAGACACCAAAAAAAGCACAGGAATCTGGGTATCATTTAATTTCAATTCAAATATATCCACTCACAAATAATACATAAATTCCCATGTAAGTTTTGTTATGTCAGACCACAGTAAATCATTTTCATACTGATGACACTTATAATCAGGCTCATGTACTGTAGACTCCACTTAAAGGCAATAAGGAACTACGTCAACTTTATTAATTTCCATAAAATTAAAAATATTTTAAAGTTAATGAACTAAGGGGACAAGCAATTAGTTGGATAATTTAGCCAAGGTGGAACACCCAGTCCCTGATGACGACAGCAGGCACCTTCCTGAAGTTTTGTTTTGAGGACCTGTAATGTACCAGGGCCCACACTAAGGTCTTTGTATACAGTTTCTCTGCTAAACCACTCAACACTCCTATAAATAAATATGCATCTTCCCATTTTCTAGATTTGAAAACTGAGACTGACGGGGAGAGAATAAATATATGCTCCAAACCATAAAGATAGATAGTTGTACAGATGACGCAAACTACATATCATGTGTCCTTTTCACTACAGCAAGCTGTCTCCAAAACACTAAGAAACCCACGGAAATGAAGAATCAACTGTAAGAAACATGTGTTGCAGGAAAACATGGCCTCTTGGCCAAAGAATTCACCATACCTTCCCAAAGTCATAGACCTAGTACCCAAAACTATGTTGGCCACTCTTTTTCATTCATTCTCTTTCCAATGGTTTCAAAAGACTGAGTACTTATTTGTGCCAGTTAATCAAGGGATTCACCAATATTTATTATGTGCTCACCTTGTACAACATTGTAATAAATACTGGTTTTTTCACTCTTTCGTTGGTTATTTCCCTATTCAGCCTCAAATATTTTCTTTGCCTTTTATTCAATGAAAGATACAATACCATCACATTATAAACCAAGAAATGTGGGACACTCAGTTGAGTATGGGTGATGTGAATGAAGCCATAACAGTTGGTGAGAAAACATCAAAATGCAAATTTCTCAACTGGGAAGTCAAATTTACAACAGTGTTATCTTGCAAATGTCACCACTTTTTCTAATTTCCATATCAGAAAGATAATTTTCAGAAGTATTTCTCTGGTGGAAGCATATTTCAGACTACAGATACACGTTTTCCTTCTATAATTTAAGAAATTAAGATTAGACATTACTGAACTATGTTTTTTTACAACCTTCTGTATATATGAAGCTCCAACTTACCATATCTGTGCTAAAACAGGCTGAGGTAACCCAGATTGAAAAAAAAAGTTTCTAGCTTGATCACCTGTAAATTAAATGGATAAAGTTTTAGAAGAAAATAGTGGATGACAGAAAACTCCTATGTCAAAATTACAAAAATGAAAGAGGCTAACAATCTAGTAAATACTAAACTTAATACATTTTAAAAGCCAAATGATAAGTTTATAAGTAACAATAAAATGAATACATCAGCATTGACTTTAGAAGGTAACACTTAAAAAAAAGTGTCTACCATTATGTAAGGGTAGACTATGTTAATAAATCTGCTAGTAATTAAAATGGTAACAGCTACATATTATGAAAAAGTGTAGCCACAGGAATCCCCAAGAAACTGACGACCCATACTTCTACTTTACAAAAGAGTTCTTTGTTATTCCCATTTACCTACACTTCAAATTATTGGTACTGCTAACATACTTATGGAGAATGAGTAAGAATGATCAAAAGAATGACATCAATGACTAAGAATTAATAAGTTAAAGAGAACTGAGACAAACATACACAAAAACAAGTCTCCAGGAAATCTAGACTCCATTTTCTCTAAAGCTAATTCCTGAAAAGTAATCAAACAGGAAAGAAACTAGAAAAGGCAAAGTACAAACGAATCTTTAAGGACACAGTAATAAAGAAAATGTTTTTAAATGTTCATATCTCTTAATTTACTCAAGTTTCTCAAGCCAAGTTCAAGGTTAGAATTAAGGAAGTGTTTTTACTCAAGGACCACAGTCCAATGCTACAATTACTTAAAGAATGTGATCCATTAATTTAACCAATTCCTACCAGTGATATGCCTAAAACAGTGACGTGGCATCCATTGAAAACTGCAGAAAGGCTTGAGTGCATTGGAGGAAAAGTAACTGTGAAAATACAGAATCCAGGCTAAGTCAAAATAAGCATAGTATATCTTTGGTCATAGGTGCCCACCTTCACTCTGCATAATAGATTTTCCCCAGATATATGCACTATGGTAAGTAAAAATGTAAAAATACTGACTCCAATTACCAGTAATAAATCCAGATATTGGCTTTAAACTATGGAACTGTTGATCATGCTTTGCTCTTTCCTCTACAGTTATGGCCCAAATATCCAGGCTGCCTACAAGCCAAAGAAAAGACAAAGGAATTATTCAACGAAAAAAGAAAAACAATGTGCTCACACAGCTTCCACAGCACTTATATGGTCAGTATATTATAAACCATTTGATAAATTACCATCTGTTTGTCCTTGGAAGTTGTGAATATAAAGTTAGAAAACTAAGAGTAGTCACATACACAGTACTATGTATATAATAGATAATAATAAGAACTATACAGCATTGGAAACTCTACTCAATACTCTCTAATGTCCTAAATGGGGACAGAATCTAAAAAATAGTAGATGTAAGTCTATGTGTAACTGATTCACTTTGCTGTACAGCAGCAAGTAACACAACACTGTAAATCAACTATATTGCAATAAGATAACTTTTTAAAGGAAAAAAAGAGAGAAAAGTAAGAGTAAAGCAAGCAAAAAAAAAAAGACATTAACATATATTCTTTGTGAAAGTTACAGAAAAATTGAGCTTCACTAAATTAGTATTCTAGTTGATTCCATGAAAATCTTTTTGGAGTGATAAAAATACTCAAATACTAGTAACTTTTATAGAATGTAGATTATAATTCACTGAAACTGATTTTAAAAATGGGAAATGAGTATCCTGGGGAAAAAAAAAAACAACAATGACAAACCAGAGAAAACAGGATTAAGTTCTTCAGTTTCAGCTCCTGGACTGACCAGATATCCCCTCATTTCTGAGACTGTCCTCCCTTTAGGGCTCCACCAGGCCCCTCTGTCCATGGGATTCTCCAGGCAAGAATACTGGAGTGGGTAGTCATTCCCATCCCCAGGGGATCTGCCCGACCGAGGGATCAAACCCATGTCTCCTGCATTGGAGGCAGATTCTTTACCATCTGAGCCACGAGGCGAGCCCACTTTAGTATGAGGTCTCCTCACATGAATTCACCAAAATAACTCTTGATTACATAGGAAAAAGGCTTTCAGAAGTTCAGATGTCTTCCCAAATGGTGGGAACAGACAATACATGAAGGGGCAGGTCTGATATGACAGTGATAGTCAGAGCAGCAATTCATTCCGTCACTGGAACTGTACTTGCTGAAAGCTTTGTATGTGCCAGGCACTGCGACAGAAATCAGGGATAAGAGGGCGACCCAGGCAGATCAGATCCCTCACAGGTCTGACAGTCCTCAACGTCTGTGGCCCTGTCAAAATTCGTCGAGTAAGAGCAAACTCCAACAAACAAACAAACAAAACAAAAATGTGCTCAGTGATTAAGAAGGGGCTCAAAGACAAAACAGAAAATAAAATAATAACATGAATGGTTTTGAAAAGATTGCAGATTTCTGCACTAAGAATCCCAAAGAGACTTTTCCTGATGTGATCACAGGAATGAGGCTTTGGGCTGCCTTACTCTCTTCATGGTGACCAGGTGCGACAGTTGCCAAGAGATACTTTGGCAACCGTATCTCTTTAAAACAAAACAAAACATGGCCAGTAAGGGAAACCAACATTTAACACTTTCCTAAATGGCAACCCACTCCAGTGTTCTTGCCTGGAGAATCCCAGGGACGGGGGAGCCTGGTGGGCTGCCGTCTATGGGGTCGCACACAGTCGGACACGACTGAAGCGACTTAGCAGCAATAATCTTAGGGAAGATTACCTGAAAAGAAAATTTTGTGCAGATTGATGTTTCAAACAGATAAACTAAAGCAAAACAAAAATCCCATGCTTCAAATCCAGTCTTCCAAACAAAGTACAGAATATAAATGACCCAGTCACCTAAACAAATAAATTGCAGAAAACAACAAACAAAACAGAGGTGGGGGGGGGTTCACTAACAAAGCAACTAAAGAGACACATGAACTAATTTTACTGTGTCTTGTTCAGATCCTGAGTTGAACCAAACTGTAACAACAAAAAAAAATAATACCTAAGGAATATCAGGGAAATTTTTAACAGTGACTCGATAGTTGAGGACATTAAGGAATTACTATAAATTTCATTGGAGTGGTAACAGTATCGTAGTTATAGCTTTAAAAGTGTTACCTTTTAGAAATGTCCACTAAAATATTTGTGGATGAAATGATCTGATATATATGCGAGGTGCTCAAAAGAATCCAGGTGAATCAATATTGACCATAAGTTGATTGATAATCACTGAAACTAAGTGATGGGTTGATTATACTATTCCCTCTACTTATGTGAATATTTTAAATCTGCCGTAATACTAAGCTTTTAAAACTACAGTTCCAAAGTAGATTTAAAAAAAAACAAGAAAAAATCTTTGAAAACTTACCACCAAAAGGTGTGGGAAACTGAGCCATGGTTCTGTTACTTTCACCTTGCTAACCGACGCCTGTAATTGAAATGCAACATTTAAGTTCAGGAAAACTTCACTTCTAGGTGCTTATAAACACACTACCAGGCCGTCTTTAATGACCTGAAGACTGACACTAGAGTTAGGAGGTAACACTGCAAATGAAGGTCACAACTAAGGGTTAATTCATTCATTCCTACTCTGCACAGTTTCTTAGTCCCAGGTGCAGTGATGGGCACTAAGGAACGTGGATGAAAGCCTCTAGGGCAACAAGAAACTCTCAGTCCAGTGAGCGATCCTATACTATTATCCCACTCATTGCATTGTTGAATGTGTTATTTTCTAAATCTGTCTTTTCCCTAACCATCACATATACTAGTCTATCTGCTTGATGGCTACAACAACTGCTCTTTTTCACTAACACCAGTACATGCAGTGCTCTGTCTTACCTTCTTTTTTTTTTTTTTTTTTTGGTGACTCTTTGCGACCTCATGAACTGTTATCATCAGCAACAAATGCTGGCAGTCATTTTTCCTGAAACAGCAGCCCCACTTCATTTTTCCGAACACACACACACACACAGGATGTTCTCAGTCCTGTCTGACTCCTTGTGACCTCACGGACTTTAGCCCACCAGGCTCCTCTGTGGAATAGTCCAGTCAAGAACACTGGAGTGGGTTGCCATTTCCTCCTCCAGGGGACCTTCCCGACTCAGGGATTAAGCCCGCATCTCCTGCGTCTCCTGCACTGGCGGGCAGATTCCTTACCACTGAGTCACCTGGGAAGCCCAAGTACACGCTGTGAGGCATGGGGGGAAAAGTAAAATAAAAAAATCTGAATACAAACTACTAAAGAATTTCCATTTGGGGGACTTCCCTGATGGTACAGTGGATAGGAATCCACCTGCCAGTGCAGGAGACACTGGTTAGATCTTGGACTGGGAAGATTCCACGTGCCTTGAAGCAAGTGAGCCGAGGCACAACTCCTGGGCCGGTGCCTAGAGCCTGCACTCTGAGACAAGAGAAGCCACTGCAAGGAGAGGCCTGTGTGCCACGGTGAGCAGCAGCCCCGCTCATCACAACGAGAGGAGAGCCCCGCTCACCTCAACGGGAGAGCAGCCCCGCTCACCTCAACGAGAGAGCAGCCCCGCTCATCACAACGAGAGGAGAGCCCTGCTCACCTCAACGAAAGAGCAGCCCCGCTCATCACAACGAGAGGAGAGCCTGCGCAGCAATGGAGACCCAGCAGAGCCATAAATAAACACATAAAGAGAACTTAGTGGAACATCTGTGAAGTGGTTAGCCTGGAAAACTAACCAGAGCGAAGCTGGGGGGCGGGGTGTACTGTCCCAAACAATAAAAGCACTGGTAGACAAAAAAGACCACAGAAGGGAAACCAGCGGGTTTGTTGTTGTAAAGTGTTAAAGCAGACCACAAGGAAACTGAATGTGGGAAATAAGTAATAGAATTTTGCCAGATAAGTCCTAAAAGCTTTTATTTTTGTACAAAAAAGTCAAGTGTAAGCATTTATCAAATGGAAGTTGAAAGTCTTATATTAAAAAAATAAATCTAACAGTGTGGTTTAAAATCACAGAATAGGAGTGAGTGAAGGCAGAAATTCAACACATACAATGGGATTTCAAGCCATACAACCAGTTCAGCTAAGGTGAGCTATCTATAACAGGGGATAGAGAGCTATCAGTAATATAACCCCCCCCAGCCAAAGACCAGTACAGTGAGCGGTGGGCAAGCAAGCAAAGCTTCATCTGTATTTACAGCCACTCCCCTTCACTCACATTACCACATGAGATCGCAAATAACCGTGGCCTTAGAGGTATGCATGAAACAACTTGAACTCTCCATATGTTTAGGATTGAAGTGAAGGCAGAATATCCTGAGATTGCCATTAAAGCACTGAAAAGCCTGCTTCCATTTCCAGTATCCTATCTTTGCGAAACAAGAGATTATGGAGTAAAGTGGACATAAGCAAGCACACTTTGGATGTCACTGTCTCCCATCATCCCCAGATGGGACCATCTAGTTGCAGGAAAACAAGCTCAGGGCTCCCACTGAGTCTGCATTATAGTGAGTGGGATAATTATTTCATTATATATCACAATGTAATAATAAAAGAAGTAAGAATTATCTTGAAACTGTATTTCCCTCTGTGGAAAAACGGTCTTCCATGAAACTGGTCCCTGGTGCCAAAAAGGTGGGGGACTGCCGATCTACAATGAAAATACACAGGAACGTAGGCATCTACATAAAGGAAACTAGACATGGGTGTTCTTCTCCCTGAAGAATCAGGGATGCAGGGCCGTAGCCTCAGAACAAGTGCAGAAAGCTCACCAGCTGATGCAGTACTTCTGGGGAAGATCAGAGAAGGCAGCACCATGCACACGAGTCTGTCCACCCAACTTTATTAACACTCAGCATTTCTATTTCCTGTAGCCTTTTCTCTATAAATATATAATTGTTTCCTTCTTTTGCACACTTTACATTATACTACATACTTTCCCCAAGTTGGGCTTCCTGGTAGCTCAGCTGATAAAGAACCCCCTCCAATGCAGGAGACCTGGGTTCGATCCGTGGATTGGGAAGATCCCCTGGAGAAGGGAATGGCTACCCACTCCAGTATTCTGGCCTGGAGAATTCCATTGCAAAGAGTCGGACATGACTGAGCGACTTTCACTTCTCCAAGTTATAAAAGACCTTTCATAAACACATTGCTGGACTTACTTATATGTTTTTAGAGTGAGGCAAACATTCCTATATTTACATATAAAAAACAGAAAAACACTCAGACTAAATATTGAACAATCAAGAAACAGTAAATAGTAGTTTGAAAAGTTTGGCTAAACGTTAGGATTTTTAAGCCAAAAGCTAAGACATGTTTGAGAAAAGTCTTTAACCTTTCTTCATTTCAGCTTCAGAAAGGGGAGCTAATCACAGAAAGTTACAAAATAAATATGATTCTGAATTTCAATATTTACATTAAAATTCAGATTTTAATGTATTTAAAGTAGAAGACACCTCTGTAAATTTAAAATGTCACTTTGCATAAAAACTGTTAAAATACATGTTATTTGATTCAATATTTTGCTATCATAAAGGGAGATTACTCAAAAAATATTAAATGATTTCAAAAAATAAAATACAAAATATGTATAATTGGTCTCTAGTGCACTAAAATACAAAAAAAAGGCAAAAATTAATTATGAGGAATAAAATTTCTAAACTCAATTATTGGCACAATTTAAAACTTTTAACTATATTAAATAAACTTTGTAAAACGTCTTTAAAAATAGTTATGTCATATAATTCTTCCTAACTTCCTGGAGGTTTGAAAATTTTCTAACACATTATAAAATTAAAGGTGGGGAATAGGTAAATACAAAAATGAGTGTTGGGATGAGTTAATTCAAACGTGTACTCATTCACAGAAAAAGAAATCCTCACAATTACATAATTCCAGTAATTAGCAGAATTCTAACAACCAAAGCAGGACTTAGTTAACGATTAGTGATTGAAAGACCAAAATGAGATTATGAACATACAGTATCTATTTTTTATTAATTAATGCCCATACTCTCACAAAATCTTGGAATCATCTTATATAAAGAAGCAAACGGCTGAGAGGACTTGGGAGACTGGGGCTGTGCCTGTACACTACTCAACTATGCATACAATAGATAACTGGTGAGAATATGCTGTATAGCACAGGGAACTCCACTTAATGCGCCGTGTGAACTGAGTGGGAATGAAGGCCAAACGGGAGGGGATATATGTGTGTGTATGGCTGATTCATTCTGCTGTACAGAAGGAACTAACAGGGGCTTCCGCCGCAGCTCAGCTGGTACAGAATCCACCTGCAATGCATGAGACCTAGGTTCAATCCCTGGGTTGGGAAGATCCACTGGAGGAGGAAATGGCAACCCACTCCACTATTCTTGCCTGGAGAATCCCATGAACAGAGGAGCCTGGTGGGTGGGGTTGCAAAGAGGAGCCTGGTCCATGGGGTCGCAAAAAGTCAGACATGACGAAGCATAGCACAGCAAAGAAACTAACAGAACACTGTAAAACAACTACACTCCAATAAAAATTATTCTTTTTTTAAAGCAAGAAGGAAAAGTCCCAACAACTAGATAAGCAAAGCCTACAGAAGAGGCAGAGACTTGAACTAATGCTGTGAACATACCACTGACCTATGTTGGTTGCTAGATTCCTAACCAGAGAATACTTGGTCTCAATATTTAAAGATATAATCTTAGTAGAGAAGGTATTTTATGTACAATGGAACATTTATAAGCAAATTAGGCTTATATTCTCCCCACTATTCTTCTTGTTTTTGTTGTTTAGCCACTAAGTGCAGTCCAAATTCTTTGAGACTCCATGGACTGTAGCCTGCCAGGCTCCTCTGTCCATGAAATTTTCCAGGCAAGAATACTGGAGTGGGTTGTCATTGCCTCTTCCAAGGTACCTTCCCAAGTCAGGGATCACACTCTCATCTCCTGCATTGGCAAGCGGATTCTTTACCAAACACTGAGTCTTATCAAATCACAGAGCTTTATCGAACACTGAGCCAAAGAGTGATTCTTTACCAAACCAGGGGAGCCTTAGATTTACAGTATTCCAACAGTTCTAGATTGCAGGCAACTACTTATGCTGCCAGAGAAAGGCAAGCTGGCTAGAAGGTATCAGAAGTCAGAGAGGTATGGAAACAAGAGACCTATTCTTCCTCATATTTAAAATAACTTTATCGCTGGCCTGCATTTTCACACATCTATCATCTACATGCAATTCACAGTGTCCTTTTCTAATATTCAGGCTAATTTATTTGAAATAGATTTTCGTGGTACTAAGGCAATAATGATGACTGCAGCCATGAAATTAAAAGACGCTTACTCCTTGGAAGAAAAGTTATGACCAACCTAGATAGCATATTCAAAAGCAGAGACATTACTTTGCCGACTAAGGTCCGTCTAGTCAAGGCTATGGTTTTTCCTGTGGTCATGAATGGATGTGAGAGTTGGACTGTGAAGAAGGCTGAGCGCTGAAGAATTGATGCTTTTGAACTGTGGTGTTGGAGAAGACTCTTGAGGGTCCCTTGGACTGCAAGGAGATCCAACCAGTCCATTCTGAAGGAGACCAGCCCTGGGATTTCTTTGGAAGGAATGATGCTAAAGCTGAAACTCCAGTACTTTGGCCACCTCATGCGAAGAGTTGACTCATTGGAAAAGACTCTGATGCTGGGAGGGATTGGGGGCAGGAGGAGAAGGGGACGACCCAGGATGAGATGGCTGGATGGCATCACGGACTCGATGGACGTGAGTCTGAGTGAACTCCGGGAGATGGTGATGGACAGGGAGGCCTGGCATGCTGCAATTCATGGGGTCGCAAAGAGTCAGACACAACTGAGTGACTGAACTGAACTGAAGGCAAAAAACTTTAAATTCATTTCTTACAAAAATTTATTTTTAAAATTTTGATGTAAAGTTGCTCAAAAGATTTAGTTTTATGTTACAGGACCTACAGGATAGCAAGGTACAGAAGAAAAATTTTTAATTTCTGGAAATTTGGCATCAATGAAACACTGAGAAAGAAAGTAAAAGAAAACTGTCAAAATATGAGACAAAAATGAAAGTATAAGCAACAATAAAATACCTTGTAAGGTACAAAAATATTTTCAGGAATACACAAAAGTACATAATATATCATGATATTATCTGATATTTGAGAGTTGTGATAGTCTGATTTCAGGCACTGTTCTACTCATATCAACCACGATCAACACCACCACCACCACCCCACCCCATCCCACCCCCTCATTCTAGAATAAAAATGGAAAGGAATCACAAAAATTAAAATTAAAAAAAAAAACTACTCCCCCCATATCTCTTACTTTTGGAGGCCATTACATCTCTAAGAATTCAAAATTAGAAAACCTTAAAAAAATGAAATCTCTATTTCTTAAAAAAATAAAATAAAATAAAAGTCTGCAATGAATGGAAAACAACTGGAAGAGTCTACAGCCTGCATTTTAAGCAAGCCTTACACCAAATTCCAGTCCTGTGAAAAACGAGCAGGAGAGCAAAAGGCAGGATGTGCACAAAGGTCTTTTGAAATCCAGAGAAAAGGTACCGAAAGCCGCACAATTCATGGACAAAGGAACTGACAAATCCCAAACATACAGCCAGCCTGATCAATGTCGAATTGTCATGTCTGAAGTCATGGGCCTCAAATGCAGATTCTAAATGTGTCACTGTTTGAAGTTGAACAAGATGGCCTGTAAGGGATGTGCAGCTTGCTCACGAGTAAGATTTTAAAACTGTATGAAGGGTGAAGAACCCAATAAAAGAGAGAACTGAGTTCAAAGAGACAATGTCAACGTTCTATCTGAAAAGCTGGAGTGAATATTCAAGCTGTCCTCTCAAAAGAGAACAGGCATCCCTCCCGGGTTTCCGTTGTTGAGGGAAGGGGTGGTGGCAGGGGAACGAGGTGAGAAGGGGACGGGTCAGGAGCGGCCAGTGGCCAGCAAGCACCGTCAGGCCAGCTGTCAGCACGTCTCTGGGCAACACACACTGGCATTTCAGATGACGCATCCACTCACCCCTGCTTATGTTCCACAAAGAGAAATGCCAAGGAATCTTGCCTATGGAGCTCCTAAATCACCCTTATTTTAATATTTGCAATAGGAGAAAATTCAGCAGGGAGCAATAAAACCAAAGCATAGCTACAAAGCTGAAAAATGAGGGACAGAAAACAAAAAGACAGAATAAAGGCATTCTTGTTTTAAGAGAGAAATGGAAGTTAACCAGCCCCTCTCTGAAGCTTATTGGCACCTCCAGACCACCAACCAGTTGCCGAGTCACATCTGAGAAGTCAGTCATTAACTTACAGCTTGTCTAACGCTTCTAAGATATCAGATTCTAGAACACTAAGCTGCAGATAGGATAACCATTCATAAAGCTTCAATAAGTGAGGGACTTTATTTCTTCCAGAAGGTCCCATTTTCAAGACAGTTATTAAGAATAAAACAGTTATCACTGGGGGGGCGGGGACAGTATCACTGAGAGGCACTAAAAGCTAAAAAAGTAATTCCTGGAAGAAAGCAGATTACCCCAAATCAAACATCAATAATTTTAAGAATCCATGAGTGGATATGTAAATATACAGGTGATTCACACTGTTGCACAGCAGATACTAACAAAACACTGCAAAGCAACTATACGCCAATTTAAAACAATTTAAAACAGCATAAAATTAAAAACTATACTAAGATACCATCAAAAAAAAGAAAATCAATGAGTGGGAGAGGGGGCATTTCAGACTAAATTTTATTTTAAATATAAATCTTTTGGAATTTCAAGATTATCTGCCAATTAATGAGATTATATAAATTTAATATATTATCAACTCACTTTCCAGTTTCTTCCCAAATAAAAATAAGCGACAAAAAATTGAAAATTTCACGGGTAACTGTAAACACTTATCACATGGCGGGGGAGGAAGTAATGAATTCGGTAATGGGAAAACAAAATGTTGTCCTCTGTGTCGTGGATAAATCCGGTCACTAAAAGGAGACATCTAAAACTTTTCTTCCAAATAAAAACTGAATTCTCAACACACTGCAGGCACAAGCATATTTAAAAGAAAATATTTAATAATAAAATAACCTTCCATGTTATATTACCAGAAATGATATCACCCTGTCTTAAATCAACACACTGTACTGGTTGGCTACTCTCACCTTTATTGCTAAGGTAAATAAGCTATAAACCTCTAAATACAAGCAGCAACCAAGAAGGGTCTTATCAGTTCTGCTTCGGGAACAGTGATGAAAGCTAGGCAGAGAAAAGTCTTAGAGGAAGTCTCAGTTTTGGAAAAGAAGTCAAGAAACTACCCAGAAAGCACCAATTGTGCAAAACAGTGCTGTAACACTGAAAAGAGCAAGAAAGCAGAAAGGCCTCCTGCCAGATTTTTAAGCCTCATTCCACAAAAATAGTGCAACAGCTGCAATCAGATAAATTAAATATGAGTTTATAGAGCACAGTAAAAGAAGAAATGAAAATACGCATGCTGTACAAAAAACAACCATGTGCTAGTATTGATAAACTGCTCTACATTTGAATATATTCATGAAAATGAAATCTGCCTACATGGAAGCTTCGATAGGGCTCTCTTGGTGGCTCAGTGGTAAAGAATCTACCTGTTAACGCAGCAGACTTGGGTTCAGTCTCTGGGGTCAAGATGATCCCCTGGAGGAGGAAATGGCAACCCACTCCAGTACTCTTGCCTGGGAAACCCCATGGACAGAGGAACCTGGTGGGCTGCAGTCCACGGGGTCGCAGAGTCAGACATGACTGAGGAACTGAGCACGAGCACAAAGCTTTAATAATGAGCACACAACTGGGAAGCCAAAGAGCATGTCACATCTTCAACATCTTCAGAGATGCAGTGCGCGACAGTTAGACCAACTAACTGTCCTGATGCCAGCAAGTGGAAACCTCAAGGGAGTTTTGTTTCAATCTCTTATTAGAGTCTGTGCTAAGGACTGGTAAGTGTTTACCCAATCAGGAGATAAAGGAAATCTATAGGGCTACCTATTAATAATCTCATCCATGCACAGATGCTGGCTGGCTCCTGCTACAGCTGAACGTTAATTTACCAACAGGTGAAGAATAGCCATGAAATTAAAAGATGCTTGCTCCTTCAAAGAAAAGCTATGACCAACCTAGACAGCATATTAAAAAGCAGAGACATTACTTTACTGACAAAGTTCCATCTAGTCAAAGCTATGGTTTTGTATGAATCTCCGTCTAGTCAAAGCTAGTCATGTATGGATGTGAGAGTTGGACCATAAGAAAAGCTGAGCAACGAAGAATTGATGCTTTTGAATTGTGGTGTTGGAGAAGACTCTTGAGAGTCCCTTGGACTGCAAGGAGATCCAACCAGTCCATCCTAAAGGAAATCAGTCCTGAATATTCATTGGAAGGACTGACACTGAAGCTCCAATACTTTGGCCAACTGATGCGAAGAACTGACTCCTTTGAAAAGACCCTGATGCTAGGAAAGACTGAAGGCAAAAGGAGAAGGGGACAACAGAAGATGAGATGGTTAGATGGCATCACTGACTCGATGGACATGAGTTTGAGCAAGTTCCAGGAACTGGTGATGGACAGGGAAGCCTGGTGTGCTGCAGCCCATGGGGTCACAAACAGTCGGACACAACTGACGACTGAACTGACCTGAAAGAACAAGCGATGTCCAAAGAAAAAAAGCCTTACTGCAACATCAATGAAAAGTGCCTGAGTGCCATGAATGAGAGTAAAGGACAATACAGTCATCACAAAAGCCAACCGTGCCCTGGTAGGCGACCCAAAGGGTGTCTATGCAGGACAAGATTTATGACGCAAGGAACTTTTAGGGCTGAAAAACTATTCAGTGACATTAGCATCACTAAACACTCAGCAGACTGCAGCCAACAGAACACCAGAGCGTTTGAGGAGACAACAGATACATGATTCAAATCTTTAATTTCACTTCACTTGACTGAATTACACTGAAATATATTTAAGCCTGAGGAAAAAAAGACAAAAGCTGAAAAGAATCCTGGTCATCATTTACTAAGGATTTCACTCAATTTAAGTGGAAGTGGCTAGCTGTACCATTAAAGTACAGAAAAGAAACTTAAAAGTTTCTGTTAAAAATCACAAATACACTGTGCTCTGGAATAAAATTGAAAAAGAAGAAAATTCCAAGTTTTCTCAATTTCATACTTTCTTTAAAAAGGTTCAATTTCTTATAATATGAAAAACCTTAGAGAAGCCACTTTTATTCTTAAAATGCAAATTCTAGTTCAGTTTATCCAGAATTACAATTGAAGCATGTTTCCACATGTAAAGTTGACTGCATTTGATTTAAATGTTGTGGAATCCAGTAGAGCTATTTATAATTCCAAATAACATTCAAAAGATTTTGAAAAGATAACTATTGTTACTGAAGGGAAGAAAAGTTAATTTATTCAATATGCAGTTCACTGATTAACATTCATCTGTGTGGACATTATTAAACTAACCCTTTTATTTCCTCTCTGACAAAGCTTTTCTTATTTCCTTTACACCCCATCCTTTAAAATGGACCTTACAAAGTTTTTGTCAAATGGAAATTTTAATTGAGAATTTGAGCCAACTTAATTAAGGTCAATCCAGCGTGGAAAGTTCACCACAAAAGAATGAAACCTCAAAATAAGTAAGTTTATAATTGCAGATTTCCAATATTAATAACTGTAACAACTAGAGCCCCCTCTCCCACTGCTGGTGGGAGGCCAAACTGGTATGTCTCCTTTGGAAAGCAATGTGACAATAATGTTCCAAGAGTGAAAAAATGTTCTTTACCCATGTAACCAATAATTCAACTCCTGGGAATGTGCCCTAAGAAAATAGTTAAATTGTCCAAAGCTGTTTACTGTGACCCCTTGTGGTCCAGTGGTTAAGAATCTGCCTGCCAGTGCATGGGTTTGGTCCCTGGTCTGGGAAGATCCCTCCCACCATGGAGCAACTAAGCCCCAGGTGCCACAGCTACTGGGCCCATGCTCTGCAGCAAGAGCAACCACCACAGCAAGGAGAGAGCAGTTCCCGCTTGCCGCAACTAGAGAGAGCCCACAGGCAGCAACTAAGAGCTAGGGCAGCCAAACACAGGGAGATAAAATGTTCGATAAACTGAACAATTGTCTTTTATCTTCAGAACATCTGAACATTAATATTTTCTCCCTTCTGTGGTTATATTTCAATAGGTGAGATCCAGGAATTTGACTGAAAAATGTTATTCTGCTGTGTATAGAAAAACAGAATTGTATATAGATAGATAAATGGTCACACCATCTATCTGGAATTCTAATAAAGCTGTCAACATTTAAATCTCCCTCCTTCTTGCCATCTGAGTATGTTGCTGCAGTGGAATTCATGGCCCTTACAACAGCACCGGCAGCAGCAAGGACAGGAGTGATTCTCAAAGAGAGGCAGACTTTACTGACTGTGAGAGTAGGTTAGCAAGAATTAACTGAGCGTCACAGGCACAGTCCATTCAGAAAAGGATCACCAGCTTCAGGCTGGCCGTGGATCTTGTGGAAGTTATTTAGACTATTTCTAAACTTTAGAGTCTTTATCTATAAAATACAGATAACAACAGTACCTAGTTTACTGACAAAAAAAAAAAACAAAAAAACAAACTCATCATGACCAAGACTCTCTCCCTGATCAAACTTTAACCAGGCTCCTCTGAGCCCCCTTCTGGATGAGGGCTCCACCTTGGCCCTGCCCTGTCCTTTCTCCCTAGCCCAGTTTAGCAAGAATCCTCTAGCCGTTTACCAGAGCATCCCTACCTGGGATAAATGATTACATCTGATAACTGATCAAGTCCCTCAACTCCAACTTTTGATGTTCCAGTCCTGGGCTTGCCCTTTGCAACATTCCCGTTAGGTCAACATAGCAAGAATCCCCCAACCCATGAATGCCTCCTTTTAATAAATTTCCATCCGCCGACCACCCCCCTCCCACGCCCGCCCGCCGCCCTCATCCTGCCCCTTGGCTATAGATCTCCACTAATCTTTGTTGTACTCAGAGTTGAGTTGCAGCTCTCTCCTCTGTTGCAACAGTCTTCAATAAAGTCTTCCTTACAATTTTAACAAGGCTCAGAATAAGCTTTTGTTTAACAAGGGGAAATCAGTGTGAATGGAAATAAAATGCTTGGAACATTAACTTACACACTTTTGTTCAGTCATGATTATCACCCAGTAAACATAAAAGACTAACTTAATGTTTAAAGGCTAAACTGTTCAGCTTAAATCAAGTAATGGCTACTGATTACACAACGGTTTTTACTTTTTTTGGCTGTGCTGCGTGGCATAAGGGATCTTAGTTCTCCAACCAGGGATTGAACCCATGCCGCCTGCAATGGAAGTGCAGAGTCTTAACCACTGGGCCTCCAGAGAGGTCCCACAGAACTGTTACTGTGATAAACATAAAGACCCACAGAGAGCAACATCTAGGTGCTGCCTCAGAGAGCTCAAATTTAGAACAGGAACAGAGAATCACTCTGAGCGTGCTTCATACAACAGTGCACGGTGGGTCAGGGTACAAACTCAGCAGAGAAGAGAAACGGATGAACTGAGTGTAGTGGAAAGGTCACCAGATAGGCTCTGAAGGAGGAAGACAAGTTGCAGAATCACTGTCAAGGTGGAAGGTGAACACTCAGGAGGAAGGAAACCACCCCAAGGGCAAAGCTGTAAAGGTGGAGCTGAGATTAGACTATGCCCCACTGGTAACACCTGGGCAAGGGAGCTAATGAAAGATTTAGCAGGAGCGGGCCAGGATCAGATTTACCTTTTCCAATTTACTTTTTCCGGTTTGTGTCCCTCTGGCAACTAAGAAGCAGGATTGGGGAAATGGCAGTTAGAATCCAAATAAATGCATACTACGGAATTGGCAAGAAAACATAGACACTGCCCGTTAACAAGAACAAAACTGACAAGGGGAAAAAAAAAATTGAGCACAGATACAGTTTGTAGAAATATACCAAAGGAAAAAAAGACACAAAATTAATATGTCATCATTAGGCAACCTTAAGGATTTTATTTATGGTACAGCTATTACAAATTGGTAACTATTAACTACTGAACTATTCTTACAAAAGAACTAAATTTATCCCCTGCAGAACTCTACCCATACTCCCTCTCTGTCTTCCCTTCTTGACCTGGCTAATTCATCTTGCTATTCTAAACTCAAGCCACATGTCCTCTTTGAAAGTTAGAATGCTTTAAGTGGACTTCCTCTACTGTTCTTCTTGCATGCTCTAAGCTTAGGTCTAAATCCACTGTCAACTGTTTGTTTAGTATGTGTTCCTGAGACAAGACTTTGGTCCCTTGAAAACGAGAACCTGTTTCTGCATTTCTAGCCCTGTTACATGGTTCTAGCCATGTAATGACATGAATGACACGCAGTGTATACTGAATGAATGGGTCTTAGAACAAATGAATGAAGGCTGAAAACTCCATGGGGTCACTCTTCCACCTTCAGTGGTCACCTGAATAAATTGAGAACTAAACAAGGAGTCTTTCTGCAGTCAGATTTCTGATACACTGTATAATCCTGCAACTCTTAGGAATCAAACTAACTTCAATTCTCCAAAGTGCATAAAGAAGACTGAGCGCTAAAGAATTCATGCTTTTGAACTGTGGTGTTGGGAGAAGACTCTTGAGAATCCCTTGGACTGCAAGGAGATCCACCCAGTCCATCCTAAAGGAAATAAATCCTTCATATTCATTGGAAGGACTGATGCTTCTGAAACTGAAGCTCCAATACTTTGGCCACCTGATGTGAAGAACTGACTCCTTGGAAAAGACCCTGATACTGGGAAAGATTGAGGGCAACAGAAGGAGATGACAGAGGATGAGATGCTTGGATGGCATCACCAGCTTAATGGACATGAGTTTGGTCAAACTCCAGGAGAGAGTGAAGGCCAAGGGAAGCCTGGCATGCTCCAGCCCATAGGGTCACCAAGAGTCGGACACGACTTAGTGACTGAACAACAATAACAAAGCAAAAACCAAGTGTCTATTTCAAAAGTTCCACAGAATACAAAACATCCCAAGAAAGACAACAGAAGTCAGCTTGCATGTCACAGTACTACATTCAGTTCAGTTCAGTTCAGTTCAGTCGCTCAGTCGTGTCCGACTCTTTGCGACCCCAGGAATCGCAGCACGCCAGGCCTCCCTGTCCATCAGCAACTTCTGCAGTTCACTCAGACTCATGTCCATCGAGTCCGTGATGCCATCCAGCCACCTCATCCTCTGTCATCCCCTTCTCCTCCTGCCCCCAATCCCTCCCAGCATCAGAGTCTTTTCCAATGAGTCAACTCTTCGCATGAGGTGGCCAAAGTACTGGAGCTTCAGCTTTAGCATCATTCCTTCCAAAGAAATCCCAGGGTTGATCTCCTTCAGAATGGACTGGTTGGATCTCCTTGCAGTCCAAGGGACCCTCAAGAGTCTTCTCCAACACCACAGTTCAAAAGCATCAATTCTTTGGCGCTCAGCCTTCTTCACAGTCCAACTCTCACAGCCATACATGACCACAGGAAAAACCATAGCCTTGACTAGACAGACCTTAGTTGGCAAAGTAATGTCTCTGCTTTTGAATATACTATCTAGGTTGGTCATAACTTTTCTTCCAAGGAGTAAGCGTCTTTTAACTTCATGGCTGCAGTCACCATCTGCAGTGATTTTGGAGCCCCAAAAAATAAAGTCTGACACCGTTTCCACTGTTTCCCCATCTATTTCCCATGAAGTGATGGGACTGGATGCCATGATCTTCGTTTTCTGAATGTTGAGCTTTAAGCTAACTTTCAGTACTACATTAGTCACTCTAATTTTCACATCAATTATCTGGAGTTAAGACAGAAATTCCTAAAACATATTCCAACTAATGAAGCTGATGCTTAAACATACGCCTTTTCAAGAAAAAAAATAAAGCTTCATAGTTTTATTGAAAACACTGGTGACTTTTTACTTTTTTTCTTAATTTAATATTTCAAGAGAGGTGAAGCAGCTTCTTCTTATTAAATAAAACAGGCAACCATGCTCTAGAAACTTGCTTTTTTGGAAGCAACAATCAAACCCTCCTAAGGTTTCTCTTTATCTGCTCAGAGCACAAGTTTCTCTTAAAAAGTCTTCATTGATTCGGCCCTAAAATCAAATAAATTCAGCTTAACATCAGAGGCTTCCTCTGCTTATTTTATTTACTCAGTACCAAAGTACATTGTCACTGCTTTTTAAGGACCTTTTCAAAGCCAGGCAGTTGTCACAGGGTGCAGACAATTCAAGTTGTAGAACACAATGAGGGCCACTGACAACTGCCCTGTCTATACACTTATGCCTCCTGAGCAACTCCTCTCACTTGTTCTAAAAAGTTAATTCATTTCCAAATGAAATTAAAAGACACTTGCTCCTTGGAAGAAAAGTTATGACCAACCTAGATAGCATATTCAAAAGCAGAGAAATTACTTTGCCAACAAAGGTCCATCGAGTCAAGGCTATGGTTTTTCCAGTAGTCATGTATGAACGTGAGAGTTGGACTATAACGAAAGCTGAGCGCAGAAGAATTGATCCTTTTGAAATGTGATGTTGGAAAAGACTCTTGAGAGTCACTTGGACTGCAAGGAGATCAAACCAGTCAATCCTAAAGGAAATCAGCCCTGAATATTCATTGGAAGGACTGATGCTGAAGCTGAAGCTCTAATAATTTGGCCACCTGATGAGAACTGACTCATTGGAAAAGACTCTGATGCTGGGAAAGATTGAAGGTGGGAGGAGAAGGGGACGACAGAGGATGAGATGGTTGGATGACATCACTGACTTAAGGGACATGGGCTTGAGTAAACTCCGGGAGTTGGTGATGGACAAGGAGGCCTGGGGTGCTGCAGTCCATAGGGTCACTAAGAGTCAGACAGGACTGAGGGACTGAACTGAACTGAAATGTGACAGAGACTAACCCTTTGAGTAGGTCAACATAGCCATGTAACAAAGGGGACCACCCTGTGGGAAAGAGAAACCTCTGGGTTCCCTGAAGAACCACTACCCCAGATCCTCAGACCCTCAAGTTCTGTAAACTAGAAACATCAAAACCTAAATATACCATGGCTCATCTCCTTATGGGAAAAGCTCACGCCTACAGAAGCACTGAGGTGAGGCTGAGGAATCCTTTAAGTAGTACCAAAGTTTGAATTCTTCAACCCGAACTATGTACAAGGTTGGAGAACCATTGTTGGGACTCAGAGCAAATGAATCTTCTGTGAAATGCACATGACAGTGAAAAGTGAAAGTTGCTCAGTGTGTCCGACTCTTTGTGACCCCATGGATACAGTCCATGGAATTCTCCAGGCCAGAATACTGGAGTGGGTAGCCTTTCCCTTCTCCAGGGGATCTTCCTGACCCAGGAAATGACCCAGGAATTGAATCTCCTGCATTGCAGGCAGATTCTTTACCAACTCAGCTATCAGGAAAGCACGTGAAGTTGGTCCACACTTTTCTCAAGAATACAATCCAAACCAGAGATGGAGAATGATTTCATCCATAAGCACACAGTAAGTCCAGAAAAATGGAGGAGTCTAGTGACACGGCCCTTGTCACAGATCTGCTCGGTTAATGCTTGCCACCTAATGCAAAGGACTCATTCTGACTTTCTGAGACAGCACAAAGCTTCCCTGAAGTGGTTAGCCCAGTAGATCACCCACCCTGAAGTGCAAGACATAAAATATAAGGTGGGGGAAGGGAGAAGACAAAGATCACATTCAAGACAGCCAGGCAGCAGGCACACTGATTGAGACCCCCCAGTCCCAGACAGTGCGACTGGCACTGCAAACAGTAACTCTATCCTGAAAGGGGAGAGGCCCGAGGACACAGAGGGGAGCACTTAGTGCGGTTCAAATGCCTGGCCTTTAAGCAAGCCATCTACCCACACTCACCACTGTGCACTAAAAACAGGACACAAGAGGGCTTTTATAGCATCCCCAGCTGCTAAAAATGTTAAGAAAACCAATTTCAAAACACACAGCAGAACCTGTATACTGGGAAAAGAAAAAAGCAATATGTGCATCCAGCGTCAAAAACACAAATCAAGAAAAATGGGATGTTCATAATAACACCTCACTTTTATATAGCTCTGATCTGTGAAGCAGTGCAAATATTTTTGCAAATTAAAGAAAAAAATCTAATTATACGACTTATAACAACATCCCTGTGAAATAGGTGGAATGCAAATATAATTACTTCTGTTTAGCTACAGAAGACAAGTAGACACATATTTAATCACACACAAGTCACAGTCCTGATCGAACTCAGTCCAGGACTTTCCTTCATCATCCCATACAGCCAAGTTACCAGTAACTTGAGTGATCTTAATAAAGTAAAATATAAAAGTGAACCCCACAGTTTTCTATGCTCAAGAACTAAATTCTAAGAATTAACAATTAAGTCAAAATTGGTTTTAGTTTTAGAAGGAAAACAGTTCCAGAATTCTATTTAACCTGTTGAATCTACTTTTTAAAACTTTCTTTGAATCTACTTTTTCAGGAATCAAGAAACCATTATGATAATGATTATTAAAGCCACTTAAATTTAGAAACCATAGAGAAAAGTGAAAACTCGGTTTCTCACACTCACCAATATAAACATAACAGTTTTACGCCTCCTTCAAAGGACACAAGGAATTCAGTTTAAAGTGCAAGGTCAAAGTATACAAAAAGACACGCTGCCCTGGGAAACCAATAGATTTAACAACAAAAGATGAGTCAACCAATACTTGCAGATCTCAGGGTACTTGAAAGAATATTTTATTTTGACCCAGGAAAGGAATTAAATTATCCCACTGATGGCTAGGAAAAGAGATCACCTTTAAGTGCTTCATTTGTGCTTTTTAAAAAGCTATTATTATGAGGTGCTTTTAAAAGCTAGTATATTATTACGGCATTAAGGGGCACTTCCTAAATATATCCAATATAGCTAACTCCTCTCCAAGCCAACTCCTGGTGAAATAATTCTTTCTTCCCTTCAATGCCATTTAGATAAGGCACAGACAAGGCAGTACAGGATAACTAAACCTGAGCTTGCTACAGGAATTTCCAGATAAGAACGTAAGAACTCTGCAAATACCTGGCATTTGAAAGACAAGAGAAACTGGAAGAAACTATCCAGAGAGAATATGAGCTCCTTTCTCACAAGGTAAGCTCTTCAATTAGAGTCTGTCTCCTTATAAATTCTGTTCAGCCCTGAGAGACTAAGCCAGTGCCAAGAAGGAAAATGGCTTCCACTGTCACTATCAAAAGCAACGCACTCTAATGAAACCATAGGATGTCTACAATCTGTTTCAAAATAATCTAGAGTCGGGCAGGCGGGAAAGATGAAACAACACGGACCAAGAATTAACACTTACTGAAGCCTGATAATGGGGGTTAGTGGTTGGAATTTTTCATAATAAAAGGTCAAACAGAGAAACAGAAGAAAGCACATTTAGAAAGCAAATGCCTCTCAGCTAGCCTATTTGTGTAAAGCCAGCTTATAGAAATGCATAACTGAGAACTGAAAAGGAATGTATTATGTCAAAACTTATTTAAATTCTTGGTAGTTATAAAACAATTAGGATGACCTATGGTTTTTCTGTTATTCACACAGGTGTGAAAGGATGAATTAAGAAATTACCTGTTTCTACACTGCTATGTTTTCTCCTTTATGTCACTGCAGTTAAGCCTGATTAAAAACAATGACCCATCTTTTTTTCTCTTCATTCTGACAAAAGATACTCTAAAATGAAGGAAATTGAGATACCCTGGGGAAACTGTTTCTACCCCCAATCTAGGCTTTTAATAAAGCTTAGCAAATTTTAAACTACCCTTTACATGTTTCTAAGAGTTAAGCTTCAATTAATTAAGCTGATTTTTAATATATTACTTTAATCTTGATAAATATTCTCATAAATCATGTTAGCACATATTTGGAAATTTTCATTCTTTTAAATTCTGCTCAAAATTGCAACACAAAAGAGACCAAAGGCCTGATGTCTTTTATTCAACAGAATCGGCACTTTCCGATGAGTGCCATCAACTCCACTTTCGCCTGCAGAGTTGATTTCAGACACTTGACAACCAAGAGTAATGTCTGACCTGTGAGCCGATCTTAATAATGGACACTTTTTATTTTTTTTAAGGAGACAAATGTTAGATAAGTAATCACATGGAAACTCAAAGTTACCACTGAATCCTCTTTCTTTAAGAAGTTATCAGCACTCGTTTCATACCTAATTTACCAGGATACCTTAACAGAACTGGGAAAATTAAACTCTAGGATGAAAATCCAAGAATCACTTGCAGGGCCCACATTCCTCTCCAGCAGGTGTCACATGGAGCTTCATTCTCCTGCTCTTCCCTCTTTGCTCCTTTGGATCTGGAAGCCTGACTTAGAGGCATCTGCTTCAACAGCAAACATTCAAATTATTTAAACTGCCCTCTCCACACATTCCTAACTTATCTGGTGGAGCAGGCATTTCAAAACTAAACAGCTGTGAAAATTAAAACAGAAAAATTCACCAAAATTCAAAAACTGGTTACTGACCTCCCTGAGGCTACATTTAGTATTTCAAAATATTTGCAAATTACATCAAGCACAGGAAGTTTGGAATCATGTCATCTATATGGTAACTTTAACAGGCCTGATCAGATCCCTTTGTAAAACATACACAAACAGTATCTTTCAGTTAACATATAAGGAATTTGGTCCACACATTTCAAGAGACAAACCAGTCCTCTGATCAATAATGAGACAGCAAATATTTCATGCATGTACCTCAGCAGGGTGGATCACCAGCACTGTGAAGGGCCCGATGACTCAGGACTCAGCCATGTTTCCAAAGCTTAGAGGGAAGATGATTAATGATACTGAAGAACAAGGAATGGTGAACTTTTACAATGGGTTGCTTACAAAAGCTCAGTTGCTAACTAAGTGCTTTGACCTTAGATAAAGAGGGTACTCAACACAGAGATTCAAGCATGGGCTACATTAAATGACTCACATTAAACTTATCTAGTATTTCACATGCTAGTAAAGTAATGCTCAAAATTCTCCAAGCCAGACTTCAGCAATACATGAACTGTGAACTCCCTGATGTTCAAGCTGGTTTTAGAAAAGGCAGAGGAACCAGAGATCAAATTGCCAACATCCGCTGGATAATGGAAAAAGCAAGAGAGTTCCAGAAAAACATCTATTTCTGCTTTCTTGACTATGCCAAAGCCTTTGACTGTGTGGATCACAATAAACTGTGGAAAATTCTGAAAGAGATGGGAATACCAGACCACTCTGTATGCAGGTCAGGAAGGAACAGTTAGAACTGGACATGGAACAACAAACTGGTTCCAAATAGGAAAAGGAGTACGTCAAGGCTGTATATTGTCACCCTGCTTATTTAACTTCTATGCAGAGTACATCATGAGAAACACTGGACTGGAAGAAACACAAGCTGGAATCCAGATTGCCAGGAGAAATATCAATAACCTCAGATATGCAGATGACACCACCCTTATGGCAGAAAGTGAAGAGGAGCTAAAAAGCCTCTTGATGAAAGTGAAAGAGGAGAGTGAAAAAGTTGGCTTAAAGCTCAACATTCAGAAAACGAAGATCATGGCATCTGGTCCCATCACTTCAGGGGAAATAGATGGGGAAACAGTGGACTTTATTTTTTGAGGCTCCAAAATCACTGCAGATGGTGACTGCAGCCATGAAATTAAAAGACGCTTACTCCTTGGAAGAAAAGTTATGACCAATCTAGATAGTATATTCAAAAGCAGAGACATTACTTTGCCGACTAAGGTCCGTCTAGTCAAGGCTATGGTTTTTCCTGTGGTCATGTAAGGATGTGAGAGTTGGACTGTGAAGAAGGCTAAGTGCCGAAAAATTGATGTGTTTGAACTTGTGGTGTTGGAGAAGACTCTTGAGGGTCCCTTGGACTGCAAGGAGATCCAACCAGTCCATTCTGAAGGAGATCAGCCCTGGGATTTCTTTGGAAGGAATGATGCTGAAGCTGAAGCTCCAGTACTTTGGCCACCTCATGCGAAGAGTTGACTCATTGGAAAAGACTCTGATGCTGGGAGAGATTGGGGGCAGGAGGAGAAGGGGACGACCCAGGATGAGATGGCTGGATGGCATCACGGACTTGACGGACGTGAGTCTGAGTGAACTCCGGGAGATGGTGATGAACAGGGAGGCCTGGCGTGCTGCAATTCATGGGGTCACAAAGAGTCGGACACAACTGAGAGACTGAACTGAACTGAACTGAACAACACAGAGGTTCAAGCAGGGGCTACATTCTGGAATGACTCACATTAAACTTATCTAGTATATTCAAAAAGATAACAGGACTCAAATCAATGTATTAGCAAGTTTTGACTTTTCAAAAGATTGTGAAAACCCCAAGCTATGAAAAAGTGATTTCATAGTAAACAAAGAAAAAGAAAGATTAAAAAAGAAAATAACCCTGATGCCCCAGGAACTGACAATCTGATCTTTGAACCACCTCCCACCAAATTTTTCAGGCCTCTGGTCTACTTTTCACCATTCTTCTACTCATTTCCATGCTTGCCTCATGTGAGAGAGAAAAGGAACAAGATGTAACTTTATTGAATGAATAGTTCATATGCAGGAAAGCAGAAAAGGGAAAGCTAAAATTAAATTTATGACAGCTTTATTTCATCTATGTCCCTTCCTATTGTTAATTCATGATACTATGTGTTAAACAAGAGATACTGCAAAAAGTAGAATAAGCGATCACAACATGACTATAAATATGGACAATGTTGAAACACCACAAGGAGAGAGAAAGGAGGAGAAGGAAACACAGTGCAATGCACAATAAACATTATCAGTCGTGCTCCTGAGCCACCGGGTAGAACAGTCCTTTCCTCAGTTGTTGTTAATATAAATTTTGTATAATGGAAATGTGAGTGATTAAAAAGCAATTTCTTTTATGGTAAAAATGACCCCTGAAGAATCATTTTTCATATAATAAATAACAGGCATAGTGTACGGGAGCTTCTCTCTATAAAACTGTTTCAAGCAGCTGCAAAGGGCAGTAAAGATAATGAAAAGTATGGCTTTCCTATTATTGTTAGAAGTCATCGTCCACTAATCCAACAGATGTTTACTGAGCTGTTACATGTATTAAATCCAGGGTCTGCTGAGATCTCCAAAATGGTAATTAAGATAGTCAATTCACACTATCAAGGTGTTTGAAAATACAGGTTGCAAACATTCCTGCCCCACCTCCAAATAAATACCCTTCAAAAAAAACCCTAGGAGACTTCCTTGTAAAGTGACTACATCAAAAAATACACTGCAACAGATAGGGTGATGATCAAAATATTTGCTGTCCTTCCCTTGCCAAATCCTTCCCTAGCTGCTCATCCTTGGAGGGCATTACACTTCTTCGACCCTGAGGCCATGTTTGACCACATGACTTGCTTTGGCCAATGAAGAATGAGTTCAGTTCAGTTCACTTCAGTTGCTCAGTCTTGCGGGACTCACTTTTTGTGACACCCTGCACTGCAGCACGCAAAGGGCTTTAATATGAGAAATAAACTTTTGTTGTTGGAAACTCGGGATTGTTACTACAACATAATTTAGCCAAAGTTGCCTCATTCGTATATTCCTGACTAAACTCTGATACATTAACGATATACCAATAGGCAGGAGGAAGAAATAAGTAACCTATAGTTTCCAACTTAATCTTGCAAGAAGTAGATAAACTTTGGCCCCCAACCAGCAATCACTACCATACTGCTTGTTTTGATTTGTTTCTTCCAAAAGTCTGGAAAGGCCAATCTGTTGTACTTCAAGCATTTGCAGGGACTGGCCTTACGGTCCAGTGGTTAAGAGGTCACACTTCCAATGCAGGTGGCAAGGGTTCAATCCCTGGTAAAGGAACAAGGATCCCAAATGCCACGTGATGTGGTCAAGAAAAAAAGCATTTGCTTTTTGTTGTCCTCTCATTCAACACTTTAGAGATGTATGAAATTCCTTTCCTTAAAGAAAACCCTCAAAATATGATACAATGCAATTATTCCACAGGACACAGAGAACAAGAAATGTCCAGAAGAATGAAATCTACCACTTTTCTTTGAAACCAATTAAATATAAGAATCATTGCTCTACACCTGGAACTAACATAATCTTATATATAGGTCAATTATATCTTGATTTTTAAAAACTTAACTCAAAACATGGTCCATTGGAGAAGACAATGGCAAACCACTTCAGTAATCTTTGAGAATCCCATGCACAGTATGGAAAGGCAAAAACATCTGACACTGAAAGATGAACTCCCCAGGTCGGTAGATGACCAATATGCTACCGGAGAATATTTAACTCCAGAAAGAATGAAGAGATGGAGCCAAAGCAAACAAAACACCCAGTTGTGGATGTGACTGGTAAGGGAAGTGAAGTATGATGCTATAAAGAACAATACTGCATAGGAACCTCGAATGTTAAGTCCACGAATCAAGGTAAATTGGAGGTGGTCAAACAGGAGATGGTAAGAGTAAACATCAACACTTTAGGAATCACTGAAGTAAAATGGACTGGAATAGGTGAATTTAATTCAGATGACCATTACATCTACACTACTGTGGGCAAGAATCCCTTAGAAGAAATGGAGTAGCCATCATGGTCAACAAAAAAGTCAGAAATGCAGTACTTGGGTGCAATTTCAAAAACAGAATGATCTCTGTTTGTTTCCAAGGCAAACCATTCAATATCACAGTAATCCCAGTCTATGCCCCAACCACTAATGCTGAAGAAGCTGAAGTTGAACAGTTTTATGAAGACTTACAAGACCTTCTGGAACTAACACCCCAAAAATATGTCCTTTTCATTATAGGGGACTGGAATGCAAAAGTAGGAAGTCAGATACCTGGAGTACCAAGCAAATTTGGCCAGGAGTACAAAATGAAGCAGGGCAAAGGCTAACAGAGTTTTGCCAAGAGAAAGCACTGGTCACAGCAAACACCCTCTTCCAACAACACAAGAGAAAACTCTACACATGGACATGACCAGATGATCAATACTGAAATCACACTGACTATTATATTCTTTGCAACCAAAGATGGAGAAGCTCTATACAGTCAGTAAAACAAGACCGGGAGCTGACTGTGGCTCAGATCATGAACTCCTTATTGCCAAATTCAGACTTAAATTGAAGACAGTAGGGAAAACCACTAGACCATTCAGGTATGACGTAAATCAAATCCCTTACGATTTTACAGTATAAGTGAGAAATAGATTCACGGGATTAGATCTGATAGATAGAGAGCCTGAAGAACTATGGACTGAGGTTCATGACACTGTACAGGAGGCAGGTTCATGACACTGTACAAGACCATTCCCAAGAAAAAGAAATGCAAAATGGTCACCTGTGGAGGGCTTACAAATTGCTGTGAAAAGAAGAGAAGCTAAAGGCAAAGGAGAGAAGGAAAGATAAACCCATTTGAATGCAGAGTTCCAAAGAATAGCCAGGAGAGATAAGAAAGACTTCCTCACTGATAAATGCAAACAAATAGAGGAAAACAATAGAATGGGAAAGGCTAGACATCTCTTCAAGAAAATAAGAGATACAAAGAGAATATTTCATGGAAAGACGGGCAAAATAAGGCACAGAAATGGTATGGACCTAACAGAAGCAGAAGATATTAAGAAGAAGTGGCAAGAATACACAGAAGAACTATGCAAAAAAGATCTTCATGACCCACATAACCATGATGATGTGATCATTCACCCAGAGCCAGACACCCTGGAATGCAAAGTCAAATGGACCTTAGGAAGCATTCTGCCATAAGGGTGGTGTCATCTGCATATCTGACGTTGATATTTCTCCTGGCAATCTTGATTCCAGCTTGTACTTGATCCAGTCTAGCATTTCTCATGACGTACTCTGCATTTAAGTTAAATAAGCAGGGTGACAATATACAGCCTTGACGTAATCCTTTTCCAATTTGGAACCAGTCTGTTGTTCCATGTCCAGTTCTAACTGTTGCTTCCTGACCTACATACAGATTTCTCAGGAGGCAGGTCAGGTGGTCTGGTATTCCTATCTCTTTCAGAATTTTCCACACTTTATTGTGATCCACACAGTCAAAAGCTTTGGCATAGTCAGTAAAACAGAAACAGATGCTTTTCTGGAACTCTCTTCCTTTTCAATGATCCAACAGATGTTGGCAATTTGATCTCTGGTTCCTCTGCCTTTTCTAAATTCAGCTTGAACATATGGTAGTTCACAGTTCACATACGGTTGAAGCCTAGCATGGAGAATTTTGCTAGCGTGTGAGATGAGTGCAATCGTACAGTAGGTTGAGCATTCTTTAGCATTGCCTTTATTTGGGACTGGAATGAAAACTGACCTTTTCCAGTACTGGGGCCACTGCTGTCCAAGTTGGTTGGCATATTGAGTGCAGTATTTTCACAGCATCATCTTTTAGGATTTGAAATATCTCAACTGGAATTCCATCTCCACTAGCTTTGTTGTAGTGATGCTTCCTAAGCTCACTTGACTTCACATTCCAGGATGTCTGGCTCTAGTTGAGTGATCAAACCATCATGATTATCTGGGTCGTGAAGATCTTTTTTGTACAGTTCTTCTGTGTATTCTTGCCACCTCTTCTTAACATCTTCTGCTTCTGTTAGGTCCATACCATTTCTGTCCTTTATTCTGCCCATCTTTGCATGAAATGTTCCCTTGGTACCTCTTATTTTCTTGAAGAGATCTCTAGTTTTTTCTGTTCTATTGTTTTCCTCTATTTCTTTGCATTGATCACTGAGGAAGTCTTTCTTATCTCTTCTTGCAATTCTTTGGAAGTCTGTATTCAAATGGGTGTATCTTTTTCTCCTTGGCCTTTTTGCTTCTCTTTTTTTCACAGCTATTTGTAAGGCCTCCTCAGACAACTATTTTGCATTTCTTTTTCTTGGGAATGGCCTTGATCACTGCCTCCTGTACAATGTCATGAACCTCAGTCCATAGTTCTTCAGGCACTGTATCATATCTAATCCCTTTAAATCTGTTTGTCACTTCCACTGTATAATCCCAAAAGATTTGATTTAGGTCATACCTGAATGGTCTAGTGGTTTTCCCTACTGTCTTCAATTTAAGTCTGAATTTGGCAATAAGGAGTTCATGATCTGAGCCACAGTCAGCTCCCGGTCTTGTTTCTCCTGACTGTATAGAGCTTCTCCATTCTTCACGAGAACCTAGGGGAAAGAAGCAGTGACTGATTGAGACCTACCTGCTAGTAGGTCTCCTACAGAGGTATAGTTTGGCAGTGGCTTGCTGCAGGACAGAGGCACTGGCAGTAGCAGTGCTGGGACAAGACCCTTGTTGTGAGAGCTCTTGGAGGTCACCATTAGCCCTGCCATAGAGCCAGTCGATTCCACAGCTGGGTCACCTCAGCCAAACAACTAACAGGGAGGGCGCCGCAGCCAATCAGCAGACTTGGATTAAAGTTTTATTGAGCCCTTCCCACCAGCACAATACCCAGTTTTTCCTAGCTAGCCCCTCCCATCAGGAGACTTGCACAAGCTTCCTAGCTTCATCCACCAGAGGATAGACAGAAGAAGCAAGAACTACAACCTTGCAGTCTCCAGTACAAAAACCACAATCACAGAAAGTTAATTGAAATGAAAAGGCAGAGGATCATGTCTCAGATGAAGGAACAAGTTTGTTGTTCAATTGTTCAGTTGTGTCCAAGTCTTTGTGACCCCATGGACTGTAGCCCACCAGGCTCCTCTGTCCATGGGATTCTCCAGGCAAGAATACTAGAGTGGGTTGCCATTTCCTTCTCCAGGGGATCTTCCTGACTCAGGGATCAAACTCATGTCTTTTATGTCTCCTGCATTGGCAGGTGGGTTCTTTACCACTTGGGCTACCTGGAAAGCCCAAGGAACAAGATAAAAGCCCAGAAAAACAACTAAATGAAGTGGTGATACAGACTTCCAAAAAAATAAATAAGAATAATGATAATGAGGATGATCGAGGATCTCCAAAAAAGAATGAAGATGCAAGAAATGTTTAACAAGACATGGAATAACTAAACAACAACAACATAAAAAACAAAACCAACCCGAGGTGAACGGCAGACTAGAAGGAATCAACAACAGGATAACAGAAGGAGAAGAATGGATAAGAGACCTGAAGGATAGAATGGTGGAAATAACTGCTGCAAAACAGAATACAGAAACAAAGAGTGAAAAGAAAGGAAGACAGCCTAAGAGATCGCTGGGACAACATTAAACACATCAACACCCACATTATAGGGGTTCCAGAAGGACAAGAGATAGAGAAAGGACCTGAGAAAACATTTGAAGAGATGACAGCTGAAAACTTCCCAAACATGGGAAAGGAAATAGCCAATCAAGTCCAGGAAGGGCGGAGAGTCCAGGCAGGATAAATCGAAGGAGGAACACATCAAGACATACAGCAATCAAACTGACAAAAACTAAAGATAAGGATAAAACATTGAAAGCTACCAGGGTGAAGGGTGAAGTCGCTCAGTTGTGTCCGACTCTTTGCGACCCAATGGACTGTAACCTACTAGGCTTCTCCGTCCATGGGATTCTCCAGGCAAGAATACTGGAGTGGATTGCCATTGAAAGCTACCAGGGGAAAACCACAAACAACACAAGGGAACTTCCATAAGGTTATCAACTGATTTCTCAACAGAAACTCTATAAGCCCGAAGGGAATGGCACAATTTAAATATTTAAAGTGATGAAAAAAGAACCACCTACAACCAGGAACACTCTACCCAACAAGACTCTTAACCAGATTTGAAGGAGAAATCAAAGCTTTGCAGACAATCCAAAGATATGAGAATTCAGTACTTTCAAACCAGTTTTACAGCAAATGCTAAAGAGATTTCTCTAGGCAAGAAATACAAGGAAAAGACCTACAAAAAATAAACCCAAAACAATTAAGAAAATGGTAATAGGGCCATACATATCAGTAATTACTTTTAAATGTAAATGGTTTAAGTGAACCAACAAAAAGACAGTCTGGCTGGGTGGATACAAAAACAAAACCTATATATATGCCGTCTATAAGTGACCCACTCCAGACCTAGGGACACTTACAGGCTGAAAGTAAGGGGATGGAAGAAGATACTCCATACAAATGGAAATCAAAAGAAAGCTGGAATAGCAATACATATACCAGACAAAATTTTAAAAGAGACAAAGAAGGACGCTACATAATGATCAAGGATCCAATCCAAGAAGATATAACAATTATATATGCATTCAACATAGCACTTGAATATGTAAGGCAAATACTAACATAACATAAAGGGAGAAATTGACAATAACACAATAATAGTGGAGGATTTTAACACTCCATTTCCATCAAGGGACAGCTCATCAGACAGAAAATTAATAAAGAAACATAGTTTCTTTGTCATTAAATCCAGCTAAAAGTCACTTTAGACCAGTTGGACTTAACTGATAAATATAGAGCATTCCCTCTAACAGCAGCAGACAACACATTCTTCTCAAGCACACATAGCACATTCTTCAGGACTGACCAAATGCTGGGCCACAAGGCAAGCCTTGGTAGATTTAAGAAAGTCAATTTCATATCAAGCATCTTTTCTGATCACAACACTGAGAGATTACAGATAAATAAACTACAAGGAAAAAAGCTATAAAAAACAAAAACATGTGGTAGCTAAAGAATACACTACTAAACAATCAACGGATCACTGCAGAAATAAAACAATACCTACAGACAAAAATGAAAGCACAATGGTACAAAACCTATGGGAAGGAGCAAAAACAGTTCTAAGAGGGAAGTTTATAGCAATACAAGAACAGTGTGGCAGTTCCTTAAAAGACTAACAATGGAACTACCCTGCTATCTTACTTTTGGGCATATATCCAGAGAAAAACATGATCCAAAATGATACATGTGCCCTAATGTTCATTGTAGCACAGTTTATAATAGCCACAATATGGAATGTTGTCTATTGACAGAGGAATGGAAGAGCAATGGATAAAGCAGATATGGTACATATATACAATGGAATGAGCTTCTCTGGTGGCTCAGACGGTAAAGAATCCATCTGCCAGAGCAGCAGACTTAAGAGACACAGCTTCGATCCCTGGGCCAGGAAGATTCCCTGGAGAAGGGAATGGCAACCCACTCCAGTATTCTTGATTAGAGAATTCCAGGGACAGAGGAACCTGGTGGGCTACAGTCTGTGGGGTCACAAAGAGTTGGACACAAATGAGCAACTCACACACACTCACACACACACACACACACAAATTACTAAGCCATTAAAAAGGATGAAATAATGCCCTTTGCAGCAACATGGATAAACTTAGAAATTGTCACTGAATGAAATAAATCAGACAGAGAAAGAGAAATATTGTATGACATCTCTTATAAGCAAAAGTGTTAATCACTCAGTCGTGTCTGACTCTTTGCAAACCTATGGGCTATAGTCCATTGTAGAGGCTGCTCTGTCCATGAGATTTCCCGGGCAAGAATACTGGGGTGGGTCGCCATTCTCTTCTTCATGGGATCTTCCTGACCTATGGATTGAACCTAGGTCTCCTGCACTGCAGGCAGATTCTTTACCACCTGAGCCGCCAGGGAAGCCCCCTTATATTACATGTGGAATCAAAAATGAAATGATACAAATGAACTTACAAAACAGAAAGAGACTCACAGATGTAGAGAACAAACTTTTGGTTGCCGAGGAGAAGGGAGCTTGGGACAGACGTGTACACACTGCTATATTTAAAATGAATAACAAATGACCTACTGTATACAGCACATGGGACTCTGCTCAGTGTTATGTGGCAGCCTGGATGGTATGGGGGGGTGGTGGATACATGTGTATGTATGGCTGAGTTCCTTCACTGTTCACCTGAAACCATCACAACATTGTTAATTGGCTATACTCTAATACAAAATTTTAAAAAACTCTTAAAGGAAAGGAAGAGTTACTGAATTTAATATAGTATCATTTAATATAGTATCATACATGATAAAAAAAATTTTTTTTTCATAAAGTGTATAATCACCAATGAAAACAACAGTAATAAAACTTTACACCTCCAGTGCTGTAACATGAAAACACGTGAGGCAAAAACAAAAGGCGATCTCTTTGAAATGAAATTACTGGTTGAAAGGTGGCGAGCAGCAACATAAAACACAACTGATATGAGTTTGTAATTAACAAGAGTAGACAGAAGCTAAAACACTGACATTGTCACAGGACAACTGTTACAAAATCAGCTGATATTTAGGGAGTAGCCACCTGGTACAGAGTACACAGTGAGGAGTTAAACGGCAAGTCCAGAAGTCATAAACTAGACAGCCATACAGACATAGATCGAGGCGAAGATACGTTTGTACGTATGACTAACACACCTAGAACACAAACATTTACACAGTAAAGCTGTACAAACGCTTTGGCTTGAGGTTCAGGAAGCACTCTTTTAAAAGGGTAAATATAAGACTATACAATCTCATAATCATCTTAATTATAGGATTAAAAATAATCTATGCTAAATAAATTTTTTTGAATCTATGGTATGCAATTCAGCATGTAAAGAAAAAGTACTCTCAAGCAGGAAATGATTAAAATCAAGCTGTACTCATACCTGGCCTTCAGCCCAAAACGTCAGGAACCTTATCACCAATATACTTAGGAAGTGAATGCAACACTGACAGAAACGTTCAATTAAAACCTCCTCTTTCTTCAGAGTGAAGTCCAATCTTCTATGGAAATTATCTTCAAACTTTTGTTAACCAAGAAAACTTTTTGTAAATGAAGCCTCACACCAGCTCGAGGTTGAAAAGCTAGGCTGCTCTGATTCAAGTGTGAGTAAGGAAAGGCCACTAGACCATCCAGGTGTGACCTAAATCAAATCCTTTACGATTATACAGTGGAAGTGACAAATAGATTCAAGGGTTTAGATCTGATAGACAGAGTGCCTGATGAACTATGAACAGAGCTGTGACATTGTATAGTAAGTAGGGATCAAGATCATCCCTAAGAAAAAGAAATGCAAAAAGGCAAAATGGTTGTCTGAGGAGGCCTTACAAATAGCCGAGAAAAAAAGAAGCTAAAGGCAAAAAGGTGAGAAGGAAAGATACACCCATTTGAATGCAGAGTTCCAAACAACAGCAAGGACAGATATGAAAACCTCCCTCAGTGATCAATACAAAGAAATAGGGGAAAATAACAGAATGGGAAAGACAAGAGATCTCTTCAAGAAAATTAGAGATACCAAGGGAACATGTCATGCAAAGATGGGCAGAATAAAGGACAGAAATGTTATGGACCTAACAGAAGCAGAAGATGTTAAGAAGTGGCAAGAATACACAGAAGAACTATACAAAAAAAATCTTCATGATCCAGATAACTACAATGGTGTGATTACTCAAAGAGCGCAGGACATCTTGGAATGGGAAGTCAAGTGGGCCTTAGAAAGCATCACTACAAACAAAGCTAGTTAGTGGAGGTGATGGAATTCCAGCTGAGCTATTTCAAAACCTTAAAAATGATGCTGTGAAAGTGCTGCACGCAATATGTCAGCAAATTTGGAAAATTCAGCAGTGGCCACAGGACTGGAAAAGGTCAGTTTTCCTTCCAATCCCAAAGAAAGGCAATGCCAAAGAATGTTCAAACTACTGTACAATTGCACTCATCTTACATGCTAGCAAAGTAATGTTCAAAATTCTCAAAGCTAGGCTTCAACAGTATGTGAACCATGAACTTCCAGATGTTCAAGCTGGATTTAGAAAAGGCAGAGGAACCAGAGATCAAATTGGCAATATCCATTGGATCATCAAAAAAGCAAGAGTTCAAAAAAAACATCTACTTCTGCTTTACTGACTATGTCAAAGCCTTTGACTGTGTGGATCACAATAACTGTGGAAAATTCTGAAAGAGATAGGAATACCAGACCACCTGACCTGCCTCCTGAAAAATCTGTATGCAGGTCGAGAAGCAAAAGTTAGAACTGGACATGGAACAACAGACTGGTTCCAATTTGGAAAAGGAGTACGTCAAGGCTGTATATTGTCACCCGGCTTATTTAACTTAAATGCAGAGTACATCATGAGAAACACTGGACTGGAAGAAGCACAAGCTGGAATCAAGATTGCCGGGAGAAATATCAATAACCTCAGATATGCAAATGACACCACCTTTATGGCAGAAAGTGAAGAACACCTAAAGAGGTCTTTTATGGAAGTGAAAGAGGAAAATGAAAAAGTTGGCTTAAAGCTCAACATTCAGAAAACAAAGGTCATGGTATCCAGTCCCATCACTTCATGGCAAATAGATGGGGAAACAATGGAAACAGTGATAGACTTTATTTTAGGGGGCTCCAAAATTTCACTGCAGCCATGAAATTAAAAGATGCTTGCTCCTTAGAAGAAAAGCTATAACCAACCTAAACAGCATATTAAAAAGCAGAGACGTTACTTTGTCAACAAAGGTCCATCTAGTTAAAGCTATGGTTTTTCCAGTAGTCATGTATGGATGTGAGAGTTGGACCATAAAGAAAGCTAAATGCAGAAGAACTGATGCTTTGGAACTGTGGTTTTAGAGAAGACACTTGAGAGTCCCCTGGACTACAAGGAGAGCAAACCAGTCTGTCCTAAAGGAAATCAATCGTGAATATTCATTGGAAAGACTGAGCTGAAGCTGAAACTTCAATACTTTGGCCACTGGATGCAAAGAGCTAATGGGAAAGACTGAAGACAGGAAGAGAAGGGGTGACAAAGGATGAGATGGTTGGATGGCATCACTGACTTGATGGACATGAGTTTGAGCAAGCTGCGGGAGTTGGTGATAGACAAGGAAGCCTGGTGTGCTGCGGTCCACAGAGTCACAAAGAGTTGGACCCTACTGAGCAACCAAACTGACTGACTGAAGGAAAGACCACAGGCTGGGAGTGGATTCACAAACAGCTACATCTCACGAGGAAGGAGCACCATTAGCCAGGCCCTAGGTAGGCTACAGTCCATGGGGTCGCGAAGAGTCAGACACGACTGAGCAACTTCACTTTCGCTTTTCACTTTCCTGCACTAGAGAAGGAAATGGCAACCCACTCCAGTGTTCTTGCCTGGAGAATCCCAGGGACTGGGGAGCCTGGTGGGCTGCCGTCTATGGGGTCACACAGAGTCGGACACGACTGACGTGATTAGCAGCAGCAGCAGCAGCAGGTCAAGCACAGGGCATCGGAAACAAAACAGTCTCTGACCCCAAGGAGCTTACACCCAAGAACTGGGAGTAAGCTAACAAAGAAAATTAAAAATATGACCATTTCACACATACAGAACCATTCCAAAGAAAATGAGGTAGGGGAACAAGGCACATGACGCCTGGAGGTGGTATGTGGGATTTCTTTGTGTGCTTGGGTAGTCAAGGGGGACCTCTCTTAAAAGAACAGGGGTCGTTTCTGAGAAGGTTCAGTCAGTGCAAAGATCTGTGGAAGGAAAAGAACCTATCCAAGGAAGAGAGAGGCCAGTCCAGCTGGAGCAAAGGGACCAAAGGAGTGTAGAGACAGAGGAAGTTGGAGAGGCACCGGAGGCCAGAATACAAGCCTCTCCTAAAGCGAGTCTTGGATTTAAGCGCAATGGGAAGGCTTTGAAAGGCTTTGAGCAAGGGAACAACTTGACCCGGTTTACAGTGCAGAAGCTGCTGTGTGGAACAGATTCCACGCGGGCAGAATGGAATCAAGAAAACTAGGGAGGAGACCATGGCAGATATTCATCTGAGAGGCAGTGGTGGCCAGGAGTCACATTTTAACAGTGGAAACAAGAGGGATATATTTTAAACAGAAAGCCCACAGAAATTACCAATGGAATAGATATATACAGTACACAGAAGACAGAGGAGTCAAGGAGAGCTGTGATGTTTCTGGGTGTACAACGGGGTGGATGAGGGCACCATTTACAAGACAGAAAGGTCTAGAGTGTACAGATTAGACTGGGGACAGCATCAAGAATTCTGTTTTTACAGATGGACAGTAGGTACATAAAAGTAGGCACATAAATGCTCAACATTTCTATTTATTAAAGAAATGCAAATCAAAACCACAGTAAGGTACCACCTCACACCAATCAGAACGGCCATCATTTAAAAGTCTACAAATGGCAAAAATGGAGAGGATATGGAGAAAAGGGAACCCTCCTACACTGTTGGTAAGAATGTAACTTGGTGCAGCTACTATGCCAAACAGTATGGAGGTTCCTTAAAAAACTAAAAATAGAGCTACCATATATCCAGCAATCCCACTCCTAGGCATTTATCTAGACAAAAAGATATTTGTACCCCAGTGCTCACAGCAACACCATGTACAATAGCCAAGACATGGAAACAACTCAAACATCCATCAGCAGAAGAATGAAAATGTGGTACCTTTATGCAGTGGACTATCACTCAGCCATAAGAAAGAATGAAATGCCAATTTGCAACAACATGGGTGCAACTAGAGATTACCATAGCAGAGAAGCCAGGAAGACAAATACCATATGATATTGTTTATATGTAGAATTTAAAATATGACCCAAGAACTTATCCACAAAACAGAAGCAGACTCACAGACATACACAACAGACTTGCGGTTGCCAGGGGATGGGGGGAGGGAAGGATAGACTGGGAGTTTGGGACTAGCAGATGCAAACTATCATATATATGAGTAACTGAATCACTGTGCTGCACACCCAAAACGGACACTGCACTGTAAACCAGCTATGTCTCAGCAAAATGAAGCAAACACAGAAAAGAACTGTTCTGATCACGCTAATTTTAAAGAGCCTGTAATTAGGTGCCCAGGAAGATCTGCCCAGTAGGTGCCTCATTGGCCACTGAAGTCTATATATTCCTGGGAGAAGTTGGAGCTGGAAATATCCACACCCCTCTCATACCTCTATTCTCATGGCAAACCCTTCAAGTCTTCTCTGAAATCCCAATGCCCCACAGAGCAGTGTGAAAACTCAGTGCTTACCTCCAACTAACTGGCTAAACTAAATTTGCCTAATTTTGCACAGTGTGGCCAAAAAATTAAATGAGGAAAACATAAAATGCATTTACCCACACTAGAATTTGTTGACAACAAAACAAATTACAGATAGGTTAAAGATTTTAGTGAAAAAAAAAAAAGAAAGAAACCATGAAAGCATGCAAGAAGAAAATACAGGTTAATATTTATAAAATCTAAGTGAGAGAGGGCTTCCTTATTTGACCAAGGGCAGAAATTCTTAAAAGAAGAAAATAACAGTGGATTGAGGGGAGGGTGGTTTAAATACTTCTAGAAAAGAAAATATCACAAATCTTAAAAGCAAATGAAACATTGGGAATAAGGAAATATCCTTATACATTTATATAAGGAGCTCACACAAATTAACAAAAAAAGATTAACTCCAAAAAGAAAACATTACAAGGAAAAGAGAAATTTCAAAAGAGAAGAAATATAAGTGAGCAATTAACACATAGAAAAAAAGTGCTAAACTTCTTATCAGTAGAAGGAATTAAAATAAGGAGATAGTATTTGTCACCTATCAAGCTTATAAATATTAAAATGGCAATGAGTATAGGCTTGGAGTCTGGACAGTAATTACTAAACTCTTTGTGAAGACAATTTGGTAATGTATCAAGTGAAGTGAAGTGAAGTCGCTCAGTCATTTCTGACTGTTTGCAACCCCATGGACTGTAGCCTACCAGGCTCCTCTGTTCATGGAATTTTTCAGGCAAGAATACTCGAGTGGGTTGCCATTTCCTTCTCCCGGCGATCTTCCCAACCCAGGGATTGAACCTGGGTTTCCTGCATTGCAGGCAGATGCTTTACCATCTGAGTCACCAGGGACATCTTAGATTTTACATGCTCTTTGACCTACCAATTCCACTTCAGGGAATTCATCCAAAAGGCAGGGGTATTGGAGGGTTGATGGGAAAGATTTAGGCACAAATTATAAGATGCTTCAGAATCACATCTAATGACATGAAAAGATACTGCACCTTAAAGTAAGGGTTTTTAAATCATAACGGAGAAGGCAGTGGCACCCCACTCCAGTACTCTTGCCTGGAAAATCCCATGGGCGGAGGAGCAGACACGACTGAGTGACTTCACTCTCACTTTTCACTTTCATGCATTGGAGAAGGAAATGGCAACCCACTCCAGTGTTCTTGCCTGGAGAATCCCAGGGACGGGGGAGCCTGGTGGGCCGCCATCTATGGGGTCGCACAGAGTTGGACATGACTGAAGTGACTTAGCAGTAGCAGTAAATCATATGGTCAGAATAATACAAAGCAATAAGAATATTCATATAAAGAGATCACTAACAATAAATTACAGGAAATTAACACTGGTTGTGTCTAGAAAAAAATAACTGCTCTTTACGATCTTTTTCTTTCATTACAATGAGCATACAGCATTTAAAAACAGAAACTTCGTTTGGAGGGAAAACAAAACTAAAAATCCTTTGCATAAAAGATAAATTGAACAAAAATTAGCAAAAAATTAACAGGAGATCATTTCAAGTGATAGAATATAATTGGGGAAAATTTTCATCCCTTCTAGAATAGAAAATTCTCTATATTTACATACATTCCATTATAAACATGCACTACTCTTATTTTTTTAAAAAGGTAAAAGAAAATTAAAGATGGTTTACCAATCTTTTGTTATCTGAATGACTGCTACAATGATCACACCGTATTTTAGCAGGTTTATGCCCTCTTCTGCATGGACCAAACCGAGTTTTTCTTTATAATTCCAACTAGCTTAGAGGGCACAGAGGGGTTCTCCTGAAAAATGAAATACACTGCATCTCATACCTCCTTCCCAGTTATAACCTTTAGTGGACTTCAATGCTTCAGCTCCATGGCTCTCAAAGTCTGGTCCTAGACCTGCAGCCCCAGCATACACAGGGAGCTGGTAAATGCAGATTCTTGGGCCCCACATCAGACCTAGAGAATACGAAATAGGGTAGGGGGCTTCCCTGGTGGCTCAGTGGTAAAGAATCTGCCTGCCAATACAGGAGGCATGGATCCGATCCCTGGCCCAGGAAGATCCCACATACCACGGAGCAACAAATCCCGTGCGCCACAACTATTAAGCATGTGCTCTAGAGCCCACGTACTGCGACTACTGAAGCCCACAGTCAAGAGCCCTTGAGCCACAACCAGAGAAGCCACCACAGTGAGAAGCCTGGGCTCTGCAATGAAGACACCGCACAGCCATAAATACAAACATTAAATTAAACAAACAGGCTAGGACTCAACAGTGTGCTTTATCAAGATCCTCCAGCTGACTGATGCATGCTTGAGTTGGAGAATCACCGTTTCTGCCCATACAGCTTGGGCCTTCAACATGCAGGAACTTGTGTGTGTTGCTTGCTCAGTGGATCAGTTGTCTCAGACCCTTTGACCTCACAGACTGTAGCCCACCAGGCTCCTCTATCCATGGAAGTGTCTATGCAAGAGTACTGGAGTGGGTTGCCATTTCCTCCTCCAGGAGATCTTCCCAACCCAGGGATTGAACCTGAGTCTCCTGCATTGGCAGGCTGATTCTTTACCACCTGGGAAGCCCTCCAGAAACTCTCCCAAACACAGTCAAATCATTTTTCAAATTTACATCTTTCAGAATCTTAATGGTAACACATTAAATCATTCAAGAGGGCTGAGCTGCTAGATCTCGAATCTTAACAGCTGGAAACAACATTTAAGAAAAATAAAAAGATAGCAAGGAAAGAAAACCATACCTGTAGAGATGCCTTAAAGGGAGCAGTGAGTCCTAGAGACATCACTTCAAGCCTTCGACAGCCTTTGAGGTAAACACACTAGGCCTCCTCAAGGAACACACTAAATTCAAACTCATTTAATTACATGTGTCAGTCAGGGCCTCACCATCAAATAATCAACCAGACTCCTGCGTAATAACAACACTGAAGCCATACCTAGACATAAACACAACAATCAGGTGTGCCACAGATATGTGAAACATTGTCACTTGAATTGACTGATGAGCCCCCCTGGAACGAGATCTATTGGCTTGAAACGCACAACCATCAACAGAGTTGCTTATCTGTGATGGAGGCATAACCAGGGTAGAAATGAGACAACGTCTGACCACAGCCCAAGGAAGGACCAAGTTTTCTGCCACATTCATCAGTTCAGAAAGTCAGGTACTGAGCCAGTGCCAGAGACAAAATGGTGTCTAAAATACCCCTCCTGCCCTCCAGAGGCCTGCAGTCCACTTGGAGATTGGTAAACACCAGACTGCAGCCTCCACTCACCCTGGGACAGAAATGTCACATGCCTTATCTCTAATATTCGTGGTTAAGCCACTTGGTCAAGGCCACCCAACTCCCTGCAAGTCCATGCTCTATACAAGTCCACATATAATGTCAGCACCAAAGGGATATGAGCATGTAGGCACTATCGCATGCTACATGAGACTGTGCTAAGAACAGACCTTTCCAGGTGGCGCTAGTGGTAAAGAACCCACCTGCCAATGCAGGAGACGCAAGAGACAGAAGCTGTAAGAGACAGGAGACCTGGGTTCAATCCCTGAGTCGGGAAAATCCCCTGGAGGGGGCATGGCAACCCACTCCAGTATTCTTGCCTGGAGAATCCCATGGATAGAGGGGCCGGGCGGGCTACAGTCTGTGGGGTCACAAAGAGTTGGACACAACTGAAGTAACTTAGCATGCACATGCTAAGAATAAAGCCAAGAATAAAAATGATTTTGTTGCTACTAAAAAGAGACATCCGAGTTCAGTAAAATCAAGTAGTGTCAAGCCAAGTAAAACAGTTTATAAATGGTACTGTTTTTGAATGGGAAAAATTACCCACAGAAGAACTACCAAGGGCAAGGCCAATATGGATCAAAATATCAACACTAATTATATTGAATGCAGAGATTATAGGCAATTATTGGCTCAATTTGAAATTCTTTTATAACACAAATTGTTTTTAAAAATGATCATCCAACATTAAAATAAAATGGTTTGGTATTTTTTTTAACCAAGCCAAGATTCCATTAATCAGCATTTCTCAATAAGTATGTTCCACTCCTCAGGAGATGTTCAGAAATACACGGGGGTATTTTTGGTTGTCACATTCACTGCGAGGCACCACTGGCATTTAACAGGCTACTCAGAACAGTCTCATACAAGTAACCGTCCCAAGTGACTTGAATGTCTGTCTAGACATTCCTGTAGGGGGAAAAATCCATTTATAACTATCTGGTCCTAGAACCAAACTCCATTTTACACATTAACACAAAAGACATTTTGCAAGTTTTTACTATACATCCTAACCCTAGTAGGGTGCTAGTAGTGTAAAATATTTTGATTTCTTCTTTAGGAAAAGTTGGGCAATACATTGAGAGATTTGAAAGTATGTCTACGTTATTGATGAATTTAACTTGATGAAAAGAAACTTGTTGTTTAGGCACTAAGTCGTGTCTGACTCTTTGCGACCCCATGGACTATATAGCCTTCCAGGCTCCTCTGTCCATGGGATTGCCCAGGCAGGAATACTGGAATGAGTTGCTATTCCCCTCTCCAGGGGATCTTCCTGACCCAGGGATCGAACGCCTGTCTCGTGCTTTGCAGGCAGATTCTTTAGCACTGAGTCACTTGGGGAGAATAAAGGAAGCATTACAAAAAGGGAATGCTGGGTCTGACAAGGTTCAGAGCTTGCTGTGATAACCCAGGGAATATGTACGCAGTGAGGAGAATCCAGCTGACTTCTATTAAACCAGACATAGAAGAGATCTGCAAAAAATGCAGAACAAGGCCATCCTTCTCACTACAACTCTTTGTTGTGAAAAACAGGGTTATTCTCATTAAAGAGTTATTTATGCTAACTTGGAGTGATTTGAGTTTTAAATGAATAAAAGTATTAAAAATAGGTAAATTTTCAGTTTCACTCTTAATATGGGAACATCAATAAAGAGAACAACCATAAGCAAAAGCTCTTTGATAGCCTTCAGAACATTTTATGTGCATGCAGGGATTTAAGATGAAAATGTTTGAAAACTGTTGAGCTTATAGAAAAAGATAAGGAAGAAGGGCTTAGCTGGCTGGAGAGAGACCAGGTCACAGACCAGAGCAGTGGCTGGGTAGAGTGGGGAAACTTGGAGAACCAAACCAGATCAACAGGGCTGGATTACAAGCGGTGAAAGGAGAGGGAGGGATTCCGGATGAGGCAGAAGCCTCGCTTCAGGCAGCTGAGTATACACCGCCAAGAGAGATTTTAACATCATAATCATAAACATTTTGTGTGTCATAAAAACAATTTTTCAGTAGAAAGTAAACCCACAAACATAAAAGTTTAAATAAAAAAAATAAACAGCACAAACAGCCCTTTTCCATGCATATGCAATAATAGTAGAAAATACCTTCTTCTCTCTCTGCTTCTGATTGATACGTGTAAACAAACCAGAACGGTTGGACTCTAGTTACGAATCTGACTGAGCCCACCCCGGGTGTCAAGGGTGGACCCGGGCAGTGTCCGCCCCCCTCCCTCCCCTGGGCAGCATCTCCCCACCTCCACGCCCGCCAGACCGCCTTCAGTCCACCCACTATTTCTTTAAGGATTCAGTTTCAAAAGCCTTTTAAAGCAGAGATGTTCAAAGAAGCAGGAAGGAGGGACCACCTGCGGCCCCAAGGCAGGTTTCTGCAGGAACTCCTGGGCAGACTGGGCCTCTCATGGCCCCCCAAGGACTGTGCCGTCCCTCTCAGGGCTCAGGACTGAGAAAGGATACGGCCACGCAGCAAAGAAAGTCCCTTAAGGAAATGTCCAATCACACCCAATTTTTAACACTCATAGAGCCTTCCCGTCACATGAATTGCCTGGAAGATCCTCGGGCCCCACCCTACTTCCCACATCACCCTGGTGTGGACGTTGGACCTAGAAAGGGATCTCAGACAACAGGACTGAGAGTAGGGAAGAGAAAATGGAAGGGGAGGGAGGACACACCCTTGAGTCCCCCGGGAAATCTCTTGGCCACATTCCCCTCCTAGCCTGGGGCGGGAGGCCTGGATTATTCTGCCTCTCCCAGCCCCAGTGATGACAAGCCTGGAGGAGCCCCAGAAAAGTAGGTGACATTCTCAGAGGCCAAGGGCTTTTATTTTTTGAATCCCAAGGACCCCTACCACCACTCATAGCTAAACTGCCTATTTCCAAATTTCTTTTTCAAAGGTTTTCCTAGGGATTCCCTGTCTGCCTGCAATGCAGGAGACCTGGGCTCAATCCCTGGGTTGTGAAGATCCCCTGGAGAAGGAAATGGCAATCCATTCCAGTTCTCTTGCCTGGAAAATCCCATGGATGGAGGAGCCTGGTAGGCTACAGTCCATGTGGTCACAAAGAGTCGGATACGACTGAGCGACTTCACTTTCACTAAGGACCCCTACCACCACTAACAGCTATACCACCTATTTCCAAGTTTCTTTTTCAAAGGTTATCTTTAACACCCTCCCCCACCACAATCCTTTCTCTCATTTCTAGCTGGTAGTAAAAAGCCTCAGAATAATTCAAATGAAGTAAATGCAGGTCTCCATGACAGAGATTAGGAGAACACTGTGAAAAATCTGTTATTCCAAAGAACTGCAGAAAAGGGGAGAGATGCCCCTATAAGCCACAAGCGAAGGCAATCCCTAGGAAGGAAACATCCCGCTAGAAAACTGGACCAGGCGCGTTTAGGGGAGAAAGGATACATGCATACAGATGGCTGAGTCCCTTCGGTGTTCACCTGAAACTATCACAACACTGTCCATCTGTTATACCCCAATATAAAATAAAAAGTAAAAAAAAAAAAAAAACTGGACCAGAGGCATCCTGGGGCAAGGAGTCTGACCCCCTACAGCTCCCCATCCTCCTATCCTTGCTCCCCACATCTCAGTAAACCACATCTTTGCTGGAGCCTCTGCCCGAGGCTTCCCCCCAACCCTACTACTGCCCTCATACAGTACTACTATAAGGGGGAAGTGTGGGCAGGCCTTCCAAGTGGGAACTGTCTATGTATATTCCCAGAGAGCTATTATTATACAGTATGCACACACAGACGTAGTATACAGTGCCAACAGTGCAGATTCTGGAGTCAGACTGCATAGGTCCTAATACAAGATCAGCCACTTACCAGTTGTGGGATCATAGGTAAGTTACTTCACTATTGTAACTACTTTCTCTGCAGAGAGGGGGGAGGATGAGCTGAGTTTTCACATGGGGAAACACCTAGAACACTGCCAACACACAACAGGCACTCAGTAAACATCAGCTGTGACGACGCTTCAAATACTTTGTGTTCTAGAAGTTTGGGGGAACTGATTGTAGTAATGTTAACCAACATATCCAGTATCATTCTCATTGTAAAATGCGTTCAAATTTAAAAACCATAGACTTAACCAATAATCGAGAAGCTTTTCTTAAACTGGAGACTTGAAGTGTCCCAAAAAGAAAGCCCTAGTTCCAAATCTAATAACCTCTGAGCAATAAGGATGTAAAACAACCACCACCACCAAAAAAAAAAAAAAAACCATCTGGCTTACAACTGTTTTCCCTCTATTTTCAAAAATGTATAACACAGGCACTTTATACAATTTTTTTTATTAGTAGTATGTAACATTTTTGCTAAGATACTGATTCACTCACGTTCTGGCCTCAGGGCTCTTTTTACTATCTTTTTTTTTTTTGGTCACTCCACACAGCATGTGCCTGACCAGGGATCAAACCTGTGCCCCTGCATCGGAAGGGCAGAGTATTAACCACTAGGCCACCACTTAAAAAACTGAGGAAACAAAGAGCTCACCTTAGAAAATCTAAGAAATAGACATATATAAGCATATAAACCATTAGCCATTAAAGGAACGATGTCATCAAGTGCATATAGCTACTGGAAAACTACACTGACCACATGAAGAATGAGAGTGAAAAAGGGAACTCGAACCTTAACGATCATTACAAAACTAATCTGAACTTGCAGACCCTCTGAAAGGGTCTCAAGGATCCCCAGAGCATCCAGACTCCACTTTGAGAAGCCCTAACTAAGGAAGGAACAAGTATCAAAATTCTCATCACTTTCATTTTCTACCTTTTTTAGCTCTACAAGAGAATAATTATGGTACATTTCACTGAACTATATATGCAATGAAAATGATCACATCCTAAAATTACCAAAAAATCGTTCAATATTCTGACAAAATTGCCACTAGGTAAACTAAAATGCTATTTTTTTTCCTTTTTTAAAAACAGAAAACTTACCATTTAAATCATCTTAAAATGGACAATTCACTGACATGTAATACATTCACAATGTTGTGCACCAACACTTGGTTCTAGAACATTCACCATCTCCGAAAGGAACCCCATATCCAGCCCCTAGCAACAATCAACACTAACCTGCTTTCAGGAGATTTGCTGATTCTGAGACTTTCATACAAATGGATCTTGTGGTCCACGCATGGCCTTTTCTGTCTGGCTTCTTTCACTTGGCATGTTTTCAAGGTTCATCCATTTGTGGCAGGCACCATTCACTCTGCTTTATAGCTGAATAATATTCCATTATAAGAATATACCACATTTTGTTTGTCCACTGACAGACAAAAGTTGATGGACGTGAGTATTTCCACATTTTGACTGCTGTATAGTGCTGCTATAAAGTTTTCAGGTATGTTTTAGTGTGAACACCTGTTTTCAATTCCTTTGGGTCTTTTCATACCTAGGAATGGAATTGCTAGGCCATGTGACTGTGTATTTAGCTTACTGAGGAAGAGCAGTAGCACAATTTTACATGCCTACTAGCAATTCCAATTTTTTCACATCCTTGACAAAGGTCTATTTTCTGTTACTGTTGCTTTTTAACAGCCATTCTAATGAGAGTGAAGTGGCATCTCATGCTTTAGATTCCCATTTCCTCTAAACACACTGAACATTTCCTCATGTGCTTGTTGGGCATCTTTGCAGAAATGCCTAGGCACATCTCTTGCCCATTTTTGAAATGAGGTTATTTCTTTTTCTTCTAGGATTTTAAGAGTTCTTATTTGTCAGTAGATGAAAGTACTTTAAACCTACCAGGCTTAAGAGGTCCTTTCCTCTCTACCAGGCTTAAGACAAATGCCAACCTTCCAGATGATGAAAGAGCAACTGAGAAGTTACAAGAGGTCACAGAATCAATTGTCGATAATACTATATAATGCCTTCATTTACGTCTTAAAATGTGAGTTCAGGATTGGATCACAGATGATAAAATAACAATAGTCATTTTTCAAAAAGTGCTTTTTAGTGAGACACCATCCCAAGTGCTTTAACACCCTCACAGCAACCCCACAAGGTGAGAACCGTGACCTACCTCATTTTATAAATGAGGAAATAAGTACAGAAGAGCTAAATAGCTGGCTTATGGTCATACAATCAGTAGCTGGGGCAGGCTGCCTTCAGAATTTGTGCTCTTAATCCCTTTGCTATACTGCCTCTCAACCATGAAATAACATGCCTTGGCTGAATGCCTAACTGAAGACTTTTTTAGAAGCTACTAGTAGCTACATTTTTGATCTGTCACTTTCAAGTTCTAACCTCCACTGCCTGCAAAAATCTTAGCTCCAGAATTCTTTAATTGAGTTTAGGGAATGTCACAAAGAAGGAAGCCGAAAGCCAGAGGGGTCAATGTCATTTTATCATTCCAATTTAGATCTTTTCTAAGATTTTTGAATCTGACAAAGCCTATTCATAGGATAAATGTGCCAACAGACTATTTCCAAGAGTATCTGGCCAGCATCTTGACTGCGATTATCAGAGGTTTCAGTTACTACAAAGCCAGGGCTAAAAGGTCCATCTAACTCAAACCCATAATTTGCAGTATAATTATAAAACAGTAAATGGGTTTGTAAACTGAATCTTGAACTAGAGAAGAAATCTAAAAGGTCATATGTTTCATAATAAAATCAATATGAACACAATGCCGTAGTTAACAGATTTCATATTTTGAGCAATAATTACAGGCATCACTGACTGATACTTCCAGCATTGCTGCTACTGCCTGGAGTTATGGGACCTCAGAATTTGAAGGAACTTTATGGCATATCTAAAATAATCCATCACGAACAATTCCTCTTTCCTCTAGAATTAAAAGCTGGACTAAAGCCCTGAAGTGTGCCTATCTGATAAATGGTCCTATCATAATGTTACTCTCCTATTTACATCTGTGGTAACTCAAGAATTTTTTAAGTTCAGCTACCCAATATGCCATTTGTAAATATTTTCATGACTACAAACGGTAGTAAATGTGAGGTTCTGTTTTCTCATCTGCAACATAGGTGTTTACCATCTATTTACCACTCATCTCACTGAAGGGCTTCCCCCCATGGCTCAGCTGGTAAAGAATCCGCCTGCAATGCAGGAGACCTGGGTTTGATCCCTGGGTTGGGAAGATCCCCTGGAGAAGGGAAAGGCTACCCACTCCAGTATTCCGGCCTGGAGAATTCCATGGACTGTACGGTCCGCGCGGTTGCAAAGAGCAGGACAGGACCAAGTGACTTTCACTTCACTTCACTTTTTCCCAGTATGGTGGGAGACAGATTTTAGATGGGATATGTGAAAGTGCCTAGCAAAATCCCAGAGCAGGAACAGGTGCTCAGTAAACATTCCTCTGTGTGTGTGTGTGTGTGTGTGCGCACGCACATGAATAGGGGGGTTAATGGGTGTGTGCATCAGGGGTGGGGCGGGGATGGGTGTGGGTCAGATCACCAGAAGTCTTCCAAAGCATACTAGCATACTTTACATAAGCTAAGCACAACTCAGATAACTTATCTAAAGATCACTTATCTGATAACTTAGCTGTGGTTCAGTTAGTTCAGTCGCTAAGTTGTGTCCCCATGGACTGCAGCACGCCAGGCTTCCTGGTCCTTCACCATTTCCCTGAGCTTGCCCAAATTGATATCAACTGAGTTGGTGATGCCATCCAACCATCTCATCCTCTGTCGTCCCCTTCTCCTCCTGAACTTAGCTGTATATAACCCGAAATCTAGATGATGGCAAAAGATCTTACCATTTAATAATGAGGAAAATGGTGATCATTTGTGTAGTTATTAAAGGAAATCAGATTATTCTTTGGGCAGGCCAGTCTATACCATTTCTGACAGAGCTGCTGCTAAGTCACTTCAGTCACGTCCGACTCTGTGCGACCCCATAGACGGCAGCCCACCAGGCTCCCCCGTCCCTGGGATTCTCCAGGCAAGAACACTGGAAGTGAGTTGCCATTTCCTCTCCAATGCATGAAAGTGAAAAGTGAAAGTGAAGCCGCTCAGTCAGTGTCTGACTCTTAGCGACCCCACCAGGCTCCTCGGCCCATGGGATCTTCCAGGCAAGAGTACGGGAGTAGGGTGCCATTGCCTTCTCCATCTGATAGAGCAGAAGACACTAAACAAGTATCTCACCACCCGGTTACTCAAATGTTTCTCTGAATTAGAGCTAAGAAGGTTCAACATGCAAAACAGTAAGCATGAACAAAGCTTAAATCACAAGAGGGATGTTTTCTTGTTACGATGGCATTGTGAAGAACTGTAAATCCAAGGCGCCCCTGGTGGCTCAGTGGTAAAGAATGCAGGGCACACGGGTTCGATTTCTACTCCAGGAGGACCCCACATGCTGCTGGCAGCCCCGGGCCCACAGCTCCTGAGCCTGTGCTCTAGAGAGCGTGCTCCACAGGAGAAGCCGCCGCCACGAGGAGTCGATGCACCACAACTAGAGTAACCCCGACCGCTGCAACTAGAGAAAGCCTACATGCAGCAATGCAGCACAGCCCCAGATAAATTTTTTAAATCGCCTACACCAAAAAAAAAGTCTTAAAAAAAATTGTAAATCCAGGGATCTAGGAAATAGATGGAAAGAGATAGTCAAAAGTTGGGAAGTGGGGTGGGAAGCGGAAGGAAGATGACTAATAGCTGGGGTAGGACCTTCTACGTCAGGGAGACCCAGCAAGCCCAGAAGGATATCAACCAGAGTGAGGGAGGCAGAGGGCAAAGGAACTTTCTGGGTTGGGGGAAATGAAGTGTCAAGGCAAGTGCCTGTGACAAAAGGACCACTTTGTGAGATGCAGGTGGCCGGAGTCAGGGAAGGTGAGGTATTGCTGGAGAAAAGGAAAAATCAGGAAAATCAGCAGGGACAGCGCACAGAGCGCTCTTTAGACCATGCATAAAGGTCCAGACTTCATCCTGTGAGGTAGCAATTAATGTGGCCTGGGGAGTCCAGAGTTCCCAAGCCCCTTCGAGGGATTCAGGTCGAGATCGTCATAGCATTCAGACATCTCTTTCCCTTTTCACCGTATTTACACCTGCACTGATAGCGACGACAGCCACCTCAACAGAGGCACCGAACTGAACTAGCGGTCACTGTATTCTTTACCCCCACGCACTCACATTTAAATTAATTTTCAAAAAAATTTACAGACAATTTCATGTCAGAATATCCCTGATGAGTTATTAAAAACATTATTATACTAAACGTTGGTCCTTGAGTACATGTGTTTAATTCCAGTGCAAATAAAGGGCAGGTGTCAGGAAGCATTTCTTTTATTTCTGTACCTTGTGGGATGTTAAGCCTCCCACCCAAGGACTGAACCACTGCCCGCTGGCAGTGAAAGCAGAGTCCTAACCCTTGGATCGCCAGGGAATTCCCACGAAGCGCTTCTAGGGCACACCAAGAAACACACTTGTGCAAATAAGTTACAAGCTGAACTAGCCACTGTTTTTCATGGAACACAATGTTTACTTAGCAGAATGACAACAGAAAAACTGCGGTTATTCACACTTGAGTACTTGGCAGATAGTTTCTCAAAAATGAGAGCTTCGCAGATGACTCAGTGGTAAAGAATCCTCGTGCCAATGCAGGGGATACCGGTTTGATCCCTGGGTTGGGAAGATCCCCTGGAGAAGGAAATGGCAACCCACCAGTATTCTTGCCTGGGAAATTCTACGAACAGCGGAGCCTGGAGGGCTCCAGTCCACAGGGCCGCAAAGTCAGGCGAGACTGAGCGCGTCCTGTGCATGTGTGTTCTCAGAATTAAGTGCGCCTGCCGCTTCAAGAAAAATGACTGGCAGTATTCGATGCTGATGATGAAAGTTAAGCTGTGCATAAGAATTTAAAGCTTGGAAAACAAGTATCTGCCATTGTGAGTTAGACTGCTTTCCCCAAATTTAGAGAACTTTCTAATAAGATGGGCAGTAAAGTTACCAAGTGGGTTTTCGTTATATTGGTTAATGAAACATTTGAAGATCCATATTACTCAGTGAAGCAACATTTTCCAAATGACCAACACATGATGGTACAAAATCACAGAGGAGGAAAATATCCATTCAAATTGCAAGATAGATCAACAGATTTTATTGTAACAAAATATGAAGAGTTTACTAACATAACTTCAGATTCCACACAACCACTAACCCTTAAAAAACCACCATTGCTAAATTTTGGTATAGTATCAAAGAATAACCACAGTTTTCAGGAAGTGACATTAAAAGACTCCTGCTTTCCCCAACTGCGTATCTATGTTAAGACCAGAGTTTTGTCAACTACCTCAATCAAAACAACATTTCGCAACATTCCACTACTGAGCAGATATGAGAAGCCAGCTGTCTTCTATTAAGTGAAACATTAAAGAGATTTTTTACGTTAAGTGTATAATGGATTTATGACAGATATTTTCAGTAAGTAAATTAGTATTTTTAACATTCTCAGTTTTAATCACTGACCTGACAAAGAAGGATAAAACTCAAGTAAAGAAAAACTCCTTAGGGTCTTCAGTAACTTTTAAGAGTACGCAGGAGTATTTGTTGTTCAGTCACTAAGTCATGTCCGACTCTTCGAGACCCCATGAACTGCAGCATGCCAGGCTTCTCTGTCCTTCACTATCTCCCAGAGTTTACTCAAACTCATGTCCATTGAGTCAGTGATGCCATCCAACCATCTCATCCTGTCGCCCCTTTCTCCTGCCCTCAATCTTTGCCAGCATCAGAGTATATAAAAGTATACATCCCACTATACTACAGCACAAGTTTGAAACCCATCCCTGTAAGAGGTGAAACCCCAGGGGAAGATTTCGTCACAAAGCAGCACTTGTACCACAATACACTTCTCCGGCAGCCTCGTGCAGGTGAGACCCAGTGGATGAGGGAAGCCAGGCCAGGCAGAAAGTGGCAGGCAGTGAGAGCCGAGCAGTGCAGGGGAGGGTGCCAACCGCCAGGACTAAGACAATAGCGGAGATATGAGAGAGAAGGGTGAATTCAAAAGACATTGCCAAGGCAGAATCAATGAAACCTAGCAACTTCAGAAGCAGAAAGAAACTTGGCTGCTGCTTACATGGCTGGATTGCAACTGACTATCCACCTGTCTGGCTTAGGGACAGGTACTAAGTCTATGCCAAATACAGTCAACCCTCTGCATCCATGGGACCGTCAGCCATGGATTCAACCACCCTTAGATGGAAAATTTCCAGAGAATTCCAAAAAGCAAAATTCAAATTTGCTGAGCACCAACCACTATTTGTGTAGCATTGAATCTTCCCCGGTGGCTCAGATGGTAAAGCGTCTGCCTGCAATGCGGGAGACCTGGGTTCGATCCCTGGGTTGGGAAGATCTCCTGGAGAAGGAAACGGCACCCCACTCCAGTACTCTTGCCTGGAGAATCCCACGGATGGAGGAGCCTGGTAGGCTACAGTCCATGGGGTCGCAAAGAGCCAGACATGACTGAGCGACTTCACTTTCACTATACTGTATTACATGCATGTATGCCTATTGCTAAGTCATGTCCAGCTCTTTTGCAATCCCATGGACTGCAGCTCACCAGGCTCCCCAGTCCGTGGGATTCTCCAGGCAAGAATGCTGGAGTGGGTTGCCATGCCCTCCTCCAGAAGATCTTTCTGACCCAGGGATCGAACCTGTTTCTTTTACATCTCCTGCATCGGCAGGCAAACTCTTTACCACTGCACCGTCTGGGAAGTCCTTGTATTAGGTATTAAAAGTAAACTGGAGATGATGTGAAGTATACAGGAGGTCGTGCATAGGTTATATGCAAACACTATGCATTTCATACGAAAGACTTGACTATCCAGGAATTCTGGTTATCTGTGCAGGGCCCTGAAACCAATTCCACCATCTGCAGATACTGAAGGACAACTGTATAGATATCTACAGACATCGTAGTCTGGATATGTGTTCTAATGACACCTCTCTAACACCAGCTGGGTTTCATACAGTTCAATTTAGGCAGACCCCGCAGATTCCCTGGAGGCTCAGATGGTAGAGAATCTGCCTGCAGTATGGGAGACCCAGGTTTGATCCATGGGTTGTGAAGATCCCTGGAGAAGGGAATGGCAATCCACTCCAGTATTCTTGCCTGGAGAATCCCATGGACAGAGAACCTGGCAGGCTGCGGTCCATGGGGTCACAGAGTGGGGCACGACTGAGCAAGTAGCACTTCCCACAGATAAGGGCTCAGTCCCACCCCAGATGCCCAAGGCTTAAGGATCCCCAAGCTACCAGCACTTCCGCCAGGCAAGCTACAAGTTCACAGGGTCCCACAACCACACCCAGCCCTGTTTCCCCCAGGTTCAGTAATTCACAACTCACACGACTGAGGAAATCGCCATAGTGGTGATTACAGTTTCATTATAAAGGATATAACTCAGGAACAACCACTTGGGCTAAGAGGGCAGAGTGTGGGGGAAGGGAGGTGCAGAGACTCCACACCCTCTCCTCCTCCATGGAACACAGGTGTCCACGTTCCCAGCTCAGTGTTCTCCAAACCAGAAGCTCCCTGAACCTCATCATTCTAAGAGTCTTGGATGGGACTCCATCGCACAGGCATGACTGACTAAACAACTGGCCATGAGACGGGATTCAGTCTCCAGTTTGTCCCTTCCTCTTCCTCGGAGGTGGTGGTGGTAGTGGTGAGCTGAAAGGCACTTCATTAACACAAATTCAGGTTAAGGTCCAAAAGTTTCTTTTTAAGATTTTTTTTTTTCCCACATGGGCCATTTTTTTTAAAGTCTTCATTGACTTTGTTACACTATAGCTTCTGTTTTATGTTTTGGTTTTTTGGCAGTGAGGCATGTGAGATCCTGGCTCACCTACCCTGGATGGAACCTGCACCCTCCTCCACTGCATTGGAAGATCAAGTCTTAACCACTGGACCTTCAAGGAAGGTGTTCACTTTGAATAACAAAAGGCATTCCTATCAACTCAGGGAAGTCAAAACGTTTTAGGAGCTCTGGAACCAGGAACAAAAACTATCTTTTTCTTTTTTTTATTATACCAGAGCATGGTTGTTGATAGGCAGGTACTCAATAAACAATTGCTAAAGAATGAACAATAGGGCAGATAACAGCATCATTCACCAGAATGGGAAATACAGGCAGAGAAAAAGTTGTCAGAAGAAAGGTGGTGGTGAGCTCTGAGTTGGGCCCACTGCACTGGAAGCACCCAAAGATCACAGGTGGAACTCACATAAAGGGTTACACCTTAGAAGGTCAGACCTCCAGGTATGAACATGCAGAGATAATGGGACTTAATCCTGGCAGCCAGAACAGTGGCGATATGACCATCCTAGAGAACAGTTCAGTTCAGTTCAGTTGCTCAGCTGTGTCTAACTCTTTGTGACCGCATGGACTGCAGCACACCAGGCCTCCCTGTCCATTACCAACTCCCAGAGCTTGCTCAAATTCATGTCTATTGAGTCGGTGATGCCATCCAACCATCTCATCCTCTGCAATCCCCTTCTGCTTCCTCTTTCAATCTTTCCCAGCATCAGGATCTTTTCAAATGAGTCAGTTCTTCACATCAGGTGGCCAAAGTAGTGGAGTTTCAGCTTCAGCATCAGTCCTTCCAGTGAACATTCAGGACTGGTTTCCTTTAGGATGGACTGGTTGGATCTCCTTGCAGTCCAAGGCACTCTCAAGAGTCTTCTCCAACACCACAGTTCAAAAGCATCAATTCTTTGGCACTCAGCTTTCTTTATGGTCCAACTCTTACATCCATACATGACTCCTGGAAAAACCATAGCTTTGACTAGATGGACCTTTGGTGGCAAAGTAGTAACTCTGCTTTTTAATATGCTGTCTAGGTTAGTCATAGCTTTTCTTCCAAGGATCAAGCATCTTTTAATTTCATGGCTGCAGTCACCATATGCAGTGATTTTGGAGCCCAAGAAAATAAAATCTGTCACTGTTTCCATTGTTTCCCCATCTATTTGCCATGACGTGATAGGACCGGGTGCCATGATCTTTGTTTTCTGAATGTTGAGTTTTAAGTCAACTTTTTCACTCTCCTCTTTCACTTTCATCAAGAGGCTCTTTAAGTTCCTCTTCACCTAGAGGACAGGGTAGGACCAAAAAGGGTAGAGAAAACAGCCTTGGGAGCAATAACGTTAAGGATAAGGAGCCCTCAGAGGACACTAAGCAGTCCTGGATGTAAGAGAAGAAAACACACAGAGCAGAAGACGGAGAAAGGCATGGCAGAAAAGTGTTCCTACAGGACATGTTGGACGTCGTGGAAAGATCGAGAAACAAACTGACAGAAGATGGTGCACAGAAATGAGACAGAGGAGGCAGAGGCAGACTGCAGTCCAGGAGCAGGAGACACCCGGCACGGACCCCAGTTGCGAGAGAAGGCGGAGACGAGAGATGCCAACAGGCAGTGCTGAGGGGCCAAAGCTGAGCGGCCGCGAAGGAGGAAGCAGAGGGCAGGAGGGCATAGAGGCCCCAGAGGCAGAGAACAAGCAAGATTCAGATTGGGCTCCCAGATGGCCCTTCTGTACAGGCCTGCAAGGTCCTGCGTGGCCTGAGCTCACCGCCCTCTCCAGTACTCCCCACTGCAACCACAGTGGCCTTCTATTCAAACACGCTGTGCCCCTTCATGCCACAGGCCCTGTCAACAAGCTGGCCCCTCAACCCAACTTCTTTCCTTCCCTGATGACTTCCTAGACATCCTTCAGATGCCAAGTAGATGTCACATCTTCCCTAGACTGTAGGACTACATTAGGTCATCTTGGACACTTTCGTCACAGCATTTCCAACGGTGAGGAATCATTTCTTTCTGCGACTGTGGGGTTGGGGGGTATGTATGTCTGTCCTAATTAAACAGTGAGGACAGCAACCTGTTGCCGCTGTCCCCTAGCTCCTAACACAGCATCTGCACACAGCGGTCACACACGAAGGGGCTGCAGCACTAATGAGGGGCCTTCTGAGCACAGCGCAAGCCAGAGTCTCCAAAGAAACCGGGGAGGACAGCATCCAGAACCCGGGGAAGGGAAGGCAACATCCGCCTCTTCCCTCACTCTCATCTCAAGAGGCAAAGTGTGGATCAGATAGATTTACAAGATCTGCCTGGGAAGGAGGCACCTGGACTGGACAGGAGGAAGAGCCGCTCTTGAGAGCGAAGCTTCTGAGACATCCGGGGAGGGCTGGGGAGGCCTGAGGAAAGGGGCAGGTCTGGAACAGCGTCTATGCGGAAAGAAAAGAAAGGTGAGGAAGAAATCTATCTGCAGGGGAGGAACAGAGAAGCAGATGCGGGGAATGGACTTGTGAACGTGGGGCAGGAAGGGGAGAACTGATGAACACACTCTATGGGGGCGGGGGCGGGGGGCTTCCCTGGTGACACAGATGGTAAAGACTCCGCCTGCAGTACAGGAGACCTGGGTTCACAATCCCTGGGTCAGGAAGATCCCTTGGAGAAGAGAATGACAACCACCTCCAGGATTCTTGCCTGGAGAATTCCATGGACAGAGGAACCTGGCAAAGAGTCAGATATGACTAAGTGACTAACACGCACGTGTGTAAAATAGCTAGCTCGTGGGAAGCTGCTGTCTAACAGAGAGCTCAGCTCGGTTCAGGTACCTGTATACATACAGCCGATTCACACTGTTGTATGGTAACAGTGTGAAACGCATACAACATTGCAAAGCAACTTTATTCCAATAAAAATAGTGAAACAGAATTTAAATATATATATAATATTGAGAGTGAAGAAGAAAAAGAGAATTCTTAGCAGAATACAAGCTGAGGAAGAATATAGCTAAATGGGAAAAGACAAAGTCTGCAAGTTTGTACGGTCTTCTTTGGCTGATTTTATCTAAGTTTTTTAAATTAATTTATTTTTTATTGAAGGATAATTGCTTTACGTGGCTGATTTTCACTATCACAAATACAGGAAACAGAACCCAGAGAGTTGAGCTGATCGAGCGAAGGAGGTCGGCAGGTTAGAAGTGACAGGACAATAGGGCAAAGAATTAGCTAGGGTGGCCCCCTCTGAGGTCCCGGCTGCAACGGGTAGGAAACGAGATGAGGAGGAAACTGACAATCTGAGATTGAAGGAAGAAGGTCAGGAACCAGTTTTTGAGTGGAATTGTTGTAATCAGAATGTGGGAAATAAATTATACTGCAGATATATAATTTTAAAAACAAGTGCAACTTTTCTCAAGGTACCATAAGCTCTTACCACCTACTGTTATCAGTCTCATAGGACAAAACAAAACAATTCTCAAAGACAGGCCTGTGCCCTTCTGAAAAAGGTCAAGTTGCTATTTTCCTTGGAGTCTAATCTAAAAAAGCAGATACCTTAAGAAATAATACCCCTACAAAGAATTAATCTCAAAAATATACAAGCAACTCCTGCAGCTCAATTCCAGAAAAATAAACAACCCAATCAAAAAATGGGCTAAAGAACTAAACAGACATTTCTCCAAAGAAGACATACAGATGGCTAACAAACACATGAAAAGATGCTCAACATCACTCATTATCAGAGAAATGCAAATCAAAACCACAATGAGGTACCATTTCATGCCAGTCAGAATGGCTGCAATCCAAAAGTCTACAAGCAATAAATGCTGGAGAGGGTGTGGAGAAAAGGGAACCCTCTTACACTGTTGGTGGGAATGCAAACTAGTACAGCCACTATGGAGATTCCTTAAAAAAACTGGAAACAGAACTGTCATATGACCCAGCAATCCCACTGCTGGGCATACACACTGAGGAAACCAGAATTAAAAGAGACACATGTACCCCAATGTTCATCTCAGTACTGTTTATAATAGCCAGGACATGGAAGCAACGTAGATGTCCATCAGCAGATGAATGGATAAGAAAGCTGTGGTACATATACACAATGGAGTATTACTCAGCCATTAAAAAGAATACATTTGAATCAGTTCTAATGAGGTGGATGAAACTGGAGCCTATTATACAGAGTGAAGTAAGCCAGAAAGAAAAACACCAATACAGTATACTAACACATATATATGGAATTTAGAAAGATGGGAATGATAACCCTGTATGCGAGACAGCAGGAGAAACGCAGATGTATAGAACAGTCTTATGGACTCTGTGGGAGAGGGCGAAGGTGGGATGATTTGAGAGAATGGCATTGAAACATGTATAATATCATATATGAAACGAATCGCCAGTCCATGTTTGATGCATGATACAGGATGCTCAGGGCTGATGCACTGGGATGACCCAGAGGGATGGTACGGGGAGGAAGAAGGGAGCGGGGTTCAGGATGGGGAACACGTGTACACCCATGGCGGATTCATGTTGATATATGGCAAAACCAATACAATATTGTAAAGTAATTAGCCTCCAAGTAAAATAAATAAATTTATATTTAAAAAAAAAGAACAAAAAATAAATAAAAAGGTTCATTCCTAAAAGAAAAAAAAGAAATAATACCCCTTTCCAGCTCCAGCTTTTTCCTAGTATACACATTTTCACAGCAGTTCCAGACAAATCGTAAGTTAGAAAGCCTCCAGATATGAGCCAAGAGAATGCTAACCTACCTTCAGGCATGGAAAAAAAATCTGTCATTATAGTAGTAGTCAAACTGATAAAATAATGCCCACAGTTCTAAACCAAAAGTGATCTAGCTATATTATAGATAAACAGCCCAAACTTCTTTCTATCTAGAGCAATCACAGGACAGTAAAATATATTTCATTTTAAAATGAATGAACAATACAAATTCTTGGACAGCACAGTGAGCATTTAATTTTAAAAAGTAAACGTTATTGAGAAGAAAGTTCATGCATACACTGGGTTGCTTTGATGTCTTTGTATTATTTACTAAAGACTATCATTCCAGGGGGAAGTTCCCCTGGAGGAGAGCCTGGCAACCCACCCCAGTATCCCTGCCTAGAGAATCCGGTAAACAGAGGAGCCTGGTGGGCTACAGTCTGTAGCGTCACAAAGAGTCAGACAAGACCGAAGCAACTTAGCAGCACACCATTCAAAAGGGGGAAAAAAAGGAGGTCACCATCAGCCCCTTTCTGTCTGATCGCTGTGTATGATGAGTGTGTTGGGTATGCATTTAGCCTGTCCAGCATTCTTTCATCTTGTAATTGATCCACTTTCCCTCCTTCTGCTAATTCCAGGAGTCTAGTTACTGACTTTACTAGCTACTTTACTTTATAACTGGTACAAAAGGTGGACCCAAAACACAGGACAGCCAATGAGTGTCTTGCATTCCCTTGGCCATGGTGACTGGTTGAGGCATGGCATCATGCCAGGACAATCAGAACCCTTGGACCTAACAGAAAGATACGTAACTCAGTAGTTGTTCAGTCGCTAAGTTGTGTCCGCTTCTCTGGAACCCCATGGACTGCAGCTTGCCAGGCTTCCCTGTCCTTCACTATTTCCCGGAGTTTGCTCAAACTCACGTCCATTGAGTCAATGAGGGCATCTAATCATCTCATTCCCTGTTGTCCCCTTCTCCTCCTCCTGCCCTCCACTGGTCCCAGCATCAGGGGGTCAATACATTTCCCTTTTTTACTTAAGGCAGTTTGGGCTTCTTCCACTTGCAAATGAAAAAATTCAGACAAATACAATTATGAATACGGAGAATTACAGCACCAAGTTTTCTTTCTTCTACTACAATTCTTTCTTACTCTTCCTAGCATTCTTTTTTATACATATTTTACTTATTTATTTGGCTGCACTGGGTCTTAGCTGCGGCAGGTGGGATCTAGTTCCCTGACAAGGGACCAAGCCCGGAACCCCCGCACTGGGAACGTGAAGTCTTAGGCCACCGGAACACCAGGGATATCTCTATCATTCCTATTTTTTCCCCCTCCCCATCCAACTTCTTCACTATAGCAAACTACTTAAATTCAGCACTGAGTACTTATGACATGACTGAAACAAAAAGCTAATTTAAGAATGAGCCTAGCCCCAGGTAAATTCTTTACGATCTGAGCCACCGGGGAAGTGGCAGCTCAGACATTAAGAGTGTGCCATGCAGGGGAGACCTGGGTTCAATCGCTGGGTCAGGAAGATCCCCTGGAGAAGGGAAAGGCTACCCACTCCAGTATTGTTGCCTGGAGAATGCCATGGACAAAAGGAGCCTGGCAGGCTACAGTCCATGGGGTGGCAAAGAATCAGACACAACTGAGGAACTAATACTACCACCCACCAGGTAAATTACACTGTGATTCAATTTCTTGATCATTTAGATAGTAAAGTTAAGAGTCTCCTTTCCGTTTCTGGAAGAGTACATGCTTAAACAGATGCAGCATCACTTCTTTCATGAGGTCAAAATGTTATATGTATATGAAGGGAAATTACTCCAGCGAAATTCTAGGACATTAGGAAATAAATTCAAAATCTCTTCCTTTTTGTTTTTCTTCACAAGAGATCTGAACTGACTTACTTAAGAAAGGTCACCAACCACATGTGCAAAATGGACTTTCTAATAAAATCGTAATTGTGTGAATTAGCTTAAATTTGTGCACTTCTGCTTCTCTTGCTATCCTTAATTTTTTAATTTAATTTTTATGTTATATTGGAATATAGCTGATTTACAATACTGTGTTAAGTGTCAGGTGTACAGTAAAGTGATTCAGTTATACATATACTCAATCTTCTTCAGATTATTTTCCCATATAGGTTATTCCAGAATACTGAGTTCCCTGTGCTATACAGTAGGTCCTTGTTGATTATCTATTTTATATATACTGCTGCTAAGTCGCTTCAGTCGTGTTGGACTCTGTGCAACCCCATAGACGGCAGCCCACCAGGCTCCCCCGTCCCTGGGATTCTCCAGGCTAGAACACTGACTGGAGTGGGTCGCCATTTGCTTCTTCAGTGCATGAAAGTGAAAAGTGAAAGAAAGGGAAGTCACTCAGTCGTGTCCAACTCTTCGCGACCCCATGGACTGCAGCCCACCAGGCTCCTCCGCCCATGGGATTTTCCAGGCAAGAGCACTGGAGTGGGGTGCCATTGCCTTCTCCGTTATATCTACCAGTATATCCTTAATTTTTGATGTTGCTGTTATATGGAGAAATAATAAATTCACAACTTCCTCAGATGACATCAAGAAATACAAGAGATAAGGTAGGATTATAGAAAGAATATAGGGCTGAAAATGAAGAGAAGGCTTAAACAACCCAACCTCAGCTGGCTTCAGCTAAAAGATATATAGCAGGTGGGGGGAGTGCTGTTAATCTTAAGAATACAGGACTTCACAGAACTTCACAGACTTCACAGAACAGGAAAACACCCAGCCCCAGAAAGGACTGGAGAAAGAGGCTTAAAGTAATCTCAGGTAGTATTCTCTCTTCCTGCTTCTCTATACTTACTTTAATCTCTCCATCCATAAATTACCTTTCTCTGTCCCCAGACACAAGAGCAGAACACAACAGCCTAGAACTCCCAAGTTTTTACATTACGCCCTGAGAATGCAGTGAGATCGAACCCTCACTTGGGCCCAAAGTCAAATTTCCAAGAAAAGGACACTGACTGGACTAGCTTGGGTCAGGACTGAACTAAACCTGATTCAATCCTCTGTGTATTCTGTGGGGAGGAAGAAGTATGCAGGGGAGTGGATGTCTAGGTTTGAGGACAGTTAAGGGATCTGTGTTGAGTTAGATAGACACTCCAGAAGTTCCCATTACACAGTCCCAGCACTGTACCCTGGTTTTCTCATCATCACAGGAAAGGAACTGCTCACCAAAGTCCACTTGTGACTTTTTGTAGCAGAGTTTAATAGAACTCAAGAGAATTAACGGAATTTAAGAAATTAGAGGCTGACTAGCATTCACCACTGGTTTGCTTTTTTCTGGGGGTGGGGGGGTGGGTTCATGTCAATAAGAAATAAAAGCCAAAAAATTATGAATTCTGGAAATAAAAATTATCTTTTATAAATATGATGGTCAATACGATAAATGCAAGAGAAATTAAAAAAAAAAAAATCACGAGGTCTTGGAGAGCTGAGACCGCTGTCACGGTTCAAGGCTGGACAGCCAGAGCACTGCCAGAGACAGAGCACATGCTCGAACAGTCCCACTGACCAAACCCAGAGCTTCTCAACCGTAGTTCTTTAACATGGGTTACAGGTGTGCTCCAGGTACCAAGGCCCTCAGGTGTGCAGGATGACACCTGCCATGAGTACTATTTACTAGGACTAATGGGGTGCAAATATTATATAATATTACAAAAGTTGAGACACACTGAATAAATGACCAAAATACTACTGGAACTCAGAGTTCTAGCAAGGTGGCGAGTCACCAAGTAAATCCGAGTAAGGTCAATAAACGTTTAATCAGTGTTCAACTCATTTTTGCTGTGCAGTCAATGAGTCGTGTCCGACTCCGCGACCCCATGGACTGTAGCCCACCAGGCTTCCTCTGTCCATAGGATTTCCCAGGCAAGAATACTGAAGTGTGTGGCCATTTCCTCCTGCAGGGGAGCTTCCTGACCCTGGGACTAAACCTGAGTCTCCTGCATTGCAGGCAGATTCTTTACCACTGAGCCACTGGAAAGCCCAGCAACTCAGTAACTGTACCAAAAAAATGCAAATTAAAACAAACAAAACTGGCTAGGATTTTTTTTTTTTTTTTTTTTTTTGAGAAGGCTTTCCCCAATGCTAGTAAGGAAACAGGAGATTGGTACATACTGCCGAGGCAGCATACTCTTAAGGCTTGGGAGTATACTCAAATATACTGAGAGAGCTGGAATAGAGATTGCCGGGAGATAACCTCAGATATGCAGGGAGAAGGCACCGGCACACCACTCCAGTACTCTTGCCTGGAAAATCCCACGGACGGAGGAGCCTGGTAGGCTCCAGTCCATGGGGTCGCAGAGTCGGACACGACTGAAGCGACTTAGCAGCAGCAGAAGCAACAGCAGCAGATATGCAGATGACACCACCCTTATGGCAGAAAGCAAAGAGTAGCTAAAGAGCCTCTTGATGAAAGTGAAAGAGGAGACTGAAAAAGTTGGCTTAAAGCTCAACATTCAAAAAACGAAGATCATGGCATCCAGTCCCATCACTTCATGGCAAATAGATGGGGAAACAAGGGAAACAGTGACAGACTTTATTTTCTTGGGCTCCAAAATCACTACAGATGGTGATTGCAGCCATGAAATTAAAAGACGCTTACTCCTTGGAAGAAAAGCTATGATCAACCTAGACAGCATGTTAAAAAGCAGAGACATTACTTTGCCACCAAAGGTCCGTCTAGTCAAAGCTATTGTTTTTCCAGCAGTCATGTATGGATGTAAGAGTTGGACCATAAAGAAGGCTGAGTGCTGAAGAACTGATGCTTTTGAACTGCAGTGTTGGAGAAGACTCTTGAGAGTGCCTTGGACTGCAAGGAGATCCAACCAGTCCATCCTAAAGGAAATCAGTCCTGAATATTCATTGGAAGGACTGATTTTGAAGCTGAAACTCCAATACTTTGATGCAAAGAACTGATTCATTTGAAAATACCCTGATGCAGGGAAAGACTGAAGGTGGGAGAAGGAGACGACAGAGGATGAGATGGTTGGATGGCATCACTGGCTTAATGGACATGAGTTTGAGCAAGCTCTGGGAGTTGGTGATGGACAGGGAAGCCCGGCGTGCTGCAGTCCATGGGGTCTCAAAGAGTCGGACACAACTGAACGACTGAACTGAACTGACACTGAGAGAGAAACACAGGCTACACAACTATGTGTAGCTAAGGTTGTAAGCTGGCAAGGCAACAAAGACTGAATGCAGCCCTCAGGTATGCTCTGCTTGAATCCCAGTGGGTTATCAGTAGCTGTGTCTCACATAAAAATTGGGAGATTTCACATTAAATCCGTATTTCTAAATTTTCAACTTCTCTTAAAGACCTAGAAGGTGAAGAAGCACCAAGACACATACTCCCAGGGCCAAGAATGTCTGGGCTGACTGACCCTGCACTGTCCCATCTCCAGGTCCCAGAGTCCCAAACAGGCCTGCGAGTCTCCCAGACTGAATGCAACTTACGCTTCTAGGCGATTTGAGCAAAGCTGACCCTTCCCAGCGTATGGACATGCATCATTTCTGGTCAGGGAGATTTGGGGTACGCTTTTTTACTCCCTTAACTGTATTTTCCAAAGCTGTCTTCAATAAACATGTGCCGTTTTGGTAATAAGAAAAAACATGTTATTTCTTTAATCTCCCAAATCACAACTGCAATATCACTTCATCTAATGAGATCACAACAACTAAAGATAACAGATAATGACTATGGTTTAAAACTAATTGAACTAAGGGAGTAACATAAGGTTACAATTACCACAGTATTTCCCTTCCTTTGATACTAATTAAAACACCAGATTGGACAGACAATATTAGCACTTTACAAACTGGATCTTTCTCCAAGTGCATAGCTTCTATAGACACTCAATTCATAAAACTCTATTCTAAGGATTTGTTTCCGTATATTAAGTTTCTTTCACCAAAAAATGCAAACAGAAAAATCTCTCCTACCAGAAATCTACAGCCATAACCTCAATTAAGTTAATGGTTAAAAAGTTAAATTCCCGATCTTTATTTTACACGGTGTTGTTTTCATTGATCCATAAGAACAGTGATTTTACGGGGTTCTCTTTCTCAGAGAACTTCAAAAAGTTTATACAAATCGCCATTCATCTCACCCCATCAAAGAGTAAATCATACTACCCTCACAGTAAAGAAAAAGTACAACTTTCAGGTAACGGACAGCAGGGGGTGGGGTGGGGGCGGTCTGTTAATTCAACATCTCTCTCTCAGTTTCCTCCAGGCCACTCCCACATAACATCCAGAGGGATCTAGTCAAACAAAAGGGTCTCCCCTGCTTAAAACTGACATCAGCATCCTGCCTCCTCTGACTCTGAGGAAAATCCAAGCCGGAGCCTGTCTGCTTTATCCCCCACCCGTCTCTCCAGGGCTCACCTCTCCCAGGTCCAGCACATGGCTGCTGAGTGTCCACCGTGCCCTGGACCCTGTTCCCAGGCGTGAGGACAAGCCTTCCTCTCTCGTGGAACCCACCCCCTACTCAACCACCCTACCAAGTTCTCCTCCTCCTCAGTTTCTCTGATCATCTTTTTTTTTCATTTCTTTTTTTTTTTTTGCTTTGAGAGCACTTACAGTTGTTTATAATTTGATTTATGTATCTATTTGCAGCCATGCTTGGTCTTCGTGGCTGAGAGGGCTCTTCTCTAGCTGCAAAGAGCAGGGGCTGCTCTCCTGCTGGAGCACCGGCTCCAGCACGTGAAGGCCGCTGCAGCTGCAGCTGCAGAGTGCAGGCAGAGTTGGCACACAGGCTCCGGTGCTCCATGGCGGGTGGGTCTTCCCACATCAGGGACCGAACACATGTATCCTGCACTGATGGGAGGATTCTTCAGAATACTCAAACAGCAAGTTTATTAACTATATCTCAAGGTATCTGAAAATAAGCAGTACTACCTATAACACACTTATTTGTTATTGACTGGCTTTGTTTAACAATACTTTTTTGTAAGTGAAGAGAGGAGGAGGGAATTTTAATCACTGAAGCCTGGTATACATACCAGGAATATACCACTAATTGTTTGGTCAACTTTTCAAGGTTTCTCTAATTACTAGCTATACAGCTTTTATATGTCAGTGATCAAAACGGGATACTCGAATTCTGTAAGAATGGAGCAGTTGACTTTCAAATGATTCCAGAAACTGAAAGGCGACTTGCTTCTAAAATCTATTATCTTTAAGATTACAGGAGAAATGAATTGATTTTTATAAAACAGTGGATGCACAACAAATACTCTTGTTATAGATAATGTACAGGAATGGGTACATGTGTGTGTTTACTCAATGGCTTATAATACAATACATTACCCGTTATAGGGTTTCTCTGGTGGCTCAGTGGTAAAGAATCTGCCTGCAATGTGGGAGGGTTCAATCCCTGGGTCAGGAAGATCCCCTGGAGAGGGAATGGCAACCTACTCCAATATTCTTGCCTGGAGAATCCCATGGACAGAGGAGCCTGGCAGGCTGCAGTCCATGGGACCGCAAAAAGTCAGACACAACTGAGCAATTAATGCTTTTACTTTCACCCTTGTTAGAATAAAGCTGGTCAGAAAATTTGCCTCAGAGAGAGGTGATAGGCCTCTACACAAGCACAACAAATGGCTCCAACGGCATCTTGTCCCCCAGCTTTTATCACAAGAATCAGTGTCCTCCTTAACCAGGCTGGTGAAAACATGGCAGAAAAGCCAGCTCGATTTGCCCATTTCCTGTACCAGAGGGACTTGCAGACACAATGCAGGGGGTGAACAGAACCAACCCTAAGAGAGAAACCAGTCAAAAGCTCCCCAAGGCACAGAGGATCCAAAGAGAGGATGTTTAATTTTAACCAAGAATAAAAAAAAAAATTCTGACCAACTGCTGTGACCTTGTAATTTTCACAAATTCAGGTAAGTCTGAAACTATCACATCCCTCGGTTCAGCTCCTGGCTCCACCACTGGACGACGACCGAAGGGGCCTCAGGACCACTCCCACCCGGCCGACACTGTGCTGAGAAGGGTTTTGATGACCAGCCTACCACTGAGCTGGGGCGGTCCTGCCTCTCTCAACAGCACAAACTCAGGCCAGAAAGCTGAAGCCAAAATGATTTCACCAACCCTCTCTCTGGGAGATAAGCTGGCAAGGTAAGCTGCCAATCATTAATCCTACTAGAAAAAAAAATGAAGAGAGCGATGGCGAATTCAAACAGATTCAGTTCAGTCGCTTAGCTGCGTCCAACTCTTTGTGACCCCATGGACTGCAGCAAACCAGGTTTCCCTGTCCCTCACCCACTCCCGGAGTTTACTCAAACTCATGTCCATTGAGTCAGTGATGCCATCCAACCATCTCATCCTCTGTCGTCCCCTTCTCCTCCCACCTTCAATCTTTCCCAGCATCAGGGTCTTTTCCGAGGAGTGAGTTTTTTGCAACAGGTGGACAAAGTATCAAACAGATTAGCTCACTGGAAAGTCACTTTGTTAGCAGGCTAGTCATTAGGAAGAAAACATCAATGATCTTCTACCATCACACTTTAGGTTTAAAAAAAAAAAAAAAATCTCCCAGTGTATGGGTGACTTCTCTACAGTAAGGCCTTGCATTCCTGAACTGAACTTCCACCAGATACTTAATTCTCCAACAAGGCTGGCGTGGAAATGTTTGTACAGGCTCCCGGCTGCCTCCCTAAGCTTACTTCTTCCCTAAGCCCACTTGTCTTGTGTTTCCAAGGCAGTTTACCAAGTAAACTGCCTCTTCCAACTGTGCTAGTCTCCTCTGTGACTCTGATCCTGTTTTTCATATGGGGGTGTTTTAGGAAAACTACTACAGAATAAAGGGAAGCATACTGCTTTCAGAGGTGAATGCTAGACAGGACAGGAGGCTTATTTGTGAGCTAAGTTATGAGACTAACTCCTTACTGAGAGGGCTCTGAATCTGTGTGCCAGCTACTTTATAAATGAATACATGCCAGGAAACTGCTAGGTTAGTCTCAAACAGAAATCAGGAATGCAAAAAGTACCCCAACACCCGTACAACATTTGCAGTCAAGAGGCAGTCCAGCGCTGGGGAGTTTGGGCTCTAGAGTAACCATTCTGCAGAGTCACTTGTTGGCTCCTGTGACTTAACAGAGGGCATTTTGGTTTTCAAGTCACATTCATCTAAAAATCAAGAATTTGTAAAAATTAAGTGAGTTTATGCTTATAAAATGCTGTAAATGGACTTGATAAGTGTTAGCTATTATTCTTACAGCTGTATGAATTTCCAGCTTCCAGATCACATCACCAACATGGTCACAATAACAACCCATTCTTCTTTCTAAAGATAAAATAATTCCCTAGATTGGTCATTTATTAAGTCATTCCTCAGAAAAAAGGAAGGGGGAGGGAAACAGAACTCTTATACAACACGCTGAGTGTAAATTGCTACAACCTTTCTAAATGACTAACTGAAAGGATATATCAAAAACCCTTAAACCATAATATGTACTTTGATCTTACAACCACACCTCTAGAAATTTATCCTAAAGGAAAAAAAAAAATCTCAAAGATATATAGAGATGCATGGAGGGCAGTTATTGCAGAGTTAATGATAATAGCAGTGGGAGAAAAATAATGTTTAATAAAAACAAATCGGTTGGGGACTTTCCCTGGTGGTCCAGAGGTAAAAAATCCACCTCCCAATTCAGAGGATGTGGGTTCAATCCCTGGTCAGGGAACCAAGATCCCACATGCCTTAGGCAACGGAGGCTGTATTCCACAACGAAGACCCGAGGCAGCCAAATAAATAAATAAATCATAGATCCGCAAAATGGAATATTATTCAGTCAACATTACAACTGACTACATAGAGAAGAAAAGATTCATAATGAGATGTTAAGAAGCACAGGTTAGGAAACAACCAAATGTATACCAGGATCCCATATTTGCTACCCAAAATTATATATACTGACAAATAGCACAGAGAAAAAACAGTTTGGAGAGAAATGTATTCAGGTAGTGGACCTCTAAGTATTTTATGGTTTTTTACTGTCTACTTTCCTGTATTTCAATTGTTCTACCACGAACATGCAATTCTTTAAAATACAAGGGATCATCTAAACTGATTAGCAGATTCTTTCTGAAATAGTACTATTAAGCTGAGAAGGATGACAGGCTTATCTTTATTTACAAAAAAATCTGCATAGAACCTGATGTTTTATTAGTTACTTTTAATGTTTAGTTATTACTGTAATTTTAAAATTATACATATTCAGTGCCAGGAAATTAGCAAGAGACTTTTTAAGCAATGGATTTCTACTTACTACCATAAAGTACATTAGTACAAAAACTGAACAGACTAGCTAGAGTTTCATACATTTTTATATATCTCAATATTTTAGCATCATCATAACTAACATATATTAAACGACTGTGTCTCAAGAACTTAAGTGAGAACTTAGAAGTATTGAATTTTTAAAATTATTTTCTTTTTTGAATTTAATTTTTAAAATTTTGGCCATGCTGGGTCTTCCATGCTGCTTTCTTAGTTGCATCAGTGGGAGCAACCAGGGCGTCCCTGGTGGCCCCGATGGTAAAGGGTTAGGGTTAGCGTTAAAGCACCGCACCGCACCACACCACTAGAGCTGTGGTCCTGAGCTTCTCTGCAGAGGCGTCTCTTCTCGCGGAGCAAAGGCTCTAGGGCACATGGGCTCAGCCGCTGCGTCACACCGGGCTTAGCTGTGCCGTGCGTGGCATGTGGAATCTTCCCAGACCAGGGATCGAACCCATGTCCACTGCACTGACAGGTGGATTCTTAACCACTGGACCACCACGGAAGTCCTAGAAGTATTACATTTTACTACAACAATTCCCATTTTCAGCTGAGAAAACTGAGGCACTGAGAGGTTAGGTGACTAGATCAAAGTCACAGACCGTGCTGTTCGGTGCTTGGTCGCTCAGTCGTGTCTGACTCTTCACGACCCCACGGACTGTCGTCCGCCAGGCTCCTCTGTCCACGGGGATTCTCCAGGCAAGAAGACTGGAGTGGGTTGCCGTGCCCTCCTCCAGGGGATCTTCCCGACCCAGGGACTGAACCCGGGTCTCCTGAATTGCAGGCAGATTCTTTACCAGCTGAGCCACCAGGGAAGCCCAAGAACATTGGAGTGGGTAGCCAATCCCCTTTCCAGGGGACCTTCCTCACCCAGGAACCCAACTGGGGTCTCCTGCATTGCAGGCGGATTCTTTACCAGCTGAGCTGGTATGGTCAAACCCAATATTCTCTAGAGGTTGCACTCTTAACTATCCATACCCTCAACTACAAAGCAGAAGCTGTTATTTATGGGGCCAATGCTGGGCTCCGACAGAAAGGAGTGAAGGTCATATATTAGGAGTAGAAAAATAAAATTGGAAAATTACTAATTTTCGTTATGTTGGGAAAAACCAATTTTTTATTGCATTATGTTGGACTTATCATAGGTTATAAAATGGCATTCTGATGTACTGATAGCAAATAATTTACCATTATGCTGTGACTTAAGTTTACATTTTGAGTCTAAGCAAACATTTTGCTAGGAGCCTGCTTTTCAGCTTATCATCTTGAGTTATGCTTGGGAAAGGTTCTCTCCTTTCAGAGCCAACCAAACTTACAGAAATGACTGGGGTGTGGTACTTATACCCAGTTTATAAAGTGACTATGAAATGATAAGATTAATTTTACAAGTAAAAGTTTAAAGGTGTGGCCTCACTGTGATGTAATTCACCCAAATATTTCATAGGGTTCCTCCAGGCACTACTCAAGGAGGTACAGTGATATCTGCCCTTCTGAGATGTATTATTACAGGTGCCTCACATATCGAAGGTCATGGTGTTTTATTAGATGTCCAAGGTATGAAAGCTATTCTGTCACTTGAAAGACACGCCATCCTCTTCAGGACATGGTCTGGGGCCACTCAGTGAGAAGGAACCACAATGCCAGTGGTTCTCCAATGCTGCTGTGTAAGAAAACTTCCTGGAGAGCTTGTTGGAAATCAGATTCCAGGAGTCTGTATTTTTACCAAGAACTTCAGGTTATGTTGATGTAAGTGATCTGAGGTCTACACGTTGAGAAACCTGCCAGTAAGTGGAACTATTCAGAAAAGAAAGATCATTCACAAGAGAAGAGCCCTACGGCAGTGGAATGTGAACTGAGTAATATAAACCCGACCGACCTGTAATTAATTCCCTGTAATTCACAAATCCACATTAAAAAGCTGAGTAAGAGTAGAGGGATTTAATGGCACCTCCTCCATAACCCTCTTTATGGAGATTTGAGTTTGCCTCAATCTAGTAATTTGGAGAAAACATGAATTTAAGCAGAGTTTTATTTCCAATAATAGGGATAAGCATTAAGAAAAAGGAAATTGCTAGTCAATTGCAAAAAAAAAAAAAGCTAAGAGAGACAAACATTTCAGGGAATTAACTTGCTACCACTCATTTTATGCCCTATTTCACAATGCTTAGTATCTGAACAATCCACAGGGTTCCAAAGTACATCAAAAATGTGTTCATTTCCTCTCTTACTCAGGCAGAATAATAATAGACTTTTGTGAAGGTACCATGTGCCTCAGAAATTTCAATAGATACATTCTTAAATAAAGAAATAGCCTTCAAAAACAATTCTATCAGAAATTCACCCTACTGGAGCTACTTATAGAAGTCTTAAATAGCTTTTGGACCATCACTAAATTAGTGTCCTTCATTTCTGAATTTGGATTACCTAAAGTTTTGGGGTTCTTTACAACTGTCCTACAGAAAGAACTCAAATATTGAAAAATGGTTTTCTTCTTTTGTTATAAGCAAACTCATAAAAATAACATGTTTCAGGTGAACTATTGAAAATTTAGAAACAAAACACAGTATTTTGTTCTCCATAATAAGTAGAAATCATAACATTGGGGGGGACTAAGCTTCTGCACCTTAAGTCATATTAAAAATAAAGGTATCCCAACAAATATACTCCTATTTCAGACAGTAAGAGTAGCACTACATAAACCAGCCGGCCTGCTGGCTCCATGGTCCCATTTCATACCGTCAGATCCTGTCCACTACATAAACTCTGAGCCTGGTCTTCATCCTTTCAAAGGGATTAGTAAAAACTGCCTCCCCGATGACAGAATTGAGATTTTCCAGATGCATTTTTGGCACGGTACTTGTTTTTTATTATCTATGCTTTTTATTGCACTTGTTTTTATTATTTGGACGTCCCGACCACGTAAACATTAACAGCAGGATGCCAGCAGATAAAGCACAAAGAAACGCAACTATTCGGAGTCGCATCTATTTAAATTTTCAGGCTGGTGCTGCCTCCAGAATAGCACCGAGGATGGCAAAGTTCTAAAGGAAACTTTCATTTTCAGAGGCTATCAAAAAATCTCCAGAGCCTTCAACTCAACACAGACGCCCCTAATGGTTTTCTTCAAAAACAAAGCCTTTAGTATGAATCACAACAAAAGATGCCGATAGGAAATGTAATCTACGAAGGTGCTTCCTAATCCAAAAGGCAAACAAGAAGTAAGAGGGAAAGGCGCAACCCCATTCCTCGTCGGTTACCTTTTCCTGGGGATTCTAACTGCATTTTCCTCGGTCAAGCCAGACAGAGCCTGGTAACTGTGGCTTCGGTCCACACTGTAAAACCGTGTCAGTGCGTAAAGAAGGGGAAAAGGAAGCGGCCGACACCGGGAACGCGCTCCCCCCTTGAAAGGATGAGCCGCTTTCTGTGAAATACCACCGGAGTCAAGTCAGCCCCAGCTGGAGGACGCGGGGCCAAAACGGCATTGACTGCCCTTCACTGACAGGGTAGTTTTTTTTTTTTTTTTTTTTTTTTGCGGGCGGAGGAGAGAGAAGAAGGGATGAGCCGGGGAGGAGAGGCCGGGCATTCCGGATCCCCGGCAGGCTGGCGGGGAGGCGAGGATCGGCCGGCCCGCCCCACTCGGGCGACCGCGGGCAGCGAGGTCAGCCCTGCAAGGGACCCCACCGTCCCGCGTGCCCCTGGAGAAAGGACGGACGTCCCCCCAGCTCGCCTGGCCACGGCGACCGATGCCCATTCAACCCCCCGAAGCCCGTCCCGCCGCCGCCGCCCACCCCCTAGCCTCGGTCCGCCGCGGAGCCCCGGCCTCCCGGCGCGTGCCAGCCGGCCGCCACCACCACCACCCACCCAGCCACCCCCGGCGGCTCGGGAGGATGCGAAGGACGAGTCACAGGGCGCCTCCCGGGCGCGCGGCTCAGGGTGAAGGGCGCCGGGAGGGACGCACACACCGGCCCCAGGGTCGGGGCGGGGGGGTGGACGGGCGTCCCGGGCGGCCATCGCGCCCACCCTCGCCCCGGCCGCCTGCCGGGTGCAAGGCAGGCCGACGCGGTCCAGCCCTCTCCTCACCTCATCTCCAGGCGGGTCCACGCTGCCGCCTCAGGGGGACAAAAAAAAAAATCAGTGCAGCTCAGTCGCCGCGGGAAAGGGACGCAGGAGCCGCAGCCCCGCACACCATCCCCGCCCGCCTCTCGGGGCGTCCCGGAGTCCGCCCGGGATTCTCCCTCGCGAGCCGCCGTACTACCGAGCAACCAAGCTGCGCGCCCTCCCGTCTCCACCTCAGCTCTCTGCCTCCCTTCGCTCCTCTCCCTCAGTCCCTCGCTCCCGCCTATCTCCTCATCTCCCACGGGACCTGCCTCCCCCGCGCCCTCTCCGCCCCTCCGTCTCCGCCCACGGGGGTTGGGTGGGGACAATGAAAAAACAACCAATCGAAAGAAAGGGCTCACACCTCCTCCCGCCCCCTCCCTCTAGCCCCGCCCACCGCGGGGAAACGCAACTGGAAAAAAAAAAAACTGGAAGAGGAGGGAGTGACAGCCGGATCGACAAATCAGCAAGCGCAGAGGGGGCGGGACCTGGCCACCCCCAAACACCCCCCCGCCGCCGCCCCGCCCCCTTTCCCGAAGCAGGCGTCTGGCGTAGGCTTTCCCGATGTGCCTAGAGGCGTCCGGTGTGGGGCTTCGGGAGGTTTTGTTCCATGGTCTCGGTGCCATTTGGCGATGCTGTGCGAGGCGAGGTACAAGTTAGGACGCCTTCAACTAACTAACGGCAGGTGTCACAGGAGAGAACAATGTGGAGGCACAAGGAGGGCGGGGCATAGTCCTGGGAAGGTGGTGGGGATACGGTTGGAATGAGGAAGGGTGTGGTCTTGAGCAAATTTACATAAAGCTGAACCCGTCGGCCTCTAGGACTTCGCGCATTGATTGATAGCCCCAGGTGCGTCGCCTTGAAGCATGCCGGGAGATGTAGTTCCGCGTTCGGTTGCTATGCTGGTCTTCTCGCAATTACTGGTAGCCCCAGGCGCGTCGCCTTAAAGCATGCCGGGAGATGTAGTTCTGCGTTCGGTTGCTATGGCGGTCTCTAGAGTCCAAGACTGACGAGCAGCCTGACCAATGGGAACAGGCCCTGGTGCTTAGGGGGCGGGTCCTCTGCTGAGAGGCTTGAAGGTGGCGGAGGTGAAGCTGCAGGCCGTTAGAACCGCTCCGAGGCAGGTGAGCACCGAGAGACGCGCTACGTGTCTTGGGAAACCGGCCTTTGGGCGGAAGCTCGGGAGACGCCCCGCGGGACCGTCCAGCCCTGGGGTGCAGGGTGGTTTCCGTCGCACCCCAACCTTCTTAACACCTCTTGGGCTCAGGCCTAGCTGGCTTAGCTGAGGCCGCTGAGGGGCGGAAGAGACTTGATTTGCCTGACGATTTCCTGGTTTTTACTGGTTTTGATGGTGGATGTTATTTCAGTTTGCATCTTCCTCCACTTTCATGGAAGCAAAAGTCTGGAAGTTCCCTTCCACCGAGACTCCCAGGTTGGAGTTTACCCACTCCTGCGTCTTTTTGTTTCTATACTTTGAGTTTCTTTTTCTTTCTGCCTTACTGGTTCCATACTACTGCTTTCTCCTCCGTCACTTTTTTTTTTTTCCCCCGTTGAACAATTACGTAAAACAGGGGCGTTCGGGTTTATATAACTCTAGGTCCAGATTTGCCCTCCAGATTTAAGCTAAACGGAGGAATACTCGAGCAATGCGTGAGAATCACCTCAGAACCGTTTTGAAGTGCAGACTATGATGCTGTGGGTGTGAGCGGGCTCTGAGAATCTCCATTTCTGACAAGCTCTCCGGTGCTGGTAGTCCAGGTTACGGGCAGCAAGGTTTTGCACATTTAACGGGAGCCACTTTTTTTAAAAAATGAAGAGAAATATGTGAAATTAATGCTAGAGTTGTATTTAATCCAGTATATTTAAAATATTATCATATCAACATGTAATCAGATGTTTAAAAATCAAGATTTTATACATTCTCTCATTTTCTTCACATTTGAAGAAACCTGATGGACATCTTATGCTAACAGTACTTCTCAGTTCTGACTAGGCACTGTTCAAGGGCTACTGGATGATACAACCCACTGCAGAAATTGAAAGGTATTAAATCTTAGGTTGCCCCTGACAAAACCCCTTACTGCTCTGTGAGATGGACTTGGGAAGTACTTTACCAGGTCTCAACTCAATTTACAGAAATAATAGCACAAATAGCCAGCATTTATTCAACACTTCCTTTGTGGCAGGTATTGTACTGAGTGCTTTGCATGCATTATTTAAGCCTTTCTGTTACTATCCCTGTTTTACAGGTGTAGAATTTAAGACCCAGATGGTTGGAATTATGTAGTGTATGTGGGTCATACACTGAATAAGTAGAAAAGCCAGGATTCAGAGTAGGGTCACTTAGGACTTCTAAATCCTATCCATCAATCACCGCAGCGAATAATTATTACATTTTGTCGCTAATTTCAATTCATTGATGCCTCTGCTCTAGTTTTTGGCTAATCCTGAGACATTCAGATTTCAAACAGAGGGGGTTCACCATACAAGGCAAAGTTCCCTCAGTTGTAGTGAACTATTTTGGCAGTCTTACAACTCTGTGCTGTCCGTTCAATATCAAAGTTCTAAATTGAAGAAGAGCATTCCAAACCTCAAGGAGATATATAGGCCTTTCAATCAGTACTATACGCTGGACAGTAGTGTGTCTTGGTTCATCTGTGTACCTTCTTGAAGGAGGAAAGGGGGAAGGCTTGGGAATTCTTAAAATGTTTCACATTGCAATCACAATGTTTTGGGGGTTTGTTTTTGGTGAAATCTTTCATTCATTGATAAAAGTGAATCTTTTCTTGCTCGTGCGAGCTTCACATGGAATAGTTCAAATACATCTTTAGTATTTTTGCAAAATGATATTCTTCTTGTACATTGTAAAGATGACATCTCGTTAAATTATTTTCCCTTGATGGTGAATTTATTAGTAAACATTTAATCAAAAGTACAGTTCCTACTTTGCATCTGAAGTAATGATTAAAGAGCCTATAGTGATTTAGAGAATTCAATAAATGTTGGCAGACTGCAGTAAGCTTGGTCCATGGAGAAGAGGATCCTTTGCGTCGGTTGCAGAGGAGGGAGAGTGTAGTAACAGGAGGGAGGGCCCTCAGTTTACCTTCCGCATCCCGTGCCTTGTCCCAGTGCCACATGGCTAAGCCAGCGGGAAGGAGACTTACATTCATGGCGCCATGGGCTCCACTGTTCCAGGAGTACAGTATGGAAAAATGGAATGCCAACTCAGAAATATAAATGAAAGTTACATTTCTGTCGTTCTGAATCTTACTGTACCAAATGGCCCTACATCGAATACAGACTGGAGCAGTGACTTCTAATCTATGAATTAATGACCATCCCACTTTCCCAAACCACCCACTACCCACCCCCCAGCAGTACTGGCAAGGGGGTCCACTAGTAAGAATTCTTCAGTGAAAAGGTATTTTGTAAATCAGCAAATAACAAAAGTTAAGCTCTCTTGGAGGGAGGAGAATTAATCAAAACTTCTTTAGAGATTCAGAAGAGGTCATGTTGGAAGCCTCTTGCATGGATAGGCAACAGTTTGACATAGCTAATTAAATGCCTCGTCTTGCTTCTACATAAAGTCTTTATCAAAAAATTATTTTCCTTTCCTAGTTCTTCACCTATCTTTAGATCTCAGCTTATGTGAGATGTCAAGAGGATGCCACACCTGTATACAAATTCAATCAAGTATGTCTTGATAATGTCCATATACATCTAGACTTTCATAATCAGAAGACTGATACGGTCATCTCATCCCCGTCCCCCTCAAGTGATGCCTGAATCTCCTTTATGATGCTGCTGTAAATGTGTATCCAGCCTCTAGTTTAAATCCATCTAGTAATAGGGACCATGTCACTTCATGCGTCTGCCTAAGTTTTGTATACCTAAAATGTGAAAGTGAAAAGTTCTTAAGATATGTGCTGCTAGCTAGAAATGCTTTCCAGAGTTTAGCTAGGTGTGAGCCACCATCACAGCGTCTCCCATGCCCATCTTTTAACAGGCACAGGAGAGCAGTACAATGTATAATGCCAGTGTGTTCATTGTTTATGTTGAGTGTCCTTGGAATTTATAGATTTCTGGAGACTGTCTCCAGCACAATTAGAGACGTCCTTCCCTCTTTAGGAAGCAGAGCTGGCCTGTCCAGTTAGGACTACCAGTCTCCATTACAGCCTGCAAAGTATGTGGTATTTGAACCAGCCCTCCAGCTAGTTACTGTTTTGCTGACCATAATAGGTTTTATGGGTACATGGTTTAACATTCCTCTTTATCTGATATGTGGATGTATATGAAAAGTCCCACAGGTGGGTAAGAACATGGTTAAAACTTAAGCATCTCTTCAGTGTAACTGAAGATTTACTCAGCCTGGCAAGATGATGAGCATAATAGGGCCACATTTCAGAGCTGACTTCATCTGTTGTTTTTTTAAAGTAACCTAGCTGCTTGACAGTTTGTCTGCTTTCCTTAAAGTAAAAATGAGGGTGGGTGAAGCATAATACTTGACTGTCTTATGAAGTTTGTGCTGGGAATAATGAAAATTTGAACACATAAGAAGAGTCTGGACTTTGAAGTTGTCCACAGCTGTGTTGTCCAAAGGGAGAGAAAGAAGCCGTGCAGTGGCCTGTGGCAGTAGCCCAGGCCTCAGGCATCACAATTTTGGCATATCATTGTGTTAACATCTAAGATGAGCACTTAAGCCAGGAGATTGTAAAAGAAAAGGAAGCCTAGAGGAGGGAATTATGGGAGATTCTAAGATATCCTTGATGGCTGAAGTTGGCACAACAAAAATCTCACTTGGGGGTGGGAAAAGTGAGTCTGGTTTTATGACTGTTGAATTTGAGGTTGAGCTGATAATCAGAACACTTTTGGTCTGAAAGTATAGATAAGGATTGATCTATAGAGGTTTTACTTACAGTCATTAATAGATGAGCTCCTTGGAGGAGTAAGTATAGCAGGGGAAGAGCAAGTGAGTCTCGTGTTGTTATAACTAAGAGGAAACCATTTGAAATGTCTTCCCATTGATTTTTTTTCTCAGAAATCCTTTAAAAGATTAGTACTTTCATTAACTACTTTCTTGGTATTATTTATGGTAAGTGTTTAATTTATGCAAAGTCCTTATTCTGCTTTTATACCAAAAATTATTTGTTTTTGTTTCTCCAGATTTATAATAGGTTTAATATGTTGATATTAAAAAAACTTAAAGTATTACGAACATAATCTTCAATTTGTGGACTTAATGTCAAATATATTTAAAATTGGATGTACCTGAAGAATTATCAATAACCTCAGATATGCAAATGACACCACCCTTATGGCAGAAAGTGAAGAGGAACTAAAGAGCCTCTTGATGAAAGTGAAAGAGGAGAGTGAAAAAGTTGGTTTAAAGCTCAACATTCAGAAAACGAAGATCATGGCCTCTGGTCCCATCACTTCATGGCAAATAGATGGGGAAACAGTGGAAACAGTGTCAGACTTTATTTTGGGGGGCTCCAAAATCAGTGCAGATGGTGACTGTAGCCATGAAATTAAAAGACGCTTATTCCTTGGAAGGAAAGTTATGACCAACGTAGATAGCATATTAAAAAGCAGAGACATTACTTTGCCAAAAAAGGTCCATCTGGTCAAGGCTGTGGTTTTTCCAGTGGTCATGTATGGATATGAGAGTTGGACTGTGAAGAAATCTGAGTGCTGAAGAATTGATGCTTTTGAACTGTGGTGTTGGAGAAGACTCTTCAGAGTCCCTTGGACTGCAAGGAGGTCCAACCAGTCCGTCCTAAAGGAGATCAGTCCTGGGTGTTCTTTGGAAGGACTGATGCTGAAGCTGAAACTGCAGTATGTTGGCCACCTCATGCGAAGAGTTGACTCATTGGAAAAGACCCTGATGTTGGGAGGGGTTGGGGGCAGGAGGAGAAGGGGATGACAGAGGATGAGATGGCTGGATGGCATCACCAACTTGATGGACATGAGTTTGAGTAAACTCTGGGAGTTGGTGATGGACAGGGAGGCCTGGCGTGCTGCAGTTCATGAGGTCGCAAAGAGTCAGACACGACTGAGCGACTGAACTGAAATGAATTTAAATTTTTTATGCTTTTTACAGGGCTTATTAGGGCTTTTTACATCAACCTACATTTTTAAAACAGGTTTATTTTCATTTAAAAGTTTTATGTAGCACTTTTCTGATAAAGGCAAGGTTATAGTAGAATATATAATTTTGAGGTTAATATCATTCATTTTTGGAAATTGCATGATAAATAGTATATATTTCATTTATATTTTTATTTTATGAGGTGTTCAGTTATTTTATTTCCTGTGTGCAAATATCTTTATGTTCAATAAAAATTTTATTAAATAATGGATTAAGTGTTCCATTTAATCTCGACCACTGCCTAAGAAATTAAGTGGGTTTTGAATACCATTCGTTGTACCATTTCTCTATGGTAAGAACTCAGTTTTCCTTTTTGGGCTTGCAAAACAAATAATATTTCCTCAATTTTCTTCTGGTCACTTTTATAAAAATACTTCTTTTTCTTCACTTTGTAACTTTGAGGGGTGGTTTTTGTTCCCACATGGTTCCTTATTGAACCAACAACTAAACATTACTTTTTTCTACCAGCCAGGCTGATTGTAACCTAATTTGGAGGAAGTATTTAGATGATCTGACCAAAAATATGGGCATTATTATGTATATAATAGTCATCTTAAGGGACACCACGGGTACATACAAACAGCTTCCAGGGTCTTTGAAGTTGGAGTGCATACAGTATGAGACTCGTGTGACTGCTGATCTGAGAGAGATGCCGTATGTATTCAGAGGCAGTGGGCAGAGAAGACAGTGGCTTCCAGAGTCACAAAGGGAGATGTTTTGAAATCAAGGTGTTGATGTGTAATTATTTCATTTCTCAAAAAGGCAATTCTAGTAGCTCCAGATTGAGTAGAAGCAGAGTTTTATGTATTCAATAATAATGGATATTGATTCTTCGAAGCTGGGAGAACCCACTAGTTGAGTGAATAAAGCAAGGTTTTGTCAGTATGTAGTGAAATCTAAAAGCATGGAACAGGTGGAGTAGACTGCGTGTCGCTGGGAGGTGATTTCAGAGAGGGAGTAGGACTTGAGCTTTGTTTACTTTGCAGGATCTGTAGAGTAAGTACAGCACAGTCTCAGAGAGCAGGCAGGCCCTGGATCCTGGAGACAGCCGTGGCCATATGGTATGAAGTTGCGCTTGGCTTCCCAGGTGGCACAGTGGTAAAGAATCTGCCTGCCAATGCAGGAGACGCAGTCCCTGGGTCGGGAAGATCCCCTGGAGAAGGAAGTGGCAACCCACTCACATACTCTTGCCTAGAGAATCCCGTGGACAGAGGAGCCTGGCAGATTACAGTCATGGGGTCACAAAGAGTCAGACACAGCTGAGCACACACGCACGCACGCTGCCTAGATCAGACAGGGGATGTGTTGGAGGAATGGAAGAGTATGGTAAACTAGGGATGGTGGGTATGCATCTTAGATGGCTTGACAGCTAGGAAGAAGTTAGATTTCTGTCATGGGTAATACATAGCTGCTGTTCTATGCTTAGGTTCTTCCCCTCTCCCCTACAACCCTGACAAACTTACTGATGTGTGTACACACACACACACAGATCTTCCTTAACCAGAAGGCTAGAGACATGTAAATTCTTTATGTCTGGAATGTGTACTCGTTTCTGTTAGTTCCAGCATTTGATGACCACCTTCTGGAAAGCAGCAACCATTACTGAACTGCTTAGTAAAAACCCTCTATAAAGATCCTTTGGATCCATTACAATTCAGCTTGTAGGGCCAGCTTCATAATAACAGTACCTCTGCAGTCACACTGGACTCCCAGTCAGAAGGCCCTCATGCTTGGTTTGATGCTTGGCTGTTACCATCTTGAAATTTTAGTTGCTGAACAAGGTTCCCCACATTTTCATTTTGCAGTGAACCCTGCAAGTTATATAGCTGGTTCTGTCAACAAGCACTTACTAATTATGAATCTTGAACTAAAGGAGATAGGGTTCTAGTTTTACATCTAATGTTAGCTCAATAGAAACCATTAAGTATAATGGTAAAGGTAAATGACTTTGGAGTTGGTAGCATCTGATTTGTCTCAGCTCTGGCCCAGCTGGAGCTATGAGACCCTAGGAATGTGCCTCTGTAAGTCTCAGTTTCGTCATTCATAAAATAAATTCAATAATACTGTATGTAGTACTTTCATCAAAAAATATGTATAAGAATGTTCTTAGCAGGATAATTTGTAAATGTGTTAAACTGGAAACCATCAGATGTCTGATGGTTAAACCATTTAGTGCAGTGGACATTTAGTAATTCATACAGTGGAATACTATGTTACTGAATGAAATAAATACAACTGAGGCAACAGCATGAGTGAAACTCATAAACATAATACTGAGAGAAAGAAGGAGCACAATTCATTTATATAAAGCCAAAGACAGACAAAGCTAGTCTCCGCTTGAATATCAGGATATTGATTATCCTTGGAAGGAGGGTAGTGACTAGAAGGGAAACCAGGGAGCTTCTGGAGTTCTAGGGACATGTTTCCTGCTATGGCATGGCCATGTTCACCTTATAAAGTTCACCAAGCTATATACTTAGGATCTGTGAACTTTTCTCTGATTTCATATGGTACCTCTATAAAATTTACATTAAAAAATAGTATTGTCATACAATTACTATGGAAATTAAAGAAACAATTGTGGAATCCTTAGAGATGCTTCAGGATGTCCAGAGAATGCAGGTTTAATTGAAGGCAGGAGAAGGGGATGACAGAGGACGAGATGGTTGGATGACATCACCGACTCGATGGGCATGAGTTTGAGCAAGCTCAGGGAGATGGTAAAGGACAGGGAAGCCTGGCGTGCTGCAGTCCATGGGGTTGCAAAGAGTTGGACACGACTGAGCAACTGAACACCAACAAATGTCTTATAAATGGATACAGAGGAATTAGGGACACAATTTCAAAGACTGTCTTGATTGTCCACTTTTTCATTTCCAGTGGACTTTTTTAAGACTTTGAAAGCCCTTTAAGTGACTCTTTTGCTTATTAAAATTGAGCCCTCTGGCCTACACAGTTTTTTTTTTTCAGGTACATCTCATAATTTTTGTTGAATAGTGAGATGAACTTAAGCCTTGGTGTGAAAGGCTGAATTCTAAACCCATTCTCAAATGTGTACCTGAGGTTATTGCATATTCTCTTGTTTGATTGCTTTCAAGAACTATTACCTAAATTCATTACCTAATCATTTTATCCTTTAGAACTATTTTTCATTTTATGCTTTCACTTTATCTGGCATATGTTTTGTTGGTTAGTATATTTCATGTATATTTTTTCTTTTATCGTTTTTAGGTGACTATGAAAGGCTTATATTTTCAACAGAGTTCTACAAATGAAGAAATAACATTTGTGTTCCAAGAAAGGGTAAGAAAAATGATTTAATCTTTAGTTGGAACAAGATAGTGTATTTTACAAATGTCACAGACCTAGTTTTAAATACCCTTTTACAAATTATTTTTGAGTGGTACCCTATAAATTACTTTAATCTTATGTGAAAACAGTGGTCGATATTATGGTATAACTATATTTTTTAAAGAGTTGCTGCAAAAGAGTTTTTAGTTCCTCAGTGTGGTAGTATAAAAGATAATAAGAAACTGAACAACTTGAGTAGTCTTATGTATTCTACAATTACCCAGTTTATTCTGAATACCACAATAAAACGAGTTTTTAGATTGCAGCCATATTTCAGAAAATACTTTCATATTGTGAAATTAAAGAGGTAGAAAAGCATTGTTTTTCACACTAACTTTTGAGCATCACAAAGTTACTTCGTGCACTAAGCTTTAAAGGTTTCCTTTTTTTTTTTTTTTTACTACTTTAAGGATAGAGAGTAGAATTTTTGTCTATAGTGATTGTTTGAAAGTTTTGTGGCAGGCCAAAGTCATTGCACTATTAGTTTAGGGACAAAAGCTAAGTGCTGTATGTGTTTCATGTTGTATGTGTGTTTCATAGTAGTAATAAGAATCTCTGGATAACGAACACAATTCAGTTTTTCTTTTTCATCTTTCAACAACTCCAAAATCATTTAGATTAGGAGTCTAATCAGTTTGGTTTCTCCCATTGGGTCAGGATGGAGGTCCAAGAGGTTTGATTGGCTCTTGGAAATAATTATCACCAGGTACACACAATCATGAGTATAAAATTATCGATACTGCTGAGTATCTTCATATAATTACAAATATTATCAAATCTGAGTTTTAAAAAGGGAAATCCCCGAGTACTGTGTTCATGTCAAATACAGTGATCACTTTGATAGAACACAGGAGGCACTGTGCAGGTAGCTGTTCTAGCCAACTAGCCAACACTTGATCTAATTTGGGGGCATATCAAGGATTGAAGAAAGCATTTTAATTACTGGTGTCATTGGTGGATGACACTAAATACCTCAGTTTGAAATATCTTTGCCTTTGAAGTTATATCTAGCTATGGAATATGAGGGGTAAATTAAGTTCCATTAAGTTTGTATTTCGACCCCAGAGTCCCATGGGGCATGCTAAAATGTCCAAGACAGATGTTAAATGGGGTCAGTCAATTCAGTTCAGTCGCTCAGTCATGTCTGACTCTTTGCAACCCCGTGAATCGCAGCACGCCAGGCCTCCCTGTCCATCACCAACTCCCAGAGTTCATTCAGACTCGCATCCATTGAGTCAGTGATGCCATCCAGCCATCTCATCCTGGGTCGTCTCCTTCTCCTCCTGCCCCCAATCCCTCCCAGCATCAGAGTCTTCTCCAGTGAGTCATCTCTTCACACGAGGTGGCCAAAGTACTGGAGTTTCAGCTTTAGCATCATTCCTTCCGAAGAAATCCCAGGGCTCATCTCCTTCAGAACGGACTGGTTGGATCTCCTTGCAGTCCAAGGGACTCTCAAGAGTCTTCTCCAACACCACAGTTCAAAAGCATCAATTCTTTGGCATTCCGCTTTCTTTATGGTCCAACTCTCACATCCATACATGACCACAGGAAAAACCATAGCCTTGACTAGACGGACCTTAGTCGGCAAAGTAATGTCTCTGCTTTTGAATATACTATCTAGGTTGGTCATAACTTTTCTTCCAAGGAGTAAGCGTCTTTTAATTTCATGGCTGCAGTCACCATCTGCACTGATTTTGGAGCCCCCCAAAATAAAGTCTGACACTGTTTCCACTGTTTCCCCATCTATTTCCCATGAAGTGATGGGACTGGATGCATGATCTTCATTTTCTGAATGTTGAGCTTTAGGCCAACTTTTTCGCTCTCCTCTTTCACTGTCATCAAGAGGCTTTTTAGTTCCTCTTCACTTTCTGCCATAAGGGTGGTGTCATCTGCATATCTGAGGTTATTGATATTTCTCCCGGCAATCTTGATTCCAGCTTGTGTTTCTTCCAGTCCAGTGTTTCTCATGATGTACTCTGCATAGAAGTTAAATAAGCAGGGGGACAATATACAGCCTTGATGCACTCCTTTTCCTATTTGGAACCCGTCTGTTGTTCCATGTCCAGTTCTAACTGCTGCTTCCTGACCTGCATACAGATTTCTCAAGAGGCAGGTCAGGGGGTCTGGTATTCCCATCTCTTACAGAATTTTCCACAGTTTATTGTGATCCACACAGTCAAAGGCTTTGGCATAGTCAATAAAGCAGAAATAGATGTTTTTCTGCAACTCTCTTGCTTTTTCCATGATCCAGCGGATGTTGGCAATTTGATCTCTGGTTCCTCTGCCTTTTCTAAAACCTGCTTGAACATCAGGAAGTTCTCGGTTCACATATTGCTGAAGTCTGGCTTGGAGGATTTTGAGCATTACTTTACTAGCATGTGAGATGAGTGCAATTGTGCGGTAGTTTGAGCATTCTTTGGCATCGCCTTTCTTTGGGATTGGAATGAAAACTGACCTTTTCCAGTCCTGTGGCCACTGCTGAGTTTTCCAAATTTGCTGGCATATTGAGTGCAGCACTTTCACAGCATCATCTTTCAGGATTTGAAACAGCTCAACTGGAATTCCATCACCTCCACTAGGTTTGTTTGTAGCGATGCTTTCCAAGGCCCACTTGACTTCACATTCCAGGATGTCTGGCTCTAGGTGAGTGATCACACCATCATGAAGTGACACTAAAGAACTTTCTATATAGCATTAAGAAAATTCCATGACCAGTACGGTGTGTCTATTATGTATATATGTGTTTAAGGACATCCCCACATGAAGGTTTGTTGCTTTGAGGTTATTTAAATTGAACTGAAGGACAGTATTTATTGCTCTACTTTGTTATCCTGTGTTCACTGCTTGCACATATATTCTTATCCATAGCTTGGAAGTACATTTTCAGATTAGTACCCTAAGACTTTTGAAACTTTTTACCCCAAATTCCCTGCATTCTTTCATATTATATATTATAAAGTAATTGTTTGTAGCTTTTTCAGTTAACTTAGGTATAAGATTTTGAGTCTTTTTTATTTTGTTCAGCTATATATGAAAATTTCTGCAACATGAAGGCAGTATTCTCAAAGGAATGTGCAATTATTTTATCATTTGACTTTAGGAAAATCTTCCTGTTACAGAAGATAACTATGTGAAACTTCAAGTTAAAGCTTGTGCTCTGAGCCAGATAAATACAAAGGTATGAATACTAAGATTGATGCTTTGATTTGGCCAAAAGTCAAATATATGTGGTAAAAAAAATTAGAATAATAATAACTTGAGTACCAAGAAATTAGTCCTAGAAGAATAGAACAGCTAGGATAAAAACTGTGTATTTCTATATTAATCAGTATATTATTTATATATTAATATATAGATATTAATTCTATATTAATATATACTAATATAATTTCTATATTAATCAGTAAATTCAGTCTAATTGAACTCATATATTTTATAATATCATATGAAAATATTTTATATGGAATTGTGTTAGATGGTAAGTTTACAGATAGAAATCTCTCCATGGATTTTCTAAGATAATGGAGATTAAATGGTAGCTAATTGATTTGCTGACACATTAAAATTATACATATCAACGAATCCCTTAGCAAGCCTGGTTTCCTGCTCCACAGAGGAACCTACTTTGTGAAGATACTTGCTTTTTGTCTTGATGCCAAAAATGGAGTCATATTTGCTTTTTCTGTGGTTTGATTTTTGCTCCTGCTTTTCTCTTGTATGAATAGAGGTTAGAATTTATTCTTGACAATAAGTTCAAGCCTTTGTCATTATTTAGCTTCTGGCAGAAATGAAGATGGAAAAGGAATTCTTTCCTGTTGGGAGAGAAGTTGCTGGAATTGTGTTAGATGGTAAGTGTACAGATAGAAGTATCTGTGTTTATTTTCTAAAATAATGGAAATTAAATGGTAGCTAATTGTTTTACTGATACATTAAAATTACACACACTTCTTCAATACAAAGAAACTATACAGAAGTGTTTTTCCTTTTTTAATTAAAAAGAAAAATAGAACTTAATGGTATTTTGTAATTGAAGAGCTTATTACAGTTTAGTAAATAAATATTTAGAGATTATGTATTTAAATCCACAAGTAATCATTTTGAATAGCATGACCAGCATTGTCCTTTTTATGATGTTTACAAACCAGCATAAATTACTTGTATAACTGGCTTTGGGTCAAAATTTACATAATGGTCAGTAGCTTCATTCACATTAAATTTTTAAGGTGTGCCTAAAATTGAGTATTTAAAAGGTAAATAGGGACTTACTTCCCTGCCAATCCAAATGGTTAAGACTCCAAGCTTCCACTGCCGGGGCACGGGTTTGATCCCTGATGGTGAAACTGAGACCCCGCCTGAAGTTCTGGGCAACAGTCATAGAGGCAGGATACTTGGCAGAAGAAAAAAAAGTTTGTCAAGAAAATTCCCCTTCAAAAATTGCAGGATAAAAGATATCTAACAAAATCTTTTAATGATGATATGAACACTGACTCCTTCCCCCGCCCCCCAAAAAATAAGGCGGGAGGGTAGGCAAGGGCCAGATCACATTGAATCTCATCTCTCAGGTTGGGTTGTAGAGAACGTATTAGGGTGGCCATATGAAGAGTGGATTTGAGGCAGACCGGACTATAGGCAAGAGCACTGTTTGAGCCGTAGACCCAACAGGCAAGAAATGACAAAGTCCATAACCTAGACAGATGTGGCAAAGGTAGTGTGGATACATTCAAGAAATACTGGGAAAGTCAAGTCAACAGAACTTAAGAATTGACTGGAACAGGAGAATTCAAAACACTTAAAGGCAGGAAATGATTTACAAGATTCTGGTTATATCTGAAAGTTGTCAGCTTCTCGGTTTTGTTTGCATGGACCCCTTGGCAGTGCCACTGTCTGAAGGACAATCCTTAATAAAAGGAGTATGAAGGACACCATGAAAAAAGGATCAGGATGATTTCAGGAAGACAAGAATCCACAGCAGGAAGGAAAGCGAAAAGTGCAGAAAGCAAGAATATCGGGATGGAGGCACAGGCAGGATCCAGAGACACAGCAGATTGGGACCCTTCCACAGACAGAGCCAGCCAGAGGCGCCACTCCCAGATCGCAAGCTTCTGCCTTCTCTGCCACACCTCAGTTTCCTCGTCTGTTAAACAGGCCTAATAATACCTACTTAATCAGTGTGCCATGAAGATTAAATGGGAACACACACTAAAATGCTGGGCACAAGTAGACATTCAATGAGGTTCGGGTTTTTTCCTCCTGTTTCCTCTTGTAACTATTGGGAGAAAAATATTCTACAGAATTGACTGATGGTGGAGGCCTCTTCTCTGCGTACACAGGGGAAGTGTAACTTATCACTTCTGTATAGTCCTCAAATTTCTTGGCCCCATTCTGAATTTATTTCCATAATTCCAAGTCAAAGTAATTGCATATGTAACTCTAACCAGAATTCCCATTGCGTGTCTGCAGTTCTGCAGCTAAAATCATGACAGATTGGACTAGCCACAGGAGGATGGGAGCCCAGTGTACCCAGTGTAATCATCATAAGAGCTGTGAAATGGATTATTTTTCTTTATGCCTTCATCCTTAGCTAAACAGAGAGAGATCCCGCTCCATGGTGTCAACAACCGCACAGCCCAGATTTTGCAGAGAATCCACATTTGAAGTGTTACATCCTATGGTCCCTTGCAGACTGTCAACATGTCCTAAAAGTTCTTGACCTTTTCTCTGAGTCAGTGATTTTTATCAATCTATGGCTTTTGAATTTTAAATATTAGGTTATATTTAATAACCTCATAATAATGATTATTAATTTTCTCCACATTTTAGTTGGAAGCAAAGTATCATTCTTTCAACCAGATGATGAAGTAGTGGGTAAGTTATAGGTCATAGTCTTATTTCAAGTCGTCTGTCTTACTGTTGTCTTTTTTTGTACATTGCTAATGTTTACTGTGACCTTGCATCATATACAAGTACTTACCTAAGTTTTGGAATTTACTCTCAAGTATCCATGGCTTTACAGCATGCTTGAAACTGTTAAGAATAAATGTGTAGGAAAGTTTTCATCAGCTTTTAACAGAATTGCCTTTGATTTGGGTATTTTCTTTGAGAATTTATTATTTCTATCTTTATTATCTGCCCAGGAAGTCTGGTAAGGGGCTTCCCTGGGGGTCCCATGGATAAGAGTGCACCTTGCAATGCAGGGGACAGCAGTTTGATCCCTGCTGGGTCTGGGAAGATCCCACATGCCAAGGGGCAGCTGGGCCCGACTGCTGCGACTACTGAACCCTCACTCTAGAGCCCGCAAGCCGCAACTCCAAAGGTCCATGCACCGCAACTAACAGTAGCTCCTACTCACCGCAACTAGAGCAAGCCCGTGCATAGCAGTGAAGACCGGTGCAGCCATAGATAAATAAAATTTTAAAAAGAAAAAAGAAGTCAGATGACATTGTGTTATTCAAGATTCTGTTTGTAAGAGACCAAAAATAAAATCCAACTGGCTCCGGAGAAAATGGGATTTTATTGGAACTGTACTGATGAATCCTGTAAAACCAGACTCTGGGAAGGTTAGCCATACATCAGGGGTCAGTTTAATGAGGAGCCCAGATGCCCCCCAGTCTCTGACTTGGCTCTGTATGTCAGCCATCATCTCTGTCATCACTCAGGTGAAAGAGGAAGAAGAAAAAAAGGTAGTGTAGGTATTATAGTGCTCCTATCAGAAAATAAACTATCTAGTCTGCTTCTGTATTTCTGAAATCTCTCCTTACTAGTACTGGAAGCTTCCTCAAAATTCCACTGAGGAAAATTTAGACTAATGCTTACTGGCCTCTCATTAGGAGTGAGTTCACTTTTAGATAGTTGCCCTTACGTTTCTCATTTTAATTTTCAGGAATTCTGCCCCTGGATTCTGAAGACCCTGGACTTTGTGAAGCTGTTCGAGTCCATGAGCATTACTTGGGTATGTGGTTGTGCAGTGTTTTGGAGCTCATAAGTCTTACTTCCCAGGTGTGTGTGGTTTTTATTAACAACACGATTGCTTTGCATCTGCCGTGAGTGTGCCTAGAAAATAGCTATTGGGTGGTCGTCATTTGACTACTTCTAGCTTAAATTTTATATCTCTAAACTTTATTTTGAAACTGAACAGTGTTCCTACCTCTACATTTCCCTTATACTGTTCATGGTAAGAGGTTTGAAAAGCAATTTCTCCCTTGGCTCTGAAATTATATCACTAATCAGAATTTTTTACTCCTTTTTCTTGGTTATTAAAATTTTCAAATGTATAAAATCTAGACAATACCTGTAGGGTCTGAGTCAGGAAAGACTCAAAACACTTATTTTTGGTTTCTGTTGCTAATATCCTTTGGCCAATACTCAATTTAACTCAAGTACTAATTTTAAAATTTTCTTTTATCAGGTGGCCAAAGTATTGGAGTTTCAACTTCAGCATCAGTCCTCGTTGGAAGGAGGACTCCTCACTGGAAGGACTGATGCTGAAGCTGAAACTCCAATACTTTGGCCACCTGATGCGAAGAAATGACTCATTGGAAAAGACTCTGATGCTGGGAAAGATTGAAGGCAGGAGGAGAAGGGGATGACAGAGGATGAGATGGTTGGATGGCATTGCCAACTCGATGGACATGAGTTTGAACAAGCATCGAAACTTGGTGAAGGACAGGGAGACCTGGCGTGCTGCAGTCCATGGGGTCAAAAAAAGTCGGACACAACTGAGTGACTGAACTGAATTTACTTCTTAAATATTTAAAATAAAGTGAATAAATTATATAGACACACAAAACATGCTGCATCTCCTTAAGAATCAGAGGAAAGCACATTAAAACCACTGCTATGCATCCTTGAGCCTGACAAAGTCATGAAGTGTGACCATCCCAAGTGCTGGCAAGGATGAGGAGCCGCAGAATCTTTTGAGCACTGGGCATATAAATTACTAGAAATGCTTTAGAAAAATGACTTGGCCTGATCTAATAGGTGATGATGTATTAACCGCTCAAACCTGGTAACTCTGCTGGTACTTTCATGCCCCAGAGAGGCCTGATGTGCACCAGTAGACATGCACAAGAGTCCATATAGCAGCATGGTTTGTCACTGTGGAATAAAAAGAGAAGAAGCGTCAATGTTCATCACCAGGAAAATGGATAACCAAAGACATTTCTAATTAACTCATCAGTAAAAGTGTATAAATAACAGCCAAACATATCAAGATGGATGAACCTCACAAACTGTGCTAAGTGAGAAAAGCAAGTTGCAGAAGTGTATGACAGTGTGATACCATTTTATTTCTATAAAGTTGAAAACTACAAAATTTAATGAGGCATATCTCATTTAAGGATATAAGGAACATGTAGGGGAAAAGTCATGTGGAAGTTACCTTTGTGGGTGTGAAACAAGGACGTGAACACAGCATATCCATAGGCCTCCAATGGGGCTGCTAGTCTTGTTTCTTATGCTAGGATTCATGGTTTCTTCATAACTTACCTATAAGTCATCATACATTCTTTTGTATTCTTGAACTATTTCATTAAATTTTTTCCTAAGTTCTTTCTTGAATAATATAACTGGTAATCAGACTATGTGGGGCCAATTTTGGACTCTAAATTTATATACCTCCTAGCAAGTCTGTTCTTCAACCAAATCAAAAAACTAGGTTCCAAACAACTCCCTGAAGATGTCTTATTAATCTTGTAGAATATTAAGGATAGAGGTAAAAAGTTGAATAAATTCTTCCAGCTCTTTTGTGCTTTCAATACTCAAGCCATTCTATCAAACATAAAAATTTTATTTGTTATACAAACATTTCATGCAGCTCAATATAACCAAAAAAAAAGCCCAATCAAAAGATGGGCAGAAGATTTAAATATACATTTCTCCAGTGAAGACATACAGATAGCCAAAAAGTACATGAAAAGATGCTCAACATTGCTGATTGTTAGAGAAATGCAGATCAAAACTACAATGAGGTATCACCTCACACCAGTTCACATGGCCATCATTAAAAAGTCTACAGACAATAAATGCTGGTGACAGTGTAGAGAAAAGGGAACCCTCCTACATTGTTGGTGGGAATATAAGTTAGTAAAACCACTCTGGAGAACAATATGGAGGCTCCTTAAAAAACTAAAAATAGAACTGCTCTATGATCCAGCAATCCCACTCCTGGGCATATATCCAGTGAAAACCGTAATTCGAAAAGATGCATGCACCCCATGTACTTTGCAGCACTATTTACAAAAGCCAGGACATGGAAGCAACCAACATGTCCATCAACAGAGTAATGGATAAAGAAGGTATGGTACATATATATGATGGAATATTACTCAGCCATTAAAAAAGCATGAAATAATGCCATTTGTAGCTATGTAGACAGACCTAGAGATTATCATACTAAGTGAAGTAAGTCACACAAAGGAAGACAGATATTATATCACCTATATGTGGAATCTGAAAAAACAGACTCAGACTTAGGAAAAAGCTTATGGTTACCAGAGGGGAAAAAAAGGTAGGTGGATGAAACACATTAGGAGTTTGGGATTAACGTGTGCACACTGGTGGTGGTGGTTTAGTCGCTATGTCATGTCTGACTCTTGTGACCCCACAGCCTGTAGCCCGCCAGGCTCCTCTGTCCATGGGATTCTCCAGGCAAGAAGAGTGGTTGCCATTCCCTTCTCCAGGGGATCTTCCCAACCCAGGAATCAAATCTGGGTCTCCGGCATTGCAGGCAACCAACTGAGCTTTTACCTTTTGCCACCTGAGCTGAGTGAGGGAAGTCGATCGTATATGCACACTACTACATATAAAACAGATGATCAAGAGAGATGGTAAAGGGAACTTTATTCAGTATTCTCTGGTGACCTACCTGGGAGAAGAATCTGAACAAGAGCGGGCATGTATATGTTCATGATTGAATTCTTTACTGTTCACCTGAAACTAGCACAATGTTTGAGTCAAATATACTCCAATATAAAATAAAAATGAAACTTTAAAAAATTGGCACACATTTTTAGCATTATTCCCTTGGATTTGTGGTGGAAAGAATTGAAATGATAATTACAAAGAATTGTAATACTGTTGTTATTGACCCATATATGGCTCTCTTTTATTAATTTTCTTAGTTTTTATAACATAATAAGTACTTGTGGATCACCTAATACAAAAGCAAGGATCTCAACATTAAACCACATCTAACCATGTAATTTTGGGAAATAGATGGGGAAACAGTGGAAATAGTGTCAGACTTCATTTTTTGGGGCTCCAAAATCACTGCAGATGGTGACTGCAGCCATGAAATTAAAAGACGCTTACTCCTTGGAAGAAAAGTTATGACCAACCTAGACAGCATATTCAAAAGCAGAGACATTACTTTGTCAACAAAGGTCTGTCTAGTCAAGGCTATGGTTTTTCCTGTGGTCATGTATGGATGTGAGAGTTGGACTGTGAAGTAAGCTGAGCGCCCAAGAATTGATGCTTTTGAACTGTGGTGTTGGAGAAGACTCTTGAGAGTCCCTTGGACTGCAAGGAGATCCAACCAGTCCATTCTGAAGGAGATCAGCCCTGGGATTTCTTTGGAAGGAATGATGCTGAAGCTGAAACTCCAGTACTTTGGCCACTTCATGCAGAGTTGACTCATTGGAAAAGACTCTGATGCTGGGAGGGGTTGGGGGCAGGAGGAGAAGGGGACGACAGAGGATGAGGTGGCTGGATGGCATCACTGACTTGATGGACGTGAGTCTGAGTGAACTCCAGGAGTTGATGATGAACAGGGAGGCCTGGTGTGCTGCGATTCATGGGGTCGCAAAGAGTCGGACATGACTGAGCGACTGAACTGAACTGAACTGAACCATGTAATTTTAAAGCCTCTGCCATTTTAAATGTAGTTTTATTCGTTAGCATTATTTTTATCTGATAAAACTTTTAAAGTTTATTTTTAATTGGAGGATAATTGCTTTACAATGTTGTGCTGGTCTCTGTATACCTGTGAATCAGCCACAGGTATACATGTGTCCCCTGCCTCTTGAACCTCCTAGCCCACCCATCCAGGTTGTCACAGAGTGCTGGGCTGAGCTCCCTATTACACAGTAACTTCCCTTCAGTTGCCTGCCTTAGACACAGTGGCGTGCGTGTCAGCGCTACTCTGCACATTTGCCCCGCCCTTTCCCTCCCCGTCTGGCCACAAGTCTGTTCTCTATGTCTGCGTCTGTGTCCCTGCCCTGCCATTTTTTAAGCACTAAACTTTTTATTTCTTAATGAAAGAATAGGTAGTACCAATTCTTATGATGGAAGATAATCTCAAAAATATAAGCAAGTTGTATATATACTGAACATGCACTGTTAGAGTAGATGGGCTTTAGAGTCAGACCTTCAAACTTGGACTTCCCTGGTGGCTCAGACAGTAAAGCGTCTGCCTCCAATGCGGGAGACCAGGTTCTACCCCTGGGTCGGGAATATTTCCTGGAGAAGGAAATGGCAACCCACTCCAGTGTTCTTGCCTGGAAAATCCCATGGATGGAGGAGCCTGGTAGGCTACAGTCCATGGGGTTGCAGAGTCTGACATGACTGAGCGACTTCCCTTTCTCTCTCTTTCTTTCTTTCAAACTTGTGGCATCAGACAAATTATTACCCTGAATGCCATTTTATAATCAGGAAAATTGGGAAAATTGCTGTCTCAAATTTATAAGGATTAATGTACTGTGTGAGATATCCCTTGGTGCTTAGTATGTTTTACTGTTTTAATGCCTTGCTTGTCTGTCTGAACATTTTCATCGTGTGCTTGGATGCTTGACATCCCCACTAGATGGCACTGGTTGGCCAATTTAATTCTAACTGTCCAACCCATCTGAATCTTTTGCCTTAAGAGGAAAAATACTTAGGGTAAAGACTATTGAAAGTGTTATATACTTGATTTCAGGTAAAATTAGAAAGGATTACCTATACTGTGAAAAAATCACATTCAGTGTACACATTCATAAAAACAAAATATTAAATAATTATATTAAGGAACAGCTTTGTTGCTAAGTCACTTCATTTGTATCCAACTCTCTGCGACCCCATAGACGGCAGCCCACCAGGCTCCCCCATCCATGGGATTTTTCAGAATGGTCAGAAAATATAGAGCTAATATGGCCTAAACTATATTGGTAGTTTACGTTTTGTTTCAAGTACAGTAGGAAACCATTGATGAATTTTAAGCAAAGAAGTGTGAGGATGTTATTTATGTTTTTAAAAGATCATTCTGACACTGCTGCATTTCAAAGACACCACTAAAGAGATTGAAAAGAGATGCCATAAAGTTGAAAATAATATTTATAACACATGAGCAAGCAAATGACTTATCTAAAATTTACTACAAATTCCTGCAAATAAATAAGAAAAAAGACAACAATAGAAAAATTGGTAAAACACCTGAACAGTCACCTCACAAAAGGAATTCCAGGGCTTCCCCGGTGGCTCAGTGCTAAAGAATTCACCTGCCAGTTCAGGGGATGCGGGTTCAATCCTTGGTCCAGGAAGATCTCACATGCCAAGGAGCAGCTGAGCCCAGGTGCAAAACTGTTGAGCTCGTGCCCTAGGGCCCAGGAAGATCTCACATGCCAAGGAGCAGCTGAGCCCAGGTGCAAGACTATTGAGCTCGTGCTCTAGGGCCCAGGAAGATCTCACATGCCAGGAGCAGCTAAGCCCAGGTGCAACACTATTGAGCTCGTGCTCTAGGGCCCAGGAAGATCTCACATGCCAGGAGCAGCTAAGCCCAGGTGCAAGACTATTGAGCTCATGCTCTAGGGCCCAGGAACTGCAACTGCTGACCCATGTGCTGCAGCCACTGAGCCCGAGTGCCCTGGAGCCCGTGCTCAGCCACAGCAGAGGCCACTGCAGTGAGGAGCCCACTGGCCACAGCTAGAGGGAACCCGGAGACCAGCACAAGCAAGGATAAATCATAAAGAAACTCTGTATGGCCCGCAAACGTGGAGAGGTGCTCACCTTCATTAGTAGGTGGGGGAAAGCAAATTAAAATCACAGTAAGAAACCATGACACACCCATATGATGGGCAAAAATGTGTAATGCCAGGGTTGACAAGGATATTCAAAGCAGCAGCTTTGTGAGAGTCAATTCATAAGCCACTGTGGAAGTGTTCAGTGATGTCAAAGGCAGAATTCCATTGCTCAGTAAATACCCTGTAGAACACCTGTGTACCAGCACAAGAGTACTTTTATACATGAACATTCTTAGTTAAGAATGCTTAACTCCCGAAAAGTTAAGAATACCTAACTACCAAAAAATGGGGGGAAAGCCAGAAATGTTCCTCGACTCAAGAGTGGATAACCCATTCATTCTATTAAATTAGATGTTGCCATAAGACATCAAAAATGAAAAGCACTATAGCCTAGTGGGGTTTCCCCAGCTCAGTGGAAAAGAATTTGCCTGCAGTACAGGAGATGCAGGTTCTATCCTTGGGTCAGGAAGATCCCCTGAAGAAGGAAATGGCAACCCACTCCAGTATTCTTGCCTGGAAAATCCCACAAACAGAGGAGCCTGGCTGGCTAGTCCATAGGGTCCCAAAGAGTTGGACACAACTGAAGCAACTTAGCATGCATAGCCACAAGTACCAAAAAAAGGATGTCTTAGAAAATGATAAGCAAAACAATAAGAAAAAATGTGTATAATACAGTTCCATTTAGATACAGTTCAGAAACAGGCAACACAAAATCATGTTGTTTAGGAATGTATATGCCGAATTGATGGCTTTTGATCAATTGATCAATAAAGAATTAATGCTTTTGAACTGTGGTGTTGGACTACAAGGAGACCAAACCAGCCAATCCTAAAAGAAATCAACCCTGAATATTCATTGGAAGGACTGCTGCTGAAGCTGAAGCTCCTATACTTAGACCACCTGAAGCAAAGAGCCAACTCATTGGAAAAGACCCTGCCTGATGCTGGAAAATACTGAGGGCAAAAGAAGGGAGCAACAGAGGATGAGATGGTTGGATGGCATCACTGATTCGATGAACATGAGTCTGCATAAGCTCTGGGAATTGGTGATGGACAGGGAAGCCTGGTGTGCTGCAGTCCATGGGGTTACAAAGAGTCAGACACAACTTGGCAATTGAACAACAACTTGTGTTTGTTAAACTAGAATGGTTGTGACCTCTGATGTCAGTTATATCTGTTTTTAAAAAATGCCTTTGGTGGGAGAGGCAAGGCTGTCAACATGAGGGCTGTGTTCTCTTTTTCTTTTTTTTTTCTGGGTATAGGGTACTTTTATTGATGGTACACAAGGCAGGGCTCCCTGAGCCCCTCCCTTTCCTCAGGGCCTTGGAGATGGAAACGTGTGGAGGTAGGGAGATTCTCAGTGTGGTGAGGAGCGAGGTGGGGCAGGACGCCCGAGCAGCTAAGGAGCTCTCTTCCTCTCGTGTGTGTTCTCTTTTTCAACCAGGATGGTAGTTACTCGCGTACTTGCTCTATATTTATTCATCCAGCTATACCTTGTTTCATGTTCTTTTCTGCATGTTTTACTTCAACCATAAAGCATTGTTTAAAATGTACACTGACTCCTGCATTCACAGTGGAGTGTGCATGGGCAAAAATAGCAGCAGAGAAAGCATAATGGAGGTGAAAGATGCTGGAAGTAGAGGCTTGGACCAGGGCCGTGGTGGCAGCAGAGATGGATGCAAACAGATCCAGGAGGCAGGTCTAATGGGCTTTGTTAACAGATTGTTTCCTCTTGTTCTTTGTGATAGTTCACAAACCAGAAAAAGTCACGTGGACAGAAGCTGCTGGAACCATCCGGGATGGATTACGAGCCTATACAGCCCTGCATTACCTTTCTCATCTCTCGCCTGGAAAATCCGTGCTGATAATGGACGGAGCAAGTGTAGGTGCTAATAGTTTTGTTAAAAAACAGACCACCATGTCAATGTATGGCAAAAACCACTACAATACTGTAAAGTAATTAGCCTCCAATTAAATAAATTAAATTTAAAAAAAAAAAAAAAATAGGATAAACTTAGGAAATTGAGAAATGGGCCATCCACTTACTAATACAATGTATTGCCAGTTAACTTATTCACTGATTTCCTATACCAAACTCCCATTTTCTAAAATAAGCAGCTTTTATCAATAGACGATAGTGTTTAGTTTCTTACTGCTTTGAATCTGCTAGTACTTTAAAAAAGCAGACAAGCCATTTTTATTCATGCCTGTTACACAAAACTTGAAATAGCTCCTAATCTTTGAAGCTAGACCCAGGTCTCCCTATTTTGTATCATATCATATCCCTCATAATTACACTTATGTGATTAAGGTGTTTCATTTATAGATATCACACAAGATCAAAACTGTACTAATTTAAACATGTTACATATACGTAGTGATGTGTAAACACCATGTTTATACATGATATATAAACATCAAAATATGAAGACACTAAAAGATAACATAAAAATCTAAAAATGTTAGATTTTGTATCTGACTATTGATGAAAATGATTTTTCTTTGAAAAAAAAGGCACAGTCTTCGTTGGCTTCAGCCCTGTGTCCAACATCAAGATAGTAGTTATTTCCCTGAACTTACCCACAGGTCAGCAAAAGGATGGAACTTTTGAAGTGCTTTGATTTTCAAAGAGGTTGCTGGACTTGTATATGTACCATATAATTAGCTTAGTACTTTATGCTGACCAGGCCCTTAATGGCCCATTTTTCTCTTTCCAAGGCCGTGTTCTGAATTCAGCCTGCCTCTGTCTTTGAGGTTATGTGCTACAGTCAGACTGGCTGGGATCCTGTAGCACACACAGCTTTTCCTTGAGACAGAGTCTATCAGTGTTTCCCTTTCTAATAAGCTTGTCCTATTTTTTTCTTTGTATTAGACAAGATTTTAAAATACACTGAAGTAGAAGTAAACTGTTACTCTTTATTGAAAAACAACCTAGCAGATGAATTAGACACAGCCTCCGCCCTCTCTCTGTAACCCCGTTGTGTATTTCCCCCACACAGACACTTGGTACAATAGCCATTCAGTTAGCACACCACAGAGGAGCCAAAGTGATTTCAACAGCCTGCAGCCTTGAAGACAAGCAGTTTCTTGAAAGATTTAGGCCTCCTATAGGTGAGTAATAGTACTCAACAGACTGTAATACATGAAATTTTGAAGAGATACCATATCACCTTGAAAACTCCACTTGTAAAACAAACTGCAAAATGCCAAATGCATGTCATTTTTAAAATGCACTTAGTTCCTGTGCTAAGTCCAAGGTTACGTAAGTTTACATGGTAATTATTTGGGTTTTTCTGTTGTTGTTTTCTTTTGGCCACTCAGTGTTGCACATGGATCTTAGTTCCCTAGGGAGAGGACCCACACCCCTCTGCTGTGCGAGCACTAGACCCCTAGGGAAGTCCCAGTTATTTTTCAGAGTTTTTCTTCTTTGCCCCGTTGTTATCAACTTAGTCAAGTTTGAATTAGGTGAACTTTGACACAGTTCAGAAACACCTGATACCTCTTTAATTTTTTTAGTCAATAAGTCAAATTTCTGTATCACTTTTTGTTTCTCAACCTCTTTTACCCAGTGATATGTACCTAAAGGGGCCCACAGAGAATGAGATGGTTGGATGGCATCACCAACTCAATGGACATGAGTTTGAGGAAACTCCGAGAGATGGTAAAGGATAGGGAAGCCTGGCATGCTGCAGTTCGTGGGGTTGCAAAGAGTTGGATACCACCTAGCGACTGAACAACAAATGTCCCTAAAGTTGCCTGTTTCTGTGATTCGCTGGGATGGGAGATGAGCCAGTTAAACAGAAACCCAGGTCACATATAGTTTAGGATCAACAGGATATGTCATCAGCTGGGGAGCTCTTGAAAGGACTGAACCTATCCCAAAAACAATGAACATGGGAAAGAGAAAGAAAATAGAGATTGACAAAATAGAACAGAGATGGGAATGGAATTCAGTAGACTGGAGTTAACAGAATTAACGTTGGAGATGAACAGATGAAGAGCAGAGTGTAAGGGCCCACAGGAAGGAAAGTAAGATTCACTGGGTGTTAATATGAATGATAGTTCCTTAAATCCTCAACAACCCTGTGTCAAGTAACTGGAAAACAGCATCTCAGAATTTAGTTTGTCCAAGGATGTGCCAGGGTGTGTACCACTAGGCCTGGAATGGGATTTGAACCCAGGCCTGTCTAACAGTAAAGCCTGGCTTATCTCTATGGTTGGGTTATTTCCATGGTTATGTTATGCTTTTGGCAGATAACCAAGAAATAGAAGGAAGGTTGAAACAGGCATTGAGAAAGGAGGGAGCTGAGAAAAAAGGAAAAAAAGAAGAGATTGAAAATGGAGGGGAGGAGCATAAATAGTACTGCGGACAAGGAGCAGTTTCCTCTTGGTTAGCCCTGCCCTTCCCTTCAGTCTCCCCACGCCCACCCCCAAGACTTCAGTCAGTACTGGACTGACTACACCTCGAATCTGAGCAGCTCTGAGCAGAATTCTGTGAAATGAGAAGGTATTCAAAGATACAAAAATGAAATAGATGTATCTTCATTTTCCAATTCAAATTCTGAGGTTTTTAAAAAAATATTTATTATATTTGGTTGCATCAGCTCTTAGTTGTAGCATGTGGGATCTAAGTAGACCCCTGACCAGGGATTGAACCTGGTCTCCCTGCTTTGGGAGCAGTAGTCTAGCTGCTGGACCACCAGGGAAGTCCCCAAATTCTGAGATCTTTTAGTTCTCATTGGCTTGTTCTCTTCATATAGTACTTTAAAACAACCAGTTAATAGTTTTATTTTCACTAACTCTGCTTAGAATAATCCTGTTTTGTTTTTTCACCTTCAGGAGTTTTTGTTTTGTTTTGTTTTGGAGGACAGGTCAAGGGATGCCGGTACAGGTTGCGATTTCTGTGACTGAGAAAGGATAAAACTGCCTCTAGTAGAGAAGTACCAAATCCAGAATAGATCTTTGTACTTTTGAGCTCTGAACTCTATTAAGTCTGAACATTGTTAAGAAATTGTTTAATCTTTCAGTTCATATCTATTATAGGTACATTTGCAGTTTAGAGAGTCTCAGTTCTGGCAAAACACCCTTTAGCTATAAAGAACAGTCCTCTGTGTCAACAGATCAATCTTGGAATATGTTATCTATAGAATGCTCATATTTTAATTTATTGACTATACCAGTTTCTTCATTTAAATTCACCCTTACCAACACTGGGGTGGATGAGTGAAAAACAGGATAATTCAGATTCAATAACTGCTTCAACCATTTAATTCATTTCAGAGACGAGAAATTTATTTGGTTTTCTTGCTCTTCCTCTGGGAGCTATGTTGATCACATAGAGAACAGTACAATCGCTTGACTTCCTGTCCTTTGCAGCTCGAGTGATCGATGTGTCTAACGGGAAAGCCCATGTGGCTGAAAGCTGTTTAGAAGAAACAGGTGGTCTCGGAGTGGACATTGTCCTAGATGCTGGAGGTGGGCACTTTACTAAATCAGGAGTCTCTGTCATTTTTTTATTGTGATGGATAAATTTCTGGGAAAAAACAGAGCCAGGAAGTAATTATTTAGATATTTATTAAGTTGAGGTCGAGAGTTTTTTTTTTTTTAACTTTTTGAATTGGAGCCTCTTCATTTTATTCCCATTTTAAGCACTGTCAGAAGAGAGAACATGCTTACATTTTAGAAAAGTGTGCATGCGTGCTTAGTTGCTTCAGTCACGTCCGACTCTGCAGCCCTATGGGCTGTAGCACACCAAGCTCCTCTGTCCAGGCAGGAGTACTGGAGTGAGCTCCTATGCCCTCCTCCCCGGGATCTTCCCAACTCGGGACTGAACCCTTGTCCCACATCTCCTGCATTAGCAGGCCGGTCCTTTACTGCTGGGGGCTTCCCTGGTGGTTCAGTTGGTGAAGAACCCACCTGCAATGCGGGAGATTGGGGCTCAGTCCCTGGGTTGGGAAGATCCTCTGGAGAAGGGAGCGGCTGCCCACTCCAGTATGCTGGCCTGGGGAATTCCATGGACTGTGTAGTCCATGGGCTCGCAAAGAGACTGAGTGACTTTCACTGTCACTTCTTTACCGAAGGTGCCACCCGGGAAGCCCTTTGAAGTCTAGGCACGGGCATTTAAGCATCTCTACAAGAAACCCGGGGCCTCCCTGGTTGTGCTTGTGGTGGTCGTGACCCGTCACTCAGTCATGCCTGACTCCTTGTGGGCAGCAGCCCGCCATGCTCTTCTGTCCGTGGTATTTTCCAGGCAAGAGTACTGGAGTGGACTGCTGTCTGCCAGAGGGCTTTTCCCAACCCAGGGGCCGAGCCTGCGTCTCCCGCATTGGCAGGCGGGTCCTTCACGCGCTCAGAGGTTCTTGGCCTAGGTCAGGTCTCAGTCAGTCACTGTTTCTGCTATGGATGGCTGCCCTCTGTAGGATGGTGAGCCTCTACAGTCCCTTTTTGGAAAATGCAGAGAATTTTTTTGCATTTTACCTTCCTTGAAATTTTGTAGTTTAACCAATAGCTATTTAACACCAAATCTCTACACATTTAGGTAGTGCCACTGCACCTTAAGAATAGGTTTCACAAGCCTACCAAGGGATTCTATTTATATTTTGTTAGAATTTATCTTCTAAGATCATAACAAATGGAGCTATGGCCACAGCTGTTTCTTTCACCAGCATTTTCAATATTTGAAATTAACTCAGAAAAATCTTTCAGTGGAAGTGAATGTATAGTTCATTAACTTTTCAAATGGACATTTCAATAAGTAGGAGATCATTACATCAAAGTAGGACATTCTTGAATCTATGAGTTCCTTACTTAGGAGTCAGCTTTCCCCAGAGTATTAAGCTATCAATGGTACGATTGAAATGGTCAGACTTAGTGGTGTATGTTGTTATCTTGACTGATTTTCAGATTGAAAGACGTTTTATCTTTAGTTATCTCATTTATAATTAAATCTAAAGTCAATTTTATGAAGTTTTAATCCAAAAGTGTATTTTAAGGTGTCTGAATACGTTACCTTGTTCTAAGAAAAATGCTTCCTTGTTACGTTAAAAGTAAACAACTAGTTTGAAGAATAAATTTTTATCAGATTACTATAAAATATATATTCTCTCCCTCTCTTTCTTTTTAAACAATTCTTCTGTAAGTGAGGTTATATAATAAAGATGACGAACCAGCTGAAAAATTACAGCTACTACCACATAAACATGATATCATCACCCTTCTTGGTGTTGGAGGCCATTGGGTAACAACAGAAGAAGACCTGCAGGTATTATCAGAAACAATAAAGCATTACTATTCCACCAATAGGATATAATTAACAAAGAATAATGCCAAGTCTTTTAGCACAGTGTGGCTAAATTTGTATAAATTTTTAATTATTTCCTATTTTTAAAGAAATATAGCTTTTTTTTTTAACTTTAGCTGTTGGCCAAGATGTTGAAATATAGTTGAAATATAGCAGAGTTCACTTAACTTTTATTTAGTGGTTTGGAAATAATGACTTCCAAATTTTTTAATAGTATTTCAAATAAGATTTTTTTTCCCTAATAACAAACATCATGTTGACATATACTTAGCAAAATATTACTATATAAAATGACAGTTTCTTAATTATTCAAATTAGAATTTACTCTATGTGTGTGTGTGTGTGTGTAGTCTTCCATTTTTACATTTCTTCCAGTTTTACATTTCTCAGCAAAATTCAGGGATTTTTATTATGGTGATATTCACACACCAGAATTCTCACGTTCCAGTCTTCGATGATTTTCTAACATCCTCTTGAAAACGACTGGTGAGTAGCAGCTAGAAATCTCACACCCACACACACTCACACACTGGTGAACAGCAGCTAGAAATCTCACACACACACTCACACTGGTGAATAGCAGCTGGAAATCTCACACACACACTCACACACTGGTGAATAGCAGCTAGAAATCTCACACACACGCACACACACACACTGGTGAGTAGCAGCTAGAAATCACACATAAACACACACACATGAGTAGCAGCTAGAAATCTCACACACACACACACACACACACACACACACACACACTGGTGAGTAGCAGCTAGAAATCTCACACACACACACACCCCCTAATACCACTTTATCACCTCTGGATTGGCCTTGCATTTTGACCTTGCTGTTTCATAATTTTGGACAATGAGTTAGAAAAGAAAACATTACAGTGTACATACTGTTACTAAAGTCTATGTGCCGATTACTTGCGATTTGGGTATTACTTACTTTGTGTAAAAATTTTTCTGACCCAAGATACCAATCATTCTCCTGCTATTAAACTCACAGTAACTGAGCGTTCTTTGTGCATTTTATCCAAGCTGGATCCTCCAGATAGTCACTGCCTTTTCCTCAAGGGAGCAGCAGTGGCTTTCCTTAATGATGAAGTTTGGAATCTGTCAAATGTACAACAGGGAAAGTATCTTTATATCCTTTTTCCTATGGATTTGAATTTCTGGCTTGAAATGTACCTTGTATTCTCATCATTAAATTCTTTAATAATGGTAATAGCTAGTTCCAAGTGTGTTATAGGTACTTATTTAAATATGAAAACAACCGTGTGAAATTTAAGTACTGTTATTATCCCTCTGTCACAAGTAAAGAAGCAGAAGGATAAAAGGTTAATACACGCCCAAGGATGCAGCTGGCAAGTGCCAGGACAGGAATCACCCAAGCTGTCTCACTCGTTTCTGAATGAGAAATCAGACTATAGGAGACATGGAAAAATTTACTTCATTTTAATCTGGCCTCAAGAAAATCAGAGGTCACCTTAAGAGACTACATCTGTACTCCTATGGTGGCACCACTGCGCAAAACATTTCAGAATATTCATCTACATTAAAGAGTTGGGGGGGTGTTTTTAAGAATATCAGTGCTAGGAAATCTTTATCAAAGAAAGATGGATTGATTGTTTTTAATGGAAGTGATTCAGTAACAAATCAAGTGTAAAATTGAATCATTCCATTTTAGTAAAACTAATCAAGTTTTCTTGAGACTCTGAAAGCAGTTCTGAAAGAAAGGTCCAAACCTCTTTAGAGTGGGGTCAATTTAAGAATAAACATTTTGTTTCTGAGATGCCTGTCTTAAAGGCAGCTGTACCTGGTAAAATTTTTATTATTAATATATTGGATAAATATTAATACATTCTCATTACTTAATAGAGTATAATTGTGCATGAAGAGACTCACGTCTCACTGAATATCATTATTTTTATCAAATGCGCGTTGTTGCATATGCGTGCTATGTACAAGGCCAGCCTCCTCTAAAATCTATGGCAAGCTTATTTCAGAGCCTTCAAATAGTAGTATTTAATTAGTATATTGCATATTTTGAGTTTTAAAGAGTTCATTTCAAAACCAGAACATCCCCTTAATGTAGTGAATGTGTATGTTTAAAGTATTTTTGATTAAATCTTTTCCTATTAAATTTGGAATAAACTTAATTTTTAACTCTCTAAAAGAATTATTTAAATTTCAGCTTTAAATAATGAAATGTCCAATAACATTGTAATTCTCAAGAATACCATGGGATGTTAATTTTAGAGACACTGTATTAAAAGTAACAAAAGTTAGCATGTTTTGAATCTTACATGTCTGAAGGCAGGCTGGCTGCCTCTGCCTGCATTACTTAATTCTCTCAACTGCTCTCCTTTCCCCCACACCATAAGATTTTAACCTATCTGACAAACCCATGGACCAAGGTGAAATATGACATGTTTATAAGAAACGTTAAATTTTCAAAAATCAGAAATACATATTTATACACACACACACACACTCTCTTACACATACCATTGGCAATTTCATTAACAGAAGAAAGCGAATTTGCAGTAACAGAGTGAATCAGTATTCTTTAGGTCCTTTTAAAAATATCTTTAAAGCAGCTTATGTTTCTGTTTTCTCCCTTACATTTCCTAAAGTCCTGAATCAAACTTTAGTCCTCATTTGTGCAAGCCCCCCTCAACTGCATCACGTGAGCCAGTTGATGCTTATGATTTATATAGAGATAGCCTTCCAATTGTGTGATTATACATCATAAATAATTCTCCTGTACTATCAGTTAGGCGATGACACCCTACTCCAGTACTCTTGCCTGGAAAATCCCATGGAAGGAGAAGCCTGGTAGGCTGCAGTCCATGAGGTCGCTAGGAGTCGGACACAACTGAGCGACTTCCCTTTCACTTTTCACTTTCATGCACTGGAGAAGGAAATGGCAACCCACTCCAGTGTTCTTGCCTGGAGAATCCCAGGGACCGGGGAGCCTGGTGGGCTGCCGTCTATGGGGTCGCACAGAGTCGGACACGACTGAAGCGACTTAGCAGCAGCAGCAGCAGTTATATAGACTCTCAGTTCTAATATGATTTCAATTAAATGACTAGAGTTTTAAATTTTATACTGTTTATTCTTATTTGCATATATTAGACAGATTATTAATTTTCTTGCATACACATATATCAACTAGCTTAATAAATGTGCACCTAAAGTAAGAAATATAAGTGCTAAAATTTTTAACTAAAAATTCTGTTATTAATACCGTTCACTTGTGATAACACTAGTCATTACTTAAGGAGAAACATTAGGCTTCTTTCATCACTTGTCCTTTGAAGTTTTATGTTCTACTATGTCACTCGCTCTCTCAAATCACTTCCCGCATTTTCCTGGTTTAGAGGTAGACTTGGACTGCTTACATAATTTGTTACAAAAATAGGTGGCCTGCCTAGCATCTTCTGCTTATCAGATAGTTTTATTTACTCTTTTGCATTGTCACCTTAACAGTCTTTTCCAGCTACGTATCTTAAAAGATGTGATGGAGAAGTTATCAACTGGTGTTTTTAGGTATGCTAAACAACCAAATCATTGTTCTTGTTTATTTTTCTATTCTCCAAGAGATAAAATGGGCATTCCCATTTTTGTTTCAGCTTTCTCAGTATACTTGTTGCCACCAAATGTTACATTTTGCTTAAACAGCTGCTGTGTATCCTGTGATACACCATTAAGTAATTACTCCCTAAGATATAAGTGGTTCATGAGTTTTCTTTACTGCATTCCATACTGTATCAGCCCCTTCACTTATCCACATCACCCCTCCCAAAGCAATTTGAAATAACCCATAGGTAGACAGGAAGGAACAGTACAATTTTTTTTCAGCTAAATCTGTTTATCAAAAAAGAGGAATTAAAAAAGGGAATGGAGAGAATGGGTATTTTCCCCTTTCAAAATCTAACCACTTTTAATAGTGGAAATATTAATGGACAAATTTTATTTAAAGTAATAGAGTTGAACTACAGCAATTGTCAGTCAACTACTCTGCTGTGTACTCTCCTCATCCTTAACTAGACATTTCTAATAATTTCATTTTTCCTCAGACCTCAGTTGGATGAACCCATTCCACTATACGAGGCAAAAGTTACCATGGAAGTTGTTCAGAAAAATCAAGGAAGAAAGAAGCAAGTTGTTCATTTTTAATATTCTCTCAGACCTCAGTTGGATGAACCAGTTCCAGTATTTGAAGCCAGAGCTTCCTTGGAAATTGTTCATAAAAGTCAAGGAACCTAAAAGCAAGTTTTGTGTTTTTAAGCATATTTTCCTGCTGAAACAAGATGCTCATTTATTTGAAGTATTTGAAAAAAATCGTACAGACGGTCAAGACAGTTGTAAAATTTAACATCTAAAGGGAATATTCTGAAAGCCTTTTAAATTATTGTCCCTATATATTTGCCTCTTATAAATTCTTTACATGAAGAAAAATTGTCATCGGAATCCACACTGTCGACCAAGCTGTTGGGAGTCTTGCTATGTCAAAATACTTTTCTGATCAGCTCTTTTCTCAATACTTACCTTCTTTAAACATCCTTTGCTGTCGTAATTTAATACTTGGAATATATTTTCAAGTATCAAAGGATCTAGCCAAGAGAAAGCTAAAGTTTTTTTTTTTTACTTCAAGTATTCATTCACTCCAGGGTTTCCTCAGGATGGAACCAGAGCAACACTAACGCTCCCGTGACCTCTGCAGTGTTTCCGTGAATGGCTGCAGCGGCGATGCCGGCTGGGGCCGCTCTGTGGGGTGGGAGGGGAGGCCCCGGGCCCTCGGCAGCCCTGGACGTCGCCACTGAGCTCCGGAAGCTTACCGAAGCGGCAGCTCAAGTGTGACGTCTCCCTTCTTCCTGGCGCCTCGCTCCGGATTTAAATAGCACTCGGCTCTCCCGGCGCGCTTCCCAAACACCTAGCCCCGGGATGTCAGGCTGGCGCGCCCGGAGAACGTCCTGGGACACGCGACAGCAGCGCGTCTCCCGCCGCGGGAGGAACACGGCGGGGGCGGGCCCGCGCGAACGCGAGAGGCTCGGGGACGGGGCCGCGCGAGGACCCCATCGCGCACGCGCCGTGAGCGGCTCGGGGGCGGGGTCACGGCGGAGGCGGAGCCCGGGCGCGCGGGAAGCGCCTGCCGGGCCGGCCCCCTCGGCCTCCGCCGCGAGTCATGGCTGTGTCGGTTCCCGGCTATTCGCCCAGTTTCAAAAGGCCGCCCGAGACACTGCGGCTGCGACGGAAAAGGGGTCGGAGCCTCGGCGCCGCCTCGTCGCCCGCGGAGCGGCCCGAGCCGGCGACCCGCCGCGCCGCCCGAGAGGCCGGCCTGCCCCTCCGCCCGTTCCCGGCGGCAGGTAGAGGCGGCGGCGGCGGCCCGGCAGGGGCCCGAAGGAACCCCTTCGCCCGCCTGGACAACCGGCCACGGGCCGCCTCCGAGCCTCCCGAGGGCCCGCCCCGCGGCCAGCAGGAGGCGCCGAGCCCGGTGAGTGTCCTCGCGCCTGGGAGCCGAGGGGGCTCTTGTAACAGTCCGGGGGTCGATTCGGCCTGAAGTAGGGCTGGCGGGCTCTCGCGTCCCGGGAGGGAAATGGGCACCGAGTTGAAGTCGCCCGCGGCCTCAGGGTGCCCTGGGGTGGGGGGCGGCGTGAAGTGCGCTCCGCGAGCGGCCGCGGGGCGTGCGGGGCTGGCGGGTCCCGAGGAGCGGACCCTGCATCTCCCGCGCTCCCTTCGGTGCCCGGCCTGCGGAGCCTAGGCGGCCGCCGTGGCGTAGGAAGGGTGAGAGGTCAGTGGGCGGGTGGCTCCGAGTCGTCCTGGAGCCACCCGGGGAAGGCCCCCGTTTGAGGGGAAGAATACAGGACCTTCTTTCCTGCGGCATTCAGTGCGTCCTTTCTCTCGCCTTCCAAATTATTCTGGATTTGGAGGAATGGTGAGGATTGATCAGGGAGTCAGAATTTACCCCATGAATGATTTGTTTTACTCCAAAACCTTTTGGATCTTTTGAGTTGAGATTATTGATCATTGAGTTATAAGTTGTGCAGACCACCTGCCTTCTTCCCCGTGCATTTTGATAGTTAAGGTTCAGACACAAACCTGAAGTGACTGATTTGGGCTCCTGTGAATTCCTGGGCTTATTGAGAAACTTGTATGCCAGGTGAAGTTCTGCAGGTTTAAAGCGAACTCCAGCATCATTCAGAATTTAAAAGGACCATTTTTTTTCACCTCAGTTTTTAGATTGTAATCAAGAAAATGATTTGCTCTGGGAAGAGAAGGTTCCTGAAAGAACAGCCATTACAGAATTACACCAGGTAATACTTTTGAAATGTCATTAGAGTGTATGTTTTTATAAATTCAGACTGCTGAGAAGCATTTTACTTGGGAAATCGTTTACCAGAGAGCCCTGTGTGATCATTTCTACTAGACTTGAAAGGACCGCCACCATCAGCCTTGATAAAGGACTTTGTGTGTAGTAGTAACAGTTTATCATGGCACCAGTGCTAAAGCAGATGGAGAGGTGAGGTTTCTTTTTCATAGGTAGTGACAAGTCCAACTCATCACTCAGAACCAGTGCCTCCAGGCTTATCCCACCCTGAATCTTCAAACCAAGTCCCCAGATGAGTTCCACAGCTGGTGGCATATCACTGAACCTCCATCCTACCCCCTCAACACCACATGCTGCTCTCGACCCCATTCCTCAGCTACTTCCTTGGTGATGGTTTGTCCAGAGGGGAGCAGGCTAGCAGAGTTCCCCCAAGACCCAGTCTCCCTTCCTTGCAAGTAAATGGCCTTCAGGTCGGTTGGAAATGGTTCCCCCTTCCCTATTATTTTTAAATAGCATCACTTAAAAGAGTCGTTTTAATGTGGAGAACAGTGACTGGACAGCAGACAGTTTGGGGGAAATGTTTGAGGCAGCGGATGCTTCTTCAACCAGCCTGAGAGGCTGATCAGAGGCCAGATTCCCTGCAAGGAGCAGCTTAGCCCTGGCTCCAGAGTTTGGGAAGCTAAAAATGCTTGGAAGATTTATGTTTTGACGGCAGTATCAATAGCAGATTTTTAAAAATTATGATCATGAAAATAGTATTTCTTTTGTGACTAAACTATGTAGAACTATAATAAAAGGTGAAAACTGCCTTTCCAACACTACCACCACCCCCAACAACAACAAATTCCCACTTTCCAGAGGTAACATCACTGCTAATGGTTTAGTCTAGCTCTTTCTGGACGTTTTCACAGTGTGTAATTTCCAGTGTTATTTATTGTACAGTTCATAACATTTTGAGATTTCAGTAATTGTGAGCATGTTTCGTGGATGACTCCTGTAGATGGAAGGGTTTTTTCCTTAGTACTCTACTAATTTTTGTGTTCTTTGTTTTCTAAAAGACTCCTCATGTATCATTCTCCGAATCTGATATTCCACCCTCAGAAAGTACTGAGTTACCTGTGGACTGGAGCATTAAAACACGACTCCTTTTCACCTCTTCGCAACCCTTTACCTGGGCAGATCATTTGAAAGCCCAGGAAGAGGCTCAAGGTATCATCCAGCATTGCAGGGCAACAGAAGTTACTTTGCCTCAAAGTATACAGGTAATCCTGTGAGAAAATGGCTATGCTTTAAAGTAACAAATGAAGTATAAAAAGTACTTCTCTGCAAACTGTCGGCGATATTTCCTTCCATTAAGTTTTTCTTTGGACATTTAAGACACAGAGAAGTGGGAAATTATTTTATTTTCCAAATGCCGCACTCATATACTTTTTAAAATCATACTGAGTAACTGTCTGTTAAATTTATAGACCTGTGCTGAGAATTACTCGTTGTTGCAGGCAAGAATTGTTTGGACTAAACTATTCTTTTTAAGGCCTTTTGCAAGAAAAAAATAGAAGGAAATGAAAAGCAGTTGAGGAGTAGGATTGCAAAGAGATTTTACTGGTTTCCTCATATACTGTATACTGCGTTTTTTAAATGCACTCTTAGCCACTTGGGCAACAGTCTGTTGTAAATTTAGTAGAGTTAATGAGTTCTAGAAAGGTTTTCAAAAATGTAATTACCATTACTTTCAAGCAGCTCAACTCAAACTAGGTTAAAAGAGATTACCTTGGTCACCTCTTTTTTAATCAGTAGATCCTGGTGATCTGTGATTGAGACTATCTGTTTTTACTGGCTACTTTTGAAAGAGTTTTGAGGCAAAGGAGTTTAATATAGTGTTACCTACACACACGCACCCCTGCCCTGGTGGTAAAAAATGATCATCATTGTTCTCGAGGATGGTGGAGACAGGCAAATGTTCCTCTCTGTGTCCAGGTGTCCTTTCTGATATGTGGGTCAACAGACTGCAATTGCTGGCAAGGAAGGTTTTCCCGAACATTAATAAACTACACTTTAGCTTCTGTAACTATTGTTAACACCTTGTTACAGAAGAATAAATGTTTGGTATATTCAGTGTCTTTTAATTAAATTCTGTCTGATGCCATCTTTGGAGTTTAGGACCCCAGGCTCTCCACTGAGCTCCGCTGTGCTTTCCAGCAGAGCCTCATCTATTGGCTCCACCCTGCCTTGTCTTGGCTGCCACTGTTCCCTCGTATCGGAGCTGACAGGAGAACGGCTGGAAAGACAACTCCATGGTCAAATGATGACACCCTGCAACACGTGTTAATGAGTGACTGGTAAGATGAATAAAAATTTGTGAATCTCATAGTGAATTTTCCTTTTAGCAGTATTCTTTCCTTATTTATGATGTGTAATTGGACGTTAGTCAATGGATTTCTCTGTCCTTCTGAATTATTTTATTAAAATGTTAATGATTAACTGCTGGAGAAGACTCTTGAGAGTCTGTTGAACAGCACGGAGATCCAGCCAGTCCATCCTAAAGGAAATCAACCCTGAATATTCATTGGAAGGACTGATGCTGAAGCTCCGATACTTCGGCCAACTGATGCTAAGAGCCGGCTCATTGGCAAAGACCCTGATGCTGGGAAAGATTGAAGGCATAAGAAGGGAGCAGCAGAGGATGAATTGGTTAGATAGCATCACTGACTCAATGAATGTGAATTTGAGTAAACTCCCAAAGATAGTGAAGGACAGGGCAACCTGGCATGCATAGTCCACGGGGTCACAGAGTCGGACATGACTTAGCGACTGAAAAACAACAGCCATGACTACCAATTTAAACTGATTTAAATTGTTTACTTTTGGGGAATTCCCTGGCAGTCCACTGGTTAGGGCTCGTAGCCCGAGTTCAGTCCTGGGTAGGGAACTGAGATCCTGCATTTTGCTTGGTGCAGGCCACTCCCTGCCAAAATTTTTTTTCCTCAAATTGTTTACTTGTTTAGCTCTTATTCACTCCTTTTTTTCCCCTCTCTGGCTGCATTGCAAAGCTTGTGGGATCTTAGTTCCCCAACCAGGGTTAGAACCCATGCAACCCTGCAGTGGAAGCCAGGAGTACTAACCACTAGGCTGACAGGAAATTCCCAACTCTTATTCTCTTTATGTAGTTATAGACTGTATATATAAGTGTTTGATTACTATATAGAGACATAATTCTTTACTATTACTTCTTGTTAATGGCTGTGTCTCTTCTCATCAGTAGAAGCTGCTTATTAAAAGTCAGCAACCTGATATCAACTGCTTTGTCTAAAAAAAAAAATGGCAAGCATTTAAATGTTAAATGCTACTTGTTAAAGTATTTAGAATTCATCAGTGAGTCCCGTGACGAATTTCAGTCCTTTAAAAAGCCAAGTTCTATGTCATGGGAAAAATTCAGACCATTACCTGTAATAATTGTGTTTAAAATCAGGTGAGGATCAAGTGATATAAAAATTTTCAACATTGAATTGACATTTTAATAATTCCTAAAGAAAAATATTTTTCTTCATAGGTCTGTGAGCTTTACTTCTCTATATAACCTGCTGAAGACGAAACTTTGCCCTTATTTCTACGTTTGTACCTATCAGTTTACCATCCTGTTCCGTGCAGCAGGATTAGCGGGAGATGATGTCATCACAGCTCTCATATCTCCTACAACTAGAGGTATAAGAGAAGCTATGAAAAACGAAGGTAAAACTACACCTTTAAAGTGAGAAGACCAAACTGTAAACACCTTAAAAGTTAACATTTGAACTGTCTTCTAACAGTTGAATTATCTTCTACAGTGTTTATCTTGTTACCTCAAAAATTACTTCATTTCTTCACTTTGGTTTTTTTTTTCTTAGCATTTAATTTAATCTGTTGTACATAGCTTTAAGTTACATTCCCTTTCTAGTCTCTAAACATATATCAAGCTGGAAAGTCCCAATCTGAATATACTCCTGTAGAATTTCTTTTATAGTACAAATTATCTATACTCTTCTAATAACTTGATTTATAAACTTTGTCAACACATTAGTAGATCATGAACTGTTCAGTGGACTTATTCAGCACTTTTTCTAAAAAGGAAATAGAATAATATATACTCGATGAAAGATTACCAAGTGTAGTGAGAATATATATTATCCTGAACCATTTGTTTCAAGGAGATACTTGGGTATTGTGAGCTGCTGTCAAGAAAGCATGGAAAACACTGCTTTAATGATCAAGTGTAGAAACTCATTTTCAAATATTCTCTACAAGTCAACAAGACTGTTAATTCTTTCAGAGTATATTAAATATAACACAGTTACACTTGTCTTTTCTCATGTAGGTATTGAGTTTTCTCTGCCTTTAATAAAAGAAAATGGCCCTGAGAGGAGGAAAGCGTCTGGAACAGGCTTGCAACATGGGGAGTATGTGATTAAGATAACCTTTTACATCGTCCATGTGCCTTAAGGATTCAGTGTAGAGGAAACAGCTTTATGAAATGTGAACCCTAACTAACTGTAGCAATGTCCTAGGGAGCAAGCCGTCAGTGATGAGGATGAAGAAGAAGGTTTTTCTTGGCTGGAAGAGATGGGTGTGCAAGATAAAATTAAAAAACCAGACGTACTTTCTGTCAAGCTGTATCCTTTCAGTTACTGTTAACTCAGATTGATTTTCATTGAATTCAGTTAGTGAGCAATGTAACTTTTTTTTTTTTTCCTGATGAGGATGTAGGATCTTAGTTCCCTGACCAGGGATCAAATCTATGCCCTCTGTAGTGGAAGGTCAGAGTCCTAACCACTGGACCACTAGGGAATTCTCTTGAGCAATGTAATATTGACTGGAAGTTTTTTTTACTATTATCTTAAAGTATCCTTAAGATCATATTCAAACTTAACTTCCCACATGACATTAAAAAGCAAACACTTAAGAGCAGTAAAACAAGAAAAATTAAAGTTTTTTTAAGTAAAAATATTCCATTTTGGTTAAATTTGGGGAGGGGAATGGAATGGATTTTTGACTAGAAAAGAAATTCATTTTTCTCAGGAATATAAATTTCTAGCAGATTCAGATGGTCATAAAGATAGGATTTTGATTATTAGGATGCCTTATAATTGCAAGGGCTTCCCTGGGGGACTTGGGTTCAATCCCTGGGTCGAGAAGATTTCCCTGGAGAAGGAAATGGCAACCCACTTCAATACTCATGCCTGGAGAATCCCATGAACAGCATAGGTGACAGGCTACAGTCCAACACTTTCACTTCACTTTCATGACTGCAGTGAAGAGAATTAGCAAGAGCATTTCATTTGGAGTAGGGAAAAGGGTTGCTGGTGAATCAAGATTAAGATAACCGCTGTTACTGTTGGTATGGGATTTGTATTTGTAATTTCCTTGATTGTCATGTTCAGGCGTAAAGAGATACATGAAGTACAAATGGATCACAGACCAGAGTCTGTTGTGTTGGTGAAGGGAATGAATACCTTTACACTGCTAAATTTTTTGATCAACTGTAAGAGTTTAATTGCTACCTCAGGTCCACAGGCAGGACTTCCACCAACCCTCTTATCCCCAGTAGCTTTCCGAGGTGCCACAATGCAAATGCTTAAGGTAATAAAAAGGAAAGAAATTCTGTACTAATTGTCATCACCTAACTTCCAAAGACATATTTTCCCCTTTTTTGATAGGATGAATTCTTGGTTTTTTTAATAGCTCAACTTCTTTATAGGGGTTTTCCTGGTAGCTAAGTCGTAAAGAATCTGCCTGCAATGCAGGAGACATGGATTTCAATTCCTGGGTCAGGAAGATCCCCTGGAGGAGGAAATGGCAACCCCCACCAGTATTCGTACCTGAAGAATCCCATGGACAGAGGATCCTGGAAGGCTACAGTTCATGGGGTCGTAGAGTCGTAAAGAGTCAGACACAACTGAGTGACTAAACCACAACTTTTTTACATGATGCACATTTTCTTTGCTTCGAGTAAAAAAATTCCTTGATAGAAAGTTGTTTCAAAGGAATTACATGAACTATATTAATTATTTGAAATGTTGTATTTGAATTATTGCCATAGGAAAAGTTGCTTAATTTCATTTCGTCTTTCTGAACCACTGAAAGAGCCAACCAAGAATGTTATGTTAAATTGCATTGTTGTTTGGACACTAACTTGTGTCCAGCTCTTTGTGACCCCATGGACTGTAGCCTCACCAGGCTCCTCTGCCCATGGGATTTTTCCAGGCAAGTATACTGTGAGTTGGTTGCCATTTCCTTCTCCATGGGATCTTCCTGACCTAGGGATCAAACCCGCATCTCCTCCCTTGGCAGGTGGATTCTGTACCACTGAGCCACGGGGGAAGCCCCATGTTCAAATTATAGGAGGTCTCAAAAACTGGATCATGGTTAAGTGAAAAGAATCCCTCTCCATATTGTTGAAGAAATACACATGCAGTTTTGATATGAATTACATGGTGAATAACAGCAACAGAATCTTTTTATTTTCCTAATATTATGCATTGAATGTGCATTAATAAGCCACAAAGGATACCATTACCAGAAGTTATTTTCTCTAGAACTAGTACTTCCATTGACAGTCTCATAATTTTGGAGGAGGATGCTGGAAGCTGAGAATTTCTGAACAGGTTTACTCACGAAACTTTCTTGTGGTGGACCTTATGAACTACTTTTGTTCCCTAACTGTTAAAGAGAAGAATACCCAAACGAGAAGTTATTGATCACATTTTTAGCTGGGGACAAAAGCTTGAGAGATGGTACCATAACTTTCTTTAAAATTTTATTGAAGGCTCGAAGTGTGAATGTGAAGACACAAGGTCTTTCTGGATACAGAAATCAGTTTAGCTTGGAGATTACAGGGCCCATTATGCCTCACACTCTACACTCTGTGACAATGCTACTCCAGTCTTCACAGAATGGGTCGTTTTCTGCAGGACTGTATACACATGAGCCAACTGCTGTATTTAATATCTGCCCACCAAAGGATAAAGTAGTGGATAAGGTAAGTAGACAGCGGGTGAACAAATTTAGTTGTAGTCTTCTCAAACTACATAAAAGTGAAAGTCGCTCAGTTGTGTCTGACTCTTTGTGACCCCATGGACCATACAGTCCATGGAATTCTCTAGGCCAGAATACTGGAGTGGGTAGTCTTTCCCTTCTCCAGGGGATTTTCCCAACCCAGGGATCGAACCCAGGTCTCCTGCATTCTGGCAGATTCTTTACCAACAGAGCTATCAGAGAAGCTCTCAGATTACATGGATGGAGGAAATCAGTCATTTGTGATGAGCCAAACTGGTATTCTAAGTTACTAAACTGTACTAAGTATTAATTAGCAAGGGGAAGGGAAAAATGACTTTTTTTGAGGAGATAAATTGTATGAATTCACACTGTTGCAGGAAACATTTACTGAAGAACTTCCCTAACAAAAGGCGTTATTTTCGTTGTCCTTTCGGATGCAGAACTTAACAGTACCTGATTCCTTTTATAAATTATTGGAAGATTAATAATTATGGATATTATTTAACCCCCGTGCCTTTTTTCTATGTTAAGTTTTTCTTAGATGCTGGGGGGAGGTGGGGGAGAGTGCTACTTGGTTAAGTTTCACATGATACAAAAGTTTCTAGATATGTATCACACACTTTTTAAAAACTAAAGTATCAGTTCAGTCGTCTGACTCTTTGTGACCCCACCCCATGAATCGCAGCACGCAAGCCTTCCCTGTCCATCACCAACTCCAGCAGTTCACTCACACTCATGTCCATCGAGTCTGTGATGCCATCCGGCCATCTCGTCCTTTGTCGTCCCCTTTTCCTCCTGCCCCCAATCCCTCCCAGCATCTGAGTCTTTTCCAATGAGTCAACTCTTCGCATGAGGTGGCCGAAGTACTGGAGTTTCAGCTTTAGCATCATTCCTTCCAAAGAAATCCCAGGGTTGATCTCCTTGCAGTCCAAGGGACTCTCAAGAGTATTCTCCAACACCACAGTTCAAAAGCATCAGTTCTGCAGCGCTCAGCTTTCTTCACAGTCCAACTCTCACATCCATACATGACCACTGGAAAAACCATAGGCTTGACCAGATGGACCTTTGTTGGCAAAGTAATATCTCTGCTTTTCAGTATGTTATCTAGGTTGGTCATAACTTTAATTCCAAGGAGTAAGAGTCTTAATTTCATGGCTACAGTCACCATCTGCAGTGATTTTGGAGCCCAAAAAGATAGTCTGTTTCCCCATCTATTTGCCATGAAGTGATGGGACCAGATGCCATGATCTTCGTTTTCTGAATGTTGAGCTTTAAGCCAACTTTTTCACTCTCGTCTTTCAAGAGGCTTTTTAGCTACACTTCACTTTCTGCATTTGCCTTTAATTTTGAACATGTAGATTTATAAGGCCTTTTAAACTTACCAGTTTGCCAGACTTCTAAAAATAACCAAAATTAGTATTTGGGGATGCTGTCATTGTGTAAAAATTCTCAGGGTGGTGAGCTTCTACTGATCATGATAAATTTGCCTTTGTAATCATCAGTGAGGCATCTGTCGAAGATCCCATGTTAATTTTAAAAACTCAGTGTTCAGACTCATGCTTTTTACTGACTTCCTTACAAATTTTCACAGGAGGCTGTTCACGAGCTTGCCAACTGTGGATTGCACCCTAAAACTCTGGACCACCTTTGTCAAACACCAATCCTGGGAAAATTGTCCTTACGGCATGTGGAAATGAGTGACTACATTTATAATTGGAGATCCTGAACAACAAAGTAAGCCTAAAAGGAATCTGTGAGGAAAAAAGCCTTCTAGCAAGGAAATTCAAGATTCTTATACCTTTGGCTTTAAAGTTCACTTTGGAAGTTACCCAAATGTTTACAAATATTCTTTCACAGTAACTTTATTACATGCACTAAGCTTAAGAGTAGGATTAAGGTTTTAAAATCATTTTGTTTTTACTCTTTTGATGAAGATAAAACTTTTTTAAAACTTGAATGAAAATTCTAGGTCCATTAATTATAAATGGTAGAAAAATAAGTGTTTCATTGCAAATGGAAATTGAGGCTTAGTATCAATTATCTTGGGACATTGTGAGTAACAGCATCAGGGCAAAACTAACAGTTAGCTTAGGAGACAGTCAGCTTATATACTGGGCTGATTGATGGTGCTTCCACCTTAGCTGGTTTCCTGCCTGTTTATGATTCCTCTGTTCTCAAATACTTGTTTTAATGCGTGTTCATTCCAATTAGGGTATTTTGTATTCCCTATAGAGTAGGGTCAGGAGTTGTAAAGTTCGCTCAGCTGTCATAACAAAGCAGTATTTAATATGTTCTTGTAGGTTATTTGTGTGTGTGTGTGTGTATATATATATACATATATAATTCAAATTTTCTTAAATAAAAGTGCTTAGAAATCAAAAGCATTGGGTAAAGAAGTAACAGTAGTGAAGAAGTATGTGTTCACTTTGTAATCCAGAAAATAAAACACCACATTTATTCCAGAGAAGTTTATATTTGGGCCTTAAGCTTTTGAAAATAAAGTTTAGAGACATAGCATATGAATACCACTGTAATACACATGAAATATTCTATCAGACCCTAAAAATTAACATAAACTTAAACTTTCTCATAGTCAACAAAATAGTGGCTGGGTGCCGATTTTATTAGATTGGTTACAGCATTTTAATTATCATTTTACGTCTATCTAGGTGTAGCTGAAATTCAAAATGCACATCAAAGTAAAACTATATCACAACTCAATGCCATACTAAATGTACTTGGCCTCTGCAGTAAAATTCTAGTCAGACTTCATTTTGACTCCCTTCTCATTCATGGCCCAAGTGGCTCTGACAGAAACGCAGGACTTTGTGCTGATCATCACACAACATACCACTGTCATTTTTTATAACCTCTACAAAATTTGAAAGGGGAGGTGGTGGCATTAGCCCTGTGGAACAGATCTTGCTTGATTAACTCAGTAACACTGGCCCAGTATCTGTCCAGCAGAACCCATTGTGAACTAGTACAAGGTGCACAGCCCTTCACTGATTACAGGCAAGTGTTACAGCAGCCGAGCCATAAGGAAGGGGAGTTACATCATAGTACAAAATACAGTATAAAAGCGTTATTTTTAACATTCCACACTGAAGATTACGGATGCCTTCAAACAATCGTTTGGATGTTAGCCACTTAAACAAATACATCACTAAGGTAAACAATATAAACATACCAAAACCCTGTATGGTTAAATACAATTTCCATGGTACAAAAATCAAAGCCTGGAGATGTTTGTACAGATTGCTTTTTTACACAATGTCTTAAATTGCCAAATATTTACAACATTAAAGAGGAAATACATTTTGATGCAGAGTAAAATTATCTGAAATGATTAATATAAAACCTCAATCTATCTACGTGAGGCACTCCTGAAGCAAGTGGCATTAGCCATGAGGTCCTTTGGTACAAGGCCCATTGCTTGAAGAACCACAGTAGCTGCTGTGGCTTTAGCATGCTTCTTATTAGGGCTGGCAAAGCTGGGCTGGTAAGCGCTTCCATTTATCAATACCTATTCAAGAAAAACATACAATTGGGCTGGTAAGGGCTTCCATTTCTCAATACCTATTCAAGAAAAACATACAATAAGAACAGCATCAAACTTTAATATCTATTAGCTTTGTATTTTTTTTCACTAAATGCTAGAAAAATAACTTACAAAGATATAAAACCTATACTATGTGAGTCAAATTAATCTCAACCCCAAAAGAAGCAAATCATTTGGGAAAAGGGACTGCAAATTTAAGAGCAGGTCTCCAAATTGAAGGGAAAGAAAAAACCTGATTAAAAACCACTTAATTCCCCATGTTCCACTAGAAAAGGTCAACAAAATTGTTCACCAGATTGTGCCCACATCTTTCCCTCCAATATTGAAAAAACAGGGAAGCATACTTAATGTTTAAAACTTCTACCACTCTACCCACACATATTCACACTCCCAGCCCACAAACATTTACCCTGTGATCACAGAATGCTGATCCCTCACCCTCTAACATTAAGTTATCAAATTAACGCAAAAATTCATATTTACCCTAAAGAGAAAATGTTTGCGATGATCAGGGCCACTATCATGGACCAAGAGAAATTCAGGTGGTTGCCACCTTCTCTTATTACAGATTTCCATCAAGGCAGACACAGGATGTTTGCCTGCAGAGAGAAGAATAATTAATTATCTCCACACCTGTGGCAACAAATTATGAATTCAAGGGGAGGGTGGGACAAGAGGAAATTCAAAATCGTACTCTCACCTGATAGATCTTTCATTGCAGCAGAGAAGTTTCCAGACCTCTTTTGTGCTCTTTCTCCTACTGCAACAAGACCTTTAAAAAAAAAAAGGAAAAAAAAATCAATGATCACTGAATAAATTTCAAAAGATTTAAAATTATAATATGGCAAAACAACTACTCCCCCCTCTGTAGGAATCTTAACCTCAATCCATGCCCTCAAATAAAATATTCAACAGACACTCACTACTCTTGATTTCTATATAAACCTGTTTTGACATTTCTATACATATCTTGTTGGAAACTGTATAAAAATATTCAGAAAAACAATATGTGAACACATATATAAATTGCCGTAATTAACAACCACTCTGCTGGTAAGTCACTTCAGTCGAATCCGACTCTGTGCAACCCCATAGACGGCAGCCCACCAGGCTCCCCCATCTTTAAAAACTAGCGACCAAAAAAAAAAAAAAGTGGCTGTTTGCAAATGATTTCTAAAGGTTTCTCATCCGTTAAAAAATGAAGCTCAGTTTAAGTATGCTCCCCCAAATTCAAGGATTTTAGGCCAAAACAAAATGGGAAAAGTGAAAATGGCTCTCTCCATTTCTTTTTCCAGCAAACTAGCCCTTTCTGACTTCAAATGTGAGATGTACTCAAGAGACGCCAGCCTCGGCCTCCCTTTCCAAAAGGGGCTTAGCTATATTACTATCTAAAATCAATGCTTTCCATTTAGGCTAGGGAGAATTCTTCAGGAATTCTGCCACTATGCTTTCCCAAAACTAGGCCATGCTGCACAATTCCGAAGGACTATTCCCTAGAATTATGCAATGTACCCAGATGCTTTCTACCAATAAACTACCCTCTGTTAACAAAGAATCTATTCAACTTGTATAAAAGCAGTACAATGTCAGTGTGACATTCAATTTCTCTCTCTTAATGTTTGCACTAGTACTACATTACAGAATTGTGTTATGTCTAGCCTATTTTTGAGTAACAATATAATAAATTCACTCCAATATGGAACAAAATGGCAACATAGTTATCATCTGGATGACAATGTACAGATTCTGATAGAAAACATTTTTATTTCTATTTTCTTTTTCACAAAACACTTTTTAAAATATATAATTTGTTAGAGCTAGTTGTTTCATTAGCATGACAATTTAACTGCATTAAATAACCTCAACTGAAACTATCTGATCACAAAGATAAGAAAAATAAATTTCAGTTTAAATTTTCCAAAATTTTAAAAAATCCTGTTTAAATCTCATTTAGCTGGCAGCCCCGTATGATTCTACAGTGGACATTATTCCAAGTATAAAAATGCAGTGTTAAAGAGGTAGCACTAGTCAGCAGTTGGTCTATTCTCCAGCCTCAACACTCAATTACTGAGTTTGATAAAAAGGGACATGCAGAAGGGTTTACAAAGTGAAGACTAAACAGAACTCTTAACAGGAAATGAGAATATGCAGAATAAAAATCTTAGAAATAATAAATTCTAGAAACAGAATAAATCCTAGAGGCGTATGTTCCCTGTCAAAAGAAAAAAAATGGAAATCCTGCTTTCTAAATATGAAATCTAATTAAAAACCTAATCATGGTATTACACATTAACAAAGGCTGCCTTTTACCCTCAAATTAGTGTCTCTACCTGTTATGTGTACAAAGCTTTCAAAACGAGTTAAACATTTTATTCCTAACTCTGTACTATACAAAGTGCCCCCAGTTCAGGATCACTAACATCAGAAGAATTTATGAATTTATAATAGTAATGAAACGCTAAATGTTAAAAGAGGTACAATAAACATTCTACAAAAAAAAAAAAAAGAATCAATCTTACCTTTTCGATCTGTCTTAAAATCAACTAGGATAGGTTCCTTATTTCCTTCTTTGTTTTTTCCTAATCCTTCTCCTTCTTTCCAGCCCATTTTTCTCATCAAAACGGCTCCCATCCCTCCAGTTACTGGGGCTGCTCTTAAGAACTGATCCTATCCAAAGAGAGAAAGGTAAAAGATCCCCAGTTTATAGTTAGAATCTGACTACAGACTCAGTGTAACTTTGTAAAGAAAGCAAGCTTACTTTACTTCTAGATCTGTTATAGCAATTAAATGCTTCTATACTTATAAACATACTGTAGTGTGTATGTTCTAATTATTTTCACATAAACATAACAGTATTTTAAAAGTCAAATAAGTCAAATGGCAGTTTTAAAACGGTGGCCCTTGTGCCCCCCTCCAAAAAAAAAAAAAAAAAAAGAACACTCCTGTTTTCGTCCACTATTTAGGTTCACTGGTATCTCTTCTTAGCTTGCAAAATAAAAAGAAGGCAATGTTAAAACAGTCATTATTAATTGTCCCAGGTGTACCTAGTTAATGAATAAAGCCCAGCAATCATTTAGAAATAGTTTGAACACTGAAGAAGCATACTGTTATCATCCAAAGCTTTTTTCCCCCATTCTACCATAAGTATAAATATTTTACTTAGAAAATCCCTATGAAGCAAAAAGATAGCACATACAATACCCTGTAATTAAACCAAACTGAATTGGAACTCTTTTAAAACCTAGCTTGATGTTAAAAGACTTTTAAAAAACTCCTTAAATGTTTACATACCTAGGCCTCGGTAGCAGCAGTGTTGTGAATAGTAGGGCTGGCACTGACCGGGGCAAGAAGACAGCTACAAGGATTTGGCCCTGAAACAAGTTTCCATACAGAGGGGTGAAAGTTCACAGGTTATTCTGTGAACAATCATCTCTCTTGTATCCAACCCACTGAACCATAATTTCCATCAAAGCAGCAAACCACTTAATGTCATAAAATGCACAACACTATATACATTAGCATGGTCAACAGTCAATTGTTTCCACACATTAAGGAATAAGTGATGCCTCTTTTTAAAGGGCATCCATGTATATGTAACAAACTACTGAATTCTACTGTGGATCTTTATGGTCATGTTTTAAACATTTAAAATATAATCTCCAAATCATGTCTTGTTTCCCCTTGTTATTAAGTATTTTACATTTACATTCTGTAGCAAATGTAAGCAAAAGTCATTTAACTTATCAACAGAGGGAGTCAAAAATTTTGGTAGCTCTGGACACAGTATAATCACTTCCTCCACTGGTAAGTTACTACTCCATTTTTAATTTTGGTTTTACACAGTAGTAAAACTGTATCCCTTTTTTCCCCCCCAGCTATTTAATTATAAGCTGGGGAGAAAACATGCCAATGGTATGTAACTAGACATTAAGTTCAACAAGGTGCTCTGATGGAAGGAGGCAGCTGCGGAGGTAAAAACATAGCCCTGGTTCAGTTCCTTATGTGGTGCAGGCCATGCAGTGTTGATGTAGAGAAAAAAATTGGCTGATGCTTGGGTACCAACTGCCTTGTTTCTACACACCTAGAATGACTTTTACTTACTTTCAGGTTCATCCGCCCCTCTTTTCCAGGAAACACTCCTAAAAAAAAGGGCAACTGTGCAGAGTATAACACAAATCCCCAAATAATGTAGGTTTCCAATTTTTTTTCCATTCTCTTATTATCTTCAAATGTTTCTTTACACCAGGGTGTATATACAGTTCAACAAAAAGCTAATTAATCTAGTAAGACTACAATAGTAAACAGTATTCATCAGGTCATGTCCAAATCATTTCAAAAAATAAAGCTTCTTTCAAATCAATAACCATTCGAATTTCTTCTTACTACTAATAAAACTCATTCCTTTTCACCTACGAGTACACTGCCAGGGCAAATGAAAAAAGAATATGGAGAATGCTGGCATTCCCTGTAGTCCTTAACATTAAGAGGGTGTCGCCCTACATTAAGAGGGTGTCACCCTACAGCAAGGCAATGAACACCGTATGAATAAACATTTGAAAAAGTTTTCTAAATGAAACAAGTAGTTTGTGATATTTGACCACGAAGATGAATATTATAGTTGCCTAATGACCTTTGTCTATGTTTTTGCTCATTTTTCTGAGTAAAATGTTCCTGCCTTAAATGATATTAGCAGCATGTATTTTTTAGCAACACACAAATTGGAAGTTTCCTGAAAGCACTTTCTGTAATTATTCAAAAATTTGGTGTGATAAATGAACACATCTTTATCTTGGTAACTTATCAAATATGATCTACATCTACATTAACATCATTTAAAACCTGCCAACTGTCTACAAGGACTAGCAATCAAAAAGAAAAAGGAAAGTTTATGAGGAACCCAATTTAATCGTTTTTAAAAGTTATGTTTTTAAGTTATTGTCTTTAACAATATATATGTATCAGAACTTCAATGTACAAACGAAGACTAGCACTTGGCAATGGAATCACATTCTTAAGTTTCTACCTAGTAATGTACATGACTATTTAATTATTATGTGCCTAAACACCCATAAAAGCTTCAAGTCTAACTTTCTGAAATATGGAGTATTCAGCTTCACCATTAGTATTAAATTAAAATAAGTTTATGTACATTTATAATTATTCCCAATGAGATGAAAGCCATTTTTCAAGCACTACACGAATCACTTTCATGTTTTAAATACTGTAATTAATCCAAAATTAATTTTTCTAATTTTCATCTTTTTTTCCAACACCAACCCCTAGTAAACTACATTCACTTTTTAACCAATCTGACTATGTACTCACAGTATATCATACTTATTAGTGCAACTATTCTGCTGCTCCAAAAACGGGGGCAGGCAAAGTAAGGGTATGCTTTATATTAATTTGTTAATAAGATCACCAGAGATAATGCTATCAAAATTGAAAAAAGAAATGTTATGAGATTAAAAGGTCCAAAGCAACCAAAAATCTGATTTTTCAGAAAAAATCAGCTCATTCACTGGCACTCAGCAGTTTTCTATTACCCATGACATTACATCGATCACCACCCCTCGAGGCAGTTAAGAAGGCACTTGGAAACTGAAATTCCAAGTAATTACTTGCCACGATCACAACAGGAGTCAGGAGTACAGCGCCATTAAGAAACCTTCCCAATCCGTTAGACCAGGCAGCCTCCCTGTTTCAGCACTGCTATGCTGCCAGTACTCCTGAAACAAAGTTCCCCATCACCCATCCAACCAAGCCACATCCCTTCGCCAGAACCCGTTTCTTCAGAAAGCCCTTGGTAACCACCTAAGACTCCCCCAACAATGAGGCAGCCGTAGGTGGAGTTCACATGTCTCACTGCAGGAATCTGAAACCAGGAGCACCTACATCTTCACAGCACGAGGCGTCCGTCCTCTCCCTTGCATTTACGTCTTACATATCCTGTTTTTTCACGGAATCAGTAGTTCTCAAACTGAACCTGTGGATCACCAGAGGCCACCAGGGCCTAAATGGTGGTCCACAGATAAGTCTTCTCCACCCCCATCCCAGCCAATTTCGCCACCCTTCAGCCCCGCCCACCCCACACTTCAGCCATCCTCCCCCATCCTTCTAGTCCCCTGGCAAGACCACCACATGCAGTGCTGACGGGGAGGGGGGGCGGGGGGGCTCCCAACCACCTGTTGTAACCAAAAGCTGATAACCACATGGACCTGGGGCTGGAGGTCACAACAGGAGTGAGGACTAGGGGCCAAGGGCGCTTACAGGAGGGACGGGCACTAAGGAAGGGGGAAAGAAGGGCAAAGGAATAGAGGAACGGAAAACCAACTGGCAGAAGGTTCTTGGGGGCAGTGATTCACCAAAAATGAACCTGTAATAAAGTATCCCATGCTGAGAAAAAAATCTGAGAACCACTGCTTTGAAATCATAAGATCAGTTGTCCAACAGGAACTGTAGAATATTCTGAACAGCCGCTGAGATACACTGTTAGCATTCAAAACACAGTTTAAAAACCACCCCGACAAAACCCAGGAACAGGATATACACTGAGTGGCTCTTGAGCCGAATTTATACATTAGCCATTGTCTCAGGGATCAATCCATCTTCACTGTCCATCCTGGAGTATATACACATAGCAAATTTACTCATGAACTTTAGTTAAATTCACTGGCTTCTTTGTACATTTTTAATAAAACACTTTCTTAAAATTTTTAACTTTGTACATGGACACTTTTGTATGTGCATATGTTGTGTACCTTTTTAATCCAGGCTTGGGCACCAGTATTGGCCAACTGTTCTTGTGTCAAAACCTGTACTCCTGTACTTCCTGTGAACTGGCCGGGAATAGAGTTCAGCTGAGCCCAGGCATCAATCTGAAGAAAAAAGGCCTCAATTAAGTAAAATTACTTCTCTAGTTAAAACGCCACTGGTATTAATTCTCTAAATGAAATGGTTTATTTGGTTCCCACAAAGACTAAGTAACAAACTTAAATATTTAACTTTAAAAAATATATATACTGAATTTACTCTATCTTGAAAACTGTTTTCTTAAACATTCCAAAGCAGTTCAGTAACCATTCAGTGGATCCCATTAATAATAACAAATTTAAAATATATATCTAACAACTGAAAAGCATGGCTATGATACTTATTCTTCAAAATATCACACAGATACATGAAAATATACAGAAAATTGTTCACATGGTAAAGGATCCTTGCCCTCCATACATATCTCATAAATGCATGATAATAAATGTTGATAGCCTCAATTTTTAATTACTTTCTCTGAAGTGTTATAAATCAAGAATCAATTCAAGATACATGCTTAAAACATAATATAGGAAAAGTGGTCACTCAAAGACTGTGATGGTTAAAGAATTAGTTGTCGTTCATTCAAAGTATATTTACTGAACACCTGGAACTGTCAGGCAGTATTTTCTATTTGTCTGAACATGTACTTACTGTCCCCATATATTTGCCATAGAAAGAGGATGTATGGAGCAGCTGTCCACTGGTAAAAACAGACTGGATTCAGACTGTCTAGGTTCAGATCCCAGTTCCCCTACTAATGTGACCTTGGGCCTCACTTAGCCACTCTTTCTAAATGCAAATACAAATGTCCTACAAGACTATTATGGGCACTTAGCTACTATTTTTATATATTTGATTACAAACTCTATGAGGGCAGGTAATTTTTTCTATTTCTATTCTCTCAAATAATTCCTGCCCCACAGTACACGACATTTACTGAATAATCAAGCCCCAAATCACTTTCACTTAAAGAAAGCTTGCTAGAAAAATGATTTTCAAAGACCTACATGTCAACAGCATGCCACAGAGTTTACTTATGTCACAACCCTCTAGTTAGTGAAATATCATTTAGACATTAAAACCACTACATACCCGTTCCTGAGCACGATTTAACATGCTCATAGCTTCAAGGTCAAATGCATTCTCGCTGAGTCTTTTCTGAGCAAGTGCCCGTTCACTCATTGCTGTAGAGATGTCCACAGGCTAAGAAAGAAAACATAGATAATTATCTCAAATAACCAAAGACTCCCTAAATTATGAAAAATGCTCACATCTTTAGTTGCTTCATGTTAGGAACCAAAGTTTTATATAAAATTCTGTGTATACAAATATATAAAAATGTGTATATATATATATAATTTTGTAAAGCAGGGAGAAGACTCTAAAAGGTAAAATAACCTTGGAAAATAGACACGGATTGTTTGAGGTAAGTTACAAATTATCAGTAAGCAGATGAACTCAATCCAAAATCCAACTGCTTTATTTTCTACTACATCAAACTACAATCATAGAAAGTTTCATGAAGAACTTAAAAAATCTCTCACCTTCCCTAACGAAATAATCATTGGAGTTTTCATTTTATCCTGCTTCTCAGCATAGCCCTCAGAGGCAATAAGCAAGGTTCTTAAAAAAGCAAGGAGAAAACCACTGCCACGTCAAAGACCATTCCTTTACTTATGTCTGCACGTTTTCACCTACTTGTGGTCATTCGTTAAGTCTGATACAAAGAACTCAGCTTCTTCAAAGAATATATTCATTATGTATAGTTTTCCATTCATTAGTACGTGCACTGATGATGGGAGTTAAGACTGTCTCCGTGGGGTGGACAAGTGTCAGACCGGAGCACTTAAAGTATGTCTGAAATGCCTTAGGTCCGCCTCTTCAGTGCTCAGGTTCTACCTGTAAAAGCTGATGCTGAGCAGATGTGACTTAACTTTTTAAGAAGTTTCATAATATCCAGGAAAACTTCAAAGATTATCTTTAGCCCAAATATCCTATTTACCAAATTTGTGAAAGGCTCAACCATAGTGGAAAAAAAAAATCAAGTATTTGATGCTTTTTAGTTCTAACATTAAGAGCTCAAGATGATTTGTGTCAACTCACCAATTCTTAATACTTTTCTTCTAACACTACTAAACCCATAAATATTTTCTAGTATCTCATCCAAGAAAATTCATTTTTGGAGAATAGTTATCTGACATGGGAGGATTTTCCTAAATTCATATAAAAAGAATAACTAGTAGCAACTGCATGGACGTGACAAATATAAGGAAGTCAGTTAAAGTAAGTTAACAGATAAGTTTTTTTAAAAAAAGCCAAACTACGGCAACCTCTAATTTGACTGTATAATATGAAATACTTCTTTCAAAAATAAGACCTATATAATTAAGAGTAAGTGACTATTAGAGAATAATTCTATCTCATGCATAAAGATTGCCAATCTTCCTTTTTCCTATCTTCACTATTCTTAGTTACCTTGCTGAGTCACCTAGTATCATTCCTTTAGCAAAATTAAAATTTTCTTCCACAAGGTACCAAAAAGTACAGGTTTCTATATATCTGCCGTCCTTAAATGAAAGCAGAATTAAACTGAATTCATTCTGTAATCAGACTGCTCACAGATCTCATTAATAGAAGATCCTAATTTCTTAGGTTAACTTAGTAAATTATCCACACTACGTGGAACATTTCTGGGCATATACAGGTAAAGGCAGACTGAAACACTAAAACCACAGCATGTCCACTTCTCACTTCTATTACAACCATGATCACCTGCTGTGACTTTTAAAGTGGGAATCCAGATTATTTTAGATCAGAATCACATTCTTTTTTGGCCTTAGATATTTCATAAACCTGTCAGGTAAGATGATGAAGTGATTTTTGGAGGCCCATTAAATATGTGTGAAATACTATTCTTTAACTTTGCCAGAATTATTGTGGGTTTGACACTCGTCTACAAATCTAAACATTAGGGTGTTTCAGTATAATAGGTTTTTATTCTAAAAAGTTGAAGTCCAGAGAAGATAATAGGGAAAATGTACCTACCCACCAAGCCAAGCTCTGATCCCCCCAATTTCTAACTGTAAATTAGCCATAAAAATGTAGTTAAGATGGCTCTGAAAATTCCAACTTTTCTAAAATAAAATTACTTCCTCCCAACTGGAAAGCAAATTAACATACCTATCTGTGACTTCATCCTTCTGAAGACACTTTATATCTTCATACTTTTTTCTCTTTTAACCTTTATTAAGCAAACAGGTAACCTAAATACCTCATCATTTATCCTCAGGATGAAACTTCATTCAAACCTCAGTATTTTATGTTAAAGTCACATCTCACTCTGAAAGGAACTTTTATTTATTTAATATATCAACATTGAGATTTAATATAAATTTAGATAAAATTACAACTAGTTTTTTTTTCCTAAGGTAAATACAACTTCATGTATTCTTCAACAGCCTTACCAAGTGAGCTGTAAGTTCATGTCAAAACTTTATTAACAAATAGTAATTTGACTATTAACTTCATATTCGTACTTTTTAATGTGAAGAAACATACCCAAAATAGGATCAATCAGGATCATCTTAATCTCTTAAGAATCCTCAAGAGTTTATATCAAAAAGCATATATCCAAGTTGCCAGGATAACTCAGGATATGCAATAAAAAACCAACTATAATTCTCAAAACATTAATATTCAAAGATTAGACCAAAGTTCTGAATCAGTATTAAAAAACTCATAAAACATCACAGCTACCCTTTAGAACAGCACTGTCCAACAGGACTTTTACAGTGAAAGCTAATGAGCACTTGAAATATGCCTAGTGCAATTAAAGAACTGATTTCTCAGTGGTTCAATGACTACTGTATTGGACTGCATAGGATTTGTATGTGTTTATATAAAGCACTGGAGAAGGAAAATGGCAACCCACTGCTGTCTTCTTGCCTGGGAAGTTCCATGGACAGAGGAGCCTGGCAATGTGCAGTCCATTGGGTCGTTTAGAGTCATACACAACTATACCACCACTACCAGACTATAATACATAGTAGAGTGAGCCTTAATAACTTAATGTTGCTCAAAAACAGTCAAGTGGTCAAGTGTGAAAGGTACCAAAATGATGCTAAAAGTTTTAGAATGCTAAAAAGTCAGGGGCAGGGGGCGGGAATTATCTTAAACCCCGCAGAACACTATTATCAAGCTATCATCAACAATGCAAATTTATTTTCACTAATACACAGTAGACCTTCTATGTAATGTGTAGTAATATTCTAGGCATCATGATGGGGGGAAATGTTTTATTTCCTTCTCCCTAGGGCTTGTTCTAAAAGGTGAAATCCACATAAAAAGAGTATCCTGAATTATTATTCCAGTTCACACATCAATAAAAACCTGTCCAAGTTATTTCACTCCTCTACTTCAGCAACATTTCTGTAACCTAAAATGGTGTCAGGACTAATAAAACACCAATGTAATTGACTGTAGTATGCATTTCACAACCTAAGTTATTAACTGTGCATCTTCATCTTCCTTATTTTAAAAATCCTTCTAAGTCAATTTACCTTCCCCCTGTGTTAACCTGTTTACAAAAATAAAACAATTATCTTAAATAATTCTTAAAAAGTCAGTAAAAGGCTATAAAAGAACTAATGAGAATTATTAAAAGGTGGTCATTCAGGTAAGGAAAAAATAGTACCTGTAAAAGGCAAATTACTTTCTACACAAGAAATTGCTGCTGCTGCTGCTACTGCTGCAGGTATCTCCAATTAAAAGATGATATAAAAGGAAACTTTTAAGTAAAGAGAGTTAAAGAAAAAGCACCTAGCCTGCATCAAAACATGATTTAAAATATTTAGCAAAAATTAATAAAATACAAAGTAAATGACAACTATATAAACAAAAGCCACACTAAATACAGAATGCCTCAGGAGTTACATGGCTTGGTTTTAAAAACTGATTTATGAGTCTTTTTATTATTTCACATAAAATTCTCTAGTGCAATTTTTAGTTTATTACATTTAAATGAATTACAATAATTGGAGAATTAGATAAACCATTAAATGGTAAAGAAATTCCATGTTAATAACCTGGGAGAATCTAAAGAGAAGAATGAATAAAAAAGCTGTATATAACATTCTAGCACTGCCAAGACCTGTGTGTTTCATTTTCACTTAAAATTTTCATTTTACCACAAGAACTCGGTTTTCTTAAACCTCAAAAATACAGAGTTCCTAACCATAAGGGAATTTTAGCTCCACTGGGACATGAAGTAAGGAAACTTATGTCCGAGACTACACTTATATCCTCTACCCAGTAAGGCTTTGCTATCTTTATTACCGAGAATTAATGCCCCCAAAGGACAAGTTTTAAAATGTTTTCCAACACTTTTGGTTTCATTGTTTGTAAATAAAAATCCACACAAATATGATCAAGGTTCTGCAGTCACTCTTTACTGAGGATGATGCTGGTTGGCTTCTGGGTAGGAAGACGATGCTATGGCAGCAGAGCCCACAGTGTGATGAGCTGGTATTTCCATAAGATATGGATTTATGTTGATCCATCCACGTCTATCCACTCTTACTTATGTCAAAGAGCACTCATGTGCACAACTGGTAGGATTAAGGATCATATAGCAAAGCTGAGATCAAATCTGTGATCTTTGCCTGAATGTTTTATGCTCAAAACTAAAGAATCACAAATTCCAATTATATTTATTAAAATAAAAAAATAACAGGTAGAAAAATTCAAAGCACTATTCAATTAAAATATTGACCATTTAAAAAGAACTTTCCTTTTCTATATAAAATCTTTATTTCAACCCCTGACAGGGAATCAAGACTCAATGCTCCCATAAAATGTCACCAATAGTATTCTACAAACATCAGAATATAGAACATTAATCTTACTAATATGTTTGTAAGATACAGCTAAATAACTAGAACTAAACATTTCATACAGTGAACACTTGCTTTAGATGTTCAATATTACTTCTAGGTAAAAGTACACAGACCTAAAAACAAAAGCAAATTTCTGTCCCTTCCTACAATTCTGGGATTGTTTTACTTGAAATTAAAGTTAACACATATTTTTTAGTCTAATTGTCTAAGAAACTAGCTTAGAGTTCTAATAGCAATAGTTGTATATAATCTCCCCCACAGGAGAAATCTGCTTCATGAATAGACCTTTTTTTGTCTCCTGCTTTAATAAAAGGCTCCTTTACTTATTATAAAATCTTAATACCCACCTACTCCCCCCTCCCAGATGTCTTTGGAGTTAATTTCCCCAAATTTTCATTCAAATTTGACAACCACTATTGATGACAGACAATGTAAGGCACTACAGTTTCAATGTTAAGACTGAAAATGGCTAAATACTGTAATATATATATACACACACACATTTATATATAAACTGTTAATCAATAAGAACCATAATCACCAGGATTCACTAAGCATCCTCCCCATGTTCCACTGAAGTTAAATAGTTATAGTCACTTATCTTCCCAGGAAAATCTTTTGGAATTATGCAATATTTATAGGGCTTTACCACGTTGGAAAATTTTTTACACATAAATGTCTCCTTATGTTTTTTTCTAACTCTGTTAAACGCTTAATGTTGATGAAACTACTAAAAGCATGTGTATTATAATTTCTAAGTCAGTCAGTTCAGCCCTCTTACCATGGTTTATACTCAGCTGTTACTAGATTCAAGTCAGTTATAAATGTCAGTTAACCTTTCCCTCTTGAGATGTGCAGTAAGTAGCCTGATTTGCGAATCAGCAACTGAACTACTCAACTGACTTCACTAAAAATTGTCCAAATAAGCTTATCTGTCTCTCCTTCACTGGTAATGGTGTACCTTGCTTCAGTTGTTGAACCTCCTGTAAATATCAGTGACTGTAAGTTGCACTGACTAGTTATGTCCAGTGTCACTGCACAGAACGTGCTCTTTTCCAAATGCCACAGGTTAAAAACAAAACAAAAAAAACAATGTCTCCTGTGAATAGCTCAGGGGAAAAAACTACCAAAGTTTCTGATTTGGGTTCTGTTCACTTTTAACTTTATAAACAGAATTTGTTTATTTGTATTATCAGAGGTGTTTATTGGATGATGATGATATAGGGGAACCTATAGGTGAAGAGTACAGGTCTCTCTGGGTTCACATATCCCAAAATAGCAAGGATAGGAACTGGGGAAGAATCCCTACACTGTACGGACATCAGATATCTAGTCCAGTCCTTGGACAAATGTCTGGGTTTTGGAAACCAAGGGCAAGAGGTGATGACTAGTCTACTGTATCATTTAAAACTCCCACCCCCCTAGTAAGTCTCCACCCTCCCAGATCCCCCAAGCGTGATTTTGCACAACAAGTTAAATAAAAGTAAACTGTTTATTAAAAGATACAGCAAAGGTACAGATACAGAGATACATACAAAGATACAGATATATATATATATATTTACATATATATACAGTCTCGCTGTTTTCATGTGCACTATATTTAGCAGCACATTATTTAATCAGGCGGCATTTTAATGGGGCTGTTTTGACACTTGGCATTATTACTGCGTCATTTTGACAAGATACAACTATAGCCTCCTGGAAATTTCAAGGTGTGAATTCCACTTCTCCAACTTTTAATAGTAGCAAAAAGGGGAAGGAGAAGGGAAATGGAGTACCAAGGCTGAGCATTAGGTTAAACACAAGAATTCAAAAGGGCCAAGGTAGCACACAGAAGGGGAAAATAATTAAAATTAAAGGCTATCTGACAAACAACCCAGAGAATTATAGTAAGAAACCATTATTTAAAGGGCAACAGGCTATGTATCCGAGATGCTCACATCAGCCTACAGGGACCTTTTCCAAACCAGTTCTTGTGTTGAACCTGAGGATCTGCCTCTCTCTGCTCAAATCCCTCCACCCAAGAAATTTGCTACCACCAAAATCTAGAGCTATAGAGCCTTGAAGCAAAACGGGAAGCTAAATAGTTGTACCTTGGGCTACCTTCCCACAAGTGCAAGGAGGGCCCAATGTTGGGTAGGGATGTGATAACACTGTTCTCTGCAATTCGATGCTTTTCACTTTGTGGCTTGGTTCCACAAAGTGAATTGCATCGAGTTACTGTCAAATGAGAAGCTGCGGGTTGTTTCATCTGTCGTCTAACCCGGCCCTGCCGTTTAACCCGGCCCTAAGAAGAGTGAAACAGAATCCAAATCAGATATAAAATAACAATAAAATGCAGATTCAGGTATATAAAAAGAAAAATACATAATAGTTCTCTTACTTACCTCAGAGGGCAAATTGCTGCTGAAAACATTATCATCATCTTTGTTTTCTTCACCGTTTTTCTCTACAGGGACCCACTCTCCATAAACACTATCTGCTTCTTTTTTCCGATGTTGAGATCCAGATGATACAGGGAATTCTTTTGTTAATGTTACCTGGCTTTTTGGTGGAGTTGGCTTTGCTGCAGCAATCTAAAAACACAATGTTTTTCTTAATTCAAGAATGTTTTTCTTAATTCAAAACTCAATAGATTTTCAACATAATTGGAAAATGACTATTTCTCACAGTATTTAACCTAAGTTAGAAACTAAATATTATTTCAGTTTTACTTAAATAGTTCTACAAGTTGTGCTGTTTCATCAGTTCAAAAACATTAATACTCACATTCAGATTGAAAAAAATGGGTTTGGGTTCACTGAGTTTAAAGGGATGATGATAAAAAGGAGGTTCTTCTTCCTCTTCATCCGAAACATGTGGCTTATTCACTATTACATCATCATCTTCTTTACTCTGTGCAATCTGTTTGCATTTCTTAAAAAGTAAAAACAAACAAAAGATAAATCTTACACTTTATGTAGAATAACATGTAATTTCTTAAATTCAAAACCACATAAAATCAACTTTCAAAAGTAAAACAAGATTAATGATAGATTATAGGTGGGTAATTTAGCTCACTACTTATTTAAACACACTCTAGCTGGTCAGTCAGTTAACAACATTTATTGAGCACCTACTATGTGCAGAGCACTGTACTGGGCACTGTCCAGGGAATACAAAATAATAAAGTAAAAGACATGGTCCCTGCTCTCAAGGAGCTTACAATCTAGTTCAAAAGACGGAATACATACACATGAGATAATTGAGGAACGCTTTTACAGAGCAACACAGTTTAACAAGTGCAAACTGATATAATACAAACTGAGTACATAAGTGCTCAAAGAACAAAAGCTTAAGAGAGAACAGAATCAGGCAGAATCTGATAATCAAGGAATATTCCTTGAAAGTTCTAAGCCAGATTTTCATAGTTAAGAAAAAGGATTAGCAGGGAAAGGAAAAGAAAGTCACTCTATAGTCAGATAGTGGTAAAGAGGTAAGAGAAAACTTATTAAAAGGGATAAGAGGGCTGAAGATGAGGCTTATATAGGGAATCACTAAGTGTTCATAAGGTTTTGGATAAGGAGCTTGGATTTGATAAGCAAGCAATAGAAGCCTTCACTAGGTCCTTAAACATAAAAAAAAAAAGTCATAGTTCATATTGTAGTAAATCTAAGGAAAGAGATTAAGAAACTATGCAATCCCCAAACGTATGGCTAAATAAAATTTGAAACACTTGCAACTGGGCTAGATAATAGCATGTCTTTCCATAAATGTTTTATAGGTTGAGTATCTAAAGGAACAGAACTCAAGGACGGAATATAAGGCATGATGGAGAGGGTGCAATGAGGTCTGACACATAAAGCAAAGTCAATTCCTCCTTGAGAAGCAAAGGAACAGACTCCAATTACCTGGCTTTATAAAAAGGTCAGAGTAAATTTGGGTGCACTTGTCTCTATACAAGCAGTAGAATTTATCATATCCCTTATCAATTGAAAATATTTTAACAGGATAAAAAGCTCATTTAGCCAAAAACACAGAGTATACCAAGCTTGTAACCAAGGGGAACAGAATATATTGACAGTGGCAGGCTGGCATAAGGCTAGCCAATAACAAGTTTCAATATCTGAAACAGTGTGGTATTTCTGGATCCTAGCAGCAATATTCAGCGTCCTCCAAAAAAAAAAAAAAAAAAACAAAACACAAAATAAATTTAAAAAAAAAAAAGCCAAAAAAAAAAAAAAAAAAAAGCCTCAATTGAAAAGATCAAATTCTTAAAAACAAAAATAATTGTGTTTAAAATACATATGTTACTGCCAAAACCCGAACCGCAGGAAGAACTGATAATGGCCGGCCATTATCACCAATGGCTGGTACCAAACAGCCAAAACCCGAAATGTTGATGCGAAAGAAGTTCCTTTCAGGCAATGGCCAGCTATTCTCATTAATTTCCAAGCTCCGGTGGCAAAAGATCATTTCTGAAGATTGTCTGTGTCTTTGCGTATATGCAGTACACTCGTGGCGATCAGTGAACACGTCGTGAATGGAAACGAAACTGTAGGCGAGCTTCTGCGTGTTGCTCACTCAACACCTCCTCCATTCAAACGAACCGTCCCACTCCTCAGTCAGTTTGGCTTCTAAAACTGGAAAGCAAAAGTAATGGGAAGTAACTTAGCTAGCGGAGCTTAGCCATCCCGGATAATGGCCTGCTAAACAGAGCTTCTGCCGCTGCCACGTCTGTATTTCGGGTTTTGGCCACTCGGTGCCAGCCATTATCAGTTCAGCCCACAATTCAGGTTTTTGGCACGCTCCAGAGTCAACATCACTGGAGTAATCCATTTAAGAATGAAAACAAATTCTGTCTAGCTTACCTCAGTTAGTTCTTCTATAGTAGCTCCTCCTGACTTTTTAGCAACTTTCTCTTCTATTGTAGGTGGAGGTGCAGGCTTTAGGTTTGGTGGTAAAGGAACACCAGCCTTAGCACACATGGCAGCTGCATTAGCTTTGGCTATTTCAAGTAACTGAGCCTTATCTGCAAGAGGAAAAATACAAAAAGCAGTTTTCCTGAAAGGCTATATATTTTATATTATCTAATGTTTTACATGCTAAAAAATTAAAGGCATCAATTTTCTGCCCCAACTTACAGCTGTGATGAAATCATTCTTTGGCTCAAAGAAATAAAATGCCCCAAATTTAAAAATTAAGTCCGTATTTAGCTTCCCACTCAAACACTATACAGAACAGCTAAACTACACAACTATAATAATCACCCTGCTATACACGCTAAGTCACACACCTGCCAAAGCCTACTTTATTTTCCAAAACTATGGTGCCCCTTAAATTACTCTCCTTCTAAATCTCTTAATAACATTTTAAATCACTCTTTGAGCCCAATTTCAAAACTGCCACCATTTCAAAGTAACAAGTCTTAAGTCAGAATTTAACATTCCTCTCCATTGTGCTCCCAAAGTACCTAATCTGTACCAGTAACTACAGCAATCATCACATTCTGCTCTTAAGCAGTTTCACTACTTGGTAAAACAGACATACATGCATTTTATCTGTCTCTTGTACTAGCTCATAATCTTTATGTTTTTTAATAAAAAAGAACTCAAAAACCATCCGTTAGACTGAATTATTCTTCCCTAGGGTTCTGTCTAGGGCTTTTTCTTTAGACTACTCTGACCTGGAAATGTCCAATCTACTGGGATAATGACAAATTATCCATTAACAGTAGTCATACATTATCCATTAAATTTTAGTCACCTCTACACACTTAAAAAACCAGGAGATATTAGAACACTTCATTTTGTAAAAGACAGACTGAAATCACTAACTCCCCACATGCAAAATTCCCTACTCACTTACATTACCCATTATACCAATCAGAATTATCTTCACAAACATTTAACAGTTCTATATGCCATTTAAGACATGGAACTATTTAAAAAAGAAACGTCTGACTTCAGGCTTATAATTACACTGCTGCTGCGTCATTTCAGTCATGTCTGACTCTGTGCAATCCCATAGATGGCAGCCCACCAGGCTCCCCCGTCCCTGGGATTCTCCAGGCAAGAACACTTGGAGTGGTTTGCCATTTCCTTCTCCAATGCATTAAAGTGAAAAGTGAAAGGGAAGTCGCTCAGTGGTATCCGACTCTTCGCGACCCCATGGACCGCAGCCTACCAGGCTCCTCTGTGCATACGATTTTCCAGGCAAGGGTACTGGAGTGGGGTGCCATCGCCTTCAACGCTTAATTGAACTTCTACTTGCCATTTTTAGTTATGGTATATGGTTCAGGCAGAAAGAAAACATTAAAACATGGAAATACTTTGGTTCTATATATTCCAAAGCAAATCTTTTAAAGCTAATTATAAATGTACTTATTCCCACATTTTCTAAACAGAAGCTAATTACAGTAACTTATAGAAATAATTATCCTAAACCAATAATCCCCAATATTTCATTAAACTCACAGAAAAAAAATCAGATTCAAATCATTCTTTAACACCATTAAATTTTAAAATGACTCACTCAAATCTGTGAGACGTTTAGGTGATCTGCCTCTTTCTGAAGACCTGGATCGTTTGCGACGGATTGGAGACCTGCTAAACCTTCTTCTCAAGGGTGTTCGTGATCGCCGTAATCTGACTGGTGATATACTGAAGCTTCGTCTTCTAACGACAGATCTTGATCTTCTCCGACGGCTCGGGGTGCGGCTCCGACGGCTCGGGGTGCGGCTCCGACGGCTCGGGGTGCGGCTCCGACGGCTCGGGGTGCGGCTCCGTCTGCTAGGGGTGCGGCTCCTTCGGCTTGGGGTGCGGCTCCGTCGGCTCGGGGAAATGCTGAAGCTCCTTCTCCCCCCAGATCTGGATCTTCTCCGACGACTCGGAGTATGACTCCGGCTCCGACGACTTGGGGTGCGACTTCGAGCTCTACCTGTTTTCCGGTTATCCCTGGAGCTTGATCTTTTTCTTTTTCTTTCCCTGGACTTGGATCTGTGCTTTGGAGATCTTTTGCGCTTCTCTTTTGATACAGATCGCCTTCCTCTAGACTTTGATCTTGACCTGCTGCTCCTCCTCCTGCGTCTTGATCGTGACCGTGAACGTGTTTGAGAGCGATGAGACTTAGACTTAGATGATCTCTTCCTTGCCCTAGAACGAGATTCACTGGTGCGCTTTCGTGATTTGTGTTCAGAAGACTTGGAACGTTTACTTCTCGACCTTAATGAAGAGTCTCTTTTCTTCTCTTTCTCACCTTTGTCACGGTTCTTGTTTTTCTTGCTTTTTTCATGTGTGTCCTTAACTTTTACAAAAATTTCATAATCATCTTTTTCCTCTGAAGAGGACTCTGAAGCTCTTTCTGGTATACTAATTACAACTGGACTGGCAGCAGATTTATCCCGTTCCACCTCACTCGAAAGTAAAGGTCCTTCAATACCAGCTCTAAGGTTTGTAAGACGTTCCATGTCCTTAGGAAGTAATGGTCTCACTAAATCAGCTTCATTAATATCATCAATGCTGGCAGGAAATCCTGAATCAGACAGTATCTCTTTAGTAGTGAGACATACTTCTTTATCTTCTCCACTACTTTCTTTAGGACTGACAGCAGCTGCTAACGTCTGGTCACTCTCCTGTACAGGTAATGATCCTTCTGCATCCTTATTAATAAAATTATTAGATAAATCAGGATGAATGTCTTTAGCAGGCAAAGGTCCCTCTATGTCAGCCTCACTGCCACCACTGGGGCTGGTGGAAATTACCATGTCATGTTCAGTATCTTGAGTAGTTAAAGATACTTCACCATCATATTTACTAACTGAACTGAGAGCAGATGCTGTGCCAAATTCAAGATCCTTACCAGTTGCCACTGCTTCAGGTTCAAGGACAAGGGAACCAACAGAAGACAGAGTTCCTCCTAGCTCAGTTTCACCAATACTAGGACAGGTATCCAATACTGTGCATTGTTTAGCCTCACTCGTAGGCAAAATTGTCTCTTCACCAATTTCACCAACAGCGCCAGTGCTGGCAGCAGACACTGTGCTACGTTCCATTTCTTGAGCAATTAAGTGATTATTTATGTAAAGGTCTGTATTTATACAATTTTCAGTTTCATTAGAGCCACTCTTCAGGAGTCCTTCAGCACGTGGCTCTTCATCTGAATGCATGGCTATCTCCTGCAGGCCAATCTCTGAAGCAATATTTTGATCACCAGATAGTAAATTCATTCCTTTTATAGTACTAGACTCTAACATTACTGGTGTAGACTCTACAACTGTCTCAGTTGGTATTACTTGAGTCTGCTCTGAGACAGTGACAGGAGGGTCTGAAATTGTCACAGTGGACTCTTGGATACAACTAGATGGTTCTGCAACAATCACATTAGGTTGAAGGATGGACACCACTGGTTCCAGAATAGGCACAGTAGGCTCCAGGGTAGAAACAACAGCAACAGTAACATGCTCTGGCTCAGACAGGGCCAGGGACTCTGGGACAGCCTCAGCTGGTGGGTCCAGGACAGCCACAGCAGGAGGGTCCTGGACAGCCGCAGCTGGAGGGTCTAGGACAGCCTCAGCCTGTGGCTCTAGGACAGCCACGGTTGATGTCTCTGAAACAATCCCAGCTGGGTGCTCCGGAACAGCCACAGATGGCAGCTCTGTAACAGCCATGGCTGGCAGATCTACAGTGCTCTGTGATGGCTCTCCAACAGGTACTGCTGCCTCCAGCAGAGACACAGATACCTCTGAGGCAGTCTGTCCTGAAGCCCTCATGGAATCGTAAGTTTCTGCTATCTCTGACATAACAGAAGGCTCTGATGTTAACACAGTTGGTTCAGCTGATGTTGTGGGAGTTTCAGACACCAGGTAAGTCACTGGTGTCTCTGCAACAATTTCATGCTCTTCTGCTCCAACAGCAGACTCTACAGGTGCTGACATAACTGAAGACTCCGGCTCTAGCGGTGGTTCTGGAACAGTCACGTCAGCTTCTGATGCTAACACTGACGGCTCTGATGCTGACACTGAATAATTAGCAGTCACTGCCAAAGGCTCCGCAATCTCACTCTGACTCACAGGAGGTTCAGGCAGTGATACAGACTCTTCAGGAGGTAATGCTGGCACCTCAGCAGACCATGTATTTTCAGCTGTTAATGCTGACTGCTCAGTGGCTAACACTGGACCCTCTGGTGGTTCCTCAGGAGGCAATGGTGGTGTCATTGGTGGTTCTTCAGGTGGCAATGGTGGCATTGTTGGAGGCTCTTCAGGAGGCAAAGGTGGCACCATATATGCCTCCGTATATGTATCAGTGTAAGAATCGGTGTAAGAATCAGCTGCCATAGACATCATTGAACGATCAGCAGTATAAGATGACATCATAGATCGGTCAGCTGCAGAGTACGATGACATCATAGACCGGTCAGCAGCAGAGTATGACGACATCATAGACCGGTCAGCACCCATGGACATCATAGATCGGTCAGCCATTGGGGACATCATGGAGCGCTCGTAGGCTGACATCATAGAGCGTTCATAAGCTGACATCATAGAGCGCTCAGCCATAGGGGACATCATAGAGCGCTCATAGGCTGACATCATAGAGCGCTCGTAAGCTGACATCATAGAACGCTCAGCCATAGGGGACATCATAGACCGCTCATAAGACATCATAGAGCGTTCATAAGATGACATCATGGAACGTTCTGCAGCATAGGACATCATCATAGAACGTCTAGATGCTAACATCAGGGGTCTAGGTGCTAACCTATATGGCCTGGGAGCTATTCTATAGGACCTGGGTGCTATCCTATAGGGTCTAGGTGACATCCTATAGGGATCAGGAGTTAGTCTGTAGGGATCATGGCCTAATCTATAGGGGTCCTGCCCTAACCTGTAGGCATCATGACCTAGCCTGTAAGGGTCATGACCTAACCTATACGGATCCTGAGCTAACCTGTAAGGATCCTGAGCTAACCTGTAGGGATCAGGAGATTTTGAACCCAACATAGCAGAATCTTGGGTACTAGATGCTAACATCTGGGCATCCATGGTACCAGACGCTAACATCTGAGCATCCATGGAGCCAGAAGCTAACATCTGAGAGTCCATAGTGCCAGAAGCTAACATCTGGGAGTCCATAGAGCTAGTGGCTAACATCTGGGAGTCCATGGTGCTGGTTGCTAACATCTGGGAGTCCATGGAGCTGGTGGCTAACATCTGGGAGTCCATGGAGCTGGTGGCTAACATCTGGGAGTCCATGGAGCTGGTGGCTAACATCTGGGAGTCCATGGAGCTGGTTGCTAACATCTGAGAGTCCATGGAGCTGGTTGCTAACATCTGAGAGTCCATGGAGCTGGTTGCTAACATCTGGGAGTCCATGGAGCTGGTTGCTAACATCTGGGAGTCCATGGAGCTGGTTGCTAACATCTGGGAGTCCATGGTGCTAGAGGCTAACATCTGGGAGTCCATGGTGTTGGATGTTAGCATTTGAGAGTCCATGGTGTTGGACGCTAGCATTTGGGAGTCCATGGTGTTGGATGCTAACATATGGGTCTCCATGGTGTTAGAAGCTAACATATGGGATTCTTGGGCCATCAAGGGATCCACTCCTACTGTTACAGAAGTCTCCCCCACTAATGTAGTAGGCAGCTCCTGTGCTACCGTATTATAGGATTCCAGCGCTGTCGTCGAGGGCACCTCCAGGGACTGCGACACGGTCATCGTTGACAGCTCCGTTGTCACCACAGACTGAACAGAGATCTCCAGCGCCACAGTTGCCACAGGCTGCCCAGGCAACTCTGGCGCCCCAGGTTGCCCTGGCAACTCCAGCACCCCTGTTGCCAAAGGCTGCCCCAGAAGCTCCAGTGCTCCAGCTGCCCCAGACTGCCCCGAGAACTCCAGTGCCCCAGCTGCCATGAGCTGCCCAGGCAACTCCAGTGCCCCAGTTGCCACAGGTTGCCCCGACAACTCCAGCGCCCTAGTTGCCGAAGGCAGCCCTGGCAACTCTGGCACCCCAGTCACCGAAGGCTGCCCTGACAACTCCAGCGCTGTCGTTGCCACCGGCTGTCCTGGCAACTCCAGCACCATTGCTGCCTCAGGCTGCCCCAGCAACCCTGTTGCCGTTGTCACCTCTGGCTGCCCAGGATGTTCCACCGCTGTCATCCCCACAGGCTGCTCCAATTCTGTCGTCACAGGTTGTTCGGTCAACTCCATTGCTACTGTTACCACAGGCTGCCCTGGCAACTCTACTGCTGTTGTCACTGCAGGCAGCCCTGGCAACTCCTGTGCCATCACAGGTGGCTCTGGTACCTCCTGTGGTGGCTCCAACCCCATGGATGGTGCTGGAAGCCCTGACAATTCCTGTGACAACTGTGGCACTGATGTCACAGAGGGCCCCGCCAACTCAGGCACTGCTGTCGCAGGGGGCCCTAGCAACTCAGGCACTGGGGTAGAAAGGGGCCCTGGCAACTCTGGCGCCGGGGTAGCAGAGGGCCCAGGTAACTCCAGCACTGGAGTCACAGGGGGCCCCTGCAACTCCGGCATGGAGGTCGCAGGTGGCCCCGGCAACTCCATCACTGAGGCCACCGACGACTCCTGCAGCTCCAACGCTGTGGTCTTGGGCAGCTCCAGCATCTCCTGCGGTCGTGTCATGGATGAATCTGCAATCTCTGATGGTCCTTCTACAGGCTGCTCTGGCAATCTTAGCACTTCAGCTGCTGACGACTCGGGAAAATCCACTGTTGCTGACGTGCTCGGCTCAGGGTGCACCTCAGTAGGTGTCTCTGATGACACAAGAGCTTCTGAGAGCTCTAGCACTTTTGCTACTGGAGGCTCTTGCAACATGATCTCCGATGGCTCTGGAGGTGTGCTCTCCCAAGATTTCTGCACAGATTTCATCTGACACTCCACCGACACTGTTACCACTGGCTCAGATGACTTTAGCACTACTGTTGTTGTAGGCACTGGTGCTGTTGCAAAGGAATCCAGAATCTTTGTTGTGGATGGTTCCAGCATTACTGCCACAGACTGCTCTGACTGCACTGAGACTACTGATGTAGATCCAACTGACAGTTCTGTATGTTTTGTAGCTGGCGTCAGAGTTTCTAAGATGTGTGGCTCTGAGACCTCCATCGAAACTACAGGAGGTTCAAGCACAACTGCGGGAGATTCATTGGTGTCATACAGGCCAAATGCTCTTACAGAATGCTCCAGTGCCATCTCTGAAGGTTCAGAATCAAACTTCAAGAAGGAATCCGATTCTATGTTCCCATCGTGATGTGATTTCGGCTTTGACTCCGATTCTTCTGACTGTCTTTTATACTTTTTCTCCTTTTCTTTCTTCTTTTTCTTCTTTTTATTTTTGTGCTTTTTATGCTTCTTCGACTTTTTGGTAGGAATTTCATCAGTAGGATCTGTTTGGACAGACACACATCTACTTTTTCTGGATGCCTCCTTCAAGTCTGAAATTAAGGAAAATTAATAATGTCAAATATTCCCCAAGATAGATTTAGATAAATCATATAAACAATACCTTACATTCCATGTTAAGATACCGTAAGACATCTCCTGTTAAATAATTTTCCATAAACCAGCTATCTGAAGACTGGCACCTTTGCAATACTACTTCTACAACTAAAGCCAGGGTTAAAAATAAGTTCTTAATTTATTACAAAAGTTCTTAGAATTAATTAAAATGTATTTTTCCTAAGTACATCTAAAACAATTATTTTCTCCAGCTCTCAATATACAAGTTACTTAAACTACACTTACAGATGAACATCTTTCATATTATTAACTATCAGAATTCCTAAAAATACATATACTCAATAATTTTTGTGACTATTTCATAACCCCTATTTACTCATACAAGAAGCAATGTGGCACTGGCTTTAGAACACACTGTCTGCTTTTGCATACTGAATCAATGCACCACTCAATTGCTGACACTGTCTTTCAGAGGCAGAGGACAAACTGAGTTAAAACATGCCAAGTACACTGAATAATGCCTGCCATCAAGTAAACCCTCAGCAAATGCTAGGGAATGCTTTTATAAAGAATGCAAAGGTCTGAGCAACAAACGCAAAACATGGAACCTAAATTCTCACTCATGCTGTATTCTCAGAAAAGTAACACCTCTTCATTACTCTTCTAAAATTACTAAGAAGTTAACTTACAACCCTTAAGAAATTAAGAACATTTCAATCTGCATATCTAAACCAAAAAATGGCTTACACTTTATTACTAGATGAGATTTACTCTAATGCCAGTATAAAATCTGATAAACCTTAGTGATCTCAGAAAAAGATCATCAGAAATCCAGGTCATCAAGAGTATGGAAAAAGTGAATCAACACATGACAAGATCTGTTTCAAATCATTTTCTACTAACTGTTTACATTATATACCAAATCTACATTATACTTCAACAAAAGTTGCTCAAGTCATGAATCTAAGCATGGCCTAGTCTATACTATTTTTTTAAGCCATACTCTGTACTAAAAAAAAAAAATTTTTTAATCCATAAAATGTCTCCATTTCCAAAACTAAGATGGTTGATAAGTCATTTCTAAGCACCAGTTATTTAATCAGTCCCCCAAATGCTCAATATCCAGCAATGCTTCCTCCCCATTTATTGCACCTTTAAAAGTAGATGCAAAAACAAGGTAATCTCTAAGTCTGAGCTTTTAAAATAAAACTTTCCAGGGTTTTAAAATCATTACAATTTGGTCCAGACTCCTATACCTTCCAAAACTTGACATTTACACAATTTTTCAATGAAAATCCATATTCAAAATCCTGGTACTAAGGCAGCACAAGACTGAATCAAATACAGTTATATTCCACCAGTAAAGCAAACAAGTGCAACTGTATTTTCAAAAAATGGACATAAACAAGTGTTCAGTAAATCAGTTAAATTAAAAATTCAACTTACTGACATTTTAGATCTAATGAACATCTTAAATACCCTGCAATCAGAAATACTATTATTTAACTATTAACTATTTTTAAAAAGTTAGCTTTCAAGACAGGTAATTATCTTCAACTTACCTGGCTTATATCGTAATTCTGTATCTAAGACCCCAGAAAGTACTTCCTCTATCTTCTGAACTATGTCTTCATTTGGTAGGCTCCTGGCAGAGGCAGCTGCATCACCTGCCTGGTTTCCTTCAATAGGTGTGTTTGTTTCACCATTGAGCTGTCCTTCACTCCTTCCACTTGACAAGAAAAGTTATCAAAATTCGTTAATAATTCTACCATGACATATAAATATTTGTAACAACTTATTAAAAAAAAAACCTCATATTATTCATACATTTCACCATTTTGTATTTAATTTTAGATGATATTCGCCTTTTCCCCATCAACGGTGCTTCCGTAACACTACTTACAGTTGGCACATTTTTATTTTCATACAATTTCTTAAAGTTTTCAGAAGTGTTAAAGTTAAGAAAATCTTTAAAACAGGTTTCCAAGCTCTTTAAAAAAAAAAAATTAAATACTCCCCAACCAGCATATTTCAGGGGAAAAAAATTACTAAGATCACAATCACAAAACCAAAGAAAAACACATTACCCTAACATTATGGTAAATGCTATAGTGACAATAAAGCTACACCTCTGGATGGATCACAATCACCATCAGCAATATGAAGGAACAAAAATTTAGCGACAGACATTTAGTCAAAAGTATAACTGGTAGCTTCAAATCAGGTTGAAACTCTTCAGTTACTGAAATGCCACAATATTGAAAAGAAAAAATACACTTATATTGTTTTCACCCAGTTACCAAAAATCATGTAAACCAATTCATTTATAGTAACAGTCAATGAATGAATCACGTAACATTTTCAATTTACAGGAACGGAAGAATCTTGACAGAAAATACATTTTTATATATCATTTATTTTTATCACTTGTCACTTGTACTATTTTGTATAAATTTACAAAATTGTTTCAAAAAATGCTTTCACAACAGTATGTGTGACTTACTGTAATTTAAGCTTTAACAAAAAAATTCAGTAGCTTTTCCTGTTATTAAAGAATATCTGGTTTTCTAATACAATGAATCATACAATAAATATTATTTAACATTTATTAACTATTAATTAGGGTCACATGGTTCTACATTTCTAAACTCATTTATCCCCACAAACTCTGAAATCAGCACTATCGTTCTGATTTTTCAATGAGGAAAATGAGGCCCAAACAAAACAAAACAAACCTAGCTGAAGGTTATACATTTATTAAGCAGTAAAGCTGGCATTCAAAATCAGAGCTCTTACTCCTAACCATCTATGTATAAAAACTTAAAGCTATTTAAGTTATCAGTCTCCTCACTCAAAACAACATACATAGAAAAAAAATGACAAACACACAAAAGAACTACAGCTCACTAAAACAGCAAATAATCTTGACATTGATAATATATAACATTACTTGAAAAGAAGCTGAATATTCCTCCAGTAATACACTGCTTTATCTACTTTTCTTTTTAGACTTTCTTCCTGGACTTTCTTTACATTTTTCCTAAGCACTTACACTGTGCTTACCTTACTAAAAAATCCACGGATTTAAAAATCAGAAAAGTAGGGATTAAAAAAAAAAAAAACAGGCAGTCTATAAGAAAGTAATCATCTTAAAGCTCTCCGGATGTTCATTCAACGACTGAAAAAGGGTGGAAATTTCAAGGCACCTAAATATCAATACAATCCTACAATAAACAGAATTCTATGGAGCCCGGAAAAATGTTCCAAAACCTACTGAAACCATGATAAAAGTTCACAATACAGAGGTGAAAAAAAAAAAAAAAAAACACACAAAACAAGATGACCACATTTCACAAAACACGTGCATCTGTGTGCACAGGAAAAAAAAGTGAAAGAACATAAAGATCAATAACCATGTGTTTTAAAATTTGTTTCTCTATTTTTTCTAAACTTTCTATAACAATAAAACTTCTAACAAAACCTAATTTTTAAAAGGTACAGAAATAAGACATTACAATTAGCAAACACAACTACTGATTGCATGCAACTATTAAAAAGTTTCCAGGAAAATTGTATTCCCTTAGCTCGGGTGGTTTCTCACCATCCTAAAAATAACTAGCATATTACAAAATTTCAAAAAGCAACTAAATCAATAAACAGATATATTTCCCACTTAAAAAACAATGTATACGCAAAAAATTCTAGCAAATCTATATCATTACCCCATAACCTTATGTTAATTGGAGCATTCAGTTTACAACTGAGTTTCCGGCTAATTTTCAAATTCACCTCACGTCTGATTCTAGCTCTCAACTTTTTAAAACACAACTAACAATGCATTTGAACTCGGAACAAATGTTTACGTTATACAAAATAAAAATACAAAAAGACAACCACTAAATAACATGACCCAAGCGATTTTCCTTTCTGAGTAAGCAACTATTTCTTTGAAAGTCTCTTCCCATTCAAATTGTAGGGAACCAAGGGTAAACTAGTAGCGATGACAAAAACAGCGTGTTGGTCAAATAGGTCAATCGGGGCAGAGGGAGCAAGAATATTTAGACCAACACACGAACTCCACTTTCCGCTTGCTAAATTTAGTAATTACTAGTAATTCAAAGTCTCCTTCCATCCTGGCCTCGAATATTCTGTCAAAATAGCTAACGTTAACTTGAACTGTTTTTATTTAAATTTCTAATCTACCAGACTATTTAAAATGCTACCTGGTGGAAGCCACAGGACATTAGGACCCAAATAATCTTCTCAAAGGATCCCGACCCCCAAGTGGTCCGAAGCTTGCAATAATAAAGCGTATTTAAGATTACTCAAGAAACGGCCGTTAGACCCCTTTCCGGTCAAAGACACCGGCCGGCGAAATGCGCGGAGGCGGAGAGGGGGAGGGGAAGCGCGGCGGCAGAGCTGAGGAAGGAACTAGGCCCATCCCCGGTGGACAAGCAGGCCTCCAGTAGCTACACGGTAGGGGATGCCCGAACAGGGCAGAAGGCTGAGCATCTTAACTCGGTTCTAGAAGAGAGAGCTTGGGATTACCTCGGAAAGGGCGAAGTTCCTCGCCGGGAAGGGAGGGAGCGGATGGGGGTGGGGGGGCCGGAAAATGGATCCCAGGCCCAGGCGGGGCTGTAGCCGGGCCTGAGACGAGCAACGACAGCGTCTCCGAAGAAAGGTTCCATGGAAGGCCCCGCGGGGTCCCAGCGGTCCTTTGGGAGCAGAAGAGTCTGAGGAGAGCTTACCTTGAAAGCTCCTGTTGAATTTCCCGGAATTTACTGACCACGAAAGACCTAAAAATCTGCTCGATGTTGGTCGCCATGGCGTCCGCTCCGTTCTCTCAACTCCTCCTCACCAGTCCTCCAGGCTCCCAGCATGCCTCGGGAGGAGGCGCAGCGGCCAATTCCGTCTCTCGCCGTCCTGATTGGTTCCTGCGGGAGAGCCAGACCGGTACGCTCCGCCTCCGAACCTATCAGCGAGCACGGCCCCGCTCTCCTCCGCTGTTTCTGAGCGTTTGGGGTAGAGCTGCTGACGTTTGCGCCGCGCACGACTGTGTCCGCCATGTTAGTGACTGACGCAGGCGCCATTACAGGAAAAGTCTCTCTTGAGGTGGCTGTGTCAGCTTCAGTTGTCAGTTTTCAACAGCGTTCGGGGGTGGGGGGCCCGTTTTAGAGGCTTATTTTAGCCACTAACTACCCGAGATTAAATTCCGTGAGGAAAGGGAGCGGGGAGGGCAACAGGGTGCTCCAACATGTCTCCGCGTTTCGGCAGGGGAGATCCATCCGGGAAAGCACAGTATCAGCGCCTGCCCACCGTACGAAGAATAACTTTTTCATCCCCCCGCATCTCCCTCCCATGGCATCCTATAATCAGCCTTTTTTTTTTTTTTTCCATTTTAGCATTGGGTCAGAGGTCACGAGCCAGCTGAGCTCAACCCCTGGTGCATTCTAATCTCGTCAGGAGCCAGGCGCATCACGAGACTTTTGCACAGTAGCCGGTCAGTTCTGATTCCTAAGCAACACACAAGTAGCTGAACATGGGTTTAGCATTTTGGCGCTCCCCACCCTCAGAGCTCAGGAGGTTTTAGGGAGGGGAGAGTAGATTTTACGTGGCACCTGGTACCACAGAATTAAACACTGGAAACCAGTAGGGTTTAAGAGATTAGCTCCGGAGGGGAGGTTCAGGCCGCGCCCGAGAGCGGGAGGGCATCGTTCTTGATTACTTCGGGGTGGGGACCACGGGCCGCGCCAGCGAATAGGGAGGCGAAGCCAGTCGAGGGCGGGGTGGGAGGGCCGTGCGCGCCGGATTCCGCGCGCCCAACTTCCGGCGTGCGTGGAGTACATTAAGATCCAGAGCGCTCGGCGAAGGTCTACGCGCGGACCCCCAGGTCACCCAGTATAGCCGGGTGAGTTTCCTCCGCCTCTCAGTAAAGTTGCTTTACGGTTTGGCTTGGCGGATTTACTCTCAGGCGTGAGATGAAACTGTCTGAACCGGTTTGGCTGCAGGAATTTTCATCTTATTTCCACATGCCATGGGTGAAGGTTGGCCATGTGCTTTTTCAGTTTTAACTGAGGTTTACAATGGCTCTGTCATTTTCTCTGCTTTAGGTGTAAGGGCCCTTTTTGTACCTTTATGCCTTTTTTAATGTCATGCACCAGAATTGCATATTTTCTTGTTAATTCCGTCCTTTGTCTCTAGCAGGTTACTTAATCCCATTTTGTAGTTGGTTTCTATGTTGTGTTATTCACCAAGTCTTTTGAAATGGCTTTTCTTGGCTCTCTAATTCTCTGTTATGTTATCCATTTAGACGACTGAGGCCCAAGAAGGTTAAGTCCCTCCAGGTTTCCCAGCTAGTAAGTCTTAACCCTATCCCAGGTCCTCTGACTGAAGGGCTCCTAGCCACTCCTGGATGTACATTCCCTCAGTCTGAGTCCTAAAACTATTTCAGAGACCTACTGCGATAATCCCTTCACTGCCCCTGTAATTCACACTAATGTCTTCTCTAGATTTAAAGTATATTTATTTCAAATATTTCAGTATACATGGCAAGTCTGTTTTCCATTGACCATTTTCCTTTCTGAGATAACTTAGTAAATTTTTATCTTCTTCATATTTTCAATTGTATCGGAAGCAAAATTGCTTCTGTTGGAATCTCACCCTCTGATCTATGTGACCTGCAGCAAGTTACTTAACCTAACTGAACCTCAGGTATGTTTATCAGCAAAGTGGGCATAGTAATCCTATCTACCTCATAGAATTTTAAAATTAAAAGTATTTAGAGTAGCATCTGGCAAGAAGTGCTCAAGAGTTTTATAGTATCAACTTGGATTTTTCTTTAAATATGTATTCCTAGTATTTCATAAGTAACTGATTTCAGTTTTTCCTGTTAGCAATTTGCAGTCTACGTAATTAGATGTCTTCTGAAAATTAGGAAATGAATATGACAGATATGACAGATTATTCACTCTTTTGGCTTTCTAGAATTTCTATCCCTGAAGCATCAGTTTAGACAGAAGTAATCAAATGTAGCATGTTAGCATTCTTTTACTACTGAGTGTATGCAGTTGTACTAATTACTTATAAATAAATGCCATTTCAATTCTTACTATGCCTCATAAGGCACATTCTTAATTCCACCTTGTGAGATAGATGCATAGACATTGAATTGCAGACAGTAAGAGCTTAACCAAGGTCACATGCTCACTTGAGCGGAGAGAGAGTTACCCATCCTGCTCAGGATCAGATGCCAGAACTGAGTGAGATGTGTTTACATTTGATTTTTGCCTTCTCCACCAGTTTCCTCTGGGAGGAGGGGCTGCTGCATCCCATGGGCTTAGCTGCCCTTTGGTACATGGGATCTTCATTCCCCAACCAGGAATGGAACGCACATCCCCTGCATTGGAAGGCAGATTCTTAACCACTGGACCACCAGGGAAGTCCCTTTGCCAGCATATTGCATTTTTAAAGAAAGATTTATTTACTTATTTGTATTTTTGGCTGCACTGGATCTTTTTTGCTTTGCTTTTGCTTTCTCTAGTTGCAGAGAGCATGGTCTACTCTTTGCTATAGTGCATGGGCCTTTCATCGTGGTGGCTTCTCTAGTTTTAGAACTGGGGCTCTAGGGCGAGGGGGCCCAGAAGTGCTCCCAGGCTCTAGAACGCTAGTTCAGTAGTTGTGACACACATGCAAGTAATGTTTCAAGGCATGTGGGATCTTCCCATACCAGGGATCGAACCTGTGTCCCCTGCGTTGGCAGGTAGGTTCTTAACCGCTACACCACCAGGGAAGCCGTGCACCAACTTCTTAAATGGGGATCAGCAGACTATAGCTCTTGGTGCCAATCCTTCCTACTACCTGTTTTTGTACAGCTCACTAAATAAGAATAGTTTTTATGTTGTTAAATGGTTAGGGAGAAAAAAGGAAAAGTGATGTTTCTGTGACAGTTATGCAAAATTCAAATTGCTATGTCTATAAATAAAGTTTTATTGAAACATAGCCACACTTAATTCTTTATAAACCTCTTACAGCTTCTTGTTGCTTAGAGCAGAAATAGGCAAACTATGACCTACAGCCCATGCCTGTTTTGTGTAAGTTTTTGCTGAGCATAGCCAGGCCACATTTGTCTCTTGTCCAAGACTGCTCTTTGTGCTACAATGGCAGAGTTCAGTAATTGCAACAGAGACTATATGGCCATCAGAATTTATTTACTTATTTGGCTGCATCGGGTCTTCTTTGTGGCACACAGGCTTCTCTCTAGCTGTGGCGCTCAAGCTGCAGCACAGTAGTATATTGTGCACACTTAGGTCCCTGGCCAGGGATAAAACCCATGTCGCCTGCGTTGGAAGATGGATTCTTAACCACTGGGACAACATTAAGACTCATTTTTAATTGGGGTTTGATGATTATTAAATCGTCTAAAAGTAAAGCCCTAGAAAGGGTGATTGTTCGTAGTTTTTGTTGTTTTTTTTTTTTTTTTAATCGAGCTCTCTAGGCCATTCATGGGGTCGCAAAGAGTCGGACACGACTGCCTTATTTCTAAAGTACCACGCTAATCCTTAAGAGTACAGTCATATTTCTTAAATTATGAATCCCAGTTTAAAACGGTCAACTGTGGTTTTCTTTCTGCAGCTTTCACCTTCCTGCTGAATTCCTGCTTTGCAGATAGTGCAATGGCAGCCCGAGTACTTGTCATTGGCAGTGGAGGACGGGAACACACGCTGGCCTGGAAACTTGCACAGTCTACTCATGTCAAACAAGTGTTGGTTACCCCAGGAAATGCAGGCACTGCCTGCTCTGAGAAGATTTCAAATACTGGTAATCACTTTTTTTAAGTAAAAGTGAACAGTTGTAAATGATAAACTGTCAACCACATCTGTTCTTTGTAATAATCGCTGTTCAGATTTGAATGCTTTGCTTAACCCAAAAATGTGTGTGGTAATTTGAATAGTTGCCATATGTTATAAATTTAAGGTATCCTGTTGTTCAGAGTATAGTACTTCCTTACCTTAAATTAGTTTAAACCTTTACTAATAAGAAAGTCAAAATGAAGTACCTAATACAGATTCAAGGTGTTTGGGTATATATTTTGGGGAATGAAAAATTGAGCAGTGCTATTAAATGTAAGTTGTGCTAATTCTTATTCCATAATAGATCTCAGCCTTTATCTCTTCCACCGGTAAATATAAGAAGGTGGTCAGTTCTTAATTAAGTCGCTCAGTCTTGTCCGACTCTTTGCGACCTCGTGGATTGTAGCCCACCAGGCTCCTCTGTCCGTGGGATTCTCCAGGCAAGAATACTGGAGTGGGTTGCCATTTCCTTCTCCAGGGGATCTTCCCCACCCAGGGATCAAACCCAGGTCTCCCACATTGCAGGCAGATGCTTTAACCTCTAAGCCACCAGGGAAGCTTGATCAGTACTTTTGCTGCATTAAACTCTCCAATAACTTCTCATAGTAGTTAGCATAAAACTCAAACTCCTTACTGTTGCTTATAAAACCTGTTGTGATCTGGCCTCTCTGCCTTTCCAGCCTGATCTTTTGTATTCTTTTTCTTTTCATGGTGCTCTATCCATGTAGTCCTGGCAGTTTCCCAAACAGAGCTCCCTTGCACTTTGTTCTCACCCCCAGCATGACTGGCTCATCATTCAGGTCTCAACTTACGTTACCTCCTCAAAGAGGACTTTCCTAAAGTAAACTGTTACCTGTGTCTTTTACTTTGCTCTTGTCTGTCTCTTATCTTCACTTCCCTCCTAGAACAGAAGCGCTAAAATGTAAACTGCATGAGGGCAAGGAACTCGCCTGTCTGGTTCTGCGCTGTGTGTACTGTGCCTAGTACCCTGCATAGCATATAGTATCTACAGGGAGAGCATAGGTCCAGCGAGCCGCAAACTGGGAGAAGATGATTGTGTACACGGGACCACAGATAAGAGATAAATGAGAAAGTATCTGCTTCCCTGGGATCTTAGCTCTGGGAGTGAGGGGTTGTGTTTTGTTTTTCTTTTTTTTAAGTATTGGCACATTTTATCCAGCTGTAATTGCTGTTACACGGACCAGCCCATGAAAATCTCCCAAGATTGTTATGAGACTTCCATCACTTTTATCAACAGGTTAGGTGTGTCATCTTCCTTTGCTGTGCTGAGGTAGTTGGCTCTGCTTGGCCCAATTGTGTTTGCACCTACTAACCCAGAGTTCATGGTACTCCATCCTTACCCATTCAGGCAGTTTCTGTACACTGAGAACTCTACCTTTTCTGCACTTACTCCCTCTACATCACAAACACCACATATGTGCAGAGTAATTCGAAACTTCAGCCAGATTAGGAATGGTGGCCCAGATACAATGAAGTGGAAGAGTGCCTATAAAACAGACTCATGCTCAGTATATGGTTGATCCCACTACTACTTAGAACTTCGTTGAGAAAGAAGATTTACCTTGTTGGTAGGTTGAGAAAGTGAGGAAGGTCATAAAATCACCATTCTATTCTTAGCTTAAACATCTTTGCACAAAGAGCCCCTGCCTGGCTTAGTCAGGAATAGCCTCCCAATTTACTTCACATCAGATTTGCCTAACTTTATTAGTTTGCTTGGATAGTCATAACCCAGTATTCTCATAGTGAAATATAAGCATCCTAAGTGTAGGGACCTTGTTTGTGTATATGTCTTAACTCAGTGACTAGGACGGTTATCTAGCTCATAGTAATTTTTAGTAAATCTTGAATGAAAGACATTTAAAAGGCCAGTTGGTAAGTATTTTCTCTGATACACTGTTTTGTTTATAATCAACACTAGTGACAGGAATGCTACAGTCAGGAGAGTACAGCTCTTGGGAAACTTACTCAGTTCTCTGTCACTGTAGTAATAACAGAGAACTCAGCTTTCTCGGTTAGCCTGATGTACTCTGCTCTGAATTTCTCATGGTGAAACTCTCCTGCACCACTAAAAGAAAATCAACAATTGATAGGCATACCAGAGTATAGTACTTAGACTTCAGGAAGACACTTACTTATTATACCTTAAACAAAGTATGTTTAAACAAGATAGGTTTGTTTCTTTTCTCTTTTCACAGACATCTCAATCAGTGATCATACTGCCCTTGTGCAGTTCTGCAAAGATGAGAAAATTGAATTTGTAGTTGTTGGACCAGAGGCACCTCTAGCTGCTGGTAAAGTTCATTTCTGTTTATTGTTACGATTTATACTGTGCCAATAGGAGCTTGGAGATCATCTAATCTCATACATTTTACAGATGAGCTTTCCTAATAACAACATTACCTTGGAAAAAGTTTTCACTCTCTTGAAATTTATAAATTCTAGGATTTTTTTTCTCCCAAGCATTACTATTGTGGATAATACAAATAATAATATGAGTAAATTTGAATGAGAGATCAAATTTGCAGGCATGAGAAATATTTTTTTATTCTGCTCTATCCATATATTTGAATATCACATAAGGTTTTGTTGTACTTGAATCATGGGCAAGTAGCATTTTGTGGTATCCTGTAGAAAACATGAAAAATGTTCATGCTTCCTACTCCCTCCCATCTGCCTTATCTCAGTGTGGATTTAGTCTACTCTGAATTCTTTAGAATGAAAAGGCCCTGCACAGACCTGACTAAGGCTGCTTATCTCCATCACTAGGAATTGTTGGGAACCTGAGCTCTGAGGGAGTTCGGTGCTTTGGCCCCACAGCAGAAGCAGCTCAGTTAGAGTCCAGCAAGAGATTTGCCAAAGAGTTTATGGACCGACATGGAATCTCAACAGCAAGATGGAGAGCGTTCACTAAACCTGAAAAAGCCTGTGACTTCATTATGAGGTAGATAGAAGACAGCCTGTGAAGGGCAGTTGTCTTGTTATCTTGTTATGATATTGGAATGTAAGAGTCATTGTTATGAGTTTATAGTAAGGTAATTCTAGGGGAAAACTCATAGAATATAGATTGCCTTTTTCCAACATCAAAATAAAATGACATTCACTCTTGTGGCCTTGCAGAAGGATAAGCTTTTTAACAATTCTGCTGAATAGTTTATAGAGGGAAAGGATACATTTGGTTCTGTAGTCATGCCCTGTTAGCCAAATTGACATAGTGGCATCTTACAACATTGGAGAAGGCAGTGGCAACCCACTCCAGTACTCTTGCCTGAAAACTCCCATGTAGGCTGCAGTCCATGGGGTCACTAGGAGTCGGACACGACTGAGTGACTTCGCTTTCAATTTTCACTTTCATGCATTGGAGAAGGAAATGGCAACCCACTCCAGTGTTCTTGCCTGGAGAATCCCAGGGATGAGGGAGACTGGTGGGCTGCCATCTGTGGGGTCGCACAGAGTCAGACACGACTGAAGCGACTTAGCACCAGCAGCATCTTACAACATAAAGGGTATGGATTTTTTTTTCATAAATAATTAGCTAGAGAGAAGAATCGTCACTTGGCCTTCTGCAATACTGTTCAATCCTAAATCTTGAAATTAAACATCCTGTTCTTTATTCTGTGGAAAACATTGATCAATGAATGAATGTTGGAAAATACATGCCTTTGCCTTTTTTTTGTTGTTGACACATCTAAGCTACTTAGTATGTTTTCGTGTTCAGTTGCTCAGTCATGTCCAATTCTTTCTGCCCCATGAACTGCAGCACGCCAGGCCTCCCTGTCCATCATCAACTCCCAGAGTTTACTCAAACTCATGTTCGTTGAGTTGGTGCTGCCATCCAACCATCTCATCTTCATGTTGACCCCTTCTCCCGCCTTCATTTTCCCAGCATCAGGATCTTTTCAAATGAGTCAGTTCTTTGCATCAGGTAGCCAAAGTATTGGAGTTTCAGCTTCAACATCAGTTCTTCCAGTGAATATTCAGGACTCATTTCCCTTAGGATGGACTGGTTGGATTTCCTTGCAGTCCAAGGGACTCTCAAGAGTCTTCTCCAACACCACGGTTCAAAAGCATCAATTCTTCGGGGCTCAGCTTTCTTTGCAGTCCAACTCTCACATCCATGACCACTGGAAAAACCATAGCTTTGACTAGATGGACCTTTGTTGGCAAAGTAATGTCTCTGTTTTTTAATATGCTGTCTAGGTTGATCAAAACTTTTCTTCCAAGGAGCCAGTGTCTTTTAATTTCATGGCTGCAGTCACCATCTGCAGTGATTTTAGAGCCCAAGAAAATAAAGTCTATCCCTGTTTCCAATGTTTACCATCTATTTGCTATGAAGTGATGGGACCAAATGCCATGATCTTATTTTTCTGAATGCTGAGTTTTAAGCCAACTTTTTCACTTTCCTCTTTCACTTTCATCAAGAGGCGCTTTAGTTCTTCTTCGCTTTCTACCATAAGGGTGGTATCATCTCCTTATCTGAGGTTATTGATATTTCTTCCAGCAATCTTGATTCCACCTTGTGCTTCATCCAGACCAGTGTTTCTCATGATGTACTCTGCATATAAGTTAAATAAGCAGGGTGACAATATACAGCCTTGACGTACTCTTCCTGATTTTTTGTTCCATATACAGTTCTAATTGTTGCTTCGTGATCTGCACAGAAGTTTCTCGAGAGGCAGGTCAGGTGGTCTGGTATTCCCATCACTTTCAGAGTTTTCCACAGTTTGTTGTAATTTACACAGTCAAAGGCTTTGGCATAGTCAATAAAGCAGACATTTTTCTGGAACTCTCTTTTTCAGTGATCCAGCAAATGTTGGCAATTTGATCTCTAGTTCCTCTGCCTTTTCTAAATCCAGCTTGAACATCTAGAAGTTCACAGTTCACCTACTGTTGAAGCCTGGCTTGGAGAATTTTGAGCATTACCTTGCTAGCATGTGAGATGAGTGCAATTGTGTGGTAGTTTGAGCACTCTTTGGCATTGCCTGTCTTTGGGATTTGGATGGAAACTGACCTTTTCCAGTTCTGTGGCCACTGCGGAATTTTCCAAATTTGCTAGCATATTGAGTGTAGCGCTATCACAGCATCATCTTTCAAGATTTGGAATAGCTCAACTGGAATTTCATCACCTCTACTAGTTTTGTTTATAATGATGCTTTCTAAGACCGACATGACTTTGCATTCCAGGATGTCTGGCTCTAGGTGAGTGATCACACCATCATGATTATCTGGGTCGTGAAGATCTTTTTTGTATAGTTCTTTTGCGTATTCTTGCCACCTCTTCTTACTGTCTTCTGCTTCTGTTAGGTCCATACCATTTCTGTCCTTTATTGTACCCATCTTTACATGAAATGCTCCCTCGGTATCTCTTAATTTTCTTGAAGAGATCTCTAGTCTTTCCCATTCTATTGTTTTCCTCTATTTCTTTGCATTGATCAGTAAGGAAGGCTTATGTCTCCTTGCTGTTCTTTGGAACTCTGCATTCAAATGGGTATATCTTTCCTTTTCTCCTTTGCCTTTAGCTTCTCTTTTCAGGCCTCCTCAGACAACCATTTTGCCTTTTTGCATTTCTTTTTCTTGGGGATGGTCTTGATCCTTGCCTCCTGTACAATGTCATGAACCTCCGATCCATAGTTTTCATTTTGCTGTTGCTGCTGCTGCTGAGTCGCTTCAGTCGTGTCCGACTCTGTGCAACCCCATAGATGGAAGCCCACCAGGCTCCCCCGTCCCTGGGATTCTCCAGGCAAGAACACTGGAGTGGGTTGCCATTTCCTTCTCCAATGCATGAAAGTGAAAAGTGAAAGGGAAGTCGCTCAGTCGTGTCTGACTCTTAGCGACCCCATGGACTGCAGCCTACCAGGCTCCTCCATCCATGGGATTTTCCAGGCAAGAGTACTGGAATGGGGTGCCATTGCCTTCTCCAAGTTTTCATTTTTAGTTATTCTTACTTATTCTTTATTCTACATTGAAGTTTATTGTTTTCTATTAGCCAGATTTCTTGGACATAACAATTTAGTTACTTTGGGTAAGTCTCCTGGATCTCCAGGTCTACTCAACTGAAAAAACTACCAACAACAGTTTTTTATGTGTACTTGGAGAAATTATGTGTCTGCTTATATTGGTCCATGATTCACTATTGTATCTTAAAGATCATTCCTTATCCATGCTATACTGCTGCTATTTCTTATCCCAAAGATTTGTTGATACGCTGTCAGGGTAGGTGAGAAAAGCAAAATTGTATGTACCATATGATCACAGGCAACTACAGAGGAATACAGAAGAAAAGAATCCTGGCAGGAAATACATCAAAATTGTGGTAGCTTTTTTTTTTTTTCTTTCTGCTTTTTAGTTGTAGCTATAGCATATCATCACAAAATCTGCAAGTGTTTTAAATTTTTGAATTATAAGGATTTACTGAATACTGAAACTTCTTCTGTCTTCACAGTGCAGACTTCCCCGCTTTGGTTGTGAAGGCCAGTGGTCTTGCAGCTGGGAAAGGGGTAGTTATTGCCAAGAGCAAAGAGGAGGCATGTGAAGCTGTCAGAGAGATTATGCAGGTAAGTTGATCCTTTTGAAAAATGTTCATAATTTTCTAGTCACACTGGATAACTACTCCCAATTTTGCAAATACTTAAAAATTCTTATCTTCAAGATGAGGAAAATGCATAGTAGTTACTGTTTATAATACCATGTATTATAACCCATCTCTGTAAAAACAAGTATCTGTTTTTGGTGTCTCAAGTCTAAGAAAAGTGAAACAATGTTAATATATATTGCTCTTTATTTTAATGTATTTTGCTTTTTTTTTTTTTTTTAAGAAAAAAAATATTATTTTTGGCTGCACTGGGTTTTCACGGCCACACACAGGCTTTGACGGCAGACAGGCTGACAGGTGGCCACTCCTCGCCATGGGGCCCCGGCCTCTCGCTGCGGTGGCCTCTCCTGCTGCAGAGCACAGACTCCAGGCGCGTGGGCCTCAGCAGGTGCAGCACACAGGCTCAGTAGTTACGCACGTGGGGCTTAGCTACTCTGCATCACGCAGAACTCTCCCAGACTAGGTATTGAACCCTGGACCCCCACACTGGCAAGCGGATTCCCAATCACTGGACCACCAGCGAAGCCCCTAATGCTTTCCTTTTATGATCCATCTTGGTTGTTTTGGGTTTCTGCATCTTTTGGATATCTGCTTTCACAGACACTACGGTAAAATTACTATAACCAAACATAATTGTAATCAGAAATAAGAGTGAAGTAGTGATGATGAAAACATCTGTTTTTCTGTTGCCTTATTGAACCCGGAAAGGAGGCTACCCAGGAGGGTTCTAATGATGTATTCATTTCTTCTGTACCAGTGCTAACTCTACATCGTTGCCACTTTTAAAAATAGACATTCATATGTTCCTATGCGGCTTTCAGAAAGGGAAAGAGAAATTATAAACTAGTGCATTGGTTCATTATACAAATGGTGCAAAATGACAGCAGCCGATTAAATAAGTAATGAAAGCTTATAATTTATCTTTGTTTTTTATCTCCAACAAGGGTAAAGCTTTCGGAGAAGCAGGAGAAACAGTTGTCATTGAAGAACTTCTTGAAGGAGAAGAGGTGTCTGTACGTATATCCATCTTTTTGAACTTGTATAGAGTATACACTGTGTTATCTGATCTGTGATCCCCAAAAAAGACTTGATTTTATCACCCCTAGTGTATCAGTAGGGGAACTGGACTTATATCACACATTATTTAAAGAGGGGGAAGGTTGAACTATTTTACTTTTGGGAGTAGCTTGACCTGCCCCTTGACCAAGCTAGCTCAAAAATTACAGATCCTTGAGAATTGAATATACAAAATCTTTTGATACTTGATCTAGGAAAGTTATTTATGTTTTAAATCATTTTACTTAAACTCTCTAATGGAGTTAAGGTATGTATAGTTCTGCTTATGAAATTTTTTTTTTTTAACTTTTTGGCATTGAAGTTTAAGTGGACTGTTTGTTTTTTCTGCAGTGTCTGTGCTTCACTGATGGACGGACTGTGGCGCCCATGCCCCCAGCACAGGACCATAAGCGATTGCTGGAGGGCGATCAGGGCCCCAACACGGGGGGAATGGGAGCCTACTGTCCAGCCCCTCAGGTAGTCATCATTTGGTCTTTGCAAAGAACTCTTAGGCACTTTTCCTTTTTCCGGTTTGTTTTTGTTTTTTTCCTGTAAATGACATTACTAATCAGCAAATTGGTTTTCCTGATAAATGAAAAATATCTTTTATGGCCTCACTCTAAAACTAACCTTTTCTAAAAGCCTTTATGAAACTAACTTTGTGGATTAAACAGATCCTTCCAGCCCCTCCTTTCTATACCGTTTTTATCCCTTGAGCCAATTATAATCTGGAATTAATTATGCATCTTTGGATATCCAGGGGCCAACAATAAGTGCTTAGTAAGAGTGGTGTGGTGCATCAAAAAGCAAATCAAACTATCATTTGTTCTTCTGTTTCTACTATAATGGATAAAGTATGTTTCCACACAATTCCTAGACAGTTTTAGGAAAAATCTGCATTGACTATATTATAAATAGCACTTAGAAACTCACATTTCCTTTCACTGATGATAGTTAAAATTGTTGGTGCTAATAACCGGAGAAGGCAATGGCACCCCACTCCAGTACTCTTGCCTAGAAAATCCCATGGGTGGAGGAGCCTGGTGGGCTGCAGTCCATGGGGTCGCTAAGAGTCGGACACGACTGAGTGACCTCACTTTGACTTTTCACTTTCATGCATTGGGGAAGGAAATGGCAACCCACTCCAGTGTTCTTGCCTGGAGAATCCCAGGGACGGCGGAGCCTGGTGGGCTGCCGTCTGTGGAGTCGCACAGAGTCGGACACGACTGAAGTGACTTAGCAGTAGTGCTAATAACATGGTGCCTTTTTGATATTTTTCTTTAACTAAAAGATTGAAAAACAAACATGGTTTACTTTAGAATTTCTATGTATTAAAACTACCATTGGGTGAAAGTGATTTTAATATAAGAACTAACTCCAACTCTGATTTCTGTAATTAATTTTATAACCCTTTAGATTTTCAGCTTACAGGCTTACAAGGTATGCACACTATATTGGACGTATACAAAGGAGCCTCAATGTGGGAGAGGACTTTTTTAGTTTAGTACCAATTACATTTAAATATTTCTCTGTATTCCCCAGGTTTCTAAGGATTTGTTGCTAAAAATTAAAAATACCATTCTTCAGAGGACAGTGGATGGCATGCAGGAGGAGGGTATGCCATACACAGGTAAGCACATGGATGTCATTGTGGACATAATTCATGGACGAAGTTTACAGCATTTTCTCTTTTTTTTAAACCATCTTTTTATTGACCATTTTGTAACATTGGTTATGGTCATTCCAGAACCTTGAGTCTGTATTCTAAATTTCATAGTCACAATACAGTGTCTGCATTAAAGTTTCTTTTTCTTTTTTAACGAAGGTGTCCTCTATGCTGGTATAATGCTGACCAAGAACGGCCCCAAAGTTCTGGAATTTAATTGCCGTTTCGGTGATCCAGAGTGCCAAGTGAGTAAGAAAGATGAGTGCTATTTTAATCTTAGGATTTTTCAGCTTTGAAATAATTTCCTTTGAGAAATATAGTGCAAATTCTGGTATTTCAGTGAATAAAATGTCCCAGGAGAATTGAAATTTCTCTCAGTTGTCAGATTGATTGTGTTTTTTCCAGGTGATCCTCCCACTTCTTAAAAGTGATCTTTATGAAGTGGTTCAGTCTACCTTAGATGGCTTGCTCTGCACATCTCTGCCTGTTTGGCTGGACAACTGTGCTGCCGTAACTGTGGTCATGGCAAGTAAAGGTTATCCAGGAGACTACACCAAAGGTGTAGAGATAACAGGTGAACATCAGAGAATGCAAGGTTGGGAGACAATGTGAACAGTACCACAGTAGGCCTTTCTCCCATGGAAAGCTCCCTGTAAGGGTGTGAGGCCATCAGTAACTTTTCAGGGGTTCTTAACATAACTCTGTTGCTTGTTGCTTGGATATGGGTGTCCAGATAGCTAAAACTGCTGTATTTAGGAACTGCTATCCATTTCCCTTTCTGCACAATGAAGACTTAAGTGGGCCTAGCCAAGTTTACGGAGAATCACCCAGGCCCACCTTTCTCGTCCATCCTCTGAGAGCCAGTAAGATAATAGGAATATATAAGTCAGAGGAACATAAGTATAAACTACATAGGTTCAGTTCAGTTCAGTCACTCAGTGTTGTCCAACTCTTTGCGACCCTTTAACCGCAGCACGCCAGACCTCCCTGTCCATCACCAACTCGCAGAGTTTACCCAAATTCATGTCCATTGAGTCAGTGATGCCATCCAACCATCTCATCCTCTGTCATCCCCTTCTCCTCCTGCCTTCAATCTTTTCCAGCATCAGGGTCTTTTCCAATGAGTCAGCTCTTTGCATGAGGTGGCCAAAGTATTGGAGTTTCAGCTTCAGCATCAGTCTTTCCAATGAACATTCAGGACTGATTTCCATTAGGATGGACTGGTTGGATTTCCTTGCAGTCCGAGGGACTCTCAATAGTCTTCTCCAACACCATAGTTCAAAAACATCAATTGTTCAGTGCTCAGCTTTCTTTATAGTTCAACTCTCACATCCATACGTGACTACTAGAAAAACCATAGCCTTGACTAGATGGACCTTTGTTGGCAAATTGTCTCTGCTTTTTAATATGCTGTATCAAGGATGTTGTAAATTTGAAATGTAGATTTCATGGTGTGATCTCTGATCACAGATTAACCCCTCCTCCAGTTTGCAGTATACCCCATAGTCACTTTGATGGCAGAATTAAAGCAGTTTCAGAACTATAGCCTTCTCTTCTGTTTCTCTTTATAGGAGGTGAGGCATCTATCAATAGTTAAATGATTGTAACCAATTTATATATAACTCAGTGTTTTACAATGGTAAATAAGTTCCAGACATCCTATTTACTGTCTTACCCAGACAGGAAGTCCATTGCTCTGTAAATACCACACATGGTAACTGGGCAGTTAGGAATTGATTGCCTTTTAAAACAAAGAAAGGGAAGGGATAGAATCAAGATCTTTGTATCAGTGAAATCTCCTTAAAGTTTTAGTGACAAGTGTAATAGTTTCTGATGTCCCAATATTGGATGTTACTGATACCACCAGGTCAGGAAGCAATGGTTACAACTGGACATGGAACAACAGACTGGTTCCAACTAGGAAAAGGAGTACGTCAAGGCTGTATGTTGTCTCCCTGCTTATTTAACTTCTGTGCAGAGTACATCATGAGAAACGCTGGGCTGGAAGAAGCACAAGCTGGAATCCAGATTGCCGGGAGAAATATCAATAACCTCAGATATGCAGATGACACCACCCTTATGGCAGAAAGTGAAGAGGAACTAAAGAGCCTCTTGATGAAACTGAAAAAGGAGAGTGAAAAAGTTGACTTAAAACTCAGCATTCAGAAAACTAAGATCGTGGCATCTGGTTCCATCACTTCATGGCAAATAGATGGGGAAACAGTGGAAACAGTGTCAGACTTTAGTTTTGGGGGCTCCAAAATCACTGCAGATGGTGATTGCAGCCATGAAATTAAAAGATGCGTACTCCTTAGAAGAAAAGTTATGACCAACCTAGATAGCATATTAAAAAGCAAAGACATTACTTTGCCAATAAAGGTCCGTCTAGTCAAGGCTTACAGATGTGACAATTGGACGGTGAAGAAAGCTGAACGCTGAAGAATTGATGCTTTTGAACTGTGGTGTTGGAGAAGACTTTTGAGAGTTCCTTGGACTGCAAGGAGACCCAACCAGTCCATCCTAAAGGAGATCAGTCCTGGGTATTTATTGGAAGGACTGATGCTAAAGCTGAAACTCCAGTACTTTGGAGTTGTGCAAAGAGTTGACTCATTGGAAAAGACCCTAATACTCGGAAGGATTGGGGGCAGGAGGAGAAGGGGACAGCAGAGGATGAGATGGCTGGATGGCATCACCAACTCAATGGACATGGGTTTGGGTAAACTCCGGGAGTTGGTGATAGACAGGGAGGCCTGGCATGCTGTGGTTCATGGGGTGACAGAGTGGGACACGACTGAGCGACTGAACTGAATTGATACCACCAGATATTTGGCTGTCTATGACTAAATGCCCCTATCTTACAGAAACACCAAGAGAAGACACAATATTATAAACCACTGTACTTCAATTTAAAAAAAAAATTTAACATTACCAAATACAGTGCTAAAATAGAAAAGGAAAAGGACAAACTAAGGATATAAAAAAAATTTTTAATTAAGAGGTTATCTTTGTATGAATTGTCCACTGCATAATTTAGAAAATATAGTTTAATAATATTTTAAAAGGAAAAGCAGCCTTATCTAGTTGGCTGTGGTAAAACAAAAAAATTCTTTTCAGTAAAAAGTGATCAGGATTTATTCATTGATGTTTAAGTTTTTTACTTTTCAAGAGAAAATAACTGCACTTCTAGTACCAAACTTTTCAGAGCTTGCCTTTTTTCCCCCCTTCATTGAAATAATCATTCTTACATGAGATCTATGATAATACAAAGCTTTAGTGTATACATTTGTCACCCTAGAGCAGAACAGGCTTTTCTTAGGAGGAAGGGTCAATTTATTGTTACATCACATAATTCCTTTCTGTTAGGATTCTTGTGAAGATTCATTTAAGTGAAATAAACATTATATTTTTAAAAAACCCTCTTGAAATGAATAAGCCACAGTGTATAATATTATTATTGTAATTGATGTATCAAATATGCTCTCTCTTACAGGGTTTCCTGAGGCTCGGGCTTTAGGACTGGAGGTGTTCCAAGCAGGCACTGCCCTAAAAGATGGCAAGGTGGTGACTAACGGGGGTAGGGTCCTCACTGTCACGGCCATCAGGGAAAATCTCATCTCAGCCCTTGAAGAAGCCAGGAAAGGACTTGCCGCTATAAAGTTTGAGGGAGCTGTTTATAGGAAAGACATCGGCTTTCGAGCCATAGCTTTCCTCCAGCAGACCAGGTAAACTTGTGACCCAGGTGATCACAGCACAGCTTTAGAACTGGCAGAGATGGTGATGTAGAAAACTCCACCAAACCTGAACTTAGGCATTCTGTATTTTGAACTGTGAAACTGGTCCAGTTTTTATTTGTATTTAGTTTGAATCAAAAGTATTAGTTATATTCAAATGAAATGGAAAAAACTTCATGGTAGCTCATATTTGAAATGTGCTGTTAAAAGATTTTTTTCACATTCTATATTTTAGATGTATGCAATAAGCTGTCAATTATTCATCAAGAAAAATAGGGGAAGGGATTTTTATTCCTTGAGTTATCATATATTTACATATTACTGTTAAATATATATCTATCCTGATTTTGTCAAAAGAATTTGAGATGTAAATACTGGTTATCTTAACTTTACAGCTTTGATTATACTATAAATTTTACCATTTCATTTGGTCACTGCATTTATATTACTGAAATGTATTTTATAACTTCACTTATTGTCATATACAGCTATTCCTTTGTAAAATATCAATGAACTATTAACTGCAGATGTGGGTGTCTTGATCTTATCACAGTATGTTCATTGAGTTCATGTATGAGAAATACTTGTTTTAGGACAAAATGAGAGGACTATGCTAAATTTTTATTTTTTTAACTTTTAAAATGAGTAGATTCTGGGCCTTCCCTGGTGGTCCAGTGGTTGAGACTTCACCTTCCAGTGCAGGAGGGTGTACAGGGTTGATCCCTGATCAGGAAGCTAAGACCCCACATGTCTTGTGGCCAAAAAACAAAACCATAAAACAGAAGCAGCACTGTAACAAATTCAATAATGACTTAAAAAATAGTCCACATTTAAAAAAGAAGTCAGATCCTGTTGAAGTTCCTAATCCATAGGACTTCACTTCCTCTCCTACTGTGGCTGTGGCCCTAGACTGCCACCTTGTTCGTAGTTAGCTGCCAAAAGTCTCAGATCTGTTTGTTGCCTGGCATCTTGTTTCTAATAAAACTGGAGGTATCTCTTCCTATATCCCTGAACCCCACTAGGCCAGTGTTGTTTTTATAAGGCTTGACCACCAAAGTCACAGTGCCTTTCAACATGAGTGGGCTTCCCTGATGGCTCAGTGGGTGAAAAAGCTGCCTGCAATGCAGGAGACATGGAAGACACTTTCAATCCCTGGGTCAGGAAGATCCTCTGGAGAAGAAAGTGGCAACCCACTCTAGTGTTTTTGCCTGGAGAATTCCATGGACAGAGGAGCCTGGTGGGCTACGGTCCATGGTGTTGCAATGAGTCAGACAGGACTGAGCAAATGAGCACTAAATGGAATGCTCCAGCTTGTTGGCACTGTTATAAAGATGGAAAATGATACATTGAATATTATTACCTGGTTTCGGTGGGGTTTTGGTATGGGGGGGGGTGGGGTTTTTTTTTGAGTTTTCAAAATCATTTCTTACAGTCTTATAAGAAAACTGATACAGTTCTCTGTTACTGCAGTAAGAGCTCAGTTTCATTATTAAGTGATTTCTTTCTACAGTTCTTATCATCCTAATTTTCACTTTTTGGACACAGTTTTGGTACTCTTTCCTTCCCATACCAAAATTGAACAGAGAAAGGTTGTGGCCAAATGTTAATATATTTACCTGCCTCTGACAGGTACTTCTGGAAGAAATAGTTAAGTTAGAGAAGTAGTTCCAAATAGTGATTATCAACTGAGGAGGTTGTTTAAACACATTTCAGTTCCTAGGACCTGCCCTAGAGCAGCCAAATATAAAATCTCTGGATGGGGCCAAGCACATTAGGGGATCTGAAAAATGCCTAGTGAATATCTTTTGCTTTAAATAATATTCTAAGGTTAAAATAATTTTTCCCTGGTGATGTCTTATTTTTTGAACTTTTTAGGGGCCTGACTTACAAGGAATCTGGGGTAGACATTGCAGCTGGTAATATGCTGGTCCAGAAAATTAAACCTTTAGCGAAGGCCACCTCCAGACCAGGTAAGTCAGATCCTGTCCTTTGCTAGTTCATCAACCATGACAAACATTGTGTATTGATTTGGGGCTTTGTAGTTAACTGAAGAACATGTTCCAGACTAATGCCAAGCTGCTGTAAGTCTTGTCTTCTTTAAGCCAGACTCAGTTATCTGCTTTCTTATCTATAATAGTAGGGAAAGCATTTCTTATCCATGATCTTAAACTCAAAAGGATATGTCTGCCCCTTCAATATCTGCTTTCTTGATCAATCCTTTGCTGTTGAAATGCAGGAAGAAATAAATTTTCTCTCCAACAGGCTGTGATGTTGATCTTGGAGGTTTTGCTGGTCTTTTTGATTTGAAAGCAGCTGGTTTCACTGATCCTCTTCTGGCCTGTGGAACAGATGGCGTTGGGACGAAACTGAAGGTAATCAGACACTTATGTGAGTAAAGGCCTTCTATGAAAAATATGAATTTACTATGTATCAAATATCTTTCTCCTCTTGACATATATGCACTAAAGAGAACCATACCAAATATTGTTTTGCTACAATGGCTACATGTTTCTAGTAATGCGGTGTCTTTGAGAGTATATCTGGGACAAAAGAGAATAACTTTGGACCAAGTAGCTTATCAAAATTTAGTGTTCTTTTGTCTTTAGGTGTTCACAGCACTAGCCAAAAGTCATTATTTGTTAGCCTTCTCTGATAATTGACAAAATACAGTTTGGAACTTACTCTCTAATGTGGATGTTTATACCCTTCGGTAGATTGCCCAGCAGTGCGGTAAACATGACACCATTGGTCAGGATTTGGTTGCGATGTGTGTAAATGACATTCTGGCACAAGGAGCAGAGCCTCTCTTTTTCCTTGATTACTTTTCCTGTGGAAAACTTGACCTCCATACGACTGAAGCTGTTATCGCTGGGATCGCCCAAGCTTGTAGAAAAGCTGGATGTGCTCTCCTCGGTATGTGCTTCCATTTTAATCACGCACCCTTGCTGCGTTTCAGCCCTGCGTATAAGCCTGATTGGTGGCCAGTATAGCCAGCAAGACAAACTGTGCCACACAATGAGGCAAACAAAATACAGACAGTACCAGCTAAGGAAAACTTAAACCTCGGTGTCCCCAAACCCTCCCCTCGAGGGTCAGACTCACACTTTACCATCACCCAAGGCTTGTCTTCCCCCCTGATCCTTGGCCTCTGTTTGACTCCCATGCCTCTCAGTGGCCTCCCAGACAGACAGAGTAGGAGCTTGTTTCCTCCTTACGGCCCTGCAGCAGAGGCAGGTCAGTTCCTGGCATTCTGACTCTTTAAGCCTTAATTTCCCACAGAAATTACACTAAGGATAAAATGTACCCAAGGTTTATAGAACTATTGCTGGAGTACATACGTGAGGGTTTTAACAAGATAAATTTGTAGGTTGACCAGAGAACAAACCTACCTTTTTTACATCCCCATTTCTGTGGACAAGCCTATCCCAAAAGCCAAAATTGCCTTTCAACCATCTTTTAGAACTGTTCCTGATTTAAATCTGCCCGCCTAGACCCTGTCTTTATATGATATGGTGGTAATATGAACTTGTATTTATTAGGCCAGGGCATTTAGAGTTAGGCAGGAGAAGGAAATGGCAACCCACTCCAGTATTCTTGCCTGGAGAATCCCAGGGACGGGGGAGCCTGGTGGGCTGCCACCTATGGGGTTGCACAGAGTCGGACATGACTGAAGTGACTTAGCAGTAGCAGCAGCAGCCCTGATTAAATCACTCTTCTAAGCCTGTACCATTATTGGAACATGGGTTGATTGTAAAGATCAAATATAGGTGAAAGCATTTCTGAAACTAAACTGCTAGAGAAATGGCCTTACGTCCAACTGAGCATTCATTCTGTAAAAATAATGATGTTTGGAGGCGATATTCACCCTTTGTGGAAATTAGTGCTGTTTACCCTGAAATCATGCTTGGTTGAGAGTTCTGTTAGATGGCCCTTAGAGAACATTTTACTGAATGTTTGCAGAATACAGCTTGTGTTTAATTGTCCATATGAAGAGTAGCTGGTGTCAGTCACTACTTCCTAGACAGGTGTATAAACATTCAATGATTTCTTTGTTCCTGTTTTCTCTTTCTGCCAGGAGGTGAAACGGCAGAGATGCCTGACATGTACCCTCCTGGAGAGTATGATCTAGCTGGTTTTGCTGTTGGCGCCATGGAGCGGGATCAGAAACTTCCTCACCTGGAAAGAATCACGGAAGGGGACGCTGTTATTGGAATCGCCTCATCTGGTCTTCACAGCAACGGATTCAGCCTTGTGAGGAAAATTGTAGCAAAATCTTCCCTCCAGTACTCTTCTCCAGCACCTGTTGGTTGTGGTGACCAGACCTTAGGTACACATACTCACGTTTAAATTCTCCTACTTGGAAATGTCTGAGCAGCCAGTCACTAGGGTTAGGCTGCTTTCATTAAAGTTAGAATGAAACAAATTATTAATACTTAGGCTGTGGTTTGGCTGCTTAGATGTTATAGAACAGGTGTATCTGGCAGGGTCACAGTCCTCTGTTTCAGAATTATTTTTTATGTATGCTTTGGTTTCATTTCATAGACTTAAGTTTTTATCTTATCTTCCCAATATACAGGTGACTTACTTCTAACCCCAACCAGAATCTACAGCCACTTGCTGTTACCTGTCCTGCGTTCAGGACGTGTTAAGGCTGTTGCGCATATTACTGGTGGAGGATTACTGGAAAACATCCCCAGAGTCCTCCCTCAGAAACTGGGGGTGAATTTAGGTAAGATCACTAAAAAGAAATTTTGCTCAGAAAACTATTAGGAGAAAAAATACGTTATGGAAGGAAACTCTTTGGGTAGTTTAAATACACATAGGATTATACCCAGAAATTATCCATCATTTGGACTTCTTGTGGAAAAAATAGGGCTGACCCTTTACCATATCTTTTCGCGTTATTGGCCATGTTTATAATGCATAGGTGAGGTGAAGTTGCTCAGTCGTGTCTGACTCTTTGCGACCCCGTGGACTGTAGCCTGCCACGCTCCTCCATCCATGGGATTTTCCAGGCAAGAGTACTGGAATGAGTTGCCATTTTCTTCTCCAGGGGATCTTCCCCACCCAGGTCTCCTGCATTGTAGGCAGATGCTTTACCGTCTGAGCCACAAGGGAAGTCCTACATATAAGGCATACAGCCCTGTAATTATATCACATGAAATTTTCTAAGCAGATTCTCTAGGGGGTTGGTAAGCTTAAGCTCTGTCAAGATAGAATCAGGAACTTGCTGGGAGGGAAAGGGAAGTGGTAGTTATTAAATAGTCCATGTGTGGGATAGAGAGGACCCAAACCAAGGCATTGGGAAGAGAGAAGAATCATTGTGTGCTTAGCATGAAAAAAGTCCCAGGTTTCTGGTTTAGTGGGTACATAGGTGGGAACATGCATAGGACAGGAGAAGAGTAGATTTGAATAGAGAATGAGAATACAGTGCTTCAAGTCTTTGACATGTTCATTGCAATATTTCTGTGAGAAGTTAAAAACAGTCTGAATCAGGGAGTAAACCATGTGGAAGTATCAGCTCCAGGCAAGGTTTTCAACGTGACACTGGTTAGCAGTGTCAAAAAGCAACTTGAGAGGGTAGATTCCACCCCCTAGATTATTGGCACAAGGGATGATAGCAGAGATACAGAGACAGTAAGTGAAGATTGCTGTTTCAGGAAACTTATTGGTTGGGAATTCCCTGGTGATCCAGTGGTTATGAGTCAGCACTTCACTGTGGTGGCCTTATTTCAGTCCCTGGTCCAGGAACTAAGATCCTGCAAGCCATGCAATGGGGCCAAAAAAAAACCGAACAAAAACAGTTTTTAAACAGACCTAAGTCTAGCTTGTTTGTTGTTTTTGTTTTATTTTTTGGCCCCACTGTGCCGTTTGCAAGATCTTAGTTCCTTAACAGGAAGTGAACCTGGCACTTCCTAACCACTGGACTGACAGGGGGTTCCCTAAATTTTAAAATAAATGCAGAGGGGCAGAGTATTGCTCTTAAACTTGCTATATAGCTTAAGTTTTCTACAGTAGTAGCTATATTTCCTCTAAGTCTGTATATAAGCCACTAGTTTTGTATCAAACTTAGGGTGCGTTTTGGTCATTGCTAAGACCCAACTAGACATTCTCAGAAGGGTACTATGCCAGCCTTTACTGGAATTCAGCCCCATTAGAGCATCTGTTTCATAAGGATCTAGGTAGTTAATGCAGCACAAAACTAATTGAGCAAAAATTTGCTCAATTGTGAATATTGGCCAAGTGTGACACAAAAGTATTCTTAATGCCTTAGTACAGATGGATCCCCAGAAAGCTTCTGAAAGGCCAGTTAGTAGTTTCTCCTTATATAAAATAGCCATCCTGGTTTTAATTTCCATAGCTTTGTAAATGTGCGTGCTTTCATACTTTGGGTCAACAGTAGGTTAAGGAACAACTCTTGCCTGTTTTCAGATGCCCAGACCTGGAGGGTCCCCGGGATCTTCTCATGGTTACAGCAGGAAGGCCACCTCTCTGAAGAGGAGATGGCCAGAACATTTAACTGTGGCATTGGGGCTGCCCTCGTGGTATCAGAGGACCTGGTGAAGCAGACTCTGCAGGATATTGAGCAGCACCAGGAAGAAGCCTGGGTGATTGGCAGAGTGGTTGCGTGTCCCGAAGGTAACCTGTTCCTTCAGTGGCTCTTAGATCTATAACCTTCAGTATAACTCTGCCCTGCCTTACGAGCTCTGCCCACCCATTGCTATGGCAACTATCTTTACACAGCTGTCACATGGAAACATCCCAGCCAGTAATACCACTCTTCATTTCTGCCTCAGGGTCTGACCCCTGTGTGTAGCAGTCATACGCACAACCACACCCTGCAGGAAGCAGCCCTTGATCAGTAGGGTGAGAGGTAATGAGTCAGCACCCACTTGAGAAACAGAAGGTGGGAGCAGTTCTAGGCACAGTCTGTCTACATGGCTCCTCTGAGGGTCCCAGTGGGACCAAGCCCAGGTTGCCCACAGTGGTGACCAGCTGAATAAAACACTCAGTATAAGAGTCTTCCCCATCATCATTCCCTGTCACTTCCCAAAGTAATCTCTCACGCGAGGACTTAAGTCAGGCTCTGCTTTGTGACACAGTTCAATTCGAGGAGCAGTGAGCAAGCACCCTGACAAGCACTGTATTACCCGGAACTCTGTTAGAAGCACTAGAAATTGGCAGAATGGCAGAAAACCCACTCAGATTCTCTAACAGAGATGTCAAGACTCGTTAATTTTGCCTTTCATTCCTTTACTGTGTAGGTTTCATTTTCAGGCAGGCTCTCCAAATACCCGTAAGATGTCTTGAGCCCACATCCTTCAACTCACATTGCACTGGGAGAGGCCCTCTCTTCCTCACCATCCTATATCAAACCTTTGAATGGTCTTGCTTGGTCACATGCCTACCCTTGAAGCTGAGAGGTCACAGCACTAGTATGGTTGGAAGATCTACAGGAAATGGGAGAGAACACTGGCAGGCACTAACATATCCACTTCAGCTACAGCGCTGTAGCTTTTAGTTGAAGTGGGCAGTGTCCGCCTTCAGGAAGTTTCTATGAGTGAGTAATGATAAGTAAAACAAACTTACTGTTTGTTTTAATCCTGCATATCTTATTTTCAGAATAAAATAACAGTGTTCTAAAGTGTTTTTAAAACACTTCTCTTTCCATATTAGTGTTAATTCACAGTTGTTCTTGACTTACTGGGTATGTTTGCACCAAAGGTTCTCCTCGTGTGAAAGTTGAGCATCTGATTGAAACCATGCAAATAAATGGATCAGAACTGGAGAATGGAGCCCTGAGAAATCATTACTCTGTTCAACGGAAAAAGGCAAGAGTAGCTGTCTTAATATCTGGGACAGGTGAGACATGGCTCCCTCTTTACTACAGAGCTATAGACATGTGCTTCCTTTTCTCCCAGTCTTCCCCCTAAAACCTCCAACTGTAAGAACAGTGTTAGTAGAGTGGGGCTGAGTATTAAGGAATGTTAGCTATTCTGCATCCTCAGTCCTTCCACTTTTCTCAGGCATCTTAGATAGCTTCTAAAGGAAAATTAGAGGGTGTTGGGAACATGGTTGAAGAGAGAGAAGCTTTTCTAGACAGAATGCAAATTACAGCTTTTCGATTGTAGCTTTATAGTTGAAAAGTCTTAAGACAGTTGAGGTTTTTTTTAATTGTCAACGGTAATTTAGTACAAAATTTTCATTTGCCTCTGTGGGCAGAGAGGTAAAGTAATAAGAGCGTTGTTTTCTCTCATGTGGATGGATACAGCACAATTTTTGGCTTATGGGCTTGAACCCAGGCCTTTGGCAGTAAGTGGACAGAGTCCTGACCGCTGGACCACCCAGCAGTTCCCGCCACTGTTTTAAGTGACTTTGCTATGAACATTCTTGTAAATATACAATAGGTTCATAAGTACATATCACGTTCTTTCTTTAAATTACATTCTCAGAAATATAAATGCTTTACAAGTCTATTTTAAGGTTTCAGTATACTTTAGACCCAAGTTGACGGTAAAGCAAAGAAATGATTGTAAGAGGTCAGTCGTAGTGGTTTATTCTTCTTGAAAGTGTTTGGGTTTTGTTGTTTAATTAAGCAGCTTGTTCCTCCTCCTTCAGTTTTAACATGTGTTAAACTGTTTCTACTGCTATGCTAATTCATATTTTGTGCTTATGTTTTCATGAGATACTAATCTATTATTCCAAGAGGAAGGAAATGTAAAAGCCTCACATATTTTGCTAATCTTTTCCAAGACATCTTTATTCAAAAATCTTGACCATTCCCTATTTAAAATATATAAACCTTTTAAAGAAGTATGCCTTCACCTCTGTTTTTCTGCCTTTTTTTAGGATCGAACCTCCAAGCTCTCATAGACAGCACTAGGGAGCCAAGTAGCTTGGCACACATTGTCGTTGTGATCTCCAACAAAGCTGCAGTGGCTGGCTTAGATAAAGCAGAAAAAGCCGGGATTCCCACCAGAGTACGTTACTTTGAAAAGTACCTTAACAGAGTATTCAAGCTCATAATCTGCCCCTAAGTGTTCTTAAGACATCTGGATTTGGGGTGGCTACTAGGCTTACCTTTCCATTCCGGTTCATTCCTTCATTCTTGATATCACATGTGTCTTCAGATGGTCAATGTGGTCTATTTATAGGTTGGATTTTAAATAATTTTTGGTTAATTTGTTGGAGACAGATGGTACTTACCTGTTTCTCTTCTAGGTAATTAACCATAAATTATATAAAAATCGTGCAGCATTTGACAGTGCAGTTGACGAAGTCCTTGAAGAGTTCTCCACAGACATAGTCTGTCTTGCAGGATTCATGAGAATTTTGTCTGGCCCCTTCGTCAGAAAATGGAATGGTAAGCAAAAAACTGTTTGATACCACATTGAGAAATCAACTGAAAATGACTCTAGGGTGGTTAATTTACCAAACCATTCCAGTCATGAGAGATCTACTATGACATTTTATTTTGACACACATAATAATTGAATTTCCTTTGCCTTTAGCCCAGAGAATGACCCAGTAATGACTTATTATCCTTCTTCATCAGTTTTCTTTGGTGTGCTATAATTACGTTTTCTAAGATAGCTTAGGTTGCTTTCTCATTAATACAAATATAATATTCCATCTTCTGGATAAATACTGGGAGGAGACTTTTTTCCTTGTTTAGAAGTGTGAACCATTGCCAGAAAATGGCAAAGAAGGCATTATTGTCAGATTGCACAGGATCCACTGTTAATGTCAAGAGCCGTATAAGCCAGAGTAGACCCCTTCCCCTCCAGCTTTGAATCACTGCCGGCACCTGTTCAGAGTCCCTCATTGTGTCTTCATATGTGCAAGGCAGAAACCTGCTGCTCCCAGGGCCTCCTGGGATGAGAACGTGTATTTCACTTTTCCTTATTTCTGTCTTTGACAATGAAAACACCCAATCTCGAGAAAGCTTGCTCCTGTTGACTCCTGATTCTAGACAGAAAAGTGTACCTTCCCGATTCTGACCACAGCTTAATTAATTTCCAGGGAAAATGCTCAATATCCACCCATCCTTGCTCCCTTCGTTTAAGGGCTCAAATGCCCATGAACAAGTCCTGGACGCTGGGGTCACAATCACTGGGTGCACCGTGCACTTTGTAGCTGTGAGTATGGCTCGTGATTAGTATTTAAATGTCAGTTGCACTTGCCAGAGGTAACGTTCAAAACTTCTGCTTTCTTTTCCAGGAAGATGTAGATGCTGGTCAAATTATCTTACAGGAAGCCGTTCCAGTGAAGAGGGGTGACACTGTTGAAACTCTATCTGAGAGAGTAAAATTAGCAGAACATAAAATATTTCCCTCAGCCCTCCAGCTGGTGGCCAGTGGAGCTGTATGTCTTGGAGAAAATGGCAGAATCTGTTGGGTCACCGAGGACTGAAGCATCATCACCCGGGAATGGAGACAGCTTTGAGGGCATTGTAGGTGCTGCAGGGGGACTTTTTATCCTGGACTCTGCCTAAAAGATGTGTGAGACATCTGTGTGTTGCCTCCAGCGGCCTTTCAGGTTTTACCTGTTCGGGGCCTTCTTGTTCATAATCAAACTAGGCCTTCAGAACTCCTTTTACTCTCAGCCAAGTATGATACCAAAACTTAGTCTTTTCTTTTTCAAAGAGCTAACAAGTCTAATAAGTTAGTATCTCGTCCCCATATTGTATATCTGTACTAATTTGAGACTTCTCAAATTATTCTGATCATAAGTTGGTATCATAAAATTTCTGGGTAGCTCCCATTGAGGGATAGTGTTCTCTGTGCTTTGAAGTATCATTACACATTCCTCTAATAATTGACAGTTTCTATAATACCCAGATTTCAGCTTCACAGTTTGGGAGGATGGAAGGCAGTCTACTCAGACTAGTAAAGCATTTAAAGGGACCACATGGTTTCCCTCCCTGGCCAGTTGTTTCCAGTCTGGATATGCAGTTCTGGAACTGGGAGGTCTAGGTTCACATACTGGGCATATGCACATGACCCTACAAACAGGACCACATTTCTGTCAGAGCTGAGCAAACAGCAAATGGCCACCAGGCCCACAGGCAGCTAGCCAGCCAGCCTTAAACTTCTGAGCCACTTTCAAAGGGGCTTAAAAGTTCTGCCTGCCCAGCAATGGGCACCTTACTGGAAGGTACCTGGAAGCCCTATACAAGTCCTCCCTTGGAGTTTAAACTCAAAACCTCAACAGTACAGGACCCTTTCAGTAGTTACACATAGAAGATAGTAAGCTCTCGCCTTAGAACGAGAAAGAGTAGAGGGTGAAGAGAAACAAAGTCAGTAGAAGACAGAGACCCTTTCAGAGAGACCCTATTCACTGCCTCTGGTCCAAGCGGGCTTCCCCAGGCAGATGGGCAACACTACCCTACCTCTCATTGACTAGTCAGCAACTGCCATCAAATGCTGTTCCAGGTACATCAGTTCATACAGGTACCTTTGCTGCAGAAACAGTCAATTCATTTTTGTCTAGGGAGTTCACTCAGCATAATTATGTGCCTATTATGTACACAATTAAGTGCCAAACACTATCCTATGAAGTTTTTAGAAAGTTGGAAGATACAAAGCAAAATGTTATTTAGTTGATAAAATCACATCCTATAATAAAAGTAGAAGCTGATACCAAGATGTAAATTAGAAAAACCAATCCATTTGTGACCTAAGAAATATAATTTAGACACTAATCCCCACAAAAAGGAACCTGGACTCCATGGAAGGTAGCTGATCCAATATCTTCAGATAGGAAGAATCAAAATGTGTCAGAAATACCTGGTTGACAGAAACAAAAAAAAAGCAGGCAGGACTCTTGCATACCGAAAGGACAAAGGAGTCACAGGGTGTTCTGCTGTCTAGTTTGTGATAAACAGTATTTGGACATGGTGAGTGTATGTGCAGCCATTGGTTTGAAATGATATCGAGAAAAGGTCATTTAACTTAAGAGGCAATGCATAGAAGGGTGACAACAGATGTTAAGTTCTTTTGTTAATGAAATACGGATGTTTGTCTTTAATGTCTCTGTTTCTATTTGTGTAAGCAGGATTAAACAAGCCCCTACATTGTGTTCGGGTATAAAGATATGAGATAGGGGGAAAGGGGTTCGACTTTAATCAGTTGTGCAGGTTACACACAACAGTCAAAGCATTCAAGTGTCAATTTCAAAGTGATGGGTAAGCCAGATATTCTAGAGAGGAATGTTACAATAGTGTTTTAAAGAGATTTTAGCCTCTAAATGTACCTTCTTAAATGTTTTACCATTTTTTAACTGCTATACAAACTTTTAAAAATAACTCAAGTACAAGGAATCCCCTGGCAGTCCAGTGGTTAGGACTCATCACTTTTCACTGCCAAGGTCCTAGGTTCAGTCTTGGCTGGGGAACTGAGATCCCCTGAGTTGTGCTAAGTAAAGTTAAGTAATGTGCCAAGTTGAGTTAAGTACAATATGTTAAGTACTTGAGTTAAGTACAAGAACTGAGATCCCCTGAGTTGTGCTAAGTAAAGTTAAGTAATGTGCCAAGTTGAGTTAAGTACAATATGGCATTTAGTAACTGGTGTAGCTAGTCCCTCATAACTTTTTCACCAGAGTTTTCTTGGCTCTTCGCTCCCATGCTGAGCAGTCAGAACCACAGTCAAAGTCGAGCCCAGGGGAAGACGGGCAAGGACGTGGGTGCCACGGCCAAGTCAGGCTCCCCCGGCCTTGCTTCAGTGAGCAGTCTGTCGCTGCTTCCACGACTGACGTGTACCCTGACTTCCTGAGTCTCTGGGTCACTTGCCCAAGTGGGATCATCTGACTGGTCAAGTCTAGGTCACTCACCCTGCTCTAATGGCCTGGGGTAGAGACTAGGACGCGGCCTTTGGGTTGCCTCACATGATGGTGGATGCCATGTGACAAGGATTCCCATGCTCAGAGGCCCTGATTTGACAAAGGCCCAGCTCCAAAGGTCAGGTGACATGCAGCTGCAAGAGGTTTGGGAAGACTAATAATATTACAGTTATTTTTTGAAGTTCACATTATGCTGACAGTTCCTCTTTTTTATCTGAACTGGTAAAAAGCCCGAGCTGCTTTTTACCAATTATCTGATACGCAATTTTTACCTCCTCCATCCCTACGCTCTTTTAGACAGTCTTCTTAGCCATTCTTTCTCAAGCCATGTAAACCTTACATAAACCACAAGGCTGTAACCAGAAATAATCTAAATGTCCATTAGATAATGAAGTCAAGTAAATGTAAACTATCCCTGCAATGAAATAGTACTCTGCCATAAAAAGGAAATAGGTACTGGTTGCAACATGGATCAACCTTGTAACATTATACTAAGTGAAAGAAGCCAGTCATGTGACTGCACATTTAAGATTCCGTTTATGTGGAATGTCTGGAACAAGCAAATCCTTAGAGACAAGAGATTAACAGTCTCCCAGGGCTATGGGAATAGAGGTCTTTGGAGGCAATGATCTCTGCAGTGTCTCTTGTGGTAACAAGAACATAGTAAAATTGATTGTGCGAACATAGTTGCACCACCCATGAACACACCGAAACCACTGAACTGTACTCAAAAATGGTGAATTGTGTGCCATATAAATTACAGTCGATAAAACTATTCCCCCAAAAGATACAACTCCTGTTACCATAAAAAGATGAATTTGTATAATTTTTAAAATAGATCAGGATTACTTTTAATCTTATAAAATGCATCAAACTTACATATAAAATACTATCACATAGAGCAAGAAGTGTATACAGACAATTTCCCATGCTTTGTGACAGAAAGCATGCCATCCACTTTATAATGCCAAAAATTCTGCCTCTCTGCACCTGTGCCAAATCAAATCTCAGTTTGAGTAAAATAGAAAAGGAGAACCTTACTGCTTTGCCAGGTAAAGATGGGCACAGAAGGCTCCTGGCTTGAAAAAGTATGTGTCCTAACCTGGAAGGATTTGTTGAGTTTTATAAAAACACTTAAAGGGTGGGGTTGCTGATAAGGTTGGGGTACGTGTGGGTTCACAGGTTGTGGGTCTCCTGACTTTGATGAGTTCTCTGGTCCCTTTAATCTTGCCTCAGCTGGTTTCTTGGCTGCTCCTCACTTTGATTAGCAACTGTTCAAATCCACTCTTTGGAACTCAGGGAAGGTCATGGAGGCTGGAGTCTTGCTTACAAAAAAATGGGAGATAAAAGGTTTCCATGCCCAGGAGCCCACAGGATGCCTCTGGTTTCAAAACATACTAATCCACCTGAACAGCAATCCTAGTCCTAAAATTGTTAACCTGGTAGGTCCCTGGCTAAGCTTCTTAAAAGTGCTAACTCCTGAGCCCCACCTGTACTGTGAGCACTGCAGTAAAGCATTGCATGGATGATACTACAGATGTGCTCACTCAGTCACGTCTGACTGCGAGTCCATGGGCTGTATCCTGCCAGGCTCCTCCGTCCATGGAATTTCTCAGGCAAGAATACCGGAATCGGTTGCCATTTCCCACTCCAGGGGATCTTCCCAAGCCAGGGATCAAACCAGCGTCATTTGCACGTCCTGCATTGGCGAGGCGGATTCTTTACCACTAGCACCACCTGAGAAGCCTAATATTACAAATACATTTATTTTTTTAAAGGTTCATGAGATATCTGTGGACACAAGTCATACTGCATTTTAAATCTTTCTGCACCACAAACCTCCAAAAATTAATAAGTTTTCTGGAGCAATATCACTCAATTCCTTGACTGCTTCTGTTATAAACAAAACCAAAACAAGGTCTATCATTAAAAATCATTTTTAATATTCAGCTGAGGGACTTCCCTGGCAGTCCAGTGGTTAAGACTCGGTGCTCCCAATGTAGGTGGCACAAGTTTGATCCACAAAAGGGGAACTAAAATCCATATGGAGAAAAAGATCAGCTGACCAATCTACTAGATTGTGTTGAAAGCCAAGTATTGGAAACCCTCCAATTTTGTCAAGAATTTATTTCCTATTCTCCACCTCCCCAGCAAATCAGCCTTTTCAACCATGCCTTCATTTGGTGCCCTGAGGGTGTTCACAGCACCCTGTAAGATTTAAGGTAAGTGTCAGGTGTGCCTTTTGCAAAATAAGGGAAGAATAAAGTTCAAAGGGCTTCCCTGGTGGCTCAGCAGTAAAGAATCCACCTGCCAATGCAGGGGACACAGGTTCAATCCCTGGGTCAAGAACATCCTCTGGTGGCAAGGGAGAAAGGGAAAGATACCCAACTGCATGCAGACTTAGGTGAAATCTCAAAAACAACAGAATGATGTTGGTTTGTTTCCAAGACCATTTAACATCACTAAAATCCAAGTCTATTCCCAACCACTGATGCCAAAGAAGCTCAAGTTGAATGCTTCTGTGATGACCTTCAAGACCTTCTAGAACTAACACCAAAAAAAAGATGTCTTTTTCATTATAGGGGATTGGAACACACAAGTAGGAAGTCAAGAGATACCTGGAGTAACAGGCAAGTTTGGCCTTGGAGTACAGAATGAAGCAGGGCAAAGGGTAACAGAGTTTTGCCAAGAGAATGCACTGCAAACACCGTCTTTCAGCAACACAAGAGAAGACTACATATGGACATCACCAGTCAATACCAAAATCAGGTTGGTGATATTCTTTGCAGCTGAAGATGGAGCAGCTCTCTACAGTCAGCAAAAACAAGACCAGGAGTTGACTGTGGCTCAGATCATCAGCTCCTTAATGCAAAATTCAAACTTAAAATGAAGAAAGTAGTGGCCATTCAGGTATGACCTACATCAAATCCCTTATGATTATACAGTGGAGGTGATGAACAGATTCAAGGTATTAGATGTGGTAGACAGAGTGCCTGAAGAACTAAGGACAGAGGTCCATAACACTGTACAGAAGGCAGTGACCAAAACCATCCCAAAGAAAAATCCAAGAAGGAAACGTGGTTCTCTGAGGAGGCCTTACAAACAGCTGAGAAAAGAGAAGCAAAAGGCAAAGGAGAAATGGAAAGACATGTCCAACTGAATACAGGGTTCCAGATAATAGCAATGAGAGAGAAGCATCTTTTAATGTTTTAGTGGTTATTTGTACATCTTCTTTGGTGAAATGGGCTTCTATGGTGGCTCAGATGGTAAAGAATCTCCCTGCAACGCAGGAGACTTGGGTTCAAGCCCTGGATAGGGAAAATCTCCTGGAGAAGGGAATGGCTACCCACTCCAGTATTCTTGCCTGGAGAATTCCACAGACAGGGGAGCCTGGAGGGCTACAGTCCACGGGGTCACAAAGAGTTGGACATGACTGACACTTTCACTTGGTTGAAATGTGGTATTCAAATCTTTGCTCATTTTTAAACTGTTAAATTTCTTATTAATGAATTTTAAGAGCTCTTTATATATTCTGGATATCAGACTCTTAACAGATATGTGATCTGAAAATTCTCATATTATGTGGCATGCGTTTGCAGTTTCTTAATGGTGTTCTTTGAAGCACAGATATTCTTAATTTTGATGAAGCCCAATTTTCTATTTTTTATTACTTGTGCTTTTGGTATCCTGTCTAAGAAACCATTGCCAAATGCAAGGTTACAAAGCTTTACATCTGTTTCCTTCTAAGAGTTTTATATTTTTGTGTGTTAAGTTGCTTCACTCATGTCCGACTCTGCAACCCTATGGACTGCAGCCCTCCAGGCTCCTCCATCCATGAGATTCTCCAGGCAAGGATACTGGAGTGGGTTGCCATATCCTCCTCCAGAGCATCTTCCTGACCTGGGGATCAAAGGCGTGTCACTTCTGTCTCCTGCATTGACGGGCAGGTTCTTTACCACTAGCACCACCTGGGGAAGCCCTTTGATCCATCTTGAGTTCATTTTTTAATATGTGAAGCAAGGGTTCAACTTCATTCATTTGCACGTGGATATACAGTTGTCCCAGCACCACATAAGAAAAAGCCTATTTTTCCCATTTGTCTTGGCACACTTGTCAAAAATCAATTGACCAAAAATGCATGAGTTCGTTTCTTGACTTTCAATTGCATTTCATTGATATCCTACATTCATTGTCTATCCTATGCCAGTACCACAAGTCTTGATTACAGTAGCTTTGTAGTGAGTTTTGAAATAAGGAAGTGTGACTCCTCACTTTCGTTCTTCTTGTTCAAGACTGTTTTTTTTATATTGTGTTCCATTTAATATATATATATATATGGCTGCATCAGGTCTTGGTTGTGGCACGTGCAATCCCTGACCAGGGATCAAACCCAGGCCTCCTGCCCTGGGAGTGTAGCGTCTAAGCTACTGGGCCACCTGGGAAGTCCCTATTCTGTGTACCTGGACTTGCCATGTAAAATCAGGATCACCTTGTCACCTTTTTTAAAAACGCTGAGATTTTTTTTTTTTTTAAACGCTGAAATTTTGAAAGGAATTTAACTTGTAGATTAATATGGAGAGTATTGCCATCTGAATAATATTGTCTTCCAATCGATGAATACAGGATGTCTTTCCTTTTACTTGGGTCTTCTTTCATTTCTTCCAGCAATATTTTATAATTTTTAGTGTCTCCTACCTCATTGGTAACATGTATTCCTAATTGGGTTTTTTATTTTAATGCTATTTAATTTTTAAAAAACAGTGATTGCTTTTTTGTCACCCTGCTAAAAGGCCAGGCTAGATGAAGCACAAGCTGGAATCAAGATTGCCAGGAGAATTTTCAATAACCTGTTTCGGAGATGATACCACCCTTAGGGCAGAAAGTGAAGAGGAACTAAAGAGCCTCTTGATGAAAGTGAAAGAGGATGATGAAAAAGCTAGCCTAAAACTCAACATTCACAAAACTAAGATCATGGCATCCGGTCCCATCACTTCATGGCAAATAGATGGGGAAACAGTGACAGACTATTTTCTTGGGCTCCAAAATCACTGCACATTGTGACTGCAGCCATGAAATTAAGACACTTGCTCCTTGGAAGAAAAGCTATGACCAACCTAGACAGCATATTCAAAAGCAGAGACATTACTTTGCCAACAAAGGTCTGTCTAGTCAAGGCTATGATTTTTCCAGTAGTCATGATGTGAGGGTTGGTCTATAAAGAAAGCTGACTGCTGAAGAATTGATGCTTTTTCACTGTGGTGTTGGAGAAGACTCTTGAGAGTCCCTTGGACTGCAAGGAGATCCAACCACTCAATTCTGAAGGAAATCAGTCCTGAATAATCATTGGAAGGACTGGTGCTGAAGCTGAAACTCCAATTCTTTGTGAAGAACTGACTGAATGGAAAAGACCCTGATGCTGAGAGAGACTGAGGGCAGAAGAAGGGGATGACAGAGGATGAGATGGTTGGATGGCATCACCAACTCCATGGACATGAGGTTTGAGCAAGCTCCGGGAGTTGGTGACGGACAGGGAGGCCTGGTGTGCTGCAGTCCATGAAGTTGCAGAAAGTCGGACACGACTGAGCTGAACTGAACTGACTGCCCTGAGTCTTTGTTGCTATAAGCAGGCTTTCTCTTCTTGTGGTGATTGAGGGCTCCCCTCTCACTTCTCATTGCTGTAGCTTCTCTTGTTGCAGAGCATGGATTCTAGACGTGGGCTTGAGCAGTTTCGGAACATGGGCTCAGTAACTGTAGCACACAGACTTAACTGCTCCACAGCATGTGGGATCTTCCTGGACCAGGGGTCGAACCTGTGTCTCCCGCATGGGCGGGCAGATTCTTTACCATTGACCTACCAGGGAAGCCCCACATAGGACTTTAATTGCTGCTGAACAAAGTCAATGCATAGGAGGAAAAGAAGATAATGGATCGTAACTCCAGATAAAAAGTCTTTTTTTTCTGGCCCGCTGCAGTGGAAGTGCAGAGTCCTAACCACTGAAACACCAGAGAATTCCCTTATTAAAATTCTTTACCTATAAATGAAGTCCTAAGTTTCCCAAGGATTGATGAAGGCTGTCCATCCTGCAGTTGGAATCTCAAAAGAAGAAAAGGAAAGATAACAGTAACTATGTGAGGTGATGATATGTTAATTTATTAATCAGTATGATTGTGATGATTATTTCACACTCATACATATACCAAATTACCAAGTTGCACACTGTAAAGTGCCGGGGGCCAGCGTGAGGAACTCTGCCCATGGCAAGGGTCATGAGGAAGGAGGCTTGGCATACGCAAAGGCGTGATCAAGCCTCAGGAAACCCCCTGTTCCTGAGCATCTACCCCAAAACCAGAGTCTGTTTTATGCTCTCCCCCATAACCGTTTCTCTCGGAGAAGGAGTAAACATGCAGCTCCAAGGCAATAAAAATTCCTGGGCATGACAAGAGTGTTTCAGCTTACGACTCCTCTGAAGGTTATCTAGCCCGCCTGTATAGGTTCGTCTGGCCACATGTGATTGTTTACAACCTCCCAACCTGAGAGGCATGAAATGTTTTAGACTTACTAAAGGCAAATTCTTTTGGGGAGTTGGAAATTATTAGTATAGTGGGTTGGTTAGGAATTATATTGGTGAAGGGTTTTTCATTTGTTGTGCCAATAATTGCTGCTAATTCTCTACCCTGGGTGTGACAAGGATGTCTCAGGTCAAAGGTCTCTGCTGACAGACTAGCTTGTGTGACAGGATTATCCATACTCCTGCCACTAAAGCACATGATTGTTTACTACCTCTCAACCATAAACAGCACAGAGTTTTGGAGTATTTTGAGAGTCTTAATTAGCATAGGGCTTTTCTCATTGTTGAGTCAATGCTTGCCGCCAGGCCTCCATATCCTTAGGCACCTGGGAATATATTAATCAATGTATTTGGAATATAGAAAAGGAAATATAGTAGTTTTTAAGGTTAGCAATACTAGACTTTTTGAGTTAATGAATTTTCTCTTTTGTAATAGATCAAATAAATTACTGTGTCCTTGCTACGTAAAAATGTAACTTTATCACTATCTTAAGACTAAACAGATCTTAAGGGGAACATTGGTGAAAGGATTTTCATTTGTTGGGCTGATGTTTGCTGCTAAATCTCCATATTCCCTGCCCTTATAACAAATATAACTAACATATAGGAGAAATAAGTATTAACCTTTAGGCATATAGGAGAAAGAAGTATTAACCTTTAAGATTAATCCTGTTAACCTTGGGTTAAATAAATTCCTTTCTTGATTGTAACTCACTACACCCTCACCCGATAGGAATGCAACTTTATTTGGAGGGTGGTGCCTGGTTTAAGAAAAAACACCCTTGGAAAAAATAAGTTTTTTGGTTATCAGAAAGAAAGGATCATAAAATGTCAGCAGGTCTCACTCATGGCCAGAAGATGATGTAATATCCCTAAGACCTTTTTTTTATACATTTATGTGAAGCACCTGGTTTTGATAAAGGTCAGGACTGCTGACCCCCGCGTGACTCTGTATTCATCCCTATGTGTAACAAAAGGTATATAAGCAAACCCAAAAATAAAGAAATCGGATCAGTTTCCGGAAAGACTGATTCCCCCATGTCGCTTCTTTCTTGCTCCCATTTCTCTGGCTGAATTCCCATCTGGATCCAGCCTCCTTTTCTCCACTACACTAACCGTTTTTAATCTCTCTCTATATTTGTAATTAAATATGTATTTTTCCAAAGATGCCGACGCTGTCCCCACCTTCGAATTCCCTGGATCCACCAGGGCTGGACCCCGGCAGTAAAGGTATACAATTTTTGTCAATTACAGCTCAATAAAACTGGAAACAAATTTTGAAGGGTGACTATAAAGGTATACAATTTTTGTCAATTACAGCTCAATATAACTGGAAACAAATTTTGAAGGGTGAGAAAAAACAAGAATGGGGACTTCCATGGTGGTCCAGGGGCTAAGACTGTTCTCAGTGCAGGGGTCCTGGGTTCGATCCTCAGTCAGGGAACCAGATCCCACCCGCTGTAACTAAAAGATCCCTCATGCAGCTGGGTCTTAGTTAAGACCCAGGGCAGCCAGAGATAATTTTTTTCCTTTAAAAAAAGAAAGCAAACAGAACAGTTGTGCTGTAAAGCAGTGATTTTGATAAACATGTTGGGTAAATGTCACATGGGCTGAAAACAATTCAAATCTTGATTCTCGGGCTACTGATGTGCAGTTGTTTTCCCCACTATTAGCCTGCAATTGGAGGTATATACATTATTCATTGTTTCAAGGAACAGAAAGGATTCACTTCAGCTCAGTCGCTCAGTCGTGTCCAACTCCTTGTGACCCCATGGACTGCAGCACGTTCATGTCCATCAAGTCGGTGATGCTATCCAACCATCTCATCCTCTGTCATCCCCTTCTCCTCCCACCTTCAGTCATTCCCAGCATCAGGGTCTTTTCAAATGAGTCAGTTCTTCATATCAGGTAGCCAAAGAATTGGAGTTTCAGCTTCAGCATCAGTCCTTCCAATGAACATTCAGGACTGATTTCCTTTAGGATGGACTGGTTGGATCTCCTTGCAGTCCAAGGGACTCTCAAGCGTCTCCTCCAACACCACAGTTCAAAAGAATCAGTTCTTCGGCGCTCAGCTTTCTTCACAGTCCAACTCTCACATCCATACATGACTACCGGGAAAACCATAGCTTTGACTAGACGGACCTTTGTTGGCAAAGTAAATTCTTTTTAATATGCTGTCTAGGTTGGTCATAAATTTTCTTCCAAGGAGCAAGCATCTTCAAATGCAGGCTCAAATGACAATAAATCCTTATGTTGATTCAAGGCCAAAAATGAAAACTGGCATCCTGGGTTGGGGAGGGTAGTTTTTCATTAGCAAACTTCCACAAATCCTGTGTGTGGCCCTTACTGACCACCTTAGGGTGTTAGATAACTGGTTAATCCACTAGGGAAGATGAAGAATGGAAAAATATTCAAATGAGTGTGAATCTCCTCTTTTCCAGGTTACCTCTTCCCAACTCTTGTAGATTTTCAGTCTTATTATGCTAATTAAGTTCAATTACCTCTTCCTTTCTTTTAAAGCTGACACTGTCTACAACACTTCCTTGATCAGAGTAAAAAAGGAACTGATATAACCAAACTAACAATACTGTTCCTCAATTCTATTTCAATAAAATAAACCAAAAACAATGAATTGAGATGGCACCCAGAGGAAAGCAGATTCAAGGTGTTTCTGGAAATTGTAGTTTCAGAAGATACAATTTGCAAACATCATTGAACAAAATGTGACTTTAGAGTTCAGATGGAACCTTCCATCAATCTGCAGGAGGGTGTGATTTTGGTTTCTATGGTACCACAATGTACTGGAAATAAATCAACTTCTTTGCAGTCACCACAAAACCAGCAAATGAAACGAAGGAAATGAAATGAAGGAAGGAAGGAAGAGGGGCTTCTCTGGTGGTCTAGCAGTTAAGAACGCACGTGCAAGTGCAAGGAACATAGGCTCAATCCCTGGTCCAGGAAGATCCCCATGCCAAGGGGCAACTAAGCCAGTGCACCACAACTACTGTGCTCACAGGCCCAAACTACTGAAGCTTGGATGCTTTGGACTCAAATGCAGTGGACTGCACAGATGAGAGTCTGTCTGCCACAACGATGAGTGGCCCCTGCTCCCCTGCAACTAGAGAACTAAATAAAGCCCACACACAGCAAAAAGACCCAGCATGGCCCCAAATAAACAAATGAATCTTTTTTTAAAAAAAGAAGAAACAGATGGAATTAAAACACAGCCCTCACACGCTTTAGTCAAAGCCTGAAACTATATCCAAGAACAAAAAAAAATGTTACTTTTGCAGTGCTAAGCTTCTTGCAGTAGCTCAGTAAGCAATGTAACTATAAAATAGGAAAAAAAAATTTTAATAACTTTTTTAAAGTATCACATCTATTTTCCACCCACTCAGAAACATAGTTAATGACTAAGTTTAATGCTAATGGAATTTGTGCCAACTCTCTACCCTTCCTGGTTTATGCGGAAATTTGTTTCAAAACGCTTAACTCTATTGTAAGAGTACAGAATTACGAAAAAGATGTTTCAAGTTAGGACATGTTACACACGTGAAATCCAATAGACTAAAACCAGCCCTTTTGTACAAGATTATACTGCATTCCAGCTGAGAAACTTGAAGTGATTAATTAAGACTTTGTGGAAAAAAACAGACTGAGGTTCAAGCATGTTGATTTGAATTATGACATAACCTTAAATTGGTTAACAATTTAAACTGAAAATGAACAGGTTTAAAAGTCTATGGAGTTTAAATAAGCAAGGCAGCCGATCACATAAAAATTGATAGTTAACCAGGTGTCCGTGGTGGCCCAGTGGTTAGGATTTGGCGCTTTCACCGCCACAGGCCAGGATCAGTCCCTGGTCTCGAGAACTGTTCACAAATGGCGCGATCAAAAAAAAAAAAAGCTAGTCAACCTATGTTTGGTTCTGACTTTAAATATGATCCTCTGATCACATCTTATAATCACTAGGACTGCTGACTGCAGAGTATGCAGCCACCTTTTAAAAGGAAAAGAACTACAATTTTCTTTTCTAATATTTATTTACTTGGCTGCACTGGGTCTTACTTGAGACATGCAAGCCCTTGGTTGCAGCATGTGAGGTCTAGCTCCCTGATCATGGACCAAACCCAGGCTCTCTGCATTAGGAGTGTAGAGTTTTAGCCACTGGACTACCAGGAATGTCCCTGTATTTTTCCTCTTTAAATGGGAACTATATTTTCGATGGTGAACTCTTTCTGCCCATAACTAAACTGGGCAATACTGCTTTGGTTTATCACTCATTTGACCTGCTGATTTAAGTCTATGGGTTGCTCTCACAGACATCATCAGGACAACTGTTGAAACTGAAATACAAAACTGTACATTAAATAATATTTTGTCTAAGTTAAATCTGTTGAATTTGTTAACAGAGCTATGATAATGTAAGAGAATGCCCTTGCTTTGATGAAACAATACTTTACTTCGGAGTAAAGTATTTTGCTTTACAAAAACAAGTGCTTTGGAGTAAAGGAACACAATACATGCAATTATTTTTAAATGATTCAGAATACACACACACACACACACACACACACACACACATAGAGAGAGGATGATAAAGCACCTCTTGGTAGCTGAACTAATGCCAGAAACTGCCTACCTTCCGGTTTCATATACATAAGAAAAATAATCTCCTGGGTCAGTTAGGTAATTTATACTTTGTGGTTGAAAGTGTGCTTTACTGATTACTCGGCTGACTTCAATTCACTTTCTACATGTAAAGAATCATACCACAAAACTGACATTCTGAAAACAGCAATGGACTTAAGAGTCCCAGTAACTTACAAAGTCTAGTCACTTATCCAAATCACTTAACTACTTGGACTAAAGTATAGTTAGTTATAAGATGCAAACATCAAAATGGCATTTGTGACTAGTGCATTGTATTGAATAAAATACAAAGTGCCACATAAGTATGGCTAGTTTCTGAAACTATGTGCTTTCCCCACTTTTATAGCTGTGTTTAAAATATTGGCTAGAAGAATTCAAACTTGTAGAAACACTTTTTCTCACACTGGAGTTCTTTTATGTTCATTGTTTGCTTATAAGGAAATCCCTCTGAATCAAAATTTAAACCATTTTCTGCATACCTAGTAGAAGGTAGCAAATTATAGTCAAAGCTATGTTTTTCCAGTAGCCACATACCAACGTGAGAGTTGGACCATAAAGAAGGCCAACACCGAAGAACTGATGCTTTATCAGTGCTTTCGAACTGTGGTGCCAGAGAAGACTCGAGAGTCCCTTGGACTGCAAGCAGATCAAACCAGTCAATCCTAATTGGAAGAACTGATGCTGAAACTGAAGCTCTGACACTTTGGCCACCCGATGAGAAGAGCCAACTCACAGGAAAAGACCCTAACGCTGGGTGAGACTGCAGGCAGAAGGGGGCGACAGAGGATGAGATGGTTGGATGGCATCACCGACTCAATGGACTTAAGTCTGAGCAAACTCCGGGAGACGGTGGACAGGGAAGCCTGGCGTACTGCAGTCCATGGAGTCACAAAGAGTTGGACAGGACTGAGCAACGACTGAACAATTACTCAGAAGCCTTTTAGGTTAGTACCTATTTCCGGCTTGTTTCAGGAGACATCGTCATAACAACAAAAAAATTTAACGTGCCAGGCAGACACAATGCAAAGAGGTTTACATACATTGTGTAATTTTCACAAAAAGGTACTGCGTTTGATGCAATTATTATTTCATCATAAGTAAAATGGGGAAAACAATAGCGCTTACCTCAGACGGCTGTTGTAAGGATTTTAAAAGATTGTACATGGCGCATTTAGTACAGTGCCTGACAAAAGGAAGGGCTTAACACACGTTTACCATGTGCCGGTACAATCATTTGCCAGCTAAAAGCAGAAACGCAAGTGTAAGCAAAAAGGATTTTCAACTCAGGTCTGACTCCCCAAGTTTCTGTCTCTTAAAAAAAAAAAAAAAAAACTTATCTCCCTGTACAGGATGGAGAAATAGTAAATCCCCAGGACAGTGGCTGAACTTAAAGCCAGGAAACACACCTAATTTAATTTTGGCCTCGACTGTTCTCACCCACTACAGACGCCTGGCTAAATGAGCTGCTCGCTAGGTTCTTGAACTAACAAAAGACCAGCTTTCTAACCTTGGTTAACTAGATCTTTCTGAGGTAGAATTTCCTGAGAAATTTCGGAGAGGGTGTCCCCGGCTGCACACCCGAAGAGGCTGTCCAGGTCCTGTTGGGGGAAACGGACTCGTCTCCCCCTTCTCAAAACAATTTTCCAAGGGGCGTCGCCCTCTAAACCATTCGGACTTCAATGGTTCCCACCTACACCGGCCACAGGCTACAAGAAGCCCCACACATCTAACGAGGCACCACAGCGTCCTTTTCGCCGCCTCACCTCTCCCCGCCTCCCTCCTCCCGGAAGTAGTCCTGCGTGCGCCGCACTTCCGAGAGAACTACATCTCCCAGAATCCCGCTCGATCGATCCATCTTCCGCTCCAGATGGGGGCGGAGGCGGAGCTGGTGCCCGGGACGGGGCGGGGCCTCCCGAAAAGTCCTCCTCTTGTCCTCTTGAGAAGACTAGGGCCTAAAGGAGATTCTGGGGTTCTCTGGTAAGGTAGGACATCTATCCCTATTAGGTATAATACTGCCCGCCGCACCCTGAGGGTTCCCTCTGTGTAAAACGCAGATGGTCTAGCCCAGCGGCGGAGCTTGCGGAGTCTCCCGCGGAGACGCCCGTGGAGCGAAGGGCAGATGGCGCACGCACGCGCAGAGGCTCAGCGTGGAGGCGGGAGCCGCTGAGCCGCTGGGCCGCTGAGCCGCGTCTGAGGTGAGTAGGGGGCGGGGCGGGGCGTGTCTAGCGTCGGGACTGACCGCTCCCTCGGGACGGCCACCGTGGGCACCATCACCGAAGTCCCAGTTAAACGTGAAAGTCCTCCATCCCAACTGTCCAGAAATTGGAGTCCCCGGGAACTCAGTTTTAGCATGTATACATCAAAGTCCTATTTTCAGTGAAACCACTTCCAGCATTTCATTGCCATTACCTTCGTACAAGACTGCCTTCCTCTCCTGTACCGTGCGTTTTAAAAATAATAGTTAATGTGTTGAGGGGGCTCACCCTTTCATCTTGGTTTTTCGACTTGAGGCGAATAGCTCCTTCCTAACAAGCTGCAGAGCTTAAAATCTTTTGGGGACATTTGATTCTGTTCAATTTAGTGTGAGACTAGGTACATACTTCGGCGTGTGCTCTGGTTATTTCACATGTCTCCTCTTGAGAAGATTCCTTGGGACGGTAAAGACAATGATACATTCTACTAAAGAAGTAATGGTGCCGATGAAGTTCATGATCTGCTGGGGATACAGACAGTTAAACAAGAGGCTTATTGTGCCCTAACCCTAACCATTTTGCTTCCACCTTGTTATTGGATTTGGTTATGTTGCTTAACCTTCTGGGTCTACATGTTCTCATAAAACGAAAAGATTAGATTAGATGATCTCTGAGAACTTACCAGCTCTAACATCCTGGGGTCAGTTAGTGAGGAGTAGAATCTAGATCGTATCGCAATGTTAATGTAAGACATCAACTTCCATTTCTCTGCTCACATAAATGAATTGTAGGTCTGAGAGTTTTAGCAGCAGCATTAGAAAGAAGTGCCCTTATTGTATGCGTAATTTCATCCATATTGCTGAAAATATGAGTTTAGCTGATAATACAACTTTCTTCACCCTTTATTTGTTGTTTTATAGATCATTGCTAGGGAAGAACTCTGGGTACCATAAGGAACACAACGTATGTGATGGCTCAGATCTTAAGACCTCATCTGAGAAGTGCTTCAATGATTCCTAATCGAATGAAAATGGGTCCATGTCTTGGTGTCATGAGAAGTAGAATGATGTCAACTCGTAAATCCAAAAGGAATATAAGAGAATATTATGAGCTGCTGAATCTGGATGAAGGCTGTTCTGCAGATGATGTCAGGGAATCTTTTCGTAAGCTTGCCAAGCAATACCATCCAGATGGTGGCTCTAGTACTGCTGATTCTGCAACGTTTATAAGGATCGAAGAAGCTTACAGGAAGGTACTTTCCCACTTGTTAGAACAGACAAATGCCAGACAGAGTGAAGTTGAAGACACAGAAGAAGAAGAAAAATTCAAATATAAAACACCCCAACACCGGCATTACTTAAGTTTTGAGGGTATTGGTTTTGGGACTCCGAGTCAACGAGAGAAGCAGTACAGGCAGTTTAGAGCAGACCGTGCAACTGAACAAGTGATGGAATACCAAAAGCAGAAACTGCAAAGCCAATATTTCACTGATAGTGTCACTGTTAAAGATGTAAGACACAGTAAGGAACGAAAGATAACTCAGGCAATAGAGCGTTTGGTGGAGGATCTCATTCAGGAATCAATGGCAAAAGGAGACTTTGACAATCTCAGCGGGAAAGGAAAACCTCTGAAAAAATTTTCTGGCTGTTCATATATTGATCCTATGACTCACAACCTGAACAGAATATTGATAGATAATGGATACCAACCAGAATGGATCCTAATGCAAAAGGAAATAAAGGATACCATTGATCAACTCAGAGAGGCAATTTTAGTGTCGAGGAAAAAACTTGGGAATCCAATGACATCAGCTGAACAGAAACAGTGGAACCAAGTTTGTGAGCAGTTTCAAGAAAACATCAAAAAGCTAAATAAGCGAATTAATGATTTTAATTTAATTGTTCCCCTCCTGACTAGGCAGAAGGTCCATTTTGATGCACAGAAAGAAATTGCCAGAACCCAGGAAATATACACAACCCTTATAAAAACAAAAGAAATCACAGATAAAAACCCAAATAACACTGATCCGGGAGAAGGACAGAAAACACCTGGAGTTAAGACAGGTTTCTTTAACTGGATGAATGTGTGGAAATTTATTAAAATATGACCATCTCAATGTTCACAGTACTGCCCCAAATAATTTTCAGTAGTATTAACACCACACATAGAGGCTGAGGTTTCTTTCTATAACACAAGAGTCTGAGAACTGTGCACCTCTGTACTTTTCACAAAACAACCCACATCTCCAGTGATGTGTAAGTGAGTGAGAGAACTGTAAGAAACTGAGTCTGAAAAATATTCAACCAGCTTTGTTCTGAGAACATAGCAAGACAAGAGGAAACAATTTAATATTGACACTTGAGTTTATTAAAGTGCAAAACTAGTCTAAGACTTTTGGGACATTCTCTATATGGTTAGAAACGTTACGACAGGAAATTAGTATAATGGAGTTCTGGCACTCTTTCCTTTTTTTTTTTTTTAATAAAAGCCTTCTCTGTGGGTACTGAATAAAGAAACCACCAAACATCTAGGTTGTACTTTGCACTGTCTAACTTCATGACCCATTGGCAGCAAAGATCCATCAGCCAAGCTAACTGATTTAGCTATTCTAGAAATAGACTTCAATGTCCACTTTAAAGAGTTTATTTTCTGACCTCTCAGAGGTGGGTTCAATGGAAACAAAGTTTCACTTATGGCTTCATCTCTAATCAGAGTCAAAATGTTGGTTTTAGATAAACCTATCTGAAGCCTCTCTCTCTTACGTATCACACTTCTCAGAGGCTTTTTCAGTGAGAGGAATATATCAGTTTACAGTCTTAGGGATCCAATTTCCTGTCTTAGGAACCCTTTAATAAGCAACCACAAGATGTCAGAATTTTGTGCTCACTTGCACCTTTGGCAAATGAGAAGAGATTGACATCCATGAGACTGTCCCATCCACTCTCAGAATGATCTGACTTTTTAAGGTCTGTGTAATTGCCTTATTCACAGAATTGGGCAAGTAGAAGGATATGGAGACTTGTCAAAAGGAGCTGGTCTGTTTCCTTATTTAGTTCAGAGTGCTGTACTATGGAAGTGCCCTCAGAAGCATGTCACTTGCCCCTCTGATTTTGGAAGAACGTTATTTTGTAAAGTGTGTGATAGATAAGTAAAATTACATCTTCAGAAGGAAATTTCAGACCTTTCTGCTTAGATGATGGGGCATTAATGGGTATAATATGTGATTATTTTGTTGAATGAGTTATCACTAGCTTCTGCAATGATCTGTTACCCTATATACAATTGTGACCAGTGTGAAATAAGAGCTTTATAATAAAAACTATTGCTCCAAAACATTTTATAAGGTGATGCTTCTGTGAATCTTGTTAAATATTAGATACATGGCACCTAGTTACAATACATGATACCTTCCCTGATAGCTCAGTTGGTAAAGAATCCGCCTGCAATGCAGGAGACCCTAGTTTGATTCCTGGGTCGGGAAGATCTCCTGGAGAAGGGACAGGCTACCCACTCCAGTATTCTGGCCTGTAGAATTCCATGGACTGTATACACCATGGGGTCACAAAAAGTTGGACACGAGTGAGTGACTTTCACTTACCTAATCACATTACAACAACATATATAAAGGAAACCGTTTTTATTTTTGGTTGTGCTGGGTCTTCATTGCTACTCGCAGGCTTTCTCTACTTGCGGTGGGCAGGGGCTGTTCTTCACTGTGGGGCTCAGGCTTCTCATTGTGGTGACTTCCCGTTGCAGAGCACAGGCTCTAGGATGCGTGGACTTTAGTAGTTGTGGTGTGTGGGTTCAGTAGTTGCAGCTCATGGACTCTAGAGCATATGCTCAGTAGTTGTGGTGCATGGGCTTAGTTGCTCCATGGCATGTGGAATCTTCTGGACCAGAAAAAAAACCTATGTCCCCTGCATTGGCAGGTGGATTCTTATCCACTGAACCACCAGGGAAATCATTTTTCATATTAGCTAATGAGAAGGTAAGGTTATCAGAAAACTCTAGTAATTCCTAGTTTCAGGACAGCACTTTATGTTTGTAAATGTCTATATTAATATAATCAATAAACTTAATTTTAATGATTATTCAATGGTCCAGTGTTCTCTAAACAACTAACAGTAATGATAAACATGTTTTTGTCTGACCATCTAAATGTTTTTTTTATCTTCTCGCTTGATGATGTCAAAACTGACAGACATGGACTCTTCTTGCTAAGAAAGCAAGTTCACTGTACAAACAAGGTCACTTACTGAAGTAACTTCCAGGCCAGAAAAAAAATTTGGGCCAGTTCATTGGCTGTTGGGGGCCAGCGTGAGGAACTCCGCCCATGGCAAAGGTCATGAGGAAGGAGGCTTGGCATACGCAAAGGCGTGATCAAGCCTCAGGAAACACCCTGTTCCCGAGCATCTAACCCCAAAACCAGAGTCTGTTTTATGCTATCCCCCATAACCATTTCTCTCGGAGAAGGAGTAAACGTGCAGCTCCAAGGCAATAAAAATTCCTGGGCGTGACAAGTGTTTCAGCTTATGGGACTCCTCTGAAGGTTATCTAGCCCGCCTGTATAGGTTCCTCCGGCCACATGTGATTATTTACAGCCTCCAAATCTGAGAGACACGAGATGTTTTAGACTTACTAAAGGCAAATTCTTTTGGGAGTTAGAAATTATCAGTATAGTGGGTTGGTTAGGAATTATATTGGTGAAGGGTTTTTCATTTGTTGTGCCAATAATTGCTGCTAATTCCCTGCTCTGGGTGGGACAAGGGTGTTTCAGGTCAAACCTCTCTGCTGAAAGACTAGCTTGTGTGACAGGATTATCCATACTCCTGCCACTATGCACATGATTGTTTACTACCTCTCAACCATAAACAGCACAGAGAGTTTTGGAGTATTTTGAGAGTCTTAATTAGCATAGGGCTTTTTCTTCTCATTGTTGAGCCAATGATTGCCAGGCCTCCATATCCTTAGGCACCTGGGAATATATTAATCAATGTATTTGGAATATAGAAAAGGAAATATAGTAGTTTTAGATGTTAGCAATACTAGACTTTCTGAGTTAATGGATTTTCTCTTTCGTAATAGATCACTGTACTTTGTTATAAATCACTGTGTCCTTGTTATGTAAAAATGTAACTTTATCGCTATCTTAAGACTAAATAGATCTTAAGGGGAACATTGGTGAAAGGATTTTCATTTGTTGGGCTGATGTTTGCTGCTAAATTTCCATGTTCCCTGCCCCTGTAATGAATATAACTAACATATAGGAGAAATAAGTATTAACCTTTAAGATTAATCATGTTAACCTTGGGTTAAATAAATTCCTTTCTTGATTGTAACTCACTACACCCTCACCCTATAGGAATGCAACTTTTTCTGGAGGGTGGTGCCTGTTTTAAGAAAAGACACCCTTGGAGGAAATAAGGTTTTTGGTTATCAGAAAGAAAGGATCATAGAATGTCAGCAGGTCTTACTCATGGCCAGAAGATGATGTAATATCCCTAAGACCCCCCGCATGACTCTGTATTCATCCCTATGTGTAACAAAAGGTATATAAGCAAACCCAAAAATAAAGAAATCGGATCAGTTTCCGGAAAGACTGATTCCATGTCGCTTCTTTCTTGCTCCCGTTTCTCTGGCTGAATTCCCATCTGGATTCAGCCTCTTTTCTCCACTAATTCTCCTACTACACTATCCGTTTCTAATCTCTCTATATATCTGTAATTAAATATGTATTTTTCCAAAGACGCCGATGCCGTCCCCACCTTCGAATTCCCTGGATCCACCGGGGCTGGACCCCGGTAATTGGCATTTGTGGAATCAGAATCTGACACTTAGGCTCTGTTTTGATGGAGCATTTACCTTTTTTCTGTTGGTTTTTCATCATGTAACTGTCAGATTTTCAGATGTAGTAATAATTTATTGAGATCTCTGAACTCATTAATAGGCACATATCAGACTCTTGTCTGATTCCCAGCCTTTTCATGGCTCCTTTCTTCAAACTGTAGGACAAGGACCCTGGCCCAGCACCATGAGTGGATCACAAGTGCCTTTTGTCTCCGTGTCCTTGTTCTGTGTGTCCGGGTTTGGCCTCGGTCAGTAGTCTGGTCCCTCAGGACTATAGTTTTAAGTTCCTTGACAGAATGATTGCATTTTTTTTTTTCATTTTGAGTAACTCTGGCCCTTTAATTTGTTAATTTAGTGATAGGCCAGTTACAGTTGATTCTTTGAAGAATTGAGGTTAATCAAATTTCTCAGTGTAATGTAAACTGAGCAACAAATGCACAAAATCTAACACTCCCATGTAGGGTGATAAAGCCTTTGTTGGGTTTGTTTGTTTATTTAATTGAAGTATAGTTGATTTACAAGGTTGTGTTAATTTCTGCTGCACAGCAAAGTGATTCAGTTAAACATATATACACATGCTTTTTAATATTCTTTTCCATTGTGATTTATCCCATGATATTGAATGTAGTTCTCTGTGCTATACAGTAGGACCTTGTTGTCCATACAACTGCACTGTCATTCATTTTCTTCACTGTGCTCCCAGGCTGTAGCCCTACTCTTGGGGGTACCCCTCCCAGAGATGGGAGTCCCCTGTAGCCTTGTCTGTATGACTGGGGCCGTACTTCCCTGTTATACTAACTGCCTGGATACCCATCCCTGGACCTCAGCCACCTTCCAGGAAATTTCCAATACCTCTCAGGCACAACTCCTGCTGATTTGCATTTTCCCAGAAGTACTGCCTTTCCTGTTTTCAACAAAGTTTCATTAATTCAGCTACAGTTACTGAAGTCATACAAGGCAATCCACCATCCTACCATCTGGATTCTCAGAAATCCCAGTGACTGGAGCGAGGTGCTACAAAAGGACCCCTTACCCCCAAAGGTGGATCTCACTGAGCTAACATCAAAGTGCAAGCAGGGCTTCATTCCTCCCGCGGTTCTAGGGAAGAATCCGACTCCTTGCCTTTTCCAGCTTCTAGAGGCTGCCTGTATCCCTGGCTTATAGCCCTTTCTTCTTCTTCAAAGCCATCAACAGCCGGTGGAGTCCTACTCATGTCTCATTACTCTGACTCTTCCTCTTCTGCTTTTCGGGACCTTTGTGGTGACCCTGGGCTTCCTAGGTGGCTCCAGCGGTAAAGAACCTGCCTGCCAATACAGGAGGATGTAAGAGACACAGGTTCGATTCCTGGGTGGGGAAGATCCCCTGGAGGAGGGCATGGCAACCCCCTCCAATATTGTTGCCTGGAGAATCTCATGGACAGAGGAGCCTGGCGGACTACAGTCCATGGGGTCGCACAGAGTCGGACATGACTGAAGGGACTTGGCATGCACGCATATGGTGACCCTGGGTCCATCCAGTTCACTCAGCATAATCTCCCCATTTTAAAGTCAGTTTAATATATACACACTAGTGAAAGAATCCGACCGTGTGGATCACAATAAACTGTGGAAAATTCTGAAAGAGATGGGAATACCAGACCACCTGACCTGCCTCTTGAGAAACCCAAGAATTTGGGGCAGGAGGAGAAGGGGACTACAGGTCAGGAAGCAACAGTTAGAACTGGACATGGAACAACAGACTGGTTCCAAATAGGAAAAGGAGTATGTCAAGGCTGTATATTGTCACCCTGCTTATTTAACTTATATGTAGAGTATATTATGAGAAACACTGGGCTGGAAGAAGCACAAGCTGGAATCCAGATTGCTGGGAAAAATATCAATAACCTCAGATATGCAGATGACACCACCCTTATGGCAGAAAGTGAAGAGGAACTAAAAAGCCTCTTGATGAAAGTGAAAGAGGAGAGTGAAAAAGTTGGCTTAAAGCTAACTAAGATATTTGCCTGTTCCCAGAAGTACTTCAGAAAACTAAGATCATGGCATCTGGTCCCATCACTTCATGGGAAATAGATGGGGTAACAGTGTCAGACTTTATTTTGGGGGGCTCCAAAATCACTGCAGATGGTGATTGCAGCCATGAAATTAAAAGACACTCCTTGGAAGGAAAGTTATGACCAACCTAGATAGCATATTCAAAAGCAGAGACAATACTTTGCCAACAAAGGTCCATCTAGTCAAGGCTATGGTTTTTCCAGTGGTCATGTATGGATGTGAGAGTTGGACTGTGAAGAAAGCTGAGCACCAAAGAATTTATGCTTTTTCACTGTGGTGTTGGAGAAGACTCTTGAGAGTCCCTTGGACTGCAAGGAGATCCAACCAGTCCATTCTGAAGGAGATCAGTCCTGGGTGTTCTTTGGAAGGACTGATGCTAAGGCTGAAACTCCAATACTTTGGCCACCTCATGCGAAGTTGACTCATTGGAAAAGACTCTGATGCTGGGAGGGATTGGGGGCAGAAGGAGAAGGGGACGACAGAGGATGAGATGGCTGGATGGCATCACCGAGTCAATGGACATGAGCTTGAGTGAACTCCGGGAGTTGGTGATGGACGGGGAGGCCTGGCGTGCTGCAATTCATGGGGTCACAAAGAGTCAGACACGACTGAGCGACTGAACTGAACTGAGTGAAAGTGAAAGTGTCAGTCACTCAGTCGTGTCCAACTCTTTGCAATCCCGTGGACAGTCACCCACCAGTCTTCTCTGTCCATGGAATTCCTCAGGCAAGAATACTGCAGTGGGTAGCCATTCCCTTCTCCAGAGGATCTTCCCAACCTAGGTATCGAACCCAGGCCTCCCCCATAGCAGGCAGATTCTTTGTCTGAGCCACCAGGGAAGCCCATACACACTGCTGCTGCTGCTGCTAAGTCGCTTCAGTCGTGTCCGACTCTGTGCGACCCCGCAGACTGCAGCCCACCAGGCTCCCCCGTCCCTGGGATTCTCTAGGCAAGAACACTGGAGTGGGTTGCCATTTCCTTTTCCAATGAATGACAGTGAAAAGTGAAAGTGAAGTCGCCCAGTCGTGTCCGACCCTCAGCGACCCCATGAACTACAGCCTTCCAGGCTCCTCCATCCATGGGATTTTCCAGGCAAGAGTACTGGAGTGGGATGCCATTGTCTTCTCCACCATACACACTACTACATATAAAATAATCAACAAGGACCTTCTGTATAGCACAGGGAATTCTACTCAATGTTAGGTAATAACCTATATGGGAAAAGAATCTGAAAATAATGGGTATTCATACCTGTGTAACTGAATCATGTTATTATACACCTGAAAGTAACAGCATTGTGAAACAACTATACTCCAATATAAAAATTAAAAAGAAAAAAAGTCAGTCAATAGCAACCTAATTCCACTTGCAAATTTAGTTTTCCTTTGCTGTGTAACAACATATTCAGAGATTCTGGGGATTAGGACATATTTGGAGAGGGGGAGTGTTACCTTGCCACCACAATTGTTGAGTCGCTAAGTTGTGTCTCACTCTTTGTGGCACCATGGACTGCAGCACACCAGGCTTCCCTCTCCTTCACTATCTCCCAGAGTTTGCTCAAACTCATGTCTATTGAGTCAGTGATGCTATCTAACCACAATATCCTTTCAGAAATTTATTTTAAAATTTTTGTCTGTGCTGGGTCTTTGTTGTGCCATGCAGGCCTAGTTGCTATGGTGGTATTTGACACCTTAGTTCCCCAACCTGTGTCCTCTGCATTGGAAGGCGAATTCTTAACCACTGGCCCAGCAGGGAAGTCCACTTTGAAAAAAAATCTGTACATAGTTGACCCTTAAACGACACAGGTTTGAACTGTGCAGGTTCACGTATTTTTTCTACATTTTGTTTATTTATCTACCTTGGTTGCACTGGGTCTTTGCGGCTGTGTACGGACTTGGTCTGGCTGTGGCCAGGCAGGGACTATTCTCTGGCTGCAGTGTGAGGGCTTCTCACTGCGGTGGCTTCTCTAGTGGAGTGCAGGCTTGAGTTTCACGGGCTTCAGTAGTTGCAGCACGGGGGCTCAGTAGTTGTGGCTCACAGGCTTAGTTGCCCTATGGCACGTGGGACCTTCCTGGATCAGGGTTTGAAACCGTGTTTCTTGCATTGGCAGGTGGATTATTTACCACTGAGCCAGCAGGGAAACCCTGCGTAGGTTCACTTCTATCTGTTCCCCCCCCCCAATAAATGTGTACTACAGTATTGCAGATGGTGATTGCAGCCATGAAATTAAAAGGCACTTACTCCTTGGAAGGAAAGTTATGACCAACCTAGATAGCATATTCAAAAGCAGAGACATTACTTTGCCAACAAAGGTCTGTCTAGTCAAGGCTATGGTTTTTCCAGTGGTCATGTATGGATGTGAGAGTTGGACTGTGAAGAAAGCTGAGCACCAAAGAATTGATGCTTTTCTACTGTGGTGTTGGAGAAGACTCTTGAGAGTCTCTTGGACTGCAAGGAGATCCAACCAGTCCATTCTGAAGGAGATCAGTCCTGGGTGTTCTTTGGAAGGAATGATGCTAAAGCTGAAACTCCAGTACTTTGGCCACCTCATGTGAAGAGTTGACTCATTGGAAAAGACTCTGATGCTGGGAGTGATTGGGGGCAGGAGGAGAAGGGGACGACCGAGGATGAGATGGCTGGATGGCATCACTGACTCGATGGACATGAGTCTGAGTGAACTCTGGGAGTTGGTGATGGACAGGGAGGCCTGGCGTGCTGCGATTCATGGCGTTGTAAAGAGTTGGACACAACTGGGTGACTGAACTGAACTGAACAGAGCTGCACTAGCCAAGTTGGTTGAGACTGGGATGTGGAACCAGGATATGGAGGGCCAGCTATAAAGATATGCTTGGATTTTTGACTGCACAGTGAGTCAGCACCCCAACCCCCGAGTTATTGAAGGGTCAACTGTATATAATTTGAAGACACACACTGTATCTCCATTGCTTTCTCAAAAATACACAGATGTGAGCACATTATACATGTTCTTATCTTCGTCTTCACCTACCTTTTAATGTATCTTCAACATTTTTCCAAATCAACACGTATAGTTCTATCTCATCTGTTAAGCCATCATGAGATTGCTGCATGTGCTCATGGAAAGTAGAACTAATCAATACTGAGCAAAGGAAATAAAAAGACAGACCACAAGGCATTGAGAGGACAAATGCAAGCTGAAGTTATCATAAAGCAGGCATGAGATATGGTGTAACAACGAGTCATAAGCTATGAGCGACAGAGAAGGCAACAGAAGCTCACACTTGTTGAACACCTTCCTTGTGTTAACTTCACAACAGTCCTAACATAGGTACTATTATTAACATTTTTGAGAGATGGAGAAACTAAGGCACAGATTAAAATAACCTGGAACACAGCCAGAAAGTGGCAGAGCTGGGGATTTGAATCCAGACTAACTAGAGTTGGTGTGATTCCAGACCCCTGTTCTTACCCACACACTGAGCTCTGGGGTTGGCAGGGAGGAGATGGAGCAGATCACATTACTGAGTGAAGATTCTAACATTTAGTCATTTAGGTTGTACCAGATCTTAGTGGCAACATGTGGGAATCTAGTTCCCTGACCAGGGATTGAACTCAGGCCCTCTGCATTGGGAGCATGGAGTCTTAGCCACTGGACCACCAGGGAAGTCCCTAAGAGAAGATTCTAGAACTCCATACACTGAGGGTCCCAGGAGCCACCTTGGATTCAATGAGGTTTTTGTCTGTTTGTTTAAATTTTTGTTGGAGTATAGTTGATTTACAATGTGTTGGTTTCTGCTGTACAGCAAAGTGAATCAGCTATACATGAACCTAAATCAACTCTTTTATGTTTTATTTAGCCAAATATATAAATATTTGACTGCACTGGCTCTTCCTGCAGCATGCGTGATCTTTAGTTGCAGCATGTGGGATCTAGTTCCCTGACCAGGGATCAAACCCGGACCCCTTGCATTGGGAGTTCAGATTCTTAGCCATTAGAGCACCGGAGAAGTCCCATATATCAACTCTTTTTTTAGCTTCTTTCTTCGTGTGTGTGTGTGTGTGTTAGTCGCTCAGTCATGTCCAACTCTTTGTGACCCCATGGACTGTAGCCCACCAGGCTCCTACTGTCCATGGGATTCTCCAGGCAAGGGTACTGGAGTGAGTTGCCATTTCTTTCTCCATATAGGTCAATACTGTATGTATTGAGTAGAGTTCCCTGGCTATGCAGTAAGTCGGATTCAGTGTGCTTTATAGCTGGATTATTATTCTTGTCCTTTATTTTTCTTGAGGTCCCTGTCTCCCTGACTGCCTGTAATACCAGTGAGCAAGAGGAAATGTGATGTAGGGGAGATGAAATGAATCACACTAACTCTAGTTAGCCTGGATTCTTCAGAGTTCGAGAGACTTGAATTCAGATCCAGGATTTTCCACTCGCTAGCTATGAGACCTTCCTAGGCATCTGTCTTCTCTTATCAAATGAATATCATTAGACTCAACTTGCAGGATAGTTGTAAACCTTTGAGATGATGAACATGAAATGCTGGATGTTGGAGGGGGACAGGCATGTGAGCGTGCCTATGTGCTCAGTTGTGTCTGATTCTTTGAGACCCCGTGGGCTGTAGCCCGCCAGGCTCCTTTGTCCATGGCATTTCCCAGGCAAGAATACTGGAGTGGTTTGTCATTTCCTTCGCCAGGGGATCTTCTCCACAGGTATTCGACCCTGTTTCTTGCAAGGAGTAAATCAGTGGTTCTCCGCAGATTTCAGTTCAGTTCAGTTCAGTCGCTCAGTCGTGTCCGACTCTTTGCGACCCCATGAATCGCAGCACGCCAGGCCTCCCTGTCCATCACCAACTCCCGGAGTTCACTCAGATTCACGTCCATCGAGTCAGTGATGCCATCCAGCCATCTCATCCTCTATTTACTCAGCTGTAAATCAGTGGTTCTCTGCAGAGGCATTACTGCCCCCGACAGGACATTATGGAAAATTAGGGGAGAATCTTCAGTCGACAAGATGTGAGGCACTACTTGGACAGCAAGGAGATCCAACCAGTCCATCCTAAAGGAAGTCAATCTTGAATATTCATTGGAAGGACTGATGCTGAAGCTGAAGCTCAAATACTTTGTCCACCTGATTTGAAGAACTGACTCATTTGAAAAGACCCTAATGCTGGGAAAGATTGAAGGCAGGAGAAGGGCATGACATAGGATGAAATGGTTGGATGGCATCACCATCAATGGACATGAGTATGAATAAACTCTGGAAGATGGTGATGGTCAGGGATACCGGGGACCAGCCCCGGTGGATCCAGGGAATTCGAAGGTGGGGACGGTGTTGGCGTCTTTGGAAATAACATTTAATTACAGATAGAGAGATATTAGAAGATTAGCAGAGAAAAAGAGGCCGAATAACTTGGTTCACATGGGATACCAATCACCACCTACGTAGGCCGCAGGCGTCTTCCCGTTCTCCCTAAGGAGAGGAGGCACTGAGGCCTCCCCTGTCCGATCTTAGAAGCCCAGGCAAAATTAATAGGCTTGGTGGGTACCCATGTACCAGATGGGAATTCGGCCAGAAAATAGTAAGAGAGAGAAAGGGGCTGAATAACTTGGTTTACCTGAGATACCAATAAAATTCCAAGACAAGGAATTTGCACCATCTATGTTGGGCCGCCGGTGCCACTTGAATATCGGAAGTTGCCCCTCCTTGGGCTCCTTCTCGCGTGGACTTGAAAACCGGGGCAAATAAGTAGACTTGGAGGGCACTCACGCTCCAGATAAAGTTGCATTCCTATAAGGTGAGGGTGTAGTGAGTTACAATCAAGAAAGGAATTTATTTAACCCAAGGTTAACATGATTAATCTTAAAGGTTAATACTTATTTCTCCTATATGTTTAAAGGTTAGTACTTATTTCTCCTATATGTTAGTTATATTCACTATAAGGGCAGGGAACATCGAAATCTAGCAGCAAACATCAGCCCAACAAATGAAAATCCTTTCACCAATGTTCCCCTTAAGATCTATCTAGTCTTAAGATAGTGATAAGGTTACATTTTTACATGGCAAGGACATAGGGATTTATAATAAAGTACAGTGATCTATTACAAAAGAGAAAATCCATTAACTCAAAAGTCTAGTATTGCTAACATCTAAAACAACTATATTTCCTTTTCTATATTTCAAATACATTGATTAATATATTCCTAGGTGCCTAAGGATATGGAGGCCTGGCGGCAATCATTGACTCAATGAGAAGAAAAAGCCCTATGCTAATTAAGACTCTCAAAATACTCCAAAACTCTCTGTGCTGTTTGTGGTTAAGAGGTAGTAAACAATCATGTGGCAGGAGTATGGATAATCCTGTCACACAAGCTAGTCTGTCAGTAGAGAGGTTTGACCTGAGACATTCTTGTCCCACCCAGAGCAAGGAATTAGCAGCAATCATTGACACAACAAATGAAAAACCCTTCACTGATATAATTCCTAACGAACCCATTATACTGATAATTTCTAACTCCCAAAAGAATTTGCCTTTAGTAAGTCTAAAACATCTCGTGCCTCTCAGATTGGGAGGCTGTAAACAGTTACATGTGGCCGGATGAACCTATACAGGTGGGCTAGATAACCTTCAGAGGAGTCCTGTAAGCTGAAACACTCTTGTCATGCCCAGGAATTTTAATTGCCTTGGAGCTGCACGTTTACTCCTTCTCCTAGAGAAACGGTTATGGGGGAGAGCCCCCCGTAAAGTCAGAGGTGTAGGTGAGAGCATAAAACAGACTCTGGTTTTGGGGTTAGATGCTCGGGAACAGGTTTCCTGAGGCTTGATCACGCCTTTGCGTATGCCAAGCCTCCTTCCTCATGACCTTTGCCATGGGCGGAGCTCCTCACACTGGTTCCCGGCACAGGGAGGCCTGGCGTGCTGCAGTTCGTGGGGTTGCAAAGAGCTGGACAGGACTGAGTGACTGAACAGAACAGGCAGTCCATTTGGACCAGTCTGTCACGCTATGTGTATTTATGTGTGCGTGCTCAGTAGCTAAGTCATGTCTGACTCTGAGATGCCATGCACTGTGGCCTGCCAAGCTCCTGTGTCCATGGGATTCTTCAGACAGGAATACTGGAATGGGTTGCCATTTTCTTCTCCAGGGGATCTTCCTCTCACCCAGGGATCAAACCTGAATCTCCTGCACTGGCAGGTAGGTTCTTTACGTGACTCAGCTGGTAAAGAATCTGCGTGCGATGCGGAAGACCTGGATTTGATTCCCTGGGTTGGGAAGATCCCCTGGAGAAGGTAATGGCTACCCATTCCAGTATTCTGGTCTGGGGAATTCCATGGAGTATGCAGTCCATGGGGTTGCAAAGAGTCGGACATGACTGAGCAACTTTCACTTTCACCTGGGAAGCCCATTTTGTCATGCTGGCTGGCTGGATTGGTAAATCCATGCAACCCTAGTTGGTAAGTATTTTAAACATCATCCCTGACCACAGGCACTTTAGAGATGGGGCCAGGGACACCGGTTGTTTCACAGTGTACGAGCTACTTGACCAAAATGAGGAATTGTTCCTTGTCCTGCTCAGCATTCAAACATCCCACCAGACATTCATGTGGGTGAATACTCGCTTACAGTCATTGAAGCCTAAAATGGGATTATATTTTACATATAAATATGCCAATTTTGCATGATTTTAAATACACTTTCTTTTTCCCCCATAAAAGCAACTACTGTGAAAATCGTACTTCATTTTCTTAGGAACTTACCGAGAATTGTACTTCATTTTAGAAAAATGTTACCGATGGCACCATGGCCTGTAGCATTTGACTTGCCAATACTATGTGTCTATTGGAGTTTGCATTTGTAGTGCTAAAGACAAATGTATACCAGAGATCAGACACCTCCCTGATTTTTGGTTTAAAAAATTATTATTATTATTATTTTATTTTTTGAGATCCCTTTTAATTTAGAAGTAAATGTTATTTTAGTAATAAGTAATCCAAAATTTAATTAATGGAGCTCACAGCCAGCATCCAAGATGACCTCTAAAGATCCCCACTTTCTGATATTCACATTTTTTGCTGTGCGTAGCATTCTCCCACAATCAGCTTCCCAAGTGGTGTTAGTGGTAAAGAACCTGCCTGCCATCGCAGGAAATGTAAGAGATGTGGGTTCGTCCCTTGAGTTGGGAAGATCAACTGGAGGAAGACATGGCAATGCACTCCAGTATTCTTGCCTGCAGAATCCCATGGATAGAGGAGCCTGGTGGGCTACAGTCCATGGGATCGCAAAGAATCAGACACAAATGAAACAACTTAGCCCACACACACTCCCACAACAGAGCAAAGGTCATGGTATGCTCTGGGTGACCAACAGAATAGAGCAAATGTGCTGGTATGTCTTTTCTGAGGCCAGAGGCTTCCTGCTGTCTCTCTCAGATCAGTCACTATGGGTGAAGCCAGTTGCCATGTCTTGAGGCAGCTTTGTGGAGAGGGTGCCTGTATCCAGGCGCTCGTATCCAGGAATCAAGGCCACCAGCCACCAGCCATGTGAGTGAGCTTTATGGGAAGCAGAGCTTTAGGCGAGTATTCAGTATTTGCAGCCCCAGCTGACAGTTTGATTATAATCTCGTGAGGAATCCTGAGCCAGAAACAAGTCAGCTACACTCGTCTCAGATTCCTGAGTCTTAAAATTGTACAAGATAATAAATCAATAAATGTTTTAAGTTGTTAAGTTTTAAGATAATCTGCTATATAGCAGTAGATAACTAATAGAGAGGACATACATGAATTGTTTTAAAAGCATTTCGTATGTGTTACCCTTCCAGTATAATTAAAATCAATCTATATTATAAAAATTGGAGAAGGAAATGGTAACCCACTCCTATATTCTTGGCTGGAGAATCCCATGGACAGAGGAGCCTGGTAGGCTACATACAGTCCATGGTTTGCAAAGAGTCGGACATTACTGAGTGACTAAACAACAAATATTATAAAAATTACATGTTGAAATGATTTATTAATTTTGACATCACTCTTGTCTTATACTGTCCCCAGAGACCTTCTATCTTTTTTTTTTTTTTAAAATATGTATTTACTTGGCTGCACTGGGTCTTAGTTGAGGCATGCTGAATCTAGTTCCCTGATCAGGGATTGAACTCTGGGCTCCCTGCATTGGGAGCATGGAGTCTTAGTCACTGGACCACATAAGAAGTCCCCTACCTAACTTCTTTATGGCTTCTTATACTTTTATACTACTGTATGTTTTTCTGACTCATTCTTAGTTCCGTTAAGCATTGAAGAATTTGTCTCCGTATCAGTATTTTAAACACTGGTGTCTGAATATATCCCTGACATAGAGTACTTGTACTATTTCATCACCACCTTTTCCTGTATAGGTGATTATTTTAACATGGCTCATAAAAAAGCATGACTCATTTGTGAGAGTATCATACTTCTCATTATCTCCATTTTTTAAAAATCGGAGTATAATTGTTTTACAATGTCGTGCTAGTTTCTGCTGTACAACAACATGAATCATATGTGTATGTATACGTATATCCCTTCCCTTATGAACCTCCTTCCCACCTCCCTGCCATATCTCTATTTAAACTGAGATCATATCCTCTTTTTTCTGTTCTAAAACTAGTTTTTTTTCTTTTTACTATTCTAAAAAGCCAGTTTGAGACTGTTTTTTTTTCTGTTATTTGTAACTAAAAGAAAACCAGCTGATATATGTATCCAGTGTCATCAGAGTCTAGACTTGAGAAAGAAATGTTTCCTCTTCTGCCTGAATCAAATGATCGCCAAGTTTTGGTATCCTGTTTCCACTCTAAAAGACCATCTTTTCACCTGCAACAAAAACACCGGTTACCACCATGCTTCATGTTGGTACTGATCCTCTCCGTGTTGCAGGCAGTAAATGTTTCAGTTTTGTAGAAAACAAAAACCAAAAGGGCTATCTTTTACTCAGATGACTGACACTGCATATCCATCCTTTCAGAAGAGGGTCACTTGAGGTCTGTAGGAATTTGATCCAAATTCTAAGTCCAAATACAACCATTCTAACGGACTTACTAACATGAAGTCTTTCTGTTTTACAACCCAATAAGCTTATGGTGAAAGACAATATATATAGAGAGAGTTCTTGTTGTTCAGTTGCTCAGTCATGTCTGACTGTGTGAGCCCATGGACTGTAGCCTACCAGGCTCCTCTGTCCATGGGGATCGCCAGGCAAGAATACTGGAGTGGGTTGCCATTTCCTTCAGGGGATCTTCCCGATCCAGGCATGGAACCCGGGTGTCTTGTAAATCTCTTGCATTGCAGGTGGATCCTTGACCGCTGGGCCGCTGGGTAAGCCCCACTGTGTGTGTGTATATTTCATATTTACTTATTTCCTGTGTCAGGTCTTAGTTGTGGCACGTGGGATGTTCTGTTACGGCACACAGACTCTAATTGTAGCTTGCAGGCTTAGTTGATCTGAGGCACATGAGAGCCTAGTTCCCCAACCACGGGTCAAACCTGGACCCCCTGCATTGGGAGCTTGGAGTCTTAGGCACTGGACCACCAGGGAAGTCCCAGAAAGACAATAGTTTTAGAAGTCCACTATATTTTACACAACCTAGCTCCTGCAGTACTCTTTGGTGTATACTCCTAAAAGATGGGAAATGAACGCCATCCATTAGAGTAAATTCATGAAGCAACCTCAAGAAGCAAAAACGAACGAGAACCCATGGGACCTGGTGTGAAGAACAACCTAGATTGCTCCTTTCTCTTAGTAGGCTTGAAGCAACTGGACTAGATTCTACCTGTCTAGGTTTAGGTGAAGTAGGCCTTTTAGAACTCGTCCTGGCCCAAACTTGAAAATGGTTCTGAAGTCACAAAGACTCCAGAATCTGGGAAGGAAATAGGAGTTTAAGAAAACATATGCTTAGGTAGTTACAGAATTGAATACCACCTGATCAGGGCAGGTGTGGAGATTTTTTTTAAGCTGATTTGCAACTTTTTGCTTTTTAGTCCTTCAGTGGTGTCTGACTCTTTGTGACCCCAGGCACTGCAGCAAGCCAGCCTTCCCTGTCCTTCACTATCTCCTGGAGTTTGCTCAAACTCATGCAACTTTACTAAAGATTTAAATCAGTACATTTGAAATGCAACTCTGAAATGTTGACATTAGTAACTTAACCCCAATAGCTTTCAAATGTCTGTATTTATGAAAGCTCTATACATGTTTGACTGTCTGTGAAGTAAAAGCTTACAGGATGATAGAGAAACAAGCTGCATTAGCATGAGTCCCCTCTCATGTCTGGGAAGGCAGCTCAAAGCATGTGCGTCTTAATGGTAGGTCAACAGTAACATCTTCATAGATTGTTCAACATTGTTCATAGATATTCCTCTGTAATCAAGTTTAAAAATCTCGGGGAATCTTTTTTTTTTTTTTTAACATTTATTTATTTGGCTGCTCCGGGTCTTAGTTGCAGCATGGAGGATCTTTAGTGGTGACATGTGGGATCCAGTTCCCCAACTAGAGATCAAATTTGTGCTCCCTGCATTGGAAGCACAGAGTCTTAGCCAATGGACCACTAGGTAAGTGCCTCAGGGAATCTCAAAATACTTAGTACTTTCAACAGCGATGAGATTTGAGACGATGCTAGAAGCTTTTACTTGTCCCCCAATATCTCTTCATCCTTTTTCCTCAGTACTGAAACTGCATGTTCCAGCTTCCCCTGTAGTTTAGTGTAGCTAGGTGACTAAGTTTTTGCCAGCAGGATGAAAGCAGAAATGGTATATATAAACTTTGGGAAAGTTTCTTAAAGAGAATACATGTTCCCTTTCTCCTCTCATCTGCTGGTAGGAATGTAAGCATAATGGCTAGAGCTCCAGCAGATCTCTTAGACCATGCGGTGACATTGGGAATGGAGGCTGGTATCTTTCAAATGCGCATGTACTTGATAGCATAAATAAATACATGGGTAACTTTCTTGGCTGGAATAAGGAGGCTCCATCTGTCCCCATGAAGTACCAGAGCAGCTGTAGACTAACTGTGGACTTCTTAAACATGAGAGGGAAATACCAATTTTTATTTAAGCTAGTGTTATTTTGTGGTTGTTTTCCCCTGCTTCTTGCAGCCACATCTGATCCTAATACAATAATCAAAAAAGAAGCAAGACTTAAAAACATTATTATTATTATTTGCCCATACTGCACGGTTTGTGGGATCTTAGGTTCCCCAGCTAGGGGTGGAACTCAGGCTGGCAATGAAAGCACTAAACCCTAGCCACAGGACTGCCGGGAAATTCCCTACAAACTTGTTTTTAAAAGTCTACTTTCATAGATCAGCAATTCAACTAGTTTAAGGTTGCACATATTGTATATTCTGTAGGAAATTTAGAGGCACAGAGCTTGAAAAGTCTGTTGAAATTACACTGAAAATTCAAGATGTAGTCTTTAAAGGAGACAGTAGGAAGAGACCTGACTGTAAGAAAAAAAATCTGGATGGCCGGTTAAAGCATCAGGATAGAATCAGAAGACGAGTCAGTTGTTTTGGTAACCATGGATAACAGTACTCGGTAGCCTCGGACAAGTAACTTCACCTTTCTAGGCTTCCATTTCTGACTGGGTGTTGTCGTTCAGTGGCTAAGTCATGTCCGACTCTTTGCGACTCCATGGACTGCAGGCAACACATGTACTTCCCTGTCGTTCACTATCTCCTGGAGCTTGCTCAAACTCATGTCCATTGAGTCGGTGATGCCATCCAACCATCTCATCCTCTGTCGTCCCCATCTCCTCCTGCCTTCAATCTTTCCCAGCATCAGGGTCTTTTCCAACGAATCGACTCTTCGCATCAGGCGGCCAAAGTATTGGAGTTTCAGCTTCAGCAACAGTCCTTCCAAAGAAAAGTCAGGGTTGATTTTCTTTAGGATGGAGTGGTTGGACCTCCTTGCAGTCCAAGGGACTCTCAAGAGTCTTCTCCAACACCACGGTTCAAAAGCATCATTTCTGAGTGGTGGGGATTAGAAAAGGACATCTCTACAGGCCCGCAGTTTCCAGAGAATCCTTCAGGACCACGTGCCTACACTGGACACCTGTGGCCAACGCCGAAGGGCCTATAGGCAAAGAGAGCCCCTGCCCCCGGGTCCCAGGATCCCCTCTGCACGCGATCTCACAGATGCTACACTTTGAAGTTCCTGAGCAGAGACGCAGCGGGGCTGTCACCCAGAAGCAGATCTCGGGACCGGTCCGGTCTACGCATCCGCGAATCAGAGGACTGGGAGTCGGGCGGGCGGTGCCCTAGCCCCGCCCTCTGGCATCCGGACCCGCCCCGGAGCCCCGCCCCCGAGCCCCGCCCCGCCCCGGCCGGCCACTTGCTGCGCGCGGATTGGCTGCCGCGGTGCGCACGGCGCCGCGCCCCGCCCTGCCGGCGCCCTCAGCCTAGCGCCGGTCGAGCGCTCCCCTCCCGGGGCTGAGGTGCCGCGGAGGACGCCGGCTCGGCCGCGGCGTGGCCGCCTCCGCCTCTGCGTGCGCGCCCGGGGTTCGGCGTGGGCTTCGGGGAAGCCGGGTGAGTGCTGGCGGCCCGTTTCGAGGGAGCGCGAGGGGACCAGCGCCCGCCTCCGAGGCGCAGGGAGGCACCCTCGGCCCGCCCGGGGCCTCCCTGGTGCGCGGCGCCGCCGCCGCCGGGAGGGTCGGGGTCCGTGGGGCGTCCGGGCGGCGCCGCCCCCCTCCTCACCAACCCGCTCCGGTGACCATGGCCGGCGCTCGGAGGTTGGGGTGGGGGAGCGCCGCGGTCTCTCGTCGTCGCGTTGCTTGCCCTGAAAGGTTTCCATCTCGGAACTGTCGGCTTCCCGGCGCTGCTGGGAAGGGGAGAGAGGTGCGCCGGCGCGGGCCCCAGGGCGACGGGCCCCTCAGGGGCTTCGTCGCCCCTGTTTGCGTTGGCTCTGAACCCTTCCTTGCTGGGAATGTGGTCCGTGTTGAGTGGACTTTTCCGACTCTGTACAGAGGTATGGCGTGGAGATGGAGAAGGATGGATATTCTTTGGAAGATTGATTGTACAGGGTTGGGTGTCCTTTGAGATACAGAGCAGCTCGTGTCGCAAAGGTAGTTGCCCTGGGGACGGCCGTTCTCGTTTTTAAGCAATAAATTGACTCTCGAGTTAATCACGGGAAGGTGCTTAACTTGAAAGGTAAGTACGTGACCTTCTAAAGCCAAAGCGCTGATGATGAGAGCCACTGTGCTAGTTCCCGCCCCGCTGCTGACGCTGTGTTGTGTGCGCGTTGGGGAAGGATTCAAGCCTAATGTGTGTGTGTGGTGGGGAGGGGGGAGTCAAGCCTCGTGTGTGTGTGCGCGTGTGTGTGTGTGTTGGGCAAGGATTCAAGCCTCCGATTGGAGTGAATGTGTCGTCAGCCTTGTGCCTCTCAAAGACCTTGATTTTTCTTCGCAGTGTGCCACCTCTTCTCTCAAACTCCTCACGTACCCGCACTATAACACCCCTTAGCTTCACAGTTCCCAAGCCTCTGACTCTCAGGCTTGTCACACTTCTTTTCCATCATCTTCAGACACTTGTCATCTGTTTTTGCAAGCATAGTTTTCAGACGTAGAACAAACATTAGACTTTTTTTTTTTTTAAGCCTATAATACTGTTGCAAGCCTCTTTGTCCTTAAAAAGAAAACCCGAAGTTATCTTGAGTATCGATGCGGCAGGAAAGGCTGGTTTAATGAGAGCAGGGGGAGGGCGCAGTGTTCCTCTTCCGGAGACACGCCTTCCCCACCTCCATCCTCCTCCGCCCACTGGGATTAGGGCCTTAACTTCAGTCATTTCTGAATTCACTTCTGGACTCCAGGGTAAAGAATTTATCTTATTTTATCATTATAGACTCCTTTAAATGATTACCGTAATACATTCAGGTTGTGAACTTTTTTTTTTTTTTTTAATGTTACAGATGAACTTTCACTCTTCACTTTCATGCATTGGAGAAGGAAATGGCAACCCACTCCAGTGTTCTTGCCTGGAGAATCCCAAGGATGGGGGAGCCTGGTGGGCTGCCGTCTATGGGGTTGCACAGAGTCGGACGCGACTGAAGTGACTTAGCACTTAGCATAGAAGAACATCAAGTGAAAAATGGAAACCAGGGAATTTCCTGGCAGTCCAGTGGTTAGAGCTCTGCACTTCCCCTGCAGGGAGCAGGGATTCTCTTCCTGGTCTAAAAGCTAAGATCCCAAGTGCCAAAGAAAAGAAACAGCACAGAAGTGTATCAAGTAAAAGGTTAGAATAAGTTAGAACTCCTTGTTTCTTTACTTTGCACCCTCAATCCCAGTCCCTAGGAGGGGATGTGCTGTGTTAAGTCACCTCAGTTCAGGTCAGTCGCTCAGTCGTGTCCGACTCTTTGCGACCCCATGAATCGCAGCACACCAGGCCTCCCTGTCCATCACCAACTCCTGGAGTTCACTCAGACTCACGTCCATCGAGTCAGTGATGCCATCCAGCCATCTCATCCTCTGTCGTCCCCTTCTCCTCCTGCCCCCAATCCCTCCCAGCATCAGAGTCTTTTCCAATGAGTCAGCTCTTCGCATGAGGTGGCCAAAGTACTGGAGTTTCAGCTTCAGCATCATTCCTTCCAAAGAAATCCCAGAGCTGATCTCCTTCAGAATGGACTGGTTGGATCTCCTTGCAGTGCAAGGGACTCTCAAGAGTCTTCTCCAACACCATAGTTCAAAAGCATCAATTTTTCAGCGCTCAGCCTTCACAGTCCAACTCTCACATCCATACATGACTACCTCAGTCTTGTCCAACTCTTTGTGAGCCAGTGGACCATAGCCCACCAGGCTCCTCTGTCCCTGGGATTACTCCAGGAAAGAGTACTGGAGTGGGTTGCTGTGCCCTCCTCCAGGGGATCTTCCCAACCCAGGGATTGAACCTGCAACTCTTACATCTCGTGCATTGGCTGGCAGGTTCTCTGCCAGTGGTGCTACCTGGGAAGCCCAGTGAGGGGGTAGTACCATGATACTGTTGGGCAACCTACTTAATAAAAGGACATAATCATATCATCGTGGACCTACCTCATTTTAAAAATGCTGTAAAGCATGCAATTGTTTAGAAGTACTTTAATATATTTTATTGGTCCCTTATTGGTGAATGTTTTGGTTGTTTCTGAGTTTTAGCCATTAAAAGATTTACTATGTAAATATCTTTGAAAATTGTAGGATAAGTCTCAGATAGTTTAAACGGACTATTGTATTTTAGAGTATAATTTTCGTGCTCTTTTCACGTGGAATCTTTTTGTAATTTGAAGGACTTTCAATTTAAGGACAGTAGCTAATTTGTTTGATTTAAATGCATTTCTTAGTATCTGTGTGTCTTTTAATATTTAGAGACTGGATCAAAAAATTTGTTGAGTACCAGGTTAGATAATGGTGAATTTTTTAACCTTGTTGCCACTTAGGGGTGTTGACTTTAAGGTCATATTGACTCACTTGATTGGCTTAGTAGGAATGAGTAGAGGGCCCTCAGGAAGAGAAAATGTGAACAGGCATGTTGTGTAATACCCTCTTGTAATCCCCCCGGAATATACAACAGTAACTGGAATTCTTGTTCTCTTTTGAAATAACTTCCTTTTGTTGTAAAAGGTATCTCAGGTATGGAGATGGTTGTTGGGAATAAATACTGTTGCAGCGATCAGCACTGTATCTACAGCCACATTAAGAAAGGAAACATTTACATCTTTCTTCCAGAGGGAGCCTCTATCGTGAAAGAAGTTAATCTTTCTCTTGCTTTATCAAATAAACATTATACACGAATGCATAAATATACACATATACGTATATGTACACACATGTAAATATTTACATGTGTTAGTATATTTAGTCTTGAGTGAATAGTGTTAAAAACATTACATACAAATAGCATGTTTCAAAGTTTTATTTTACTGTTACTGAGAGTGCTGCCAAGAATAGGTTTTTAAGAGCACTTCACTTTTCACTTCCATCCGTTGGAGAAGGAAATGGCAACCCACTCCAGTGTTTTTGCCTGGAGAATCCCAGGGACGGGGGAGCCTGGTGGCCTGCCGTCTGTGGGGTCACACAGAGTCGGACATGACTGAAGTGACTTAGCAGCAGCAGCAGCAAGAAACATATCTATGTAGTCCCTAGAGAAAGGACTGTCTCAATAAAAGTGCTGAGTTAGATATAATTGGTTAATGTTCCAGAGGGCAACAAAATCATAATACCTTTGTGATGAATCATTTCTACAAGGCTATAATGATCATACCTTATTAATTTTTGCAGTTAAGCACAAACCTTATAGGACGATAAACTGTGTCTTTATTAACAGTGGATTATTCATTAAATAAACTGAGATAAGGAAATTATTTCCCCCAGAGCCCAGATGAGGTCCAAACAGGCTTATTAAAAAAAATGCTAGTGCTTTCTCCCTTTGAGATTAAAATTTTGTTTCCTAATTGCGAGCACAATGCTGACCATGTAAGGAAAGGACAGGATTTATTGTCACTTTGAGATGAAAGCTTCCAGGAAAAACGAGGGAGACAGAACAGCTTCAGCTTCCTTGACTTTTACGAACAGGGGCCCTTTCTGAAGGGGTCAGTGGGCAGTGTTCTGGGTGAGTCTTGGGAGACGTTTACTACCGTCTCAGGGGACCTGGGAGGCTTTAGTGTGAAGCGAACACTGGAAGGACAGCAGAGATAACGGTCAGAGGGCGTGGCTGGCTCTCCGTCGCCTTCCTGCAGTTACCAGGGTAGGTCAAAGCAGAACCTTCTGTCGGGGAAGTGAGTGTCCTTTGCTGCTGCTGGCTGCAGGACTCCGAAAGAGAACAGGAACTGCCTCAGTGTAGTATGATCAGGATCCAGCCAAGCCCAGCTGAGGACGGGTTAGAAGGAGTCTGGGCCAGGTTCACGGTCCTCAAGTGAAAAAGCTGGCAGAGCAGTGGGACCCCGCTTCGTTCCAGCCGGTTGTCCTCGTCTGGGGGCCCAGCGGGGCTCTCATCAGCTCTCCTGTGTGGGGATCTTTCCTGTCTTTTGTCACTTTTCGCTCGCTCTGACGGCACTCAGACAGCAGCAGTTTCCCGACCAGGAGAATTGTGATTCCTGATCCTTTGTATGTGGACCTTTTGTTTGTTTTTCAATTTCCGCAGACTGTTTTCTGCTTTGACTTCAGCGATTTGGGGGCTTCCCCAATGGCTCAGTGGGTGAAGAATCTGCCTGCAATGCAGGAGATGCAGGTTCGATCCCTGTGCCAGGAAGATCCCCTGGAGAAGGAAGTGGCAACCCCCTCTAGTATTCTTGCTTGGAAAATTCCATGGACAGAGGAGCCTGGAGGTCTACAGTCCATAGGATCTCAAAGAGTCAGACCTAACTGAGCACGCACACACACACATTTTCTGCTTTGACTTCAATGATTTGAAATTTAAAATGGTCTGTCTTAGTGTGGGTCTATTTTCATCCATTATTTTGAGTATGTGATAGGCCCTTTAAATCAGAAAATACAGTTCTTCCTATTCTGGAGAAATTTTCCTGAATATTTTATTTTTCTCCCTCATATTTTCTCTGTAGTTCCTCCTGAAACACCTGTTTTGGATGTGAGCCTTGTAAAGGTCTTCTCATTTTCTTACCTGTTTCCTTCTGTTTTCCATCTACTTACGGCTGGATTTTCTTAACTTTTACTTCCCAAACTTTATATTTGGATTTAAGAAAACCCCACAGTTATACTTTTAATATTCAAAGGTTATTTTTTAGTCTCTGAGTGTTTCTTACGATAACATGCTGTTCTTGCTTTAAGATGCAATATGTTCTCTTGTTTCTGAGGTTGTAATGATTTTAAGCTTCCCTTCTCTGCATAGCTTTCCAGACTCCTGTCTGGAAGGGATCTGGCTTCAGTCTCCTACACCAGAACAGAGGAATGGCAAACTTCTGTCCAGTTTTCAGGATGATGCCTGAGTCTACCATTGTGCACGGTATCCCTCAGTCCAGAAGGCCAGATGTAGGGGAAACCTCAGGCTTCTGTCTGGATATGGATGAGGCAGTTGCCAGCCCATGGAGGGCATGGCAACCCTCTCCAGCATTCTTGTCTGGAGAATCCCCACAGACAGAAGAGCCTGGCGGGCTACAGTCTGTAGGATCGCAAAGAGCCGGCCATGACTGAAAGACCGAGCGAAGAGAAAAGGGACAGGTTCTGGGCCCTAACTTGTTTTCCTGTGCTGGTTCTCAGCTTTCCCTGCTGCTGGCTTGGACGTCCAGCCTTCTTGGGCGTGCTCCGTCAGTGACCATAGTCCATCCGCTTTGCAGCTTTCAGAATTTTACTGCTCTTGTCTCCTCTTCTCATCATTGTGCTCACGACTCCTTTTACTGGTTGCAGTCTTTAGTGACATTTCAGGAGGGAGCAAAATGAGATGCTGAGATACATCTTCACCCAAAGATAGTAATAGTTGTTTTTGACCAAGTGGTAGCTGAAACTCCAATACTTTGGCCACCTGACGTGAAGAGCTGACTCATTTGAAAAGACCCTGATGCTGGGGAAGATTGAAGGCAGAAGGAGAAGGGGATGACAGAGGATGAGATGGTTGGATGGCATCACCGACTCGATGGACATGGGTGTGGGTGGACTCCAGGAGTTGGTGATGGACAGGGAGGCCTGGTGTGGTGCGGTTCATGGGGTCACACAGATTCGGACACGAGTGACTGAACTCAATGGCAGTACTGCCATAAACAGAAGGCCGTCTTCAAAGCGGTCCTATGTTTGTGATGTTTGCGAACCCTCTTGGTGGGTAGTGGTTGATAGCGTCGAGTGAGCCCATGTTCTGAACACTGCCTGTCTTAATTCTCACTTATTGAGGGACGTGCTATCATATCCCCAGTTTACACATCAGAAGACCAAAGCCTAGGGATATTTAAAGCTTGAACAGTTGTGGACTCTGCAGGGGGAGGAGGGGATGAGACAAACGGAGAGCAGCATTGGCATATATGCGCCACCATGTTTAAAATAGACAGCTCGTGGGAACCGCTGTGTAGCGCAGGGAGCTCAGCTTGGTGCTGCATGATGACCCAGAGGGTGGGCTGGGGAGGGGGAGCTTCAGGAGGGAGGGGGTATATGTATGCTTACATCTGATTGCCATTGCTCTACAGCAGAAATCAACACAACATTGTAAAACGATTATCCTCCAATTAAAAAAAAAAAAGCCTGAACAGTGCCAGTCACATAGCAACTATTCCATTAAAAATGGAATTAAATGAGCCTGGCCAGGAAGGCACAGGTGGGAAGAGGCTGATGTAGGCGAGGGCCCAGGCTGGTGCTCACTCCACGGACTGTACTTTCAGCTGCCTGGGTGGTGGCTGGCGCTGGAGGAGGGTAATTGGTGTCTAGGCGTCTACTTCCTTTGTGCCCTTTGGGAACGTTCTTACTCAGGTCTTTACCTGCTCATTACTGTTTGCCAGGTGGGTTCCCTTTCACCTACTTGGGTTCAGAGCTGTGACCTGGGGACACGAGTGACTGTGTCACTCCTGAACAGGGGAGGAGAGCATTTTCTGAGCAATCCCAGAAGACGCAAAGATTCCCAGGCAGGGCTCCTGCGGGGAAACCTGGGTAAAGGTGGCTTCCGAGAGTGAGTGATGTTTTCCTATGGTTAGGTCAGCTCTGGGGTTGTGTAGCAGTCATCTTATTTAGGTAGCAACTCATGATAATCTGCCGCTCTATTTTTTTCCAGCTTTTTATTATAAAAAATTTTAAACATACAGAAAAATGGAACAATAGATTTAACATTTTGCCATATTTGCCTCATTTTTTTCTTTGCTGAACCATTTGCTCATATGTTGCTGACACTGACACCTCACCCCCAAATAGTAAGCAAGCATCTCCTAACCAGGTCATTCTCTTTACATAACCACAATTCTGTAATGTTCTCTGACCTGTATTCTGATTTCCCTAGCTGGCCCAGACTGCCTTAAAAGGTTTTTTTTTTTTTTTTTTGAAACGAGGACCAGTAATGGCTTACACATTTCACTTGGTTGGTTAATTGTATTTTTTGCCATAGATGAGTTTAATGGTGAAATCTTTCGAACCTTCTAGTTCGTATTGCTTTTGGAAACTACTTCATGACTGGAAAGATGATGGTTCTCAGAATCTTCGAAATGGAAGGGACCCTTGATGTCATCTGGTCCAGTTATTTCCAAACTTGGCTGATGTGTATCCTAAAAGTTGAATTGGGGGTTTGTCTGTAGACAAAGAGGTGAAGATCCATTCCAAGGACATAGATATATAGAAATAGATACAGAAATGTATAAGTGAATATATTGAAAATATTTAACAGTTCGCCTAACAGTAGGTGTTTGGTAAGTATTGGCTGTCTTCTCCCTTTTATTTCTTTGAGACTGGAGTGAAGAGTGCCTCAGGCTAGTAGGAGATAAGGAAGCTATATTAGAGGGAGACTATAAGTATCCTGTGTCATTTGACTTTATCTCGAGCCATTGAAAGTTTTAGAATAAAAGGCATGATCCCACCTGAATTTGTTTTTAAACTACTTTTTTTTTTTCTTGACTGTGCCGTGCAGCTTACTGGATCTTAATTCCCCAACGAGGGAGCAAACCCATGCCCAAGTAGAAGCAAGGAGTCTTAACCACTAGGCTTCCGGGGAAGTCCCCCAATCTGAGTTTTAGAAAGTTCTGGCAGAATATGGCCTTGAGAAAGCACAGAGGATGGTTTTAAGAAATAATATGCTTAAATATATTGTCGTGGCAAGATTTTATTTCCTTCACTGAAATAACACTTTTTATTATCAGTATTTACAAATTATCAATTTAAATAAACCTAGATATAAAGTAGACTCTTCCTTTTTTGGTGACAGGATAATGAGACATGTATTGCATTTCAGAGTTTGAAAGACAGAATAGTTAGATTCAGTCATTCAGCAAGTATTGGAGTGCCTTCTCTATGCCATGTACTGTGCTAAGCTCTGGGAGAACCACAGTGAGCAAAAACGGACGTGGGTGTCCTTTGTGGAGCTTACTTTCTTCAGAGGGAGGTAGGTATTGATCACATAAAAGATTAATACTGAAATGCTAGGGGAATTAGATCTGGCCATGGAGTCAGGAGAGCATGGAAGCCGTTATCATCGTCCACTTGGATTATTTCAACAACCTTTTAACTGGTTTCGCTCCTTCCACTCTTCCCCCGGCAGTCTGTTCTCCCCACAACAGCCTAAGAGACGCTTTTAAATTTAAGGCAGACTTCTCAGACTCCCTTGCTGCTGCTAAGTAGCGTCAGTCGTGTCCGACTCTGTGCTACCCCATAGACGGCAGCCCATGAGGCTCCCCCGTCCCTGGGATTCTCCAGGCAAGAACACTGGAGTGGGTTGCCATTTCCTTCTCCAATGCATGAAAGTGAAGAGTGAAAGTGAAGTTGCTCAGTTGTGTCTGACTCTTAACGACCCCATGGACTGCAGCCCACCAGGCTCCTCCGTCCACGGGATTCGCCAGGCAGGAGTACTGGAGTGGGGTGCCATTGCCTTCTCCGTTAGGGCTCCCAATTTTAATCAGTAAAGATGAAAGTTCTCACAGTAGCCTATGAGGCTACCCTGTTGGCTCTCTGGCCTACTTTCCGAGCTCACTGACTCCACTACAACCTTGCCTGCTTCCAGGTTGCTCCTTGAATAGCCAGTCCTGCCCTGGGGCCTTCGCCTTGCTGTTGTTCTGCTGATGCCCACATGGCTAACTCCATGCCTCAGCTGTCGTCTCTTCAAGGGGGCCTGCCTCTTCTGCCAGTTTGGCCTTTCAGCTGGCCCCCACCATCGCCCACACTCCCAGGGCCCCTAGTCTGCTTTGTTGTTCCCTGCAGGGCATTTATCATTTTCCAACATGGTCTATAATTTACTATTTAAATTACGTTTATTGTGTCGTTTCCATCTCCCTTCTTTCCCACTGCCAAAGCTCCACGTGGCCAGTGCTTTTTATCTGCTCGTTGTTCTAAGTGTCCACAGCAGGGCCTGGCATGTAGCCAGCACTCCGTAAATAAACCTTGAATGAATGAAAGGAAAGCTGATGTTTGAGTGGAGAAGTCATAACTAAGGGGACATCTGGCATCACGAGTGGGAGTTAACCAGGTGAGCTGGGGATGGAAAGGTAGGTATCACGCGGAGGGGGCGTGGTTTGTATGGGGTGATTCATCAAGTGTAAGGCACTACCAGAGAAACGGGGATCACTGGGGAAGAGAAGAGAAAATATTTCAAGAGCAGCTTGAGGAAAATAAGTGCTGGGCCGTGCTACAGCATCTTTGTCTTTAGAAATGGAAAGATGGTGAAAGGTTTTAAGCAGGAAGGAGATGCCAGCTTTGTGCCTTTAAAAAGCAATAACAACATTCTAGCTGTGGTATGGGGAATATATTGATGAGGGCACGAGGGGATGAGGCTGGATCGGTTGGGAACCTGTTGTCATGGGACAGGTGGGAGAGGGACCTCTCTCCATCACTCAGGTGATGGTGCTGGACGGGAGATGTGGAGAAGTTAGACTTGAGAGAGTTAAGTGAAAGTTGCTCAGTCATGTCCAACACATTGCAACGCCATGGACTATACAGTCCATGGAATTCTCTAGGCCAGAATACTGGAGTGGGTAGCCTTTCCCTTCTCCAGGGTATCTTCCCAACCCAGGGATCAAACCCAGGTATCCCGCATCACGGCGGATTCTTAACCAGCTGAGCCACAGGGAAGCCCTGAGAGAGTTAAAGGAGGCACAATCAGGTGAGGGATGTGAGAGGTAAGAAAGAAGTAAAGAGGAAGACACTTGCATTTCTGGCTTATGTAATCAAATGACTGGTGATTCATTAATTGTAGAGAATCCTGGAATAGGATCAGATTTGGAGAAGGGGACCGTGCATTTGAATTTGTGTTTGGACCTGCTGATTTTGAAGTGACTTTGAGACAGCCAGAGGGTGTCAGGCGAGTAGCTGGATGTATGGAAAAGTAAATCTGCGAATCAGCTGCATAGGGAGGCAGTATAGGGAAGGGTTCACCATTTTGAATAATTCATGTTTTGAATAATTAAAAGTTGTTAAGGATATTACTGGGGCAAATTGTATAGCTACACGATTAGAGTCTCCTTAAAAACCTAAGCTCCCTGTCCTTTACTTTGGCTTTTAGTTTTAAATCTTTTACCAAAATTGATGCTACTTCCTAAATTTTGTTTCTGTTAATAGATGATTTATAGGTGAGAGGCAAAGAAGCATCCTGAGATTAAGTATGTAAAATGTCTTTTCCAAAAGTATTTTAGCTCTCTGAATAATTCATACTGTTGGATCTTAAGGCCTAGAAAATATTCATACTGTGAGTGCCCAGAAACCAGGTTTGTAGCAACCCAAGAAGAAAGCTTGTATTCTCCAGACTCGCTTGGCAAGATTTGAATCAGCAGTAATCACACTGTCATTGTGGATCTCATCGGACGGCTTTCTTCTATTTCTGGGTGGTCACAGGGTTCCTGTAAATTGGGGCCCTTTCTCTTCCATCTTGTTTTTCTTGCTCTCTTCACCACAGGCAGTAGGATAGTAACTTTCTGCCCAAGAAACCAGAAATGAGAGAAATGCTGTGACTCTCTCTGGCATAGGTACAGTGTAATGGTCATGAAACAGGTTTTGGAATCAGATGTGAGCTTCAGTGGAATCCTGGCTTTCCTTCTTGCTAGAACTGACCTTGGGCCAGTTCTTCTCTAAACTTTTTTTTTTAGTAATACCAGAGAATTTTAGTAATTGCCTTAGAGTATTTGTGAGGAGTCAATGGAATAGTCTGTGCAAAGAGTTCTCTGAGGATGGAGTGGAGGTGTCTGTGATCTATAAGCACCTTGTAACTAATAGCCAGTAGTAGTAGTAGAGGTAGGGAAGATGTAGATTTTACTCTGTATGACTCTTACATGTTTAGTTTGACTGCCTCGTGAAGCTTGTGGGACTTTAGCTCCCCAGCCAGGGGTTGAGCCTGGGCCCTCGGCATTTGAAAGCACAGAGCCCTAACCGCTGGACCACCAGCGAATTCCCATAGATTTTATTTCTGTCTCTTTTGAGTCAGCTGTCTGATTATGTAGACCTACTATCTTGAACAGTATTTAAATTTTGTTAATTTCCTGATTTGGGGTTGGAGGGGTAACAGTTTTTTTTTTTTTTTTTTTTTTACAAATTGTAACTTGATTTAAAAAACATCTCAGTTGATTTCTCTGCCAGTTTGCTCACCCCCTGATGATGGGTGCCAAGTTTTATTCATCTTTGTTTTTCCCACAGTACCTTGCTTGTAAGATGTGTTCTGTAAGTACTCCATACATGTTCTAGAGGGGTTTTGTGCTGGTTAAGTTCCACTGTGTGTCATCCGCTGTGATGCCTGGCACAGTGATGCAAGGAAGGAAGGAAGGGAGTCGGAGATGAGCACTGAGTCAGTCCTCCGCCCTCTTCCGCGTTTCTTCCTCAAGATACCCTAGCTGCGCCCGTGACTTCAGCTACCACTTAATCACTGCAACCCTCCAGCCTCTTTTTCTGTCTTAAACCACTGTTCCATCTATGCATCTGTCTTTGGCACCTCTCCACCTGCAGGCCCTTCGTCATTTCAAGCCCATTATGCTCAAACTCTCCCTTTCTCCCTTCCCTGTTTTGGTTAGTGGTGTCTTGCCAGGCATTGAGCACCCAAACGTAGTCATTCTTAGCTCTTCCTTGCTTGTGGATAATACCATGCTAATATTTCTCAAACAAAACCCTTTTCTTTAGCCTGTACCAGTCTGGCATCAGCTCATATCGTTATTCTCTTTCTATCTAGAAGGTGTCTTTAATATTTTCCTTCAGTCCTTTCTCCATACTCCTGCGCCGAGAATTATCTTTCTAAATCACAGCACTGATCTTGTCTTCCCTGCTTACAAGCCTCTGGCGGTTCCCTAGTTCTCAAAGCAGGGACCTACAGACTGAGCTGTGGGCCAAGTCTGGTCTGCTGCCTGCTTTGTAAATTAAGTATTATTGGAATACAGGCATATACTCATTTGTCCACATAGTGTCTGTGCTGTTATAACAGCAGAGATGAGCAGTCCTGACGGAGATCGTTTGGTCTGCAAAGCCAAAAATGTACACTGTCTGGTTCTTTACAGAAGAAGTTGGCTAATCCCTGGCTTAGAGGGTAGGGATCAGATTTGCATAGGCTGAAAAATTCTTCTTGATCTTTTCCCAGACAGGTTAATCACCACCAGCACTCTTTGAAATACCATAAACGCTACCCTGTTTTCTTGTGTGCCTACATGATTTCACATTTTATTCCTTCTTTTTCATCTATCACATTCCTATTGTTCCTTCAAAACTCAGCCAAGTTTATTTTTCCTTTATCAAACTTCCCTCAACTCTTCCTGGCAACTCTTCTGTAACACTGTTTTTATATTTCTATTATAGCACTTTTATGTTATAGCCCATAGTTTATGTATATTTATAGCACATTTATTCTTCTGACAATGTCCCCTAAATTCTTTACGTTGATTGTGGTAATCATTTTTGTATACACAGCATCTAACATCATTTGGCAACTAGTGCAGTTCAGTTCAGTTCAGTCACTCGGTCGTGTCCACCTCTTTGCGACCCCATGAATCGCAGCACGCCAGGCCTCCCTGTCCATCACCATCTCCCAGAGTTCACCCAGATTCACGTCCATCGAGTCCGTGACGCCATCCGGCCATCTCATCCTCAGTCGTCCCCTTCTCCTCCTGCCGCCCCCAATCCCTCCCAGCATCAGAGTCTTTTCTGATGAGTCAACACTTCGCATGAGGTGGCCAAAGTACTGGAGTTTCAGCTTTAGCATCAGTCCTTCCAATGAACACCCAGGACTGATCTCCTTCAGAATGGACTGGTTGGATCTCCTTGCAGTCCAAGAGACTCTCAAGAGTCTTCTCCAACACCACAGTTCAAAAGCATCAATTCTTCGGCGCTCAGCCTTCTTCACAGTCCAACTCTCACATCCATACATGACCACAGGAAAAACCATAGCCTTAACTAGATGGACCTTAGTCAGCAAAGTAACGTCTCTGCTTTTGAATATACTATCTAGATTGGTCATAACTTTTCTTCCAAGAAGTAAGCATCTTTTAATTTCATGGCTACAGTCACCGTCTGCACTGATTTTGGAGCCCCCAAAAATAAAGTCTGACACTGTTTCCTCATCTATTTCCCATGATGTGATGGGACCGGATGCCATGATCTTCGTTTTCTGAATGTTGAGCTTTAAGCCTCCTTTTTCACTCTCCTCTTTCACTTTCATCAAGAGGCTTTTTAGCTCCTCTTCACTTTCTGCCATGAGTGGTGTCATCTGCATATCTGAGGCTATTGATATTTCTCCCGGCAATCTGGATTCCAGCTTGTGTTTCTTCCAGTCCAGCGTTTCTCATGATGTACTCTGCATAGAAGTTAAATAAGCAGGGTGACAGTATACAGCCTTGACGTACTCCTTTTCCTATTTGGAACCAGTCTGTTGTTCCACGTTCTAACTGTTGCTTCCTGACTTGCATACAGATTTCTCAAGAGGCAGGTTAGGTGGTCTGGTATTCCCATCTCTTTTAGAATTTTCCACAGTTTATTGTGATCCACACAGTCAAAGGCTTTGGCATAGTCAATAAAGCAGAAATAGCTGTTTTTCTGCAACTCTCTTGCTTTTTCCATGATCCAGCGGATGCTGGCAATTTGATCTCTGGTTCCTCTGCCTTTTCTAAAACCAGCTTGAACATCAGGGAGTTCACAGTTCACGTATTGCTGAAGCCTGGCTTGGAGAATCCTGAGCATTATTTTACTAGCATGTGAGATGAGTGCAATTGTGCAGTAGTTTGAGCATTCTTTGGCATTGCCTTTCTTTGGGATTGGAATGAAAACTGACCTTTTCCAGTCCTGTGGCCACTGCTGAGTTTTCCAAATTTGCTGGCATGTTGAGTGCAGCACTTACACAGCATCATCTTTCAGGATTTGAAACAGCTCCACTGGAATTCCATCACCTCCACTAGCAAAGATAGATGAACAAACAGATGGTAGTATGAAAGTTTGATCAAAGGAAAGAATTTTGAATTTTGGGACTTGGGTGTCTATGGAAATTGCTTAGACCATGTTTATATATTATTCAGGTGTTTGTTGTTTTCTCCTCTTGCTTTTTGCAGCTGTCCTTTGGTTTCCTAAACTAACTGTTTGGAAATTTTCACAACAGAATCATTTAAAATGCCCTCTAAAAAGGCATTCCCTGGTGGTCCAGAGATTAGGATTCTGAGCTTCCACTTAAGGGGGCATAGGTTTGATCCCTGGTTGGGGAACTAAGATCCTGTATGCTGCATGGCACGGGCAAAAAAAAAAAAAAAAAAAAGACTCATTTCTCTTTATAAAGAGTTACCTCTTTTAGGAGTGGCAATAATGACTGTCTAATGTCTAGTCAAGGCTATGGTTTTTCCAATGGTCATGTATGGATGTGAGAGTTGGACTGTGAAGAAAGCTGAGCGCTGAAGAATTGATGCTTTTGAACTGTGGTGTTGGAGAAGACTCTTGAGAGTCCCTTGGACTGCAAGGAGATCCAACCAGTCTATCCTAAAGGAGATCAGTCCTGGGTGTTCATTGGAAAGACTGATGCTAAAACTGAATGGCATCACCGACTCGATGGACATGAGTCTGAGTGAACTCCGGGAGTTGGTGATGGACAGGGAGGCCTCGAGTGCTGCGATTCATGGGGTCGCAAAGAGTCGGACATGATTGAGTGTCTGAACCGAACTGAACTGAACTGAATGTATTAGGAAACTTCCATTAGTTCAGTTTAATAATTTTGTTTTTTAAAAATTGCTACCAGGGTCAGTTTTATGGGAGAACATACCGGTAATTTCCTTGACCTCAAAGAAGTTTGTTTATTAAACATATTTATAGACATAGTACATCATATAAAAGGTTTTTCAACAGGCAAGAAGAATCAACAATTCATAGTTTTAATTACAGTGTTAATGTTAAAAGTCACTTTGCATTAAAAAAATGTAATTCATGCTCCGTGCAGCAGACTTTGAAAATAGACTGAAAAACACACACCATCTTATTAGCATCCATATGTATAATGATATTATGGAAGTACTGATGTTTGTCCTTCTAGCATTTTTACACACGTATGTGTTTATATATACTGCTGATTCTTTTTTCTAAAAAGGAAATAATGCAATAGATAGTTTTAATAACCTGCTTTTTTCACTTAGTCCTTACCATTTACTCATGCCATTCAATGTTTTTCAGAAATAAATATTAAAAAAGTTTTTTTCACATGGCATGTGGGATATTAGCTCCCCAACTAGAGATCACACCTGCACCCCCTGCATTGGAAGCATGGGGTCTTAACCACTGGACCACCAGGGAAGTCCCTCAGAAATACTTCTTTAAATGTCTGCATTCACGCCAAAGCCTTTGACTGTGTGGATCACAACAAACTGTGGAAAATTCTTGAAGAGATGGGAATACCAGACCACCTGACCTGTCTCCTGAGAAACCTGTATGCAGGTCAAGAAGCAACACTTAGAACTGGACATGGAAAAACAGACTGGTTCCAAATTGGGAAAGCAGTACATCAAGGCTGTATATTGTTACCCTGTTTGTTTAACTTATATGCAGAGTACATCATGAGAAATGCTGGGCTGGATGAAGCAAAAGCTGGAATCAACTTTCCAGGAAAAATATCAATAACCTCAGATATGCAGATGATGCCTCCCTTAGGGCAGAAACTGAAGAAGAACTAAAGAGCCTCTTGATGAAAGTGAAAGAGGAGAGGCAAAAAGTTGGCTTAAAACTCAATATTCAGAAAAGGAAGGTCATGGCATCTGGTCCCATCACTTCATGGCAAATAGATGGGGAAACAATGGAAATAGAGATTTTATTTTCTTGGGCTCCAAGATCACTGCAGATGGTGACTGCAGCCATGAAATTAAAAGATGCTTGCTCCTTGGAAGAAAAGTTAGGACCAACCTAGACAGCTTATTAAAAAACAGACGTTACTTTGCCCACAAAAGTCCATCTAGTCATAGCTATCATTTTTCCAGTAGTCATGTATGGATGTGAGAGTGGACTGTAAAGAAAGCTGAGCACCGAAGAATTATTGCTTTTGAACTGTGGTATTGGAGAAGACTCTTGAGAGTCCCTTGGACTGCAAGGAGATCCAGCCAGTCTATCCTAAGGGAGATGATCAGTCCTGGGTGTTCATTGGAAGGACTGATGTTGAAGCTGAAACTCCAGTACTTTGGCCACCTGATGCGAAGAGCTGACTCATTTGAAAAGACCCTGATGCTGGGAAAGATCGAAGGCAGGAGGAGAAAGGGATGAGAGAGGATGAGATTATTGGATGGCATCACCGACTCAATGGACATGAGTTTGGGTAAAGTCCGGGAGTTGGTGATGGACAGGGAGGCCTGGCGTGCTGCAGTTCATGGGGTCGCAAAGAGTCGGATGGGAACTGAGTGACTGAACTGAACTGAACTGATGCCATTTTATATAAGGGACTTCAGTGTCCACAGATTTTAATATCCAAAGGGAGTCCTGGAACCAAACCCCCTGTATATACTGAGGGATGACTGTATGTTTTCTGAAATGAATTTTAAGAAAACTAGTTATTTGGCTATGTCACATCTTAGTTGCAGTATGTGGGACCTTTCCAGATCTTTCACTGTGGTGTGCTCCTTTGCTAGCTGTGGTTCCACAGGCTCTGGGACGAATGGGCTCAGTAGTTGCAGCATGCAGACCTAGTTGCCCTGAAGCATGTGGGATCTTAGTTCCCCGACCAGGGATCAAACCCACATCTGCGTTGAAAGGTGGATTCTTAACCCTTGGACCACTGGGTAAGTCCTGGGAAATGAATTTTACAGTAGGAAGTACGACTTATGTTTTAACCTTCAGACATTGTCTTAAATTCATGGTGACCTTCCCCTAAACTTGCTTTTTAACTAGTTAGTATTTAATCTTTGATAACAGTTCATCTCCATGTCTGCAGACTATCTTGATGAAACATACCCATAATGCATACAGAGTAAGTCTTTAGTGCAGCTAAAGCATATCTAAATGATAAAATTAAAAAAAAACTCTTTGTGGGTAAAATTTACATACTGTAAAATACACAGCTCTTAAGTGTACACTTCACTAACTTTTGACAAATACATGTACCTGCATAATCAGTATCTCAACCAAGATACATACCATTTCTATCACTACCCCCCCCCCCCCAAAAAAAAGGTCCCTTGTAGTCAGTTCTCAGTCCCTGTAGGCAATCATGTTTTGATTTCCAGGAACATTGGTTAGTTTCGCCTCTTAAGCTTCATTTAAATAGCATCATACAGTATATACTCTTTTGTGTCTGTCTTTTTTCACATAAATCAGGTTTCAGAGTTTTTTTTTTTTTCCTGTGTGGTTATATGTTTTCATCCTTTTTTGTCCCTGAATAATATTCCATTCTATGGATTGATCATAATTTGTTTATCCATTTGTTCTTCTGTTAAGCATTTAGGTTGTTTCAGTTTGGAACTAATATGAATAAACCTGCTCTAAACTTCCTTGTAAAAATCTTTTTGTGTATGTGGACATATGTTTTTACTTCCCTTGGTAAATATTTAGAAATGGAATTGCTAGATTATAGGAAGGTTTATTTTTAACTTTGTAAGAAATTGCAACCAGAAATGTGTAAGATTTCCGATTGTTCTACCACCAACAGTCAATCTTTTTAAAAAGTCTTAGCTCTTCTGGTAGATGTGATATTTCTTTAATTTGCATTTCCCTGATGACTAATGATATTGAATGCTTTTTAAGATGCTTTTGTTCATTGTATTTTAATTTAATTAATTTATTGTTGGCTGCAGTGGGTCATTGTTGCTGTGTGAGGACTTTCTCTAGTTGCAGTGAGGGGTTATTCAGGTATTTAAGAGAGTTTATATTGCAGTGTTTGAGGCTAGCTGTTGGCTGGGCTAGCCTGGAACTGTAGACCAGAACACCTATATGTGGTCTCCTCACGGTACTGTGGTCTTAGATTTTTCATGAAGGAACCAGGACTCTGGTTTTGGTGTTCCTTACCTTGTATGATCTAGTCTAAGAAGTTACGTGACGTCACTTCCTCTGCTTTGTTGGTCAGCCCACCTTTGCTGTGCTGTGCTTAGTTGCTCAGTTATGTCTGACTCTTTGCAAACCCCTGGACTGTAGCCCACCAGGCTTCTCTGCCCATGGGGATTTTCCAGGCAAGAAAACTAGAGTGGGTTGCTGTGTCCTCCTCCAGAGGATCTTCCCAACCCTGAGATCGAACCCAGGTCTCCCACATTGCAGGCAGATTCTTTACCATATGAGCTACAGGGGAAGCCCAAGAATACTGGAGTGGGTAGCCTATTCCTTCTCCAGGGGATCTTCCCGACCCAGGAATCGAACCAGGGTCTCCTGCATTGCAGGTGGATTCTTTACCAGTTGAGCTACCAGGGAAGCCCCCAACCCACCTTTATTGTTGGCCTCAATTCAAAGGAAGGTACGTAGATCCACCTCTCAATTGGAGAAGTGTCAGAGACTTTGCTCATTTAACAGATACTGTTAGTAAGCGCCCTCTTGTGTCCTAGCAGTCGTAGGTACATCTCAGTAGATACTCAGTGTAGTACTGAATTTTTCTTCTTACCTATAGGAGATAAAGACCTGAAGTAAGGTCGTCTTTAAAGCTTTAAGAAAGGAGTAGAATATTTCACTTCTTAAAAATATTTCCTTACATGGATTTTTTTTCTTTTCTTTTTTTTAGAATATAGTATTTAATGAAAAATACATGCTCAAGTGGTGAAAATGGCAGGCTTCCTAGACAATTTCCGTTGGCCGGAATGTGAGTGCATTGACTGGAGTGAGAGAAGAAACGCGGTGGCTTCTGTGGTTGCAGGTATCTTGGTAAGTGGAAAGGCGTGGTTGGCGACATTCATGCTTCACCTTTCCCCCTGAAAAGTTATCTTGATTCCTTTGCACTATAAATAACCAAGATAAGGCAATTTTTGTAGGCAGTAGTTTTTTTTTCCTTCCTTTTTTGTTTTAGTATTTATTTATTTATTTTTTGGCCATGCTGGGCTCTCGTTGCTGTGTGCAGGCCTTCTCTAGTTGCAGCGCCCATGCTTCTCATGGCAATGAAGTCTCTGCTTGAGGAGCATAGCCTCTAGGGCACATGGGCTTTTGTCGTTGCTCGAGGGCTCCAGTGCGCGGGCTTAGTTGCTCCTCTGCATGTGGGATCCTCACGGACCAGGGATTGAACCCGTGGACCTTGCATTGGCAGGCAGATTCTTTAACTGCTAGATCACCAGGGAAGTCCTTTTTTTTTTTTTTTTATGCTTTTTACTAAAAATATCAAACATACAGACAAAAATAGAATGGTATAAAGAGTCCCTTCTTACCCCCTGTACTTAATCTTTGAGCTTCAAAAAAAATTAAATCATGGACTTCTCTGATGGGCCAGTGGTTAAGACCAGGATTCCGCTGCAGGGGGCATGAGCTGGATCCCTCCTCAGGGAACTAAGATCCCACATGCCGCAGTGAAAGTGAAGTTGCTCAGTTGTGTCCAACTCTTTGGGAACCCATGGACTGTAGCCTGCCAGGCTCCCCTGTCCATGGGACTCTCCAGGCAAGAATACTAGAATGGGTTGCCATTTCCTTCTCCAGGAGATCTTCCCGACCCAGGGATCGAACCTCGGTCTCCTGCATTGTAGGCCGATTCTTTACCCTCTGAGCCACTAGGGAAGCCAGAGGGCACAGTGCGCCTTCCCCCAGCCCCGCAGAGTCAGATCATGGCCAATCTTGTGATGGAAATCAAGCATTCCCTGCCCCCACCGGATAAGATACTTGCTGTATTTTACACGTCATTCAAGAGCTTCTTTACAATACTGGCATACTCCATCATGAAGTTTTGCATTAATTTTCTTGGTCTGAAGACTCTTGTTATAAAACTTTTTATTTTGAAGGTAAATGTATTCTGGTGCCTCCAAGGCCTGGAACGGGTTACGTTCCCTTTCAGGGAGCTCATCATTGAAACCACAACCACCTTGAGCTGGGACCAGAAAGATCCTGTTACACTTAATGTAAATTTCTCTTTTTCAGTGTATAGTTCTACACCTGAAGTCCAAAAGAAAAAAAAAAGTAGGACAAGAACTAAAGATAACTGTGAAGCAGTATGCATGCAGAATCTTTTGGGTGTTTCCAAGTTTTTCTTGCTCTCTAGGGTCATCTCGCCTGCACTTAATTTGCCTATGAAATTCCTTAGTAACTTTTCTACTTTGTCTGTTCAGCCTAGTTTACATAGAAACTTTACATTTTGCAAACTCATATTTAATCAGTTTTACAGTATTTAATCAAATTACCTATTAATTAAAATCATAGCAAGCTTAGATGTTTTCTTGGAGACGTGGCAACTCATTTGTGGAATTGAAAGTGCTTGGTCACATTAAAAAGGAATGTCCGAGTGCTTTTTAATATGAACAAGAGAGTGAAACTAGGTAATCAGGGAACTGGTTAGTTAAGAGAGCTTTGGTTGTATATAATTTAATGGTGCATTTATGGTGTATTTTATGTTTGTATATAAATTTATGGTGAAAGAAGCAGATAATTCATTCCTAGATAATAAATTTTTTATCTTGCACTGAGAGCAGAACATCAGAATCTTATACCGATTTGATTAGTTGGATTTACCTCATATACTATAAAGAAGTAAACAAGGGATTCTTATTTTTTATATTTCAGCATGTAAAACTCAAAGTAGACATGTTTCATTGCATGTTTCAATTATATGGTCCATAGAGAGCGTGAAATGTTAAGGAGCACGTAAGCCAAAGTGTCAGTGTTAGTACTGTCTTAACGACGTGGGCCCTTTCTCCTTCTCAGTTTTTCACCGGCTGGTGGATAATGATCGATGCAGCTGTGGTGTATCCGAAGCCAGAGCAGCTGAACCATGCCTTTCACACATGTGGAGTGTTTTCCACATTGGCTTTCTTCATGTAAGTATGAGGTAACTCTCAACTCAAGATTATTTTTCTAAAACCTTTTTTTTCCTCAAAAGTTTAATGCTGTCTGGAATAACTTCGATTGATTCTTTAACATGATATATATATATATGTGCTTATATCTATATTCCCATTTTATTAAAATTTTTTAAAATCAAGAATGACTGTTGAATTTAGTCAGATAATCTTTTTATCCTCTATAATGATTCAGCATGTGATTTTCAATCTTATATTTGTTAAACTGACAAATTACTATGTTTTATAGATCTTAAGACTATTTTTTGTATTTTAACATCTCTGAATATCAGCATGCTTCTCATAGTCATTGGTATCTTATAATTCATAATTTTTTCCCTTGCAGCATGAAAAATAATGGTGCATCTTAAAAATCATTGGCATTTTAGATTTAATCAAGTTTGTATATTTGTAGATTTTTTAGGAGGCAAGTAATCCTTGAATATTCTCATATATTCATCTTTTACCGTGGAGTATTATTTAAATGTATTACTTGACTGTATTTGCCAGTATTTGGGGGAGGACAGGATTAACCTTAAATTAAGAGATTGATCTATGGCTTTTCTTTTTTATTAAATCATTTCAGGTTTAGCCATTCTGTCACTTCCTAAGAGTTTAGAAGCTTTTTATGGATGTCTTTTAATAATTTAAAAAATATGTTAAATATTAAGATTATATAATTTTATTATAGTCAGGAGCTTTAAAAACATTTAAATTTGTAGAAGATGGATCTACTTATATTCATTCAGGATACTAAGACAGTTCCTACTACAAATGAACCTGCTCTGACAAAAGTGGAAAGAGAAGCTGAATAAAGTGAGCCTATTTATAATACATAAACCACATGTTCTCTGAATTTGAGAAATGGATGAGAGAAAGTCACTTGACTTTTAACACAAAGAGAAACTTTTGAGCTCTTGGTTATAGTGAGAGCCTTAAAATGGGGTAACACAGCAGGCCACTCACATAAAATAGGCAAGGAAATCAGAAAATGGGAGTCTCTTTCATAATCTCTGGAGGCAAGTGATAGTAATCCCTAAAAATTAAATCTTGTCTGGGTGTATTTTAGTAAAGTAAGACTACTGTAATATTTCTATCCATTAGGACATTTAAGTTAAAAGATACATTCAGTTATTCAGATGTTGACTTTAGTTAGAAAATGTTTCTCTTCTAAATGACTTGTGAAGAAGTCATTCCCTTCTAAATATCTGTGACTCTTTTAGCAGCCTGAAAGCTTATTGGATGATTTTGTCTTGTTCTAGGATAAACGCTGTGTCCAACGCTCAGGTGAGAGGTGACAGTTACGAGAGTGGCTGTTTAGGAAGAACAGGTAAGGCCCTTTTGAGTGGTTACTATATGCTGAAAGAGGGAAAGAGGGATTTATCAGTAGAAAAAACAAAGCCTCTTGTGAGTCTTTTTTTAGGGATGGTAATGATTATGTAGAATTTTTAAAGTTTTGCTTTTAAAAAAGTTTTTGTTATTTAAAACTTTAAGAAAGTTGAAGTTACTGGTTTTTGTCATGTTATATTGTCCATAGTATATAGATAAAATATACCATTCAGAATCAGTGGATCTGGACTCCAGGTTATTCTTCCTGTACTAATGATGGATTTATTCTTATCCCAAATGTTGACCAATAATATTACTTACAATATGGCTGATTGTGATTATTTAACAACAAAGTACAAACACATTAAGAAATCAAACCTAGGGCTACAGTGTTTTTCACATTTAGTTCTGATCACCTGAATAACCAACCCATAGACTACAACGAAAGTGTCTAGAAGAATCATGCTGTCTACATACATAATTTTTTGTTTGAAATCTTTTGATTTGTCATCCAATAGTATTTTTCTTTTATTCTATGACACATTCTATTAAAATCCAGGGGTTTGTTTCCAGTGGAATTTTCTTGCTGTATATGAGAAGTACAGGACTAGACATCCTGTTTCCATCCTTTAAGGATGAGAGAGGTTAACTTGTAATTACAGTCAGAAATTGGGAATACGTGGGAAAGGAATTTTGAAGGATGATTAGGAATAATAGCAAGCACTTGTAGAATTCAGTTCAGTTCAGTTGCTCAGTCATGTCCGTCTCTTTGCGACCCCATGGACTGTAGCACACCAGGCTTCCCTGCCCAAAATCAACTCCAGGAGCTTGCTCAAACTCATGTCCGTCGAGTCGATGATGCCATCCAACCATCTCATCCTCATCCTTCCGCCTTTAATCTTTCTTAGCATCAGGATCTTTTCGAAGGAGTCAGTTCTTTGCATCAGGTGGCCAAAGTATTGGAGTTTCAGCTTCAGCATCAGTCCTTTCAGTAAATATTTAGGACCCATTTCCTTTAGGATAGACTGGTTGGATCTCCTTGCAGTCCAAGGGACTCTCAAGAGTCTTCTCCAATACCATAGTTCAAAAGAATCAAATCTTCGACACTCAACTTTCTTTATAGTCCAACTCTCACACCCATACATGACTACTGGAAAAATGATAGCTTTGACTAGACGGACTTTTGTGGGCAAAATAATATCTCTGCTTTTTAATATGCTGTCTAGGTTGGTCATAACTTTCCTTCCCAGGAGTAAGTGTTTTTTAATTTCGTGGCTGCAGTCACCATCTGCAGTGATTTTGCAGCCCAAGAAAATAAAGTCTGTCACTGTTTCCACTGTTTCCCCATCTATTTGCCATGAAGGGATGGGACCAGATGCCATGATCTTCGTTTTCTGAATGTTGAGTTTTAAGCCAACTTTTTCACTCCTCTTTCACTTTCATCAAGAGTCTCTTTAGTTCTTCTTTGCTTTCTGCCATAAGGGTGGTGTCATATGCATATCTGAGGTTGTTGATATTTTTCCTGGCAGTCTTGATTCCAGCTTTTGCTTCATCCAGCTGGCATTTCACATGATGTACTCTTCATATAAGTTAAACAAGCAGGGTGACAGTATACAGCCTTGACATATTCCTTTCTCAATTTGGAACCAGTCTGTTTTTCCATGTCCAGTTCTAACTGTTGCTTCCTGACCTGCATACAGATTTCACAGGAGGCAGGTCAGGCGGTCTGGTATTCCAATCTCTTGAAGAATTTACCGCAGTTTGTTGTGATCCATACAGTCAAAGGCTTTTGGCGTAGTCAATAAAGCAGAAGTAGATGTTTTTCTGGAACTCTTGCTTTCTCGATGATCCAATGGATGTTGGCAATTTGATCTCTGGTTCCTCTGCCTTTTCTAAAGCCAGTTTGACATCTGGAAGTTCATGGTTCACATACTGTTGAACTCTGGCTTGGAGAATTTTGAGCATTTCTTTACTAGCGTGTGAGATGAGTGCAATTGTGCAGTAGTTTAAACATTCTTTGGGATTGGAATGAAAACTGACCTTTCCCAGTCCAGTGGCCACTGCGGAGTTTTCCAAATTTGCTGGCATATTGAGTGCAGCACTTTCACAGCATCTATCTTTCAGGATTTGAAATAGCACCACTGGAATTCCATCACCTTCACTAGCTTTGTTCGTAGTGATGTTTCCTAAGGCCCACTTGACTTTGTGTTCTAGAATGTCTGGCTCTGGGTGAGTAATCACACCATCATGGTTATTGGGTCATGAGGTCATGAAGATCTTTTTTGTACAGTTCTTCCATGTATTCTTGCCTCCTCTTCTTAATATCTTCTGCTTCTGTTAGGTCTCTGCCATTTCTGTCCTTTATTGTGCCCATCTTTGCATGAAATATTCCCTTGGTATCTCTTAATTTTTTTGACGAGAGCTCTAGTCTTTCCCATTCTGTTGTTTTCTTCTATTTCTTTGCTTTGATCACTGAAAAAGGCTTTCTTATCTCTCCTTGCTATTCTTTGAAACTCTGCATTCAAATGGGTATATCTTTTCTTTTCTCCTTTGCCTTTAGTGTCTCTTCTTTTCTCAGCTATTTGTAAGGCCTCCTCAGACAACCATTTTGCCTTTTTGCATTTCTTTTTTGGGGGGATGGTCTTGATCACTGCCTCCTGTACAATGACATGAACCTCCATCCATAGTTCTTCAGGCACTCTGTCTATCAGATCTAACCCCTTGACTCTGTTTGTCACTTCCACTGTATAATCGTAAGGGATTTGATTTAGGTCATTCCTAAACGGTCTAGTTGTTTTCCTCACTTTCTTCAATTTAAGCCTGAATTTGGCAATAAGGAGTTCATGTTCTGAGCCACAGTCAGCTCTGGTCTTGTTTGCTGACTGTATATAGTCAGTCTGATTTCTGTATTGACCATCTGGTGATGTCCATGTGTACAGCCTTCTCTTGTGTTGTTGGAAGAGGGTGTTTGCTATGACCAGTGCGTTCTCTTGGCAAACTCTGTTAGCCTTTGTCCTGCTTCATTTTGTACTCCAAGGCCAAATTTGCTCGTTACTCCAGGTGTTTCTTGACTTCCTACTTTTGCATTCTAGTCCCCTGTGATGAAAAGGACATCTTCTTTGGGTGTTAGTTCTAGAAGGTCTTGTAGGTCTTCATAGAACCGTTCAGCTTCAGCTTCTTTAGCATTACTGGTTGGAGCATAGACTTGGATAACTGTGATATTGAATGGTTTGCCTTGAAAATGAACAGAGATCATTCTGTCATTTTTGAGACTGCATCCAAGTACATTTCTGACTCTTGTTGACTATGAGGGCTACTCCATTTCTTCTAAGGGATTCTTGCCCACAGTAGTAGATATAAATTCGCCCATTGCAGTCCATTTTAGTTCACTGATTCCTAAAATGTCAATGTTCACTCTTGCCATCTCCTGTTTGCCACTTCCAATTTACGTTGATTTACATTGATTCATGGCAATGGCGCCCCACTCCAGTACTCTTGCTTGGAAAATCCCATGGACGGAGGAGCCTGGTGGGCTGCAGTCCATGGGGTCATTAAGAGTCAAACACAACTGAGCGACTTCACTTTCACTTTTCACTCTTATGCATTGGAGAAGGAAATGGCAACCCACTCCAGTGTTCTTGCCTGGAGAATCCCAGGGACGGGGGAGCCTGGTGGGCTGCCGTCTATGGGGTCGCACAGAGTCGGACACGACTGAAGTGACTTAGCAGCATGGACCTAACATTCCATGTTCCTATGCAATATTGCTCTTTACAGCATTGGACTTTACTTCCATCGCCAGTCCCATCTACAACTGGGTGTTGTTTTTGCTTTGGCTCCGTCTCTTCATTCTTTCTGGAGTTATTTCTCCATTGATTTCCAATAGCATTTTGGGTACCTACCGACGTAGGGAGTTCATCTTTCAGGGTCATATCTTTTTGCCTTTTCATACTGTTCATGGGGTTCTCAAGGCAAGAATACTGAAGTGGTTTGCCATTCCCTTCTTGTAGAATACTTAGTGTGTACCAAAGACTACCCTGAATTCTCTACACACATTAACTCAGTTAATTTTGCAATAGTCCTTGGAGATAAGTGATCTTGTCCTCAATTTTAGATGAAGAAACTAAGGCACAGAGAGCTGAAGTAACTTGTCCAGAGTCAGAAAGCAAGTGTGGTGGGACCAGGATTTACACACTGACAGGCTGGTTTCAGAGCCTGTGCTTCTAGCCACTGTGTCATACTTGTATCCAGTTGAAGACCGTTTAGTCTCCTTGTCTGTTACCATTTACTCAGTGTAATTGAGGATAATTGTATATGAAATATAAAGTTCAGTTTAAGGTGTACAATTTGAATTTTGACAAATGTATACAGTGTGTAACTACACCTACAGTCATAGTGTAGAGTATTTCCATTACTCCAGAAAGTTTAATCCCCTTTCCCCTACCTGGCCACCACTAATCTGCCTCCTGTCACTGTAGTTTTGCACTTTTTAGAATCTCATGTACTCACTGAATGACTCCCACTTTCCCTCTTCAGCCCCTGGCAACCACTACTGTGCTCTCTGTTTCTGTGAGCTTGACTGTCTTAGATACCTCACATAAAGGGCATGGGCCTGGAAGAAGGAAATCCTGCCGTATGTGACAATAGGGATGAAGCTGGAGGACGTGATGCTAAGTGAACTCAGCCAGTGACAGGGGGACAAATCAGCTTTCTTTTGCATCTGATGCTTTAAATGCTGATGCAGATTTTATAATTTCACTTCCATTGTGATCCTTGAAGAATTGGAGAGGCTGGAGATAGTGGCAAATGACGGACAAACCTAAGTTAAAAGTGCATTGCGGGGCTTCCCTGTTGGCTCCGTGGTAAAGAATTCACTGCCAGTGCAGGGGACACAGGTTCGATCCCTGACCCGGGAGGATCCCACATGCCATGGAGCAGCTAAGCCCATGAGCTGCAGCTATTGAGCCAGCGCTCTAGAGCCAGGAGCTGCAACTACTGACACCCGTGCCCCCCAGAGCCCCTGCTCCACAGCCAGAGCAGCCACCACAGTGAGCAGCCCCACACTGCATGTAGAGAGTAGCCCCCGCTCGCTGCAACTGGGAAAAAGCCCACAGAGCAACAAAGACCCAGCACAACCAAAAATAAAAGTAAATGAAAATTATTTTAAAAGTGCATTGTGTGTGTTTATGTGCACATGCTCACTTGCATGTCTTGTGCCCCAGCTTCGGCAAGTAGTGTCAGGAATGAGTGAGAATGAAGAGTAAAAGAGCATGTATTAGCAAGTGAAAATGTTGTGTGTAGAGCACACATTTATTTATTTGATCATTAAAAATATATTCCACAGACATTGCTGTGGATTATGTTACTATTATCTATTCGGTATAGAAAATTGTGCTATAACTTACCCAAAGCTTTTTAGCTTAAAGGTAGAGCTTGTATTTGTCTTGGGTCTGTCTGGTTCCGAAGCCCGTACTTTTTACTCTTAGTGACTTACATTTTATTCCGTGATTATTCTCTACTCAGTTAAAGTTCATAGTACAGTTTATACACAGTGCCTTTAGTGCAAGTTCTGTCTAGAACTTCAAAAAATAAGGGCAGACTGTCTTATAGGCATGTTCAGTTATTGCCACACTTTTATACTACTTTAACAGTTTATTTGTAATTTATTCCTATTTAATTCCCAGAATAATTTGCAGGAAGAGTGTTATCAAAGTAATAAATATACAACAAATGGAAATGTTAAATAAGAAGGAACAGGAACCCCAGGTAGAAAGGAGATCTTATACTTAGAATCTAGGACAAGATGGATACTCTTATTAATTGTTTATTAACCTGACTCTGAGTTTCCCTGTAGTCAAAGCAAAAAAGGGAAAATATTAGTTTTTTATTTTTTGTTAAACAAAAGCATACTCATTTTTTAAGAGAAGTTTTTTTTTTTTTCTTGTTCTATCAGAAGAGTTTTGAGTGGTCACATATAAAGGACATGAAGGAAAATAATTACAAGGAGTTTTGGTAGTTCCTTTTCATTTACTTTAGAAAAAAGCTGAGATTGAATTTGGAAGGTGTCTTTCTCCAAGGAGCTAAACATTACTGTATATTTCTGGAGATCTGCTTAGTATTATGATAAAACTGAGATAATCTGGAGACCTGTTTTTTTCAAACATCAGCTGTTCCAGACATACTGAGCTTTGAGCTTGCTCCTTATGTGGTGTCCAAAATATGTGAATTTCTGTTCACTTAGTAACAGGATATGTGCAATGAAGACAAGTTTAGCTATTACGGAAATCGGCGTGGGTTTTCTTTTCATTCCAGTGGAGCTTTATTCAGACCCTTCCACAGGGTGACAGGCTGTCAATATACCTGTGATCAGGGTCTGGCACAAATGCTAACTTGCTTTCCTAAAAGTATGTTGAATCTACTCATGTGTCCAGATGATCACTGAATTGAGATTCTGTGTTGTATAAATTAAAAAGTTCTACATAGTGAGGGGTTGAAGAGATGCTTTTGTCCTTGAACTTTTCAAGGATACGTGGCACAAGTTGCCGCCTCAGCCATAAGAGAGACTGATATATGGCTGCTGTTAGTACCATACTGAGTAGTAACATGATTTTAATACTGATGAAGAGGGGACATATGGTCTTTATTCATTTATTCATTCTTCATTCATTTGCAATCTCTCATTCCTATATGGTAATGGCTGTCTGAAATACATTTGTTACTTCTAATAGAACAATTACTTTGATAATGTATAACAGGATAACTTTTCAGTTCAGTTCAGTTCAGTCGCTCTTTGCGACCCCATGAATCACAGCACACCAAGCCTCCCTGTCCATCACCATCTCCCGGAGTTCACTCAGACTCACGTCCATCGAGTCAGTGATGCCATCCAGCCATCTCATCCTCAGTTGTCCCCTTCTCCTCCTGCCCCCAATCCCTCCCAGCATCAGAGTCTTTTCCAATGAGTCAACTCTTCACATGAGGTGGCCAAAGTACTGGAGTTTCAGCTTTAGCATCATTCCTTCCAAAGAAATCCCAGGGCTGATCTCCTTCAGAATGGACTGGTTGGATCTCCTTGCAGTCCAAGGGACTCTCAAGAGTCTTCTCCAACACCGCAGTTCAAAAGCATCAATTCTTCGGTGCTCAGCTTTCTTCACAGTCCAACTCTCACATCCATACATGACCTCAGGAAAAACCATAGCCTTGACTAGACGGACCTTAGTCGGCAAACTAATGTCTCTGCTTTTGAATATGCTATCTAGGTTGGTCATAACTTTTCTTCCAAGGAGTAAGCGTCTTTTAATTTCATGGCTGCAGTGATTTTGGAGCCGAAAAAAATGAAGTCTGACACTGTCTCTACTGTTCCCCCATCTATTTCCCATGAAGTGACGGGATCAGATGCCATTATTTTCGTTTTCTGAATGTTGAGCTTTAAGCCAACTTTTTCGCTCTCCTCTTTCACTTTCATCAAGAGGCTTTTTAGTTCCTCTTCACTTTCTGCCATAAGGGTGATGTCATCTGCATAGGTTATTGATATTTCTCCCGGCAATCTGGATTCCAGCTTGTGCTTCTACCAGCCCAGCGTTTCTCATGATGTACTCTGCACAGAAGTTAAATATGCAGGGGGACAGTATACAGCCTTGACGTACTCCTTTTTCTATTTGGAACCAGTCTGTTGTTCCATGTCCAGTTCTAACTGTTGCTTCCTGACCTGCATACAGATTTCTCAAGAGGCAGGTTAGGTGGTCTGGTATTCCCATCTCTTTCAGAATTTTCCACAGTTTATTGTGATCCACACAGTCAAAGGCTTTGGCATAGTCAATAAAGCAGAAATAGATGTTTTTCTGGAACTCTCTTGCTTTTTCCATGATCCAGCGGATGTTGGCAATTTGATCTCTGGTTCCTCTGCCTTTTCTAAAACCAGCTTGAACATCTGGAAGTTCACGGTTCACGTATTGCTAAAGCCTGGCTTGGAGAATCCTGAGCATTACTTTACTAGCATGTGAGATGAGTGCAATTGTGCAGTAGTTTGAGCATTCTTTGGCATTGCCTTTCTTTGGGATTGGAATGAAAACTGACCTTTTCCAGTCCTGTGGCCACTGCTGAGTTTTTCACATTTGCTGGCATATTGAGTGCAGTACTTTTCACAGCATCATCTTTCAGGATTTGAAATAGCTCAACTGGAATTGCATCACCTCCACTAGCTTTGTTCATAGTGATGCTTTCTAAGGCCCACTTGACTTCACATTCCAGGATGTCTGGCTCTAGGTGAGTGATCACACCATCGTGATTATCTTGGTCGTGAGGATCTTTTTTGTACAGTTCTTCCATGTATTCTTGCCACCTCTTCTTAATATCTTCTGCTTCCATGAGGTCCATAACATTTCTGTCCTTTATCGAGCCCATCTTTGCATGAAATGTTCCCTTGGTATCTCTGATTTTCTTGAAGAGATCTCTAGTCTTTCCCATTCTGTTGTTTTCCTGTATTTCTTTGCATTGATCGCTGGCTGAGGAAGGCTTTCTTTTTGCTATTCTTTGGAATTCTGCATTCAGATGCTTATATCTTCCCTTTTCCCCTTTGCTTTTCGCTTCTCTTCTTTTCATAGCTATTTGTAAGGCATCCTCAGACAGCCATTTTTCTTTTTTGCATTTCTTTTCCATGGGGATGGTCTTGATCCCTGTCTCCTGTACAATGTCACGAACCTCCATCCATAGTTCATCAGGCACTCTATCTAACCCTAACTTGACTTTTCAGTTAGGGTTCAATTAATCAGTTCGGTCAAGTAGGCAGACTTATGAAGCCTGCCTACTGTAATTTACTGAGCTGTTAGTTTTTTTAGCCAGTAGAATGGCAACTTACCCTTTTTCCCTTTCCAAGTATTGCTTTACCCTTTTCAGTTTTATTTTTTTAAATCTTCATTCAGTTAATTGTTAAAGCAGGTGTATATAAATATGTGACTGTCTTTGGTGGGCATAGTGTATATTAAGTTATATGTTCTGGTGCTATGTATTCCTGAGACATAGAGCTGCAGAAATGAGCAAAATCATAAATCCTGTTTTTCACACAGGTGCTCGAGTTTGGCTCTTCATTGGTTTCATGTTGATGTTTGGGTCACTGATTGCTTCTATGTGGATTCTCTTTGGTGCCTATGTTACCCAGAGTAAGTATTTATTCCTCTTTTCTTTCATAGGAGAGATTCAGATATGTTTTTTCTATGTGGCTTAGTTGCCATCTCCCCATGGAGTAAAATTTAGTGTAATTACTCAGCTTCAAGCTAAGACTCTGTGTAAAAATAAAAGTTGTTTAATATAACTTTCTTGTGGGGTCATTGAGTTCAGTAGGGTAGGCTCGCTGGGAAATCCAAGCCACTGACAAGACCAGGTAACTCTCAGCCATCTCTTGAGGTTCTCATTCCTTTCTTATCCTAGGCAGCCAGGCTCTACACTAGAGGCCTTTTACTGAGGGTCATGGTCTTAAAAGTGGGAACCCTGCACAGGGCTACAGCCCCTTATACACAACTTGAAAACCCACGAAGTGCTGAAGGTCAAGAATTTCATAACCAGCTTGGCAGCAAAACCTGACCTAAATTGACCTGGTGCTCATTATTATCTTTATTTGCTTTAATAACCATTCAAATGTTTTATTATGGGAATATGGTTGTATTTGATTGTGGGATACTGGTCCAAACCCAGTTGCAGGTGCTATGTAATATTATGCCCTGTGTTATCATTCTTAAATCTGAAAAAATCTGAGTTCTAAAACATGTCTGGCCCCAAGGATTTCAAGATAAGGTGTTATGGACGCCAGTATCTTTCTGTCCACTGATACATCTCCTCTCCAACCCCAGTCTCTAATTTTTTATTCATAGGTACAAGGGGAGTCTTTTAAGTGCAAGATTGAAGACATGTGTAGCTTTCATGTAGAAACTGTTGATGCAATGGAGTGAGCTCTTAGAACCCCATTCTGAGTCTTGGGACTGTTTCAGTCACCACAGCTTTTCATCAGGGAGGTGGTGAGAGGTTTTGAAAAGCAGGACCCAGTTGTACCCTTGTACTCCTGGAAGAAAGAGGTACTCCATGCAAAAGAAAAGAGTTGGGGTAGCAATACACATAACAGACAGAATGGATTTTAAAATGAAGACTGTAACAAAAAGCATAAAAGGCCATTACATAATGATAAAGGAGTCAGTTCAATAAGAGGATATAATATTTATAAACATTTATACACCCAACATAAGACCACCTAAATATGTAAAGCAAATATTAACAGACAAAAGGGAGAAATAAACAGCAATGCGATAGTATCAAATCAAAGAACCTTTCACTGGTTCTCCCCCTTCACTGCAAAGATAGGATCAGTTTCAGATAACACTTTATTCATCATCTGATGCTTCTGTCTTTGGAATCTCTTTGTCACTCTGCTTAACTGTCACATCTTCTTGTCCTGACCCCCAGCTGACTTTTTAATGTAGTGATAGGATCCCTTAAGTATCATAGGTTGATCAGTATTAGATTTTGGAATACCTTCATCTTTCATTTTGTGCAAAATAAATAGGTATAAGAGGTTAGTGGTTGACTAATGTTTAAATAATACCACTTAGCAAATATATCTAAAATGTGTTATTTTAGTTAATTAAAAATACTGTGGAGCTTGCAGTTGTTGGGGTGTACCATGTTATGTTGGGCTGTACCATGTAGCGTATGTTGGGCTGTTCCATGTAGCATGTGCGATCTTCCTTCTCCCACCAGTCGAAGTGCAGAATCCTAACCACTGGACCGCCGGGGAATTCCCTTTAGTGGTTGTATCTTAATCTTTAAAGATCCAGTACATATTGAGAAATTTCTTGATTATGGATCTCATTTTCCTATTCCTACAGCACTACTTATTACATACACTTAAAGTGTTTTGGCCAAACCACACAGCCTGTAGGATCTTAGTTCCCTGACCAGGGATTGAACCCGCCTTCCCTACAGTGGAAGCTCGGAGTCTTAACCACTGGACCAGGAAGGAATTCCCTATGTCTACATCTTAGTTTGCAAACTGAACATGCATTTACTTCAGAGAGCATTTCTAGCACATAGTTCAAATCTTGTAGTGTACAGATTTCCTGGAACTGTTGATGATAGTAGCAGCTACCCTCTCACACTCTGGGCAGTAGGTGTGCTTACAATGTCCATTTTACAGATGAGGAAAGTAAGGGATAATGGGTTAAATAATTTGCCCATGATCATGCATTTAGTCAGTGGTAGAGCTGGGATTAAGATCCCGGGGTACGGCTCAAACTTGGAGCTTTTAACCATGTAGCTATCTTGTTTGCTGTGATTTCAAAGGCTACAAATTGAATATTTCTTCATCCCACCTAGTATTTTTAATCAACACTGATTGTTTTATAAAAGTTAATATCCACAAAAATTTGAATCATTTGCAATGTTTTCATTTTCCTTCTTAGAAAGATAGTGACTCTTTTCTCCAGGAGAATATGATGATGAATTCTAATGATTCTTTTTCCATATGTGTCAGATTTATGAAATAAAACTCCTAAATTCATGAAGGAAAATAAGCTGAACAGACTGTTAGATCATCAAAAATGTAATTTGCATCTTTCTAACATTGCATATTCCTAACGTTGTGTATTTCTGTCACTGTGTACTTCTAACATTGTGTATTTCTGACGTTGTGTATTTATTGGCCATGGGACCTGATGGATGAGCTGCTGCTTCCTCAGCCGTTCAGATGTAGCAGAAACCATAGCAAATACTTAAGACAAAAAGAAAATCTAGTAGATTCTTTGTCTTTTATCCAGAATGAAAGTAACCCTTTGTTTTGAGAGAATAAGGCTGGCATTTTCTTATTTCGGTTTCGTTGTAGATTTCTTTTTTCTTTTCTTTTTCTGGCTGTACCATGTGGCTTGTGGGATCTTAGTTCCATGAACTGACTGAACCCTGAGACTGAGCCCTGAGAGTGAAAGTGCAGAGTCCTCGCCACTGGACTGCCAGGGGATTCCCTCATTGTGGATTGCTTCGAGTTAATGAATAATTGTAGTATTTTATAATATATAGAGCATTATAAATGTCACAAATACTTTGTTGCTGACCTTTGCCTTTTGTAATCTTCTGATCTGTTTTACTTTGTATGTGCAGATACTGATGTTTATCCAGGGCTAGCTGTGTTTTTTCAAAATGCACTTATATTTTTTAGGTAAGTTGCCTAATTTTTAAACTATATGTGTATACCATTTACAGAAACATCATCTTTATTATAAGAGCAGCATATGCAATGAAACATGTATAAATCTACAATATATAAAACTTCTTTTAAAACATGAAAGTTCTACTATTGCATAAAAGCCTACATAAACCACTTAATTAGGGGCCCTGCTATATGCGGAGGCCTAAGGTGGATGCTTTATGTATGTTAACTTTTAAAATTCCCGTGTAATTGACTTAAGTATGTGAACCAGATGGTGCTCCTATTTTATCAATGAGAAAATAAGACTCAGAGGCTTACTTAAGTTCACTTAATAAGCAAATGCAGAACAGGGATTTGGACCCACCAGACTGTTGTTTCCATAGGCTGTGTTTTGTTAAGAAGCCATATCATGTACCTTCATTTAAAAAAAAAATTAGAATTAATATATAATATGCATGTCATATACAAAACCTGATTGGGGAATTAAATTTTTTTTTAAGTTTTTTAAGATAACTTTAAGTAAAATAATAAAATGATCAGAAGTGTTTTTTAGGGGTAATCCTCTATAAAGCTTCCAAAATGAAGCCTGTATCCTTTGCTTTTTGAGATGAAAATGTCTTTTAGTGTAAAGATAGGTAAGTACTTAAGGCATCATTTATAAAATTACACCCTTTACCCTACACCTCACTCACTGAAGCATTAAGATCTAAGCGTTGAAGAAGTTTGTTTTCGTCATTGGTTTTAAGGAGTTAGATTATGGAGGGCTATGGTGTCGTTTTCTTCATATTTCTTCTGTTTGGGGTTCACTGAGTTTCTTGGATCTGTGGATTTATAGTTTTCACCATACTTGGGATCTTTTCAGACAGTGTTTCCTCAGATCTTTTTTCTGTCCACCCTTCCCTCCTGGGTTCCAGCTATACACGTACTAGGCTGCTAGATATTCCACAGCCCACTGGTGCCTCGTTCTTTGCATGCTTTTTTCCTACCTCTCCACCCCTGCTCTTCTGCCCACCAAGTCTCCTCTTTTCTTGTTTTCTCTCTGTGTTTCATTTGGGTTAGTTTCCACTGTTATATCTTTAAATTCACTGATGGCTGCTTCTATCACGTCTAATCTGCTGTTACTCCCATCCAGTGTGTTTTTCATCTCAGACATTATATTTTTCATCTCTGTTAACTTGATTTGGACTTTTATTTTTTTCACCATTTCCACGTCTCTCCCTAACATGCTTATGCTGTTCTTCTGTCTTAAACATATGAAGTATGTTATAACTGTGTCAGTGTCCTTGTCTAATCGTGTCAATTCTCAGTCTGTTTCTATTGATTACTTCTGTTTCCTTTTTTCATTCTGGGTTTCTTCCTCTGTTTGCCCTTTGCTGGCGGCTGACTGGGGGCTGGACTTTTGGGTGTTCCTTTAAATGTTTTTGAGCTTTGTTCTGAATGCAGCTCAGTCATTTGGAAACGTGTTGATCCTTTGGATCTTGCTTTTAAGCTTTGTTAGGCAGGCCCAGAGCAGCTTTAGTCTGGGATTTATAGGGCCCCCTTGCTAAGGCAGAGAGCACTTCTGAGTGTTCTTCCTGATGCCGCATGTGTTCTGAGGTGTCCACTCTGCTGTGAGATTATGAGGTATTCCCAGCCCTTTGGGAGCTCTGGGAACGGTTCTCTCCACTGTTTACTTCCCTTTTCTTGGGTAGTTTCTGCACACACATCTACTGTCAGTACTCGGCAGAAGCCCATGGGGCTGTACCCTCTAGCTCTCTGTCCTCCACCTTGCACACTCTGGCGGCTCGGCCTCCCTGAACTCTCAACACTGTTTCCTCACCTCAGGAGACCACTGTGCCTGGGTTCCCTCTTATTGCACTGCGGCCGGGGCACTCTTGGTTTTGAAAGATGTGTGACTGTTTCTGCGTCTTGTGATTGTATTTCTTGGCACATGACTGACACCCTTCTGGGAATACATTGAATTTGCACAAAGACATCTTAGGCACTGTTTCGAGATGAAATTTAAATTCAGATTCAGCCCTTTGCAGGGGCAGACGAGCCTGTATAAATGACCGTTGGTTGAACAGAAACCTTGTATGTGTAAAGGCCTGTGCTCACTTGGGCGGTGGCTGCTGCATCAGCTGTGCGCTCCGCCCAGAGGCCGGCGAGTTACCCAGCCAGCTGCGCTTCCTGTGTGCCGGGCCTTTTCTGAGTGCGGAGGGCAGCTCCTCCTCCTCTGTTTGCAGTGCCCACTGGTCCTCCACGCCCTGGCCACTCACTGTTGAAGTTTCTTAAGGTTCTGTTCTAGTTCTCTTCTCAACTCGTTCCTTCTCTCGATGAGGTCCTCTTTGCAGGGGACTTCAGTTAGTACCTGTGTGCCCGGGAGCCACAGATGTCTGTCTCTGTGTCTAAACCACGTATTGGATTCTTCCTTATCCACTCCTGAGTGGCTGATGTTTCAAATCTAACACAGCCAGTGTACCCAGAGCTCAAACTCCTGGTCCCAGAGTGTCCCATCTTTCTGCCCTTTCCTTCTTCCTGTCATACCTTGCTAAGGTAACTTCTTTGTTCCTTCCCTCTCTCTCCTCCCTCCCCTTCTTCCTCCTCTCCTCCCTCCCCCCCCCCCCCCAGGTCTTCAGGGCTGTGGGCAGGTTTTCTCTAATTGTGGAGAGTGGGGGCTACTCTCGATGGTGGTGTGTGGGCTTCTCACTGTGGTGGCCGCTTCTGTTGCGGAACATGAGCTCTAGGTGCGTGGGCTCAGCAGTTGTGGCGCACAGGCTTAGATGCCCCATGCCACATGGGATCTTCCCAAACTGGGGATCGAACCCATGTCGCTGCATTGGCAGGTGGATTCTTAACCACTGGACCCCCAGGGAAGTCCCACACTCTCTTTCTTTTAGATCTCAGTTCAGTCATCACTTCCTTAGGAAAACCGTGACCTCTAACTAGGTCCGATCCTTGTATTTCTCTCTCTCGGTACCATGTGTATCGCTGAGTTGGGATTTGGTTTTCTCCCACTGGTGAGCACATTTATCTAGTTTCGGCTCACAGTCACATTCCCAGTGCTAAGCCAGGTGCCTTGTGCCCAGCCAGTACTCTGTACAGTAACGTTTTGTAAATGAATGCAGAATTGCGTCATGTTCTGCTTTAGGATGCTTCCGTTTTGGTAGCTCAGATATTGTAGAACCCTAGAAATGTGAGTGACTTTATTGCTGGCCATGATGAGAAATGTGCTCTTTCCTTACTGGTGTCCTATCCGGTAACTTCAGGCTTTAAGAAGATATTAAACTCAGCCATGAGGTCCACAGACTGCTTTATAAAATAAGAAAATTCAGACCAACAGCACCACAGTCTTTAATTTTAGAAGCTGATAGAAAGGATCAGTGAGGTACCCATCAAAGCATATTTAGAAAATGAATTCTCTATTGTGTTTCTCTGTGATTTTACCTCACGATTTCTTTTAATGTCTTTCCAGCACTCTGATCTACAAATTTGGAAGAACTGAAGAGCTATGGACCTGAGATCACTTCTCAAATCACGTTTTCCTTTTGTTATATTCTATCTGTAGATAAGTTTTTATCTCAGTATAATTTACACATTGCCAAATGGAATAGATTGTACATTAAATGTTTTGTCTCTTTATACTTTATGCCCTGAGTTTTTAAATAGTTTTATGAAATGTCTGTCCTTTTTTTCCATTGAATTAGATTGTTACTATGTACATAGTATAAGACTATATAGATGGGATGAGGAGTGTCAGTTTTTTATTCTTGAAGACTTAAAGCTTAATCTGTTCCCTGAGCCAGGGTTGTATCATCATGGTCATTGTAGCGTTAACTACTTTGCCTGATTTTCAAAGATGTGCAAAAAATACAGCTCCACATATCTGAAATAAGCACTGAGCCATTAAAAGGGGTATTTTAGCAAGTTGTAATTTATTTTGGCTTAAAAATGAGATTTTTTTTTTAAAGGAAAAATGTTTGTTCTTATGTGTAAAAAAAGTAGACTTTTATATGAAGATTTTTAAAAATGCCCGAAGGACTAGTTTGAAAACCTCTTCTAAAAAACAGTTCCTCTAATAAGATTGTATTTGAGAAAGGGTAATACATGATCGCATAAGCTCAGTTTTACATGGCTGATGTAAAAAGACTGTTAGGCAGGTCAGCAACATGCTTCTTAACAAAAGCAGCTTAAACAGTTGTCTTTTGACAGCCTGCTGTTATCTATGTTACCAAATTCTATATCAAGCAAGTTTGAAGACAATTGCAGTTTAAAAGCATGAACCATATAACAAAAAGTGGAATAATTAGATTCAGGATAAAAGCACTTCTTCCCAAAGGGGATCATTATGACCTAGTGAAAATTAGGCATTTCATCCACTCAGTGACTTGACTGCAAGTCTGTCTTTGCTCTAGCTCTCAAAACTTTAGGTGAACTCTCCCTGCAAAATACATCTTTAACCAGAAAGTTCTTACTCCAGTCGAAAGCTGCTTTTGCTGAGTATGAAATACTGTATTTGCACTGTGTGTATTCCCCTGAGAGATTTCAAAGGGGGAACTGGGTCTTTATTTCTACTTTGGCTTTCCTTTGTTTTTTTTTTGTTGCACTTTTTTTCAACAGGTTTTTTGTTGTTGCACTTTTTTCCTCCAGAGGGACTTTTCTAGAGCCTTTTGTTGTAAGACAGAATAATATTAGAGATATTATACGCAGCTTCTAACATAAGCTGTATTTTGCTTAACGTCTCTCCTCTCTGAGGTTTTACTGCGCACAGAGTATGAAGCAGTTGTGGAATGCTGTGCCTTTGTCTGATATCATCTTGTTTAATCACTTTCTCTTTATTGTTTTTTCCTTCAAAAATACCATCTTGCTTCCAATAAATTATAACACTTAATTACATGTTTCCACTCCCTTGTAACTTGTTGCAATAAATATTACTTCTCACACATTGTAATATTGTTAAATCTGTTGGAGAAAACAAACTCTAAAATTTGGTTTGCTGTTCAGTTTTCAATCATTTCCAGTGGACCTGGTCAAAGAAGTGTTTCCCTTTAGAATATATATAAATATATATATATGTTTTTTTTTTTCCCCCGTGTTGGGGGCAGGGGACACAACTGCTCAACTTGTGAGATTCTAGTTCCCTGACCAAGGCTCAAACCTGGGCCCTCAGCAGTGAAAGTGGGGAGTCCCAACCACTGGACCGGCAGTGAATTCCCAGGAGAAATATGTTCTACTCAGATTTGTGAAGTGCTAGTGTGAAGGCTCGGAAAAGGTGATGGCACCCCACTCCAGTACTCTTGCCTGGAAAGTCCCATGGAGGGAGGAGCTTGGTAGGCTGCGGTCCATGGCGTCACGAAGAGTCAGACAAGACTGAGCGTCTTCACTTTCACTTTTCACTTTCATGCATTGGAGAAGGAAATGGCAGCCCACTCCAGTGTTCTTGCCTGGAGAATCCCAGGGACGGGGGAGCCTGGTGGGCTGCTGTCTATGGGGTCGCACAGAGTCGGGTACAACTGAAGCGACTTAGCAGCAGCAGCAGTGTGAAGGCTAATGAAGGGAAGGCTGACTGAAATAGTGGCTGCTTTTTCTATTTTTGACTCTGTCATGAATTTGTTTTTTAATTGGGAGCAAATCACTTGATTTCCCTGTTTGTTTCCTAATTTAAAAAAAAAAAAAGAATGTTTGTATCCACTCCTATCAGACACTGTCAGAATAGAGTCCTTTGTAAACCTTTAAAGGTACATGTGATTCGCTTAAAATCTCCCTGTTAATACAGGTTCAGTGGCTATTGAATCCAAGTGTCTTTTGGTGTTTTGTGTAGGACCAGCATTACCAGAGCATTATATGTTATTAATTACACTGTTTCATAGTCCTCGTTGTATACTTTGTGTTGTTGCTGTAGATGCTGCATCTTTCCATTATGTAAATTTTTGACGTGTATCAACGTAATGAGGAAGCGGAGATTGCAGGCTGGAAGATCAGTGCCTATATAGCATTTGCTGCTTGTGGAAGAAACCCCAGGGTGTTTGACATGTGTGTTAGTCACTCAGTCCTGTCTGACTCTTTGCAACTCTATGGGCTTTAGCCCACCAGACTTCTCTATCTATAGGGTTCTCCAGGCAAGAACACTGGAGTGGGTAGCCATTCCCTTCTCCAGAGGATCTTCCCGACCCAGGGATCAAACCTTGGTCTCCTGCATTGCAGGCAGATTCTTTACCATTTGAGCTACAGGGAAGTCTTTTTTTTTTTCAGTGTTTGACATAGATGCATTGAACTCAGGTTTGCTGCAGTTTTCCATGATGGGAGGGTTTTCAAACATCATGTTAACTCTGACCCACCCCCCCACCCCACCCCTGTTTTCTTTTTGCTATTGCTCCACTTTTTTTTTTAAAGCAATTTCATTGCTCTGTTTTATATTTAATTGGCTCATATCAACCATCAAGTTTCTGCCAACCTTACAGATTTATCACATTTTTTTTTCTGTACTCTATCACCACACACTCATTTTGATTCTGTTTAAAGTTTATAAAAACGAGAGGCAACTTTTAGACAGTTTTATCTCAAATAACACCCTAAGAAATTCTGAGGGAGAAACATCTGATGCTAATTTTATCCCTCTCTAACAGTCACATTTGGTTTTAACAGCCTGTGCTCTTATTTCAGAGCACACTCTTCACTGTATCATCTATTCAAACTGGGAGATTGAAGTAGAAATTATTATTTTAGTCCCTTTGTTGATTGTTTTTCTTATTTCTTTGAAAACAGGAGTAGCCTAACATGATGGATAGGTTGAATGCTTTTCTGAAAAATTACTGGAAAATCAGAACATGCTCATTTAATCCCAGAACAGTTTTTTAAGGAAATTGTGACACCATCTTTGTTTTCACAGTCCACCCCCATTTTCCTGAAAATAGCCTTTATTATGGTTGCATTTTATTTAAAATGAACTATATATCCATCCTGGTTCTTTCATACCTAAAGACAGTAAACTTTTCTGTTCCTCCCCTGCCCTCAATTTCATCTGAACCAAACCCAGAATATTTCTCCACCTCTTCTTTTTCCTTCCCCCATGCTTTAAGCTTTCCAAATCCAGTCATTTCTCTTGCTTTGAGAAATAATTGTTATGTGTTTACTTTCAGCTGTGCTGGGTCTTGGTTGCTGTGTGGGCTCTTTCTAGTTGCAGCGAGCAAGGGCTCCTCTCTGGTTGCAGTGTGCGGGCTTCTCATTACAGAGCAGGGGCTCTAGGCACGTGGACTCAGTAGTTGTGGCTCCCAGGCTCTAGAGCACAGGCTCAGTAGTTGTGGCAGTGGAGCTTTGTTGCTCTGTGGCATGTGGGATCTTCCCCGATCAGGGATCAAACCCATGTTTCCAGCATTGGCAGGCAGATTCTTTACCACTGAGCCACCAGGGAAGCCCCAGTCAGTTCTCCTTTGCTGTAGGTGGAATCTGTAAAGCCTCCCCAAGACCAAATTAGTGAATTCTGAATCTTTGCTCCTGATGGAAATGCTGGGTTAGATGAGGTTTCGGCCACAACATTTTCCTCAGCCATCAATACATAACCTTGCTTCATGTGTGTTTCTACTTAAAAACACCTTGTTTAATGTAGTTGATCATAGCCTTGAGCCCAAAGCAACATTATACTTTATGCCTGAAGGAAGCTTCTAACTCACGCATTTTTTCCCTGCTAGTGTGTGTGGAGAACCTTCTATGCCCTGTGTATGATCTCATTTCACCCTCACAATTGGAGGTAGGAACTTTTATTGGAGAGGTGAAGGGACTTGCCCATGGATCAGAGTCATGGCTCAGGCCCTTTGTTCCTGAGTGCGAAGTCCTGCTCTCCTCAGCCTGCATTTCTGAACTGCCCTAGAACCTTGGCATTTCTTTAAGAAAAAATGTACAGTGGTCAAAAGAAGCTTGGAAGACCTTTGGTTGAACTAGGTTAAAAAAATTTTTTTTTTCCTGTAAAGTTCTTTTCTTGGAGCTTTTTATAAAATGTGTCCTGTATTTTTTAGGAATGAACTATCAATTCTATGCGCTGCCCTGGTAGCTTAGTGGTAAAGAATCTGCCTGCCAATGCATGAGACTCAGGTTTGATCCCTGGGTCAGGAAGATCCCCTGGAGAAGCAAATAGCAACCCACTCTGTATTCGTACTGGATAGTCGCATGGACAGAGTAGCCTGGCAGGCCACAGTCTCTGTTTAATTCAGCTGCTCAGTGGCGTCCAACTCTTTGCAACTCCATGGACTGCAGCACGCCAGGCCTCCCTGTCCATCACCAACTCCCAGAGTTTACTCAAAACTCATGTCTGTTGAGTCAGTGATGCCATCCAACCATCTCATCCTCTGTCGTCCCCTTCTCCTCCCACCTTCAATCTTTCCCAGCATCAGGGTCTTTTCAAATGAGTCAGTTCTTCCCATCAAGTGGCCAAAGTATTGGAGTTTCAGCATCAGCATCAGTCTATGGGGTCCCAAAGAGTTGGAAACAACTGAGTGACTGAGTATGCACTTCCCCAGTAGCATATTGGACACCTTCCAACCTGAGGAGCAGCTCATCTCCCAGTGTCATATCTTTTTGCCTTTTCACACTGTCCATGGGGGTCTCTGGATAAGACTGGAGTGGTTTGGCATTCCATCCTCCAGTGGACCATGTTTTGTCATTACTCTTCACTATGACCCACCTGTCTTTATTTTTTTTTTTATGTTTATTAACACCAAAAACATTTTGCACTGGGGTATAGCCGATTAACAATGTTGTTATAGTTTCAGGTGAACAGTGAAGGACTCAGATGTACATACACATGTATCCCATATCGGGTGGCCCTGTACAGCGTGGCTCTTAGCTTCACTGAGTTATGCAAGCCCCTTCACCACAAGGCTGTGATCGATTGAAGGGGTTTAGATTTGCTTTATTTTTCCCTAATTCTGCCACTGCCACTTACTACCTGTGTGAGCCCCATGCTGTTTGTCTTTCTCTAAGTTTGAGAATTAACAGAAGGAAATGCCTCATGGTGCCTGGAAACAGTAAATGATCAATAAAGCTGGGTCCTTCTTTCCCTGGTGGCTCTGCCTGAAGGCATTTTTCCTTTGTCATTTGATGGTTTTTTAGCCTTTGGTCACAAGGTGGCGTGCCATCTTAAGACAGCAAATGAGACACAGATGTAAAGAACAGACTGTTGGACTCTGGGAGAAGGTGAGGGTGGGATGATTTGAGAGAATAGCACTGAGACATGTATGTTACCATATGTGAAATAGATGACCAGTCCAGGTTTGATGTATGAGACAGAGTGCCCAGGGCTGGTGCACTGGGATGACCCTGAGGAATGGAATGGGGAGGGAGGTGGGAAGAGGGTTCAGGATGGGGGACACATGTGCACCTGTGGCTGATTCATGTTAATGTATGGCAAAAACCACTACAATATTGTAATTAGCCTCAAATTAAAATTAAAAAATATTTTTTTAAGATATATAATTTAAAGTCAGAAAAAAAAAGAATCTGGAGACGGTGTTTGTTTTTTTGAGCCTACCAGTGGTTTGTTTTTTTTTTTTTCCTTTCGTAGCAGATTTAACACAGGTTAGGTCATTTTATATAGGGTTTTAGATGATAGTTCAGTTCAGTTCAGTTCAGTCGCTCAGTCGTGTCCGACTCTTTGCGACCCCAGGAATCGCAGCACGCCAGGCCTCCCTGTCCATCACCAACTCCCGGAGTTCACTCAGACTCACATCCATCGAGTCCGTGATGCTATCCAGCCGTCTCTTCCCCTGTCATCCCCTTCTCTTGCCCCCAATCCCTCCCAGCATCAGAGTCTTTTCCAATGAGTCAACTCTTCACATGAGGTGGCCAAAGTACTGGAGTTTCAGCTTTAGCATCATTCCTTCCAAAGAAATCCCAGGGTTGATCTCCTTCAGAATGGACTGGTTGGATCTCCTTGCAGTCCAAGGGACTCTCAAGAGTCTTCTCCAACACCACAGTTCAAAAGCATCAATTCTTCAGTGCTCAGCCTTCTTCACAGTCCAACTCTCACATCCATACATGACCACAGGAAAAACCATAGCCTTGACAAGATGGACCTTTGTAGGCAAAGTAATGTCTCTGCTTTTCAAAATGCCATCTAGGTTGGTCATAACTTTTCTTCCAAGGAGTAGGCGTCTTTTAATTTCATGGCTGCAGTCACCATCTGCACTGATTTTGGAGCCCCCAAAAATGAAGTTTGACACTGTTTCCACTGTTTCCTCATCTATTTGCCATGAAGTGATGGGACCAGATGCCATGATCTTCGTTTTCTGAATGTTGAGCTTTAAGCCAACTTTTTCACTCTCCACTTTAATTTTCATCAAGAGGCTTTTTAGTTCTTCACTTTCTGCCATAAGGGTGGTGTCAAGAGGGCATCTGAGGGTAGACACACTGAAACCATAATCACAGAAAACTAGTCAATCTAATCACACTAAGACCACAGCCTTGTCTAGCTCAATGAAACTAAGCCATGCCCGTGGGGCCACCCAAGACGGGAGGGTCATGGTGGAGAGGTCTGACAGAATGTCGTCCACTGCAGAAGGGAATGGCAAACCACTTCAGTATTCTTGCCTTGAGAACCCCATGAACAGTATGAAAAGGCAAAATGGTAGGATAATGGAAGAGGAACTCCCCAGGTTGGTAGGTGCCCAATATGCTACTGGAGATCAGTGGAGAAATAACTCTAAAAAGAATGAAGGGATGGAGCCAAAGCAAAAGCAATACCCAGCTGTGGATGTGACTGGTGATAGAAGCAAGGTCTGATGCTGTAAAGAGCAATATTGCATAGGAACCTGGAATGTCAGTTCCATGAATCAAGGCAAATTGGAAGTGGTCAAACAGGAGATGGCAAGAGTGAACATCGACATTCTACAAATCAGTGAACTAAAATGGACTGGAATGGGTGAATTTAACTCAGATGACCATTATATCTACTACTGTGGGCAGGAATCCCTCAGAAGAAATGGAGTAGCCATCATGGTCAACAAAAGAGTCCGAAATGCAGTACTTGGATGCAATCTCAAAAACAACAGAATGATCTCTGTTCGTCTCCAAGGCAAACCATTCAATATCACAGTAATCCAAGTCTATGCCCCAACCAGTAACGCTGAAGAAGCTGAAGTTGAATGGTTTTATGAAGACCTACAAGACCTTTTAGAACTAACACCCCAAAAAGATGTCCTTTTCATTATAGGGGACTGGAATGCAAAAGTAGGAAGTCAAGAAACACCTGGAGTAACAGGCAAATTTGGCTTTGGAATGTGGAATGAAGCAAGGCAAAGACTAATAGAGTTTTGCCAAGAAAATGCACTGGTCATAGCAAACACCCTCTTCCAACAACACAAGAGAAGACTCTACACATGGACATCACCAGATGGTGAACACCGAAATCAGATTGATTATATTCTTTGCAACCAAAGATGGAGAAGCTCTATACAGTCAACAAAAACAAGACCAGGAGCTGACTGTGGCTCAGATCATGAACTCCTTATTGCCAAATTCAGACTCAAATTGAAGAAAGTAAGGAAAACCACTAGACCATTCAGGTATGACCCAAATCAAATCCCTTATGATTATACAGTGGAAGTGAGAAATAGATTTAAGGGACTCGATCTGATAGATAGAGTGCCTGATGAACTATGGAATGAGGTTTGTGACATTGTACAGGAGAAAGGGATCAAGACCATCCCCATGGAAAAGAAATGCAAAAAAGAAAAATGGCTGCCTGGGGAGGCCTTACAAATAGCTGTGAAAAGATGAGAAGCGGAAAGCAAAGGTGAAAAGGAAAGATATAAGCATTTGAATGCAGAGTTCCAAAGAATAGCAAGAAGAGATAAGAAAGCCTTCCTCAGCGATCAATGCAAAGAAATAGAGGAAAACAACAGAATGGGAAAGACTAGAGATCTCTTCAAGAAAATTAGAGATACCAACGGAACATTTCACGCAAAGATAGGCTCGATAAAGGACAGAAACGGTATCACAGAAGCAGAAGATATTAAGAAGAGGTGGCAAGAATACACGGAAGATCTTCATGACCAAGATAATCACGACGGTGTGATCACTCACCTAGAGCCAGACATCCTGGAATGTGAAGTCAAGTGGGCCTTAGAAAGCATCAGTATGAACAAAGCTAGTGGAGGTGATGCAATTCCAGTGGGGCTGTTTCAAATCCTGAAAGACGATGCTGTGAAAGTGCTGCACTCAGTATGCCAGCAAATTTGGAAAACTCAGCAGTGGCCACAGGACTGGAAAAGGTCAGTTTTCATTCCAATCCCAAAGAAAGGCAATGCAAAAGAATGCTCAAACTACCGCACAATTGCACTCATCTCACATGCCAGTAAAGTAATGCTCAAAATTCTCCAAGCCAGGCTTCAGCAATACGTGAACCGTGAACTTCCATATGTGCAAGGTGGTTTTAGAAAAGGCAGAGGAACCAGAGATCAAGTTGCCAGCATCCGCTGGATTATCGAGAAAGCAAGAGAGTTCCAGAAAAACATCTATTTCTGCTTTATTGACTATGCCAAAGCCTTTGACTGTGTGGATCACAATAAACTGGAAAATTCTGAAAGAGATGGGAATACCAGACCACCTGACCTGCCTCTTGAGAAACCTGTATGCAGGTCAGGAAGCAACAGTTAGAACTGGACATGGAACAACAGACTGGTTCCAAATAGGAAAAGGAGTACATCAAGGCTGTATATGGTCACCCTGCTTATTTAACTTCTGTGCAGAGTACATCATGAGAAACACTGGGCTGGAAGAAGTACAAGCTGGAATCCAGATTGCCGGGAGAAATATCAGTAACCTCCGATATGCAGATGACAACACCCTGATGGCCGATGATAGTATATGCCTCAATTCTTATATATATATATAGGCTGCACTGGGTCTTGGTTGTTGCATGCAGAGAGCAGGAGCTACCGTCTAATTGCCGTGAATGGGGTTTTTATTGTGGCTTTGCTGGTTGAGGAGCACAGGCTCTAGGGCGCGAGTAGTTCCTGCATGTGGGTTCAGCAGTTGCAGTTCCTGGGCTCTAGAGTGCGGGCTCAGTAGTTAGTTGCCCCATGGCATGTGGGATCTGTGGTCCAGGGATCGAAGCTGTATCTCCTGCATTGCAAGGCAGATTCTTAACCACTGTCCCACCATGGAAGCCCCCTCTTCAATTGTTTAAGCTGCGGAAAATAGGATATTTTAAATTTCTACAAGTAAGAGTAGCAAGGCAAGCCTTCTGGAACCTTGTGGATTATGCCAGTGCAGAGATCAGCAAATCTTTCACATGCAAGCACCTTATCCAGGTGACAAAGGGATTCAGTATGAGGCAAAGTATATTTACTTCCTGTTAAGAAAGTTAGGAGTGTAGAAATTGACTGATTTATTTTGAAATAGCTTCAGACTTACAGGAAAGTTACAAAAGTAACAGAGAATTCTAGCTTCCCCAGATGGTAACATTTTACCACAATCACTTTAGTCTATTTTTTTCTGAAACATCTGACAGTATGCTGCAACAAGATGCCTCTTTACTCCTGAAGCAGTTCAATTCAGTTCAGTCTCTCAGTGGTGTCCGATTCTTTGCGACCCCAGGAATCGCAGCATGCCAGGCCTCCCTGTCCATCACCATCTCCCAGAGTTCACTCAGACTCACGTCCGTTGAGTCCGTGATGCCATCCAGCCATCTCATTCTCGGTCGTCCCCTTCTCCTCCTGCCCCCAATCCCTCCCAGCATCAGAGTCTTTTCCAATGAGTCAACTCTTCACATCAGGTGGCCAAAGTACTGGAGCTTCAGCTTTAGCATCATTCCTTCCAAAGAAATCCCAGGGCTGACTCCTTCAGAATGGACTGGTTGGATCTCCTTGCAGTCCAAGGGACTCTCAAGAGTCTTCTCCAACACCACAGTTCAAAAGCATCAGTTCTTCGGTGCTCAGCTTTCTTCACAGTCCAACTCTCACATCCATACATGACCACAGGAAAAACGATAGCCTTGACTAGACGGACCTTAGTCGGCAAAGTAATGTCTCTGCTTTTGAATATACTATCTAGGTTGGTCATAACTTTTCTTCCATGGAGTAAGCATCTTTTAATTTCATGGCTGCAATCACCACCTGCAGTGATTTTGGAGCCCCCCCCCAAAAAAGTCTGACACTGTTTCCACTGTTTCCCCATCTATTTCCCATGAAGTGCTGGGACCGGATGCCATGATCTTCGTTTTCTGAATGTTGAGCTTTAGGCCAACTTTTTCACTCTACTCTTTCACTTTCATCAAGAGGCTTTTTAGCTCCTCTTCACTTTCTGCCATAAGGGTGGTGTCATCTGCATATCTGAGGTTATTGATATTTCTCCCGGCAATCTTGATTCCAGCTTGTACTTCTTCCAGTCCAGCGTTTCTCATGATGTACTCTGCATAGATGTTAAATAAGCAGGGTGACCATATACAGCCTTGACGTACTCCTTTTCCTATTTGGAACCAGTCTGTTGTTCCATGTCCAGTTCTAACTGTTGCTTCCTGACCTGCATACAGGTTTCTCAAGAGGCAGGTCAGGTGGTCTGGTATTCCCATCTCTTTCAGAATTTTCCAGTTTATTGTGATCCACACAGTCAAAGGCTTTGGCATAGTCAATAAAGCAGAAATAGATGTTTTTCTGGAACTCTCTTGCTTTTTCCATGATCCAGCGGATGCTGGCAATTTGATCTCTGGTTTCTCTGCCTTTTCTAAAGCCAGCTTGAACATCAAGGAGTTCACGGTTCACGTATTGCTGAAGCCTGGCTTGGAGAATTTTGAGCATTACTTTACTAGCGTGTGAGATGAGTGCAATTGTGCGGTAGTTTGAGCATTCTTTGGCATTGCCTTTCTTTGGGATTGGAATGAAAACTGACCTTTTCCAGTCCTGTGGCCACTGCTGAGTTTTCCAAATTTGCTGGCATATTGAGTGCAGCACTTTCACAGCATTATCTTTCAGGATTTGAAACAACTCAACTGGAATTGCATCACCTCCACTAGCTTTGTTCATAGTGATGCTTTCTAAGGCCCACTTGACTTCACATTCCAGGATGTCTGGCTCTAGATTAGTGATCACATCATCATGATTATCTGGGTCATGAAGATCTTTTTTGTACAGTTCTTCCGTGTATTTTGCCACCTCTTCTTAATATCTTCTGCTTCTTTGAGGTCCATACCATTTCTGTCCTTTATTGAGCCCATCTTTGCATGAAATGTTCCCTTGGTATCTCTGATTTTCTTGAAGAGATCTCTAGTCTTTCCCATTCTGTTGTTTTCCTCTATTTCTTTGCATTGATCGCTGAGGAAGGCTTTCTTATCTCTTCTTGCTATTCTTTGGAACTCTGCATTCAGATGCTTATATCTTTCCTTTTCACCTTTGCTTTCCGCTTCTCATCTTTTCACAGCTATTTGTAAGGCCTCCCCAGGCAGCCATTTTTCTTTTTTGCATTTCTTTTCCATGGGGATGGTCTTGATCCCTGTCTCCTGTACAATGTCACGAACCTCATTCCATAGTTCATCAGGCACTCTATCTATCAGATCTAGGCCCTTAAATCTATTTCTCACTTACACTGTATAATCATAAGGGATTTGGTTTAAGTCATATCTGAATGGTCTAGAGGTTTTCCTTACTTTCTTCAATTTGAGTCTGAATTTGGTAATAAGGAGTTCATGATCTGAGCCACAGTCAGCTCCTGGTCTTGTTTTTGTTGACTGTATAGAGCTTCTCCATCTTTGGCTGCAAAGAATATAATCAATCTGATTTCGGTGTTCACCATCTGGTGATGTCCATGTGTAGAGTCTTCTCTTGTGTTGTTGGAAGAGGGTGTTTGCTATGACCAGTGCATTTTCTTGGCAAAACTCTATTAGTCTTTGCCCTGCTTCATTCTGCATTCCAGGTGTTTCTTGACTTCCTACTTTTGCATTCCAGTCCCCTATAATGAAAAGGACATCTTTTGGGGGTGTTAGTTCTAAAAGGTCTTGTAGGTCTTCATAAAACCGTTCAAATTCAGATTCTTCAGCATTACTCGTTGCGGCATAGACTTGGATAACTGTGATATTGAATGGTTTGCCTTGGAGACGAACAGAGATCATTCTGTCATTTTTGAGATTGCATCCAAGTACTGCATTTCGGACTGTTTATAGTCTGAAAGACTATAATGGCTATTATTTTGTAAAATTATTTATTCACTGTTTCTGGCTGTGCTAGGTCTTTCTCTAGTTGCTGCAAGCAGGGGCTACTCTCTATTTGTGGTGCCCGGACTTCTTATTGCTGTGGCTTCTCTTGTTGCAAAGCAAGGGCATGCCGGCTTCAGTAGTTGTGGTTTCAGTATCAGCTGGGTTGCCCCTAGGCATGTGGGATCTTCCCAGACCAGAGACTGAACCTGTGTTCCCTGCAGGATTCTCAACCACTGGACCACCAGGGAAGTCCATGACTAGGTATTTTTGAAGAATGCGGACCAACTGTTGTGTAGTTCAGTTCAGTTCAGTCGCTCAGTCGTGTCCGACTCTTTGCGACCCCATGAATCACAGCACGCCAGGGCTCCCGGTCCATCACCAACTCCCGGAGTTCACCCAGACTCACGTCCATCGAGTCAGTGATGCCATCCAGCCATCTCTTCCTTTGTCGTCCCCTTCTCCTCCTGCCCCCAATCCCTCCCAGCATCAGAGTCTTTTCCAATGAGTCAACCCTTCGTATGAGGTGGCCAAAGTACTGGAGTTTCAGCTTTAGCATCATTCCTTCCAAAGAAATCCCAAGGTTGATCTCCTTCAGAATGGACTGGCTGGATCTCCTTGCAGTCCAAGTGACTCTCAAGAGTCTTCTCCAACACCACAGTTCAAACACATCAATTTCTTCGGCACTCAGCCTTCTTCACAGTCCAACTCTCACATCCATACATGACCATGGGAAAAACCATAGCCTTGACTAGATGGACTTTAGTCGGCAAAGTAATGTCTCTGCTTTTGAAAATACTGTCTAGGTTGGTCATAACTTTTCTTCCAAGGAGTAAGCATCTTTTAATTTCATGGCTGCAGTCACCATCTGCAGTGATTTTGGAGCCCGAAAAAATAAAGCCTGACACTATTTCCACTGTTTCCCCATCTATTTCCCATGGAGTGATGAATGCCCCTCAATTTTGGTTTGTCTGATGTTCCATTGTGATTAAATTCAGGTTATGCAGTTTTGGCAGGAATAACATAGATGTTACATTTTCATGACATCAAAGCAAGCGTACATCTGTTCCCGTCCTGGTGGTTTTAACTTTGCTTGCCTGCTCCAGTTGGGGTCCACCAGGTATCTCTACCATAAAGAAGCTATTTTTCTCTTGTATAATCTTAAAAGTACTTTGTAGGAGGAGAGACTGATTAAGTCAAATAGAGCAAATTCATTGTGCTTTTTACTAACAGCATTGTGTAGACTTGAACTAAAGTGACCCTGTGATATGCAGAGGAGATAAATAATTTGTGTCTAACAAGTTACAATCTTTATAAGTGGTTCCTGTCTGCTTGAAGAAAAACCCAGGTGCAGCAAGGAGAGAGGATTTAACCTCACCCTGAAATCTGCCCGTTTCAGTCTCTAGTGTCCCAGTGTCTCTTGTGCCAGAGCACTGAGCTTCCATTTTATAAAAAATTCCTGATATTATTTCATTATAAAAAGGAATGTTCTCCGGAAAATGGCTGGAAAACATAAAAGTTAAAAGAAGAAATTCACATTACTGTCTAAAGTCTACTAATGGCTTTTGGGTGTGTAATATGTTTTAAATTGGATTTTGCAGGTTAGCATGGAAACTCACCATAAATTTTGACAGTTTTTCAAGAAGAAATTCTAAGTCTCAAAGGAACCAAATACTTTGTATTCTGTGTATATACGTGGCACCGCTGGGGTTGTGCAGTGCACAGTCTATACAGATGTACACATGGCTGACACTATTGGTGCTGTGCTCGTCTTTCACTTATAGCATGGGGCTGGCCACTTGAGAAGGGTTTGGGTACCCAGAGTTACACACAGTCACACTGAGGTTCACAGCAACACTTCAGAAAGGAGTCAGTCAAGAAGCATGTCAATTTAATTGATGAATTAAAATTTTATTCTGGGCCCCTTACTGGCCTGTTGGCAAGGACTCAGAGTCCTATCTGGGCTCATCAGCTCTTGGAGGTCCTAGGTCTTCTCTCTTGCTCTCAACTACAAACAGGACACTTATTATCCTTAGGGATATGAAATCAAATAGTTCTGTTCACCTGAATGCAAAAATGAAGTCTAATTTATGTGTGTGTGTGTGTGCTTGGTTTCTCAGTTGTGTCCAACCCTTTGCGAGCCCATGGACTGTAGTCCACCAGGCTCCTCTGTACACGGGGATTCTCCAGGCAAGAATCCTGGAGTAGGTTGCCATGCCCTACTCCAGGGGATCTTTCCAACTCAGGGATTGAACCCAGATCTCCAGCACTGCAGGCAGATTCTTTACCATCTGAGTCACCAGGGAAGCAGTCTAATTCATGTTCATTATAAATTATTAATTCACAGCACTAATTAATTAAAGTGTAATATAATTACATTAATTGATTATATTAATTTCACCAGTTAATATCTTTTGCACGTGATTATGTTTTATTTTTATTTTTTTAACACCAAAAACATTTTGTATTGGGGTGTAGCTGATTGACAATGTTGTGAACAGTGAAGGGACTGTACCATACATATGCACGTATCCATTCTCCCCCAGACCACCCCCCCATCCAGGCAGAGTTCCATGTGCTATATAATAGGTCCTTGTTGGCTGTCCATTGAAAATATAGCAGTGTGTACATAATCTTCCCAAAGTCCTTAACTATCCCTTATCCCCCCCGGTAACCATGAGTTTGTTTTCCGTGAGTCTCTTTCTGTTTCTTAAGTAAGTTCATTTGTATCATTTCATTTTAGATTCCACATTTAAAGGATGTCATATTACATTTCTCTCAATATGAGACTCTAGATCAATCCATGTTGCTGCCAATGGCCTTATTTCATTCTTTTTAACAGCTGAGTAATACTCCACTGGGCAAGAATCCCTTAGAAGAAATGGAGTAGCCATCATGGTAAACAAAAGAGTCCGAAATGCAGTACTTGGATGCAATCTCAAAAACAACAGAATGATCTGTTTGTTTTCAAGGCAAACCATTCAATATCACAGTAACCCAAGTCTATGCCCCAACCAGTAAAGCTGAAGAAGCTGAAATTGAACGGTTCTATGAAGACCTACAAGACCTTCTAGAACTAACACCCAAAAAAGATGTCCTTTTCATCACAGGGGACTGGAATGCAAAAGTAGGAAGTCAAGAGATACCTGGAGTAACAGGCAAATTTGGCCTTGGAGTACAAACGAAGCAGGGCAAAGGCTAACAGTTTTGCCAAGAGAACACACTGGTCATAGCAAACACCCTATTCCAACAACACAAGAAAAGACTCCACACATCGTCATCACCAGATGGTCAATACCAAAATCAGATTGATCATATTCTTTGCAACCAAAGAAGGAGAAGCTCTATGCAGTCAGCAAAAACAAGACTGGGAGCTGACTGTGGCTCAGATCATGAACTCCTTATTGCCAAATTCAGACTTAAATTGAAGTAAGTAGGGAAAACCACTAGACCATTCAGGTATGACCTAAATCAAATCCCTTATGATTATACAGTGGAAGTGACAAATAGATTCAGGGATTAGATCTGATAGACAGAGTGCCTGAAGAACTATGGATGGAGGTTCATAACACTGTACAGGAGGCGGTAATCAAAATCATCCCCAAGAAAAAGAAATGCAAAAAGGCAAAATGGTGGTCTGAAGAGGCCTTACAAATAGCTGAGAAGAGAAGTGAAAGGCGAAGGAGAAAAGGAAAGATCTATCCATAGGAATGCAGAGTTCCAGAGAATAGCAAGGAGACATAAGAAAGTCTTCTTAAATGAACAATGCAAAGAAATAGAGGAAAACAACAGAATGGGAAAGACTAGAGATCTCTTCAAGAAAATTAGAGATACCAAAAGAACATTTCATGCAAAGATGGGCTCGATAAAGGATAGAAATGGTATGGACCTAACAGAAGCAGAAGATACTAAGAAGAGGTGGCAAGAATACAGAGAAGAACTGTGCAAAAAAGGTATTATTGATGGTGTGGTCATTCACATAGAGCCAGACATCCTGGAATATGAAGTCAAATGGACCTTCGGAAACATCACTGCAAAGTTAGTGGAGGTGATGGATTTCCAGTTGAGCTATTTCAAATCCTAAAGGATGATGCTGTGCAAGTGCTCCACTCAATATGCCAGCAAGTTTGGAAAACTCAGCAGTGGCCACAGGACTGGAAAAGGTCAGTTTTCATTCCAATCCCAAAGAAAGGGAATGCCAAAAACAATTCAAACTACTGCACAATTGCACTCATCTCACACACTAGCAAACTAATGCTCAAAATTCTCCAATTCTTCAACAGTACATGAACCATGAACTCCTTGATGTACAAGCTGGCTTTAGAAAAGGCAGAGGAACCAGAGATCAAATTGCCAGTATCCACTGGATCATCAAAAAAGCAAGAGTTCCAGAAAAACATCTATTTATGCTTTATTGACTTCACCATAAGCCTCTGACTGTGTGGATCACAACAAACTAGAAAATTCTGAAAGAGATAGGAATACCAGACCACCTGACCTGCCTCCTGAGAAATCTGTATGCAGGTCAAGAAGCAACACTTAGAAATGGACACGGAAAAACAGACTGGTTCCAAACTGAGACAGGAGTATATCAAAGCTGCATATTGTTTAACTGCTTGTTAAACAATGCTTGTTTAACTGCTTGTTAAACAATGCTTGTTTAACTTATATTGAGTACATCATGTGAAATGCCAGCTGGATGAAGCAAATGCTGGAATTAAGATTGCCAATAAAAATATCAAGACATGCAGATGACACCACCCTTATGGCAGAAAGCAAAGAACTAAAGAGCCTCTTGATGAAAGTGAAAGAGGAGAGTGAAAAAGTTGGCTTAAAACTCAACATCGAAAACTAAGATCATGGCATTCAGTCCCATCACTTCATGGCAAATAGATGGGGAAACAGTGGAAACAGTGAGATACTGTATTATGGGGGGCTCCAAAATCACTGCAGCCATGAAATTAAAAGATACTTGCTCCTTGGAAGAAAAGCTATGACCAACCTAGACAGCATATTAAAAAGCAGAAACACTTTGCCCACAAAGGTCCGTCTAGTCAAAGCTATGGTTTTTCCAGTGGTCATGTATGGATGTGAGAGTTGGACTATGAAGAAAGCTGAGCACCAAAGAATTGATGCTTTTGAACTGTGGTGTTGGAGTTGAGAGTCCCTTGGACGGCAAGGAGATCCAATCAGTCCATCCTAAAGGAAATCAGTCCTGAATATTCATTGGAAGGATTGATGCTGAAGCTGAAACTCCAATACTTTGGCCACCTGATGTGAAGAACTGACTGACTGGAAAAGATCCTGAAGCTGGGAAAGATTGAAGGCAGGAGGAGAAGGGGACAATAGAGGATGAGATGGTTGGATGGCATCACCGACTCAATGGACACGAGTTTGAGTAAACTCCGGGAGTTGGTGATAGACAGGTAGGCCTGGCGTGTTACAGTCCATGGGGTCTCAAAGAGTTGGATACGACTGAGCGACTGAACTGAACTGAATATTCCACTGTGTGTGTGTGTGTGCGTGTGTGCATATATATATATATATATATATATATATATATATATATGTACATACCACATCTTTATCCATTCCTCTGTCAGTGGGCATTTAGGTTTCAGCTAGATATATCTTTGTAAAGAAACCATGGGCGTCTACCTCACCCCCTTTTTTTAAATAAATGGGGGAGGAGGCCCCTCCTGCCTGTATTCTGTTAGCAGGATGAGATTTTAGGCAGCATCCTTCTCCTAGAGTGCCCGTGAGCAGCACCGACCAGCTCCCTCCACCAGTTGGGTGCTGCCCCAGGCACCCTCTCGGACCTGTGGGTTGGCGCCCTCCTGATGCAGCTGGCCATCCTCAGTCACCAGAGACTGGAAGCAAGGAGGGTGAGGTGACTTCCACCATGTCCCCATCAGAGGGCTGTAGCTTCTTCGGAGGGCCTGTGAGCACACTGAGGAGCTGGAGGCCTGACTGCTCCACGGGAAGATGCCTGTGTGGAGTCACACTGTCACCAAACAGTAGGGGTGGTTTAGGAGGTTCTTCCCTAAAACACAGGCTTTCTGGGATAAACACCTTTATTCTGGAGAGCCCTGGACCCCCTTAGGGATACACAGTTGTTTTCCGGGAGCCAAAGCCAGTGTAACTTAGTAGCTATGCAGACTTTTAAACATCCTATGAACTGAGATAAATGATGGTGAATGAAATAGAAGTCAACAAAGGCAGATGCCCCAAGCACAGGCTAGGACCCGAGCTGTTCTCCACACTGGCAGTTTCTGAGTGAGAGGGCAGCTGTGGTTTTTGCAGTGAGTGAACAAACATCAGTGGGTGACCTATAGATGCGGACAGTCTCCCTTCTCCGTCCCTCCCTCACCCCCTCGTCCTACCTGAGGTTCTCCCCTCTGCATCCTCAGGCCCATCAGCTCCTCATCCTGCTGGCCTTAGTACCACCCAGAGCAAGAGGGGCTGCTTCCTCTCCCATGGCCCCGAGCCCCAACCCCCCTCCACATCCCCCTAACCCCACAATCCCGTCTGCAATCTGCATGCTGAGCACTGTGGGACCACCAGGGGGCGCTATTCACAATGAAGGTCCAGGACATCGTATGTTGACTTAAAACGACACAAAACAAAGGGTCTTGAAGGACGGGTTCTTTATCTGATGCGCATAGCAGTCATGTATGAGTTAGCAGTGGCCCTGATCCAACTCTCCCATCATCTCTGGGTGGCCTAGCATTGATCTAGGGCCTATGTTTCTCCATTGGTTTTCCTACACCTAAATGACCTCCAGCCTTTCCTAGCACATATTCCATAACGTACTTTGTAGAATAACATGCAAGCATCAAATACCCGTCCTCCCATGTAACACATGACCTTTGAATTACACAGTCTCAGCAGCAAATGGGGCGGGGTCTTGTAGGGACCTTCTGCAACTGTATAAACCTAAATAATGGGAGTAAGTCTCTTTACTCCTATACAATGTACACTGCATTGTACAGATCAGAGGTCATCAGACTCTTTCTGTAAGGGTTCAGGTGGTGAATATTTTAGGCTTCGCAGGAAAACAAGCTCTTGCAACAATTCAGTTCCGCCTTGCAGCACAAAAACAGCCACAGACTATACATAAATTGAATGAGAGTCACTGGGTCTCCGTAACAGCTTAGTTATGGGCTTCCCTGGTGGCTCAGCTGGTAAAGAATCTGCCTGCCATGCGGGAGACCTGGGTTCACTACCTGGGCTGGGAAGATCCCCTGGAGAAGGGAAAGGCTACGGATTCCACGGACTATATAGTCCACAGGGTCGCAAAGAGTCTGCCACAACTGAGCGACTTGCACTTTCACTACGGACATGAGTGCATGCGTGCTCAGTTGCTCAGTTGTGTCTGACTCTTTGTGATCCCATGGACTGTAGTCCATCAGGCTCCTGTGTCCATGGGATTCTCCAGGCAAGAATACTGGAGTGGGTTGACCTTCCGTTCTCCAGGGGATCTTCCCGACCCAGGGGTTGAACCCAGGTCTCCTGCACTGCAGGCAGATTCTTTACTGTCTGAGCTGCAGGGGAAGGAGTGTCTTAAATAATTTCTGTCCTCTCCTTCTACATAACAGGCCAGCCCCATGCTTACTTAAGGACGGGGAGGCCCCGAGAGGCCCTCAGTGAACCCAGTTGGGTGTCAGTGTAGCCCCTTCCCTAGGCGAGCCTGGCCCCTGGGAGGCGCCTGGTCAGAGCACCAGCCCTGCACTTGAACTGTCACTCGCTGAAGCTGCCACCTACAAATAAGAAGGGCCTTTCTGGGCCTGAACCCCACCCAGTCTGCCCCAGGGCATTGGACTGTCTCTGTCCTGAACCCAATGCAGCCTCATCAGAATCTGGTCCCCATGACCAGCCTGTGTGCCCTTGACTAGCTGGCACCTCCTTTTATGGAGGGTGGCACAGAGAGCTTACTCCTAACAGCGCATCTGTCCCCCTTCCTGCTGGACTCACTCTTAGCCGGTTTTCTTCCTGCTGTACACACATTCTCCCCACCTCAACAAGCTGCATCGTACGGCCCAGCAGAGGAAGCGCCTCAGTTTCCTAAATGGTTTGAAGGCGGTCTTTACAATTGCCCTCTACTAACTCCGGGAGATGGTGATGGACAGGGAAGCCTGGCGTGCTGCAGTCCATGGGGTTGCAAAGAGTCAGACACGACTGAGCAACTGAATGACAACTCTTTCTCCAACCCTGTCCCAACTCAAGGTGAACCTGATTGATAAAGTAGATATCTCATAAGGGAACTCCCCTGGGGTGGGGGTGGGGTGTTCTTTCCTCTCTTGTCATCCTGGATGGCAGGGGTCACGATTGGTTAGAAAGGCAGCCCGAGGGCCAATTCCTCGCCAGAGATACAGGGCCCACCTGAGACAGCAGGTGGTTCCATCAACCAGTCCTAGGTACTTCATGGACCTACTGCGTCTCTACTTCCCATTGTCAAGGTTAGGCTGCCCGTGGGGGCTTCTTTTTGAAGCAGAACTTACGGCAACATGTCACTTTCTATGTGTGTTGGAGGGGAGGTGTGAAGTGATGCATCCATTTCCTAAACCTCAGGAATCAGATAAATGGATTTTTAGCCCATCAATACTTGCCCCAGCGGATGCACTGTTGGCCATGAGCTCCTTCCCTTCACACGCCTTGCTCGACGTATGCGACACATCACGTACGAATGCAGGGCTGATGCAGCTTCTGCAAACCCCCCTGCCTAACTTTTCAAGCAGTCCAGTGACACAAGTCAGAAGGTCTTGCTGCGTGACCTCTGGGCGAGTCTCCTGGGCGTCATAGATAGCATCATAGCAAAAAGCTGAAACTCTGCAGAAAAGAGGCTAAAATAAAGGAGGTGGAGAGGAAACCTTCACGACTTTCAAGTGTCTATTCATTTATTTACAGTTTTTGGCCTCACTGTGCAACAATCTGGGATCTTAGTTCCCCGACCTGGGGTCAAACCCGCCATCTCCAACACCGGAAGCATGGAGTCTTAGCCACTGGGTCACCAGGCACGTCCCTACACAGGCTGATAAAAAGTTAGTGAAACAGTCTTTTACTTCTAGTTTGGAAAAAAAGAAAGTCCCTTAAATTACAGAAAACTATTTACAGGATTAATCACATTTTAAGCCAGGAGACTGGGTGTCAAGGACCACTCAGTGTCCTTTGATGGGAGAGGCTGGGACAGGTTCCGTGACCTACGCAAAGGGCCCGAGGTCCTCGCCAGAACCAAGGAGAAGACCCCGTCTCCTGACCACCCAGCCCAGGCAACAATGTCCGAAAGATCACAGGGGTATCACAGCCTGTTTGCTAACAAATAATTACATGCCTTTTTAGTGTTTAAGCAAAAACTTTTTTTTTTTTTTTTTTTGGTATGTAGAATCAGTCTAGAAACTTGCAGGATTTAGGCCTTGTGGTTCAGCTGGTAAAGAATCTGCATGCAATGCGGGAGACCCTGGTTCGATCCCTGGGTTGGAAAGACCCTCTGGAGAAGGGAAAGGCTACTCACTCCAGGATTCTCGCCTAGAGAATTCCATGGACTATATAGTCCCTGGGGTCGCAAAGAGTTGGACACGACTGAACAACTTTCACTAGTTAAAAAAAATGTTTGTCTCTCTCACAACTAACTTCTTCCCAGGCACCTCCAGGGTCTTTTTGTGATGAGACTAAGGAACAAGTGGCTCCATCCAGTCTTGACAGGCCTGTCGCAGCTTCCTTGGGTCAGGGAACTCCTTCTGTGGGCTGGTGGCTCGGATCAGCGTTTTGGTTCCAAGCGCTTTGGGGACTCCCTTCTTGCTCATTCTCTGGAAACGTCACAACCGACACGGAGTCCCAGGTATCTTCCTTTGGTGAGCTGTTCTTGTCCAGGGCGTCTAAGATGGGCTGAGCCGGGTCCTTTAAATACTTGAAAAATTGAAAACCATCACCATAATTAGTCTGTAAGTTCCCGATATCAGACATTTTGATTTTAGTTCGAGTTGGCATAATCCTATATCATTTTGGTGTAACTTCCGCTTCTATCCACCAACGAAACAGCTTCAAAAATCCTGAAAACCCCTCCCTGCCCCTCATTTCAATAGCTTTCACACGAATCCAAGGGCCAGCCAAGGGGATGCTCTGAAAGTGTGTAAGGCGTGTAACTCGGGAAATGACTTGCACTGGCTGGATGAGGGCTTGTGGGCTGTTCACCTGGAATGTCTCTGGAATTCTAACTTTTAAGGAAAGGAGGAAATGAAGCCTCCTGGTCACCTACAAGGTGAGGGTGAAGAGGGAAAGTTCACGGGCATTTTTTTCTCAGCTACCCCAACCCACTAGGTGTTTCTGCTTTATATAACACACACGTGGGTGCAGAGGACCTGCAGCGGACAGCCATGGGTGAATGAGAAAGTGCAGGTCCTTGATGCGAAATGCTGATCTACACCCTTAACGTGCTGTGTCTCTTCTGCCTCTGCTTTGGGCTTAGACATCAATTACCAAGGGCTTTCCAGGTGGCTCAGCGGTAAAGAATCCGCCTGCCAAAGCAGGAGACGCAGGTTCGATCCCTGGGTCAGGAAGACTCCCTGCAGGAGGGCATGGCATCCCACTCTGGTATTCTTGCCTGGGAAATCCCATGGACAGAGGAGCCTGGCAGGCTACAGTCCATGGGGGTCGCAGGGAAGTCGGACACGAATGAGTGACTGAACGACCACCACCACAACCAAGTTACCAAGAACCTACTGTGTGGCTCTTGGATATGCTGAAAGATACTGAAATCTAGTCAGCTTAGCGCTGGCTGGCAAGAGGAGGGAAAGCAGCGGGTCACGTGTGCTTGCAGAACCTCACAAATGGAATGCAGCCAGCTTAGCGCTGGCTGGCGAGCAGAGGAGCAGCAGCGTGTCACGTGCACTTGTGAAACCCCAAAAATACAAGTGAAACATGAGTCATTTTCTCATGTAACTTCAGTGACCTTTGATATAGACTTTTCACACTTTCCCAGGAAAGCAAATCGAAAGACTCTGTGTTTTAGGTTCAAGCCCCAGAGAAACAAGTAGCAGTAAATTCACTTACTGGGGCCCTGCTGCCAGTTCTACTGAGAGACAGAGTTTTTTGTTTTTTTGGTTTTGTGTTTTAGTTTTTGGCTTCATCACACGGCGTGCGGGATCTTAGTTCCCTGATCAGGCACTGAACCTGCCCTTCCTGCAGCGGAAGTGCAGTCTTAACTACTGGACACCAGGGAAGTCCCGAGATGGAGATCATTAATGCAAGTAAAACTCCGAGCTGACAGCTGTTCTGTTGTGACAGTATTAACCAGGAAAACTGGTTGCTGTTGTTTTTGCCGTTATTGTAGTTTTGTGGTAAAAACACCTAACTTGAGTTCTACTCTCTTAACACATCTTGAAGTGCACGTGTGTGCTCGGTCACTCAGCCATGTCCAGCACTTTGCAACCCTATAGGCTGTAGCCTGCCGTGCTTCTCTGTTCATGGGATTTCCCACGCAAGAATACTGGAGAGTGGGTTGCCATTCCCTTCTCCAAGGGACCTTCCCAACACAGGGATTGAACCCGAGTCTCCTGTGCCTCCAGCACTGGTAGGTGGAACCTTTACCACCGAGCCACCTGGGAAGCCCGATTAAGGGCACAACACAGTACTAATTATAGCACAATCTTGCACAGCAGAAACCAGAACTTATTCATCTTGCATAACTGAAACTTCTACCATTTGAAAGCAACGCCCTGCTCCCCTCTCCCCTCACCCCTGGTAACCACTGTGTCACTCTCTGCTTTTCTATGAGTTTGACTATTATTCTACTTAGAGTCTTCAAAAAGCAGGATCCTACAGCATCTGTATGCAGGTCCCAGTAGGGAGTTCAACGTGTATTTCTCATAATGTCTGTATCCCTTAAACAGCTCATGACATATGAAGGAAAACAAGTGACTACAGCTCTTTCTAGACTTTGTCTTTATAGACGAGATATAACAACATGAGACTCTATTTCTAGTACTTTTATTCTGATTTTCCTGAAGAATGATAAACCTCCAGAGGCAAACAGTTTCAAGTATTCTTCTATCAGCTAGCTTCTGATCCCAAGAATGTCCCAACGGTGCTGTCTTCAGAGGACCTGGCTGCCTCACTGAGCCTTGGGGAGGAGGGCTGTGGTGTGGCTGGGCAGGAAAACAAGACTTTCTGTAAAAGCCTCTGGACTATGAAGAAGGCCGAGCACCAAAGAATTGATGCTTTCAAACTGGAGTGCTGGACAAAACTTTTGAGAATCCCCTGGACAGGAAGGAGATCAAACCAATCAATCTTAAAGGAAATCAACCCTGAATATACATTGGAAGTTGGAAGGACTGGTGCTGAAGCTGAAGCTCCAATACTTTGACCACCTGATGCAAAGAGTCGACTTGTTGGAAAAGACCCTGATGCTGGGAAAGACTGAGGGTAAGAGGATAAGCTGGTTGGATGGCATCACCGACTCAATGGACATGAGTTTGAGCAAACTCCGGGAGATGGTGAAGGACAGGGAAGCCTGGTGTCCTGTGGTTCATGGGGCCACAAAGGGTTGGACGTGACTTAGCAACTGAACAACAAGGCCCATCCATTCCACTTTTCTTTCTTAAATTCTTTAAAGTAACCTGGCCTGTGCGCTAGGCATGCAAGGCTTTGAGCTCATGGCTCTGGGTGTGTTTACTCTAGAATCCTCCTACGTGCACACTGTCTGATCCAAAGCTCATGCTCTTGACTGCAGCCTCCACTGGTCCATGAGCTGCAGCCAGGCTCCCTGGGGACAGTCTCCAAAAGCCTGGGATTGATGTGTTGTCTCCAGTGGGACCTACCATAGCCAATCTCCTGAATGGGCCAGACTAGACCATCTTTTGGCCAACCTCATGCCATTAAAAAAAAAAATTTTTTTTTTTAATTGTGGAAAAGTACATATAACGTAGGGGCTTCCCTGGTGGCTCAGTGTAAAGAATCCACCTTCCAATGCAGGAGACACAGGTTCGATCCCTGGGTGGGGAAGATGCCCTGGAGGAGGAAATGGCAACCCTCTCCAGTATTCTTGCCTGGAGAATCCCATGGACAGAGGAGCCTGGTGGGCTACAGTCCGTGGGGTCGCAAAGAGTCGGACACGATTGATCGAATAAACAACAACAAACACATGACATAAAATTTACCGTCTTGACCCCTTTTTAAGCGTGCAGTTCAGCAGTGTGAAGTCTATTTGGATTGTTGGGCAACCATGACCACCATCTGTCTCTAGGACTTTTTTCATTTTATTCACAGTAAAATTGAAACTGTCCCCGTTAAATATGAACTCCCCATTTCCTCCCTCCCTCCAGACCTGGGCAACCTCTATTCTACATTCTGGTTCTGCGAATGTGAGCACTCTTAAGTGCTCGAATAAGTACAATCATGTAGTATTTGTCATTTTGTAACCAGTATATTTCCCTGATCGTAATGTCCTCAAGGTTCATCCCTATCACAGCGTGTCTCAGAATTCCCTTCTTTTATAAGGTTAACATTCCATTCATATGTATATAGCAGATCTTTTTGGCGGGGGAGTGGTAAATCATGAGGCTTGCAGGAATCTTAGTTCCCTGACCAGGGACTGAAGCCCAGGGCCACGGCAGTGAAAGTGCCTAAGTGCCAACCACGGGACCGCCAGGGAATTCCCACCACATTTTATTTATCCACTCATCGGTCAATAGACATTCAGGGTGTTTCTACCTTTCGGCTATTATTCGGCAGAATAATGCTGCTATGAAGATGAGTGTACGAATAACCAAGTACCGCTTTTAACTCCGACCTCTGTGTCCTACTACCCTACTCTTACGTGTTAATGGGGGGCAAGAAAGACTGACCAGTCACCCCTGTGGATGTGTACACACATACCTCTTCTATCTGTGATGGAATGCTCGGCGGAGAGTGGAACCAGTGCTTAACCAGGCCTCTGTATTTCAGAACCAGGAAGAGACAGGACCCCACCACCACTGACAGCACCAAAAAGGTTGTCGCAGCAGCGAGGATGTCTTGCTGAAGCTTGACAGAGGCTAGAGAGACAAGCAACAAATGGACAGGATGACCGCCACATGTTACAAACATCAGGTAATTTCTCACCCACCACTGCATAAATACACTTGATGTCCCAGGAAAATGAACGGATACTGCCTCTCTTCCACCCCACCCTGCATGCTTTATGGAACTCTTGAGGGTCCCTTGGACTGCAAGGAGATCCAGCCAGTCCATCCCAAAGGAAATCAGTCCTGAAGAGTCATTGGAAGGACTGATGCTGAGGCTGAAGCTCCAATATTTTGGCCCTGATATGAAGAGCTAACTCACTGGAAAAGACCCTGATGCTGGGAAAGACTGAAGGCAGGAGAAGGGGGAAACAGAGGATGAGATGGTTGGATGGCATCACCGACTCAATGGACACGAGTGTGAGAAAACTCTGGGAGACAGTGAAGGACAGGGAAGCCTGGCATGCTGCAGTCCGCGGGGTCGCAAAGAGCCGGGCACGACTGAGCAACTGAACAACACAGGCAATCCTAAAACAAAGCAGGTGTTACCCGTCTGGCAGTTCTTGTTCTGGAGATTCCAGCACAGCCTTGTTATATCTACTGTGAATTGCTGTCTTAGCCCGTGCTCTCTGGATCTCCCTACACTCATCACCACCCTTCACCGAATAAGCAATCCCTGACTGCACTATTTTAGGAGTGTTCTGTTCCCAGCTCAGAAAGGAAGCACTTAGGAAAGCATACGTTACCATCTGCTGCTGTTCTGGAGCACGATATGTTGCTTAAATGTCCAGGTCGAGAGATGTTTTCTTTGGTCAAAATCAGTTTTGCCTGGACTTGAAAACAGTATACTCTTAAGGGTTTTAAATCATTCAACGTGATGAAGTTACTCTCGAAAGAGTCTGTCACCTGTGGAACAAGCATCAACAACCACACATGAAAATTACCCACACGGGTGTGATCAAGGCCTTCCATCTTCTCCAGTGTTTCCCCAGATTCACACTGAACACAATAACCAAAGAATAAGGCAATTCTGGTTTTAAAGAGACAGAATACCAATTTTACACATATAACGCTTAAGCCGACAAATTTCGCTTGTGAAAGCTAGGGAGGAGTGCTGAGAAACTGCTGATGGCATGAGATTTCTGGCCGTGAGATCTGAAGCCCCACTGCAGCAATGGAGCGCCCAGAGCTCGAGTTTAGCAAATCCCAGTTTCCAGGACGAAATTTTCTCCTTTGAAATGGACATTGTATATTTCACAGTTAGTCTCGTCTACAGCTTCAAGTCAGTCGATGAACAGAGGGGAAAAGGGCGTTCTAGGAAATGACGTTGCCTGGGTTCCGGATCTGCTTCTGGTTTTCGCTTCACCGTGCTGACTCCCTTTACAGTTCTGGTGCACATGGTCTTAGAGGTTTATGTCGTCAGGGAAGAGTTGGGTCCCAAATTCTTAGAGGGTCTTGTCCCCTGTCTCCACCCCTGCCGTGACCTCCCTCCAGTTTGTCGCCTCCACATGTTTGGTCAATGGCCCCTCTCTCATTCTGGACAAACTGTCACTATTCTACAGGGAAATGAGAAAAAGACACCACACGCTATGGCAGTACATGATTTCTTCTAAAGGACTGCTTTCGTATTGGGAGACACAGCAGAAAACACGAGGCTTCCCTGGTGGTGCTAGCGGTAAGGAACGCAGGAGACACAGGAGACACAGGTTCGATCCCTGGGTCGGGAAGATCCCCGGAGGAGGAAACCCATTCTAGTATTCTGTCCTGGGAAATCCCATGGACAGAGGAGCCTGCCAGGCTACATGCCATGCGGTCACAAAGAGTCGGACACGACTGAGCGTGCACGCGCGCGCACACACACACACACACACACAGAATACGCTACAACCATTTGAAATGGTGGCAGATAACACATGCTTCAGAATGTGGAGATGAAGTGGCTTATTATATATGTTGACTGAAAAAAAAAGGCAGATCATTCAACAGTATATAGGATATGATCTTATTTTTAAAAATACAAATGGTCATACTATATTTGAACAATAGGATTATAGATGATTCATAACTTTCTAGCCTCCTGTTTAACAATGATGACTGCCAGGGCAGAAAAGAATCAATTTTTACTCATGATACTACATAAAGCAATTTCAGGGAATTCTGTGGTAGTCCAGTGGTTTAGAACTTGGTGCTTTCACTGTCATGGCCTGGGTTCAATCCATGGTTGAGGAACTAAGTTCCTGCAAGCTGTGTGGCACAGCCAAAAATTTTTTTTAAATAAGAAATAATTATTTTTAAAAAGGTAAATTTAAGGACAATATGCTTTTCTGAAAAAATAATTATCTATTTATTTGGCTGTGTTGGGTCTCAGCTGCAGCATGTGGGATCTTTCCTTGTGGCGCACAGGCTTAGCTGCCCTTCAGCATGTGGGGTCTTAGTCCCCTGACCTGGGATCGAGCCCAGGTTCCCTGCCTTGGAAGGCAGATTCTTAAGCACTAGACCGCCAGGGGAGTCCCAACACTATTCTTTTTTGAGTTTATTTCAGCAGCCAATTGGCTTTTCCAGAAGAATCACAGACTACAGAGAATAGCTACCGCTCAGGCCTGAGACTGCTATCCTTAGAAAGGTCTTGTTTGCAAGGCTGACCCAAGGCTGGCATCTGGGAACTTGGCTTTGAGGAGCGTCCCACCGACCGCTAAGTGATAAGGCTGTTTTAATGTATAAATGATGCTTCTGATGCTGAACGCCTGCTCTCCCTCTGGGAGTCAGGAGCTCTGGTGTCTCTGCTGGGTCGAGGGTGCCTGTGTGACCAGCCCCCAGTACTAGCCCTGGGCTCTGAGTCTCCCAGGAGATTTTCCGGGAGACGCGATTTCACATACTCGGTCATGCTTGTTGTCGGGGGGATGAGGGGAAGACTCCTGGAAGCTTCTGCCTGGACTCCTTCAGACTCTGCCCCCTGTGTCTATTCCCTTTGATGACTCTGTTCTGTGTCTTTTCTCTGTAATAAGTCACAGCCTTAAGTACAACTGGACGCTGAGTCCCCAAGGATCCTTGGAGCAAATGTAGGGGTTGGGTTTGGGGACCCTTGACATTTGGATTCACAGCTGGAATGGAGACTGTGTCAGTGGCTTTCAGAGTCACTTTAGCCACAGAATCTTTTGCTCATGGAAGTCCAAAGCATAGATGCTCTGGTTGAAAGGGGAATCCCTTCTGGATTCTTCCAGACCTCCTCTGTTCCAGTTGACCAGACCTCTGAACTCAGATTTTGGGAAACGATTATTTCTTTCTTCCCTATTTGCTGAGAGTCTGCCCTTCAGTGAGTTTTGCCTTCCTCAGTGTTTTTACACTCACCGTAAAGAAAGAGGGGCTTCCCTCGTGGTTCAGCTGGTAAGGAATCTGCCTGCAGTGAAGACCTGGGTTCGATCCCTGGGTTGGGAAGATCCCCTGGAGAAGGGAAAGGCTACCCACTCCAGTATTCTGGCCTGGAGAATTCCATGGACTGTTTAGTCCATGGGGTCGCAAAGCATTGGACACACTGAGCAACTTTCACTTTCATAAAGAAACAGAGCGAGTGCAAACACCAGCAACGTGGGAGAAACACGGCACTGAAAGCATGGGCCCCGGGGACAGGCGTCTCCTCCACTCGCCTCGGGCAGCCCTCACACTCTCTCTCCCTCTCAGTGAAACTGGGGGCGGAAAGGCTGAACAAAAGGATGTATCCAAAGTGCCTGGCCCAGTGCCAGACACGAAGAAAGCTCCAGATAAACATACAGCTCTTAAAATTCTTATAAAAATTAGAGCAATGTGGAACGTAGGAAATCAGGAGGTTTACTCACATAATGAAACATCTTTAAATGTAGCTTGAAGGGACTTCCCTGGCAGTCCAGCGGTTATGACTCTGGGCTTCCACAGCAGGGGGCACAGGTTCGATCCCTGGCTGGGGAACTAAGCCTCCCCACCCCCCCCCCGCCCAGCCCCCCTGCTGTCACACAGCATGGCCAAAAAATAGGAAAAAAAATGCAGCTTGGATGATCAGACACTGGAGGTGACTAAAGGCCATCAGTTTTTCCTTGTGCTACACCCAGGGCTGACCAGGCCCCTTTGCTCTGACCCCTCCTTTGTCAACCTTACCCTGCCCGAGCCCCTCATGTGGCCCCATTTCTCTTTTTTAAATTAATTAATTAATTTTTTATTCTGGCTGTGCTGGGTCTTTGCTGCGGTGCACAGGCTTGGTTGCCCCGCGGCATGTGGGAATCTTAGCTCCCCAACCAGGGACTGAACCTGTGTCCCCTGCATTGGAAGGTGAATCCATAACCACTGGACCACTGGGGAGTCCCAGGCCCGCATTTCTGATGGATCCGGGCATGTGCAGTTCCCGGATGTGCCCAGCCTTCTCCAACCTACTGGCCCTTCTCCTTGGTACACACCCTCTTCTCGCCTTCACTGAGACTTTTCACCTATTTGCATCGCCTTCTTTGAAAACCATTCAGATCAGAGATGTCACACAGCTTAACCTTGCAGACTGCAGGAGTAAAAATAGGCCCATGAGTAGAAACAGGCCCATGAGATCTTCCCAAACGCTGGAGTGTGGCAAAGACTCCCTGGGCACCGGCTGAATCCAGACCCAGACTGCGGGGACTGTGTGATACAGGCAGAGAGGGCCCTGCAGATGGATCTTGTCCTCTAAGGGTGCACTGGGATACCCTGGTGTCCTTAGCCATTTGATTTTCCTTTTGGCTGAGCAGAGCAGCTTGTGGGATCTTAGTCTCCTGACCATGGGTTGAACCCACCAACTGCAGTGGGAACTCAGAGTCGCAAGCACTGGACTGTCAGGAAATCCCCTCCTTGCCCTTTCGTTTGCTATCCAGAAACTCCAAAGAAAAGAACATCAAAAACAAAGAAGAACATGCTCTTGCCTGTTTGTCTCCTGCCTTCTCCCAGTAGTAGACATAATACACAAAATAGGCCTCGGAGGCAGGGACGTCGAAGGGAGCAGAAAGCGTGATGATAAGGGAGCCTTCTTCTGGGGTCACCCGGATGTTTTCTGGAGGCCCAATGGTAGCTGAAATAGAATTACAAACGAGACCCATCAATCTGTGTAGATACATGTGTGTACATGTGTGTGTATAAATATATATATATATATACACTCTGCAGTGCCGAGTTGCTTTAGTCGTGTCCGACTCTGCGCCGCCAGGGACTGTAGGACTGTAGCCCACCAGGCTCCTCTGTCCATGGGATTCTCCAGGCAAGACTACTGCAGTGTGTTGCTATTTCCTCCTCCAGGGGATCTTCCCAACCAGGGAATGAACCTGCGTCTCTTGCGTCTCCTGCATTGGCAGGCAGATTCTTTACCAGAGGTCTTTCTGCCATCCGCTATGCTAACAACATGTTTTATAGGCCAGCTTTATCATGTTTCCAGAGAGCTGGAAGGTTAACCAAAGGTCAAATTTTCATGAAGAGAGGGAAAAGATTTTGTTAGCTCTTACCTTCTATATATATATATTTTTTTCTGTTACATATTTTTTTATATAAATAAAAGTGGTGCTTACAAACTTTTAAATACATTTCTCTTTTAGCTCTTTCCAATAGGATAACTGAGAAACTGCCATCATGAGGGCTGCCCCAGTGGCTCAGGGTAAAGAGCCTGCCTGCAGTGTAGGAGACTTGCAGATGTGGGTTAGATCCGTGGGTCAGGAAGATCCCGTGGAGGAGGAAGTGGCAACCCACTCCAGCCTGGAAAAACCCACGCACAGAGGAGCCTGGCAGGCTGCCATCTGGGGATTGAGGACTGAGCGACTAAACAACAACACTATCATCAATCTATTTGTTAAGACTTTTCATGTACTGGAATACATATCACTGGAGAGCCAAGTACTGTGATTCTGGTACACTCTAGAAGAAAGACTATAGCATTTATTAAGCAAGCATCTAAACTGTATAATTAACCGGAGGAACTCAGATCAAGGAACAGGTCATGTGCTCCAAGTTCTTAGGGGCCTGTTTCTGCACGTCTGACACACGCACGCTGGGAACCATCACATGTTCACGAGAGGGGGGCTGGCTTTCTCTCTAGCTTCCACGCCCCAACCCTGGGCTCTCCCGGGTTGGGGAGGGTTAGGCATGTGGTCTGGCCACCTTTCTCTCTGGGTAAAAGTAACTGGTCCCCGCAGGGCCTGTACTCTTGCCCTCTCACCTCCTTTGTTCTGGTGGAGGAATTAAGTCCAGACAGATACACTGTCGGGCGGGGCCCGTCTCAAGTCCCAGTGTTGTTAGCAGACTGGCCACGAGGAACAGAAAAAGCTCTCATCACACCCACTCACGGACGCTGGCACGCACATCTTCAAGCTGCCCTGTAGACGGCGAAGTCACCAGAGCACCAGTCAGCCTGCCCATGTGCAGGGCCAGGCGCCCCCCTGCTGAGCAGATTCTCTAGACTTTTCTGTGACTCAACAGAGGGAGTGGGTGTGTGTGCCCAGATGACTACATCCCTTCACCACTGAAAGGTCAGCACCCAGGAGTCTGATCACAACGTGATGAGCCTGTCTCTCCAGGGCGGACAGCCTGCCTTCTCTCCGGGCTCAGAAGGAGGGCCTGATAGGTCTGTGCGGTCACTACGGACAGCGGCGTCCACGGCCTGAGCGATCGCTCGAAAGCTGGCAACACGGATTTTACACGTGTGTCCGCATGGATCGGCATATAACAACCGTGGAAGGCCATCCCCATTTCTCAGACGGGGCAACTGAAGCCCAGAGGGATATGACCTGCCCAGAGTAACAGCCAGTTAGGGGCAGCATTGAGGTTTGAACCCAGGTTTATGTGATGCTAAAGCCTGCCCCCTTCAGCCACCGTCCCAAGCCCTCTCCCCTCGAGCCCTCGGTAAGGCATCGTCACGCCGTTTTCCCATCCTGACTCGACCACAAGTGCTGAAAGCAGCAATGGGCTCTGCAAACACCACCGGCTCGAAGTGACACTCTGGCAGTAACTGAACCAATGACACAGCCAGCCGACTCTGGCCAGGAAGACAGACAGCAGCAGCTGGCTGACAGGAGACTGGTAGCATCACAAGAGGCCCTGCTTCTGCCGCTGGCATTACTTTGTTCCCTACTAATCCCACTGAGGTGATGCTTCACAGCTCAGACGTCTGGCGGCGCTCCATTCAAGGACAGAGGCCTGGTCCACAGCAGATGACCAGCTGGCAGGGACCACGCTGCCTTCTCGTCCTGTCCTCAAACCACTAACAAAAACCACTGATTTTTTTTTTTTCCCTCTTAGCTTTTTATTACAGGAAATTTCAAACACACAGCAAGTAGAGAGAAGACTGTAGCCAAAGAGCACGTACTCGTCACCCAATTTTACATCAACTGTCAAGGCCTGGCCAGTTTTGTTTCTCCTTCACCTTGCAAGGACCACCTTGACCCTCCCACTCTCTGGATGGTTTGGAGCAAATCTCAGACATTACATCATTGCATCTATAAGATATGTATCTTAAAAAGAGCAGACAGACCCCTCCCTTTAAAAAAATAAACAAAATACCATTATAACATCTACAGTATGTGAACAATTGCTTAGTAAGTCATCAAATATCTAGACAGCGATCACATTTCCTCAACTGTCTTATACTTCTGTTGAACTTGAATAAAGATGCCAAGAAGTTCCATACTTTGCATCTGTGTCGACACGGAAGAATCATCAGGCATAGCTGATCATGTAAAAAATGAATCGCTAAACCTGATGCCCAGAGCCAACTCATTAGAAAAGACCCTGATGCTGCAAAGACTGGGGGCAGGAGCAGAAGGGGACAACAGAGGATGAGATGGTTGGATGGCATCACCAACTCAATAGAGATGAGTTTGAGTAAACTCCAGGAGATGGTGAAGGACAGGGAAGCCTGATGTGTTGTGGTTTATGGGGTTGCAGGGAGTCGGACACAACTTAGTGACTGAACAACAGCCAAAGGAACAAGTCTATGAACTAGGGTTTGATGCGGAGAAGGCGATGGCACCCCACGTCAGTACTCTTGCTTGGAAAATCCCATGGATGGAGGAGCCTGGTAGGCTGCAGTCCATGGGGTTGCTAAGAGTCAGACACGACTGAGCGACTTCCCTTTCACTTTTCACTTTCATGCATTGGAGAAGGAAATGGCAACCCACTCCAGTGTTCTTGCCTGGAGAATCCCAGGGACGGGGGAGCCTGGTGGGTTGTTGTCTATGGGGTCGCACAGAGTCAGACATGACTGAAGCAACTTAGCAGCCGTAGTGTTTGATGACTCTGATGCCCCCTTCCAATATCCAGGAGAACGTCTGTTCATTCAGTCATTCCACAGATATTTTCTGCTATGCAACAGGTACCAGTCAAGGCTGAATTCAGAGCTTTCCTGAACATAAAAGAATTCGTGCCAGGTAATGGTGCCCAGTGAAGCCAATATCCTATTAATAGTTTCCCACCCAGCAGAGAGGCTGGCCAACTTTCTCAGTTAAGTGCCAGGGTGAATAGGCTCTGACAGGTCAGATGGCCCCCAGCATAACCACTCAGCTGGCCTGCTGCAGCACGGAAGCAGCAACAGGCAGTACATCAATAGATGGGGAAACCGTGTTCTGATAAAACTTTTTAAATTGAAGGATAGTTGATTTACAATACTGTGTTAGACCTAGATGTCCATCAGCAGATGAATGGATAAGAAAGCTGTGGTACATATACACAATGGAGTATTACTCAGCCATTAAAAAGAATACATTTGAATCAGTTCTGATGAGATGGATGAAACTAGAGCCAATTATACAGAGTGAAGTAAGCCAGAAAGAAAAACACCAATACAGTATACTAACACATATATATAGAATTTAGAAAGATGGCAATGATGACCCTGTATGCAGGACAGCAAAAAAGACACAGATGTGTATAGTGGACTTTTGGACTCAGAGGGAGAGGGAGAGGGTGTGATGATTTGGGAGAATGGTATTGAAACATGTATAATATCATGTAAGAATCGAATTGCCAGTCTATGTCTGATGCAGGATATGGCACGCTTGGGGCTGATACGCGGGGATGACCCAGAGAGATGTTGT